>NC_137790.1:74570770-75245770 GCF_963383645.1 Muscardinus avellanarius | reverse complement strand
GGCAAAATAATGCCAGAGGCATTCCATCTCTGCAACATTCCTAGCTCTTTTTATTTTTCGTTTTGAAACAAGAGTCTCACTACGTTGCAGAGGTTTGCTTCAAACCTGTGATCCTCCTGTCCCAACCACCCAACTAGTGGGATTTGGGCATGTGCCACCACACCCAGCCTTGGAATTTATACTTTGAGAAAGATTTTATTCATCCTCTGATTTGTTCAGATCCAGTAGAAATATTTTCAAGTCTGATGTTGAATCTTTTATTCTTGTGCATATTAATATGTAATTATAGTATGTTTTATTTTCCCTCAAGGAACCTGAAGAAATAAATGCAGATGATGAGGTGGAGGATACCTCTGACAACAAGGAGGATGACCTCGGAGCTGTAGAGGAGCAGCGCAGTGTCATCCTGCACCTCCTGTCACAGCTCAAGCTTGGCATGGATTTAACCAGAGTAAGTTCTGGCATGATGTGGCTATGGAGATACCTGAAATTCTAATGTTGTCAGGACATTTTGTTCTTTATGATTTGGTTTCTTGAGCAGCGTTTCTTATTTTCATAAAAAAGCTAATGGTTTTCTTGTGTAGTAGGAAGACTTGCAACAAATAAAGACCCATATTCTTGCTGTTCCTGTGAAAAATGAAAAGGGTCCATTGATATGCTTTACTGGAAAGTTTTAAGGAAAAGGATATAATTCTATAAAATCATGAAATTACACTTTCCACTTTACTTGTAACTCCTATATGAGGGTAGTACATTTGAGGCATAATCTATGATAGGAGTCAGTAATCATTTTCTGTAAAGGCCAGATAGTAAATTTTTTTTTTTTTTTTTTTGCGGGTCTGGGATGGAACCCAGGGGCATTTGACCTCTGAGCTACACCCCCTGCCCTATTTTTTATTCTTTATTTTGAAACTGGGTCTCACTGAGTTGCAAAGGGCCTCACTAAGTAGCTGAGGCTGTCCGCGAACCCAGATCTTCATGTCTCAGCTTCCCGAATGCTGGGATTACAAGCGTGTGCCACCCTGCCCGCCCAGATAGTAAATATTTTCAGGGATGGTTAAGGTCTCTGTTGTAGCTACTTAATTCTGCTTGTATAGTACAAAAGCAGCCAAAGATGATACACTGGGTTGGAAATGGCTATGTTCCAACAAAATTTTATTTACAAAAATAGGCCACTGGACATTGTGCTACATGCTTATAATCCCAGTACTTAGTAGGCTAAGACAGGAGAATCACAGGTTTTTGGTCAGCCTCAGCTACAATCGTGCGCCACCATGCCTGGCAAGCATGCTTACTCTTTAATGCTTTTTAGAGGGTTTGTTTTTTGTGTACTCATGTGCATGTGTGCGCACACACTTGCGTGTATGTGTTTTACTAGAAATTGAACTCAGAGGCTTTCTACCTCTGAGCTATACCTTAGCCCTATTTTATTTTTATTTGGAAACAGGATCTCACTAGGTTGATGAGAGTCCCACTGATTTCTGATGCTGTCCTTGAATCTCTGATCCTCCTTTCTCAGCCTCCCAAGTACTAGGATTACAAGTGTACACCACCACACCCAGCTCACTATTCTTACACACACATGCACACAATTTTTTGTGTGTAGTACTGGGGATTGAACCTGTTTCAAAACAAGAAATAAAAATTAGAGGTGGGCTGGGCATGGTGGTGCATGCTTGTAGGCGCATGCTTGTAATCCCAGCATTTGGGAGGCTGAGAAAGGAGGATCATGGTTCAAGGACAGCCTAGCTACTTTGTGAGGCCCTTTGCAACTCAGTGAGACCCTGTTTCAAAATCAAGAATAAAAAATAGGGCTGGGGGTGTAGCTCAGAGATAGAATGCCCCTAGGTTCCATCCTCAGTAACACACACACACACACACACACACACACACACACACACACACAGAGATGGATGCCCCAGGTTCAATTCAAAGTGATGAATAGCCGGGCGTGGTGGTGCACTCTTGTAATCCCCATGCTTGGGAGGCGGAGACAGGAGGATCGTGCAGGTTCAAAGCCAGCCTCGCTGGCTTAAGAGACCCTGTTTCCAAATAAAAATATAAAATAGGTCTGGGAGTGTAGCCTGGAAGTAGAAGGGCTTCCAGGAACCCCAGTACCACCAAAAACAAAAAAACAAAACAAAAAACAAAGTGATGAATGAATACACTTCAAATGGCATACTTATTTTTTTTTAAAAAGACCAAATTCTTTTTATTTTTACTATTCTTAGTGTCTTTATTTTTATTTTTATTTTTTTTTGGTGGTACTGGGGTTCCTGGAAGCCCTTCTACTTTTAGGCTACACTCCCAGACCTATTTTATATTTTTTATTTGGAAACAGGGTCTCTTAAGCCAGCACGGCTGGCTCCGAACCAGCGCGATCCTCCTGTCTCCGCCTCCCAAGCGCGGGGATTACAAGCGTGCGCCACCACGCCCGGCAGGTGTCTTTATTTTTAAAATAAAGGTACTATTAGAACAGAATGCTTTCAGAGTAATAATAATTATCTATAGGTGTACCATGGATTAAACCCCTTTGTTGATTTTTGTTATTGTTGTTTTAGGTGGTGCTCCCTACATTTATCCTAGAGAAGCGTTCCTTGCTGGAAATGTATGCAGACTTTATGTCTCACCCAGACCTATTCATCAGCATCACTAATGGAGCCACAGCTGAGGACAGGATGATACGCTTTGTTGAGTACTACCTTACCTCATTTCACGAAGGCCGCAAGGGAGCCATTGCTAAGAAGCCGTACAATCCTATCATTGGAGAGACATTTCACTGTTCCTGGAGAGTGCCGAAAAGCGAGGTAGCTTCTGGTATTGTTAGCAGCCCTTCCACCCAGGCCACCACAGACCACGCTTCTCTATCAGAGGAATCGTCCAGCCAGGTGGGATCAGACTGTTACACAGTCAGATTCGTTGCTGAGCAGGTTTCCCATCATCCTCCAGTCTCAGGATTTTATGCAGAATGTGCAGAGAGGAAGATGTGTGTAAATGCACATGTCTGGACTAAAAGCAAATTCTTAGGCATGTCAATAGGTGTGACAATGGTTGGAGAAGGTAAGTAGAAAAATTGTTCTCCAATTTTTATTTTTATTTTATTTTAAAATATTTACTTATTCATTTATGTATTTATGTATTTATTTGTGATGCTGGGGGTTGACCCCAAGGGCATTCTATCTCCAAGCCACGCCCCTATCCCATTTCACTTGTATTTATCATTCATTCATTCATTCATTCATTCATGTTTGTGGTACTGGGGATTGAACTCAATGGCATTCTACCCCTGAGCTCTATTTTTTTATTTTTTTTATTTTGAAGCAGAGTCTCACTAAGTTGTGTTGGCTAATTTGAGCTAGTATATTTTTTATATTTATTTACTTAAATTTTTTTGCATGCATATTCATACTTTTATAAATTTAAGAATCCTGTATATAGATTGTTTTTTTTTCTTTTTTGGCACCAAAGTAGTCTATCTCTGAGCTATGTCCCTGGCCCTATTTTTATTTTTATTTTTATTTTGAAACAGGATCTCTCGAGGTTGATGAGAGTCTCACTATTTGAGGCTGTCCTTAAACCTGCGATCCTCCTGTCTCAGCCTCTCAAGTAGTGGGATTATAAGCATGCACCACCATGCCTGGCTTAGTGCTCTCCTTTTTTAACTACATATAGTCATTTCCTATGTAATTGGTGTCTACAAAATGCATTTACTGTCTTTTATTAAAACAATTTCTTCTGTTTGGGCATTGAAATTGTTTCCAAATTTTTATTATAATAAAGGTTCTGCTGTTCATGGTAGTGCAGACTTGTAATCCTATTACTTGGGAGGCTGAGACAGGAGGAATGCAAGATTAGCAATTTAGTGAGGCCCTATATTTAAATAAAAAATAAAGAATAGATCTGGTGGTATAGCTCAGAGGTAGAATGCTCCTGTCAATCCCTTGTACCACAAAACTAAGTGAATAAATATAAAAATAAATTGCACAATAAGAAGTATTTTCAGCTAGGTATAGTGCCGCACACTTGAAATCCTAGTACTTGGGAGGCTGAGAAAGGAAAATCACAGGTTTGAAGCCAGCCTCAGCAACTCATACCCTGTTTCAAAATAAAAAATAAAATAGGGCTGGGTGTTTAGCTTAGAGGTAGAGTGCTCCTGAGTTCAGTCCCCAGTACCAAAAGAATACATATAGCTGGGTTGGGTGCTGTACACTAATAATCCCAGTACTTGGGAAGCTGAGACAGAAGGATCGCAGGTTTGTGGCCAGCCTTAGTTACTTAGTGAGAGAGAGGCTCTCCACAACATAGTAAGATTCTGTTTCAAAATAAAAATAAAATAGGAATGAGGGTGGAGCTCAGAGGCAGAATGTCCCTAGAGTCAGTCCCCCAGCACTAGGAAGGAAGGAAGGAAGGAAGGAAAGTAGGTAGGTGGGTGGACGGACGGAAGGAAAGATAAAAAATATGACTGGGAGCTGGGAGTGGTGACGCATGCTGTAATCCCAGCATTTGGGAGGCTAAAGCAAGGAGGATCTCAGTTTGCGGACAGCCTTAGCTACTTAGTGAATCCCTTTGCAACTCAGTGAGACTCTGATTCAAAATACAGAATAAAAAATAGGGCAGGGGATGTATCTCAGATGTAGAATGACCCTGGGTTCAATATTCTGTGCCACAAAAAGAAAATATATATACATATATACATAAATACATACACACAGCACATACACACCTTCTAGGTAACTTTTATCTGTATTCCTTAGCAGGTGTGTGTGTGTGTGTGTGTGTGTGTGTGTGTGTGTGTGTATGTGTGTGTGTGTGTGTGTATATATATATATATTCATTCTCTGGGTCTGGTGTGGAACCCAGGGGCTTTGAACCTCCAAGCTATACTCCCTGCCCTATTTTGTATTCTTTTTTTTGAAACAGTGTCTCGGTAAGTTGCAGAGGGCCTCACTAAGTAGCTGAGGCTGTCTTAGAACTGGGATCCTCTGGTCACAACCTCCTGAATGCTGGGATTAC
Organism: Muscardinus avellanarius; assembly: GCF_963383645.1. Taxonomy (NCBI): domain Eukaryota; kingdom Metazoa; phylum Chordata; class Mammalia; order Rodentia; family Gliridae; genus Muscardinus; species Muscardinus avellanarius. Next base: position 75,240,757 of record NC_137790.1, on the reverse strand, counting down.
AAGCATGCACCACCACAATTAGCTTCTGAGTATTTTAATGATATAGCCTGTGTCTAACATTTTTGAGATTGCATCATAGCTGAGAAGAAAATAGTTTTTTAGCCGGGCGTGGTGGTGCACGCTTATAATCCCAGCATTTGGGAGGCTGAGACAGGAAGATCATAGTTTCAGCTACTTAGTGAGGCCCTTTGCAGTGAGATCCATTTCAAAATAAAGAATGAAAAAATAATAAAAATAGGGCTGAAGGTGTAGCTCGGAGGTAGAATGCTCCTGGGTTCCATCCCCAGTACTGCAAAAATAAAATTAAAAAAATATTAGGAAAAATTTTTATATCTCTCTTTCATTTTCCTCTATTTTTTAAATTTAGTGTTACAATTTGTCTTCCCAATATCCAATATATATATATATATATATATATATATGTTTTTTTTTGTTGTTGTTGTTTTTTTTTTTTTTTTTGGTACTGGGGTTCCTGGAAGCCCTTCTACCTCCGGGCTACACTTCCAGACCAATTTTTACATTTTTATTTGGAAACAGGGTCTCCTAAGCCAGCGCGCGTGGCTGGCTTCGAACCTGCACAATCCTCCTGTCTCTGCCTCCCAAGCGCGGGGATTACAAGCGTGCGCCACCACGCCTGACTCCAAATGATATTTTAGATTAATCACAACTTTTATAACATTAGAAAGTATTCAGCTAGGGTGGATTATTCATTAATGTAATCCATTTTATGTTTTAAGCTACCTGTCATATAGCATCACTTAATATGAAACAAAGCCATATTAGAATATTTGTTTTAAGACCAGACCATCATTTACATCTCTTGTAGCTTTGTCCTAAATACTTAAATTTTTGTTTATGTGTGTGTGGTGCTAGAGATTGAAGCCAGGGGCATTCTACCTCTCAGCTATACACTTAGCCTTATTTTATTTTTAATTTTTAAACAGGGTCTCAGTAAGTTGCAAAGAACCTCACTAACCTGTTGGGGCTGGCCACAAACCTGCAATCCTTCTGTCTCAGCCTCCAAAGTACTGGGATTACAAGCATGTACCACCATGTCTGCCCTAATATTTCAGAATTTGGTAAAGAAAATGATTATGACTATAGTTTTCATAATAGAATTATATTTTTCTCTTCTTTAATATACAAGTTATATTTAGTATACATATGTATATACATATACTACATACACACATACATATATGTACATATATGTATATATGTATGTATGTATCTCCTAGAATGAAAAACAGTTTTCCTGTCATAGTATCTGAGTTTAAAGTCTATGTATATCTTTATCTTTCTTTCCTTTTCTTCCATTTTCCTTTTCCCTCCCTCCCTCCCTCCCTTCTTCCTTCCTGTTCTTCTTTCCTTTTTTACTGGGGATTGAACCCAGGGGCTGGTCCATATTAGACAAGAGGTCAACCACTGAGATACATCTCTAGCCCTTTTTAGTTTATTTTGAGACAGGGTCTTATATGTTGCTCAGGCTGGTCTCAAACTTGGAATCCTCTTGCTTCAGTCTCCCCAGTAGCTGGGATTACAGTCATGCTTCACTACATCCAGCTGTCCATACTGTTGTAGCATTGGCTGTCTGGTTATTCCAAAATTACGGAAAAGGTGGTTTGTACTAATGACCAAATCATTTTTTGTTCTTATGATACTGATGATTGAACCCAGGAACATTTTACCTCCCAGCTACATGCCCAGCCCTTTTCTTATTTTTTCCTTTTTTTGTTTTGAAACAGTCTCACTAGGTTGCTGAAAATCTCACTACATTGCTAAGGTTGGCCTCGAATCTGTGTTCCTCCTGTCTCAGCCTCCCAAGTACTGGAATTATAGGCGCCACCACACCTGGCATAACTAAGTCTTACCATAATAGCACAGCCTTAAATTTCACTTAGTGGATTTATTTTATTTTTAGGAGAGTTAGTAAGAAGATGAACTGTTTCCACTATAACATTTACTGGCTCTCTGAACCACAAAGGGACAGTAAGATCACAGTGAAATAACTATGATCACTATCACAAGGAAATGATGTCAAATATACTTGTAAATAAAGTCAGTATCTGAAGCTCAGTGAAGATTAAACAAAATAATTATGTTCATTACTAGACAGGAATAATATAATATGGACATTGTCATGGAGGATAGCTGTTTCTTTAAAAGGATGTGGGCACTTCGTGTTCTTATTCAGGTATCCTCAGTCTGCTGGAGCATGGAGAAGAGTATACCTTTTCTCTCCCTTGTGCATATGCGCGGTCAATTTTAACGGTTCCTTGGGTAGAACTGGGCGGCAAAGTCAGCGTCAACTGTGCAAAAACTGGATATTCAGCCAGCATCACTTTTCATACGAAGCCATTTTATGGTGGCAGACTGCACCGGTAAGAATATTTTATTAGTATTTGGCTCTTGTTCTTCCCCTTTTCTCTTGTTTTATGACTCTTTTTTCTCATTTTAATTTGTTTTATGTGAATGGGATTGACCTAGTTCTTAAAATTATAACATTATTAAGGCAGGTATGGTGGTGCATGCCTGTAATCCCTGTACTTGGGAGGCTGAAACTAGAAGATCACAGGTTCAAGGACAGCCTCAGCAAGTAGTGAGACTCTCATCAATTTAGCAAGACCCTGTTTCCAATAATAAATAAAATCAGGCTGGTGGATGGATGCAGCTCAAAGGTAGAATGCCTCTGGGTTCAATCCCCAGTATCACACACACAAAAAAATATTAACATAACAGTTCTTTGAAAAATTTTCTTGTGAGGTAGCTAATGACACATAGAATAAGATTTATTTTATTTAGTGTGTGTGTGTGTGTGTGTGTTACTGGGGATGGAACCCAGGGGCATTCTACCTTCAAGCTACACCCCTGGTCCTATTTTTTACTCTTTATTTTTTTGAAAAAGGGTCTCACTGAGTTGCAAAGGGCGCGTTAAGTACCTGAGGCTATCCCTGAACCGTGATCCTCTGGTCTCTGCCTCCTGAATGCTGGGACTACAAGCATGTGCCACCACGCCCAGCCCAGAATAAGATTTTTACGAATGCATATGCAGGCCCTGGCTCACTTTTGCTTTGAGGGATTCAGATTGGATCCAGACCTCAGTGGAAGCTGCTGTAGCCACAAGTTAAGTTGAAAGTATGTTCAATCTTGAGAAATAGTTCAAGAAGCACAGCAGTGGTAGCCAGTATGACATGGTGGCTTCTGTCTAATTCATTTAGACACGAGCCATTTACACTCCTTGTTAGCCTTCAGCGCTTGTCCAGAGCACTCAAACTGTTTGCTGACAAGTTTCCCAGTGGGATCTTAAGAAAAGCGTTGACTCTCTCCTTAAAACTTGGTTGTCTACTCTGAATGTCCTAGAAGTGTAGGGGTAGTTTTCTTAAGAGTTTTTGTTTCTGTTTTTTTTTTTTTGTGTGTGTGTGTGGGGGGGGTACTGGGGGTGGAACCCAGGGGCTTTCTACCTCCGGGCTATACTCTCAGACCTGTATTATTCTTTATTTGGAAACAGGGTCTCACTAAGTAGCTGAGGCTGTCTTCAAACCTGTGCGATCCTCCTGTCTTAGCCTCCCAAGTGCAGGGATTACAAGCATGCATCACCATGCCTGGCTGTTTCTTAAGAATTTTTAATTGAAAAATAACAGGAATGCACAAATACAAAAATATATAAATTGATAATTTTGACAAAGTAAAACTTGAGCACTTTGATCTAGATAGAATGCATTTCTAGCATCCCCAAGGCCTCCCTCATGCTCTATTACAATTTCTCTCCCTCTCTCACTAGGTTGACAAGTCTCACTACTTATGGAGGCTGTGCTCAAACCTGGGATCCTCCTGTCTTGGCCTTCCAGTACTGCTATTACAAGCATGGGCCACCACCTTTATTTTTGAAACAGAGTCTTACTAAATTGCAGAGGGATTCACAAAGTATCTGAGGCTGGCTATGAACCTGCAATCCTCCTGTCTCAGCCTCCAAAGTACTGGGATTACAAGTGTATATACCATACATGACTGTTTTATTTTGAAACAGGGTCTTGCTAAGTTGCTGAGGGCAGTCTCAAACCTGTGATACCCCTGTCCCAGCCTCCCAAATACTGGGATTATTAGTGTGCACCGCCATGCCCAGTGATTTATTCATTCTAATGTGGATGAACATTTGCAATTTCAACTTTTGTCACTTGCACATAGTGCTGCTAGACAATTCACACAAGCCAATTTATGGAAACAGCCCAGGTATCCATTAGATCAATGGATAAAGAAAGTGTAGCATATACACACAACAGAATTTGCTTTATTAGATACTGCTGGACAGTTATAAGTGGTTATACCATAATACCCTTTCTTCAATCATATATGAGACTTTCAGTTGTATTATGGATATATTACTTCTTCACTGGAAGATTGATACTCAACAGTCTTAAACGAAGTGGAAAGAAAGCTAGTGTAGCTCTGAGACATTGCATGGACCTTTAAAGATACAGATTTCAAGACACTGAAAAAGCAAATATGTATATGTATTTTTGGGTCTGGGGATAGAACCCAGGGGCATTCGACCTCCATGGTACACCTTCAACCCTAATTTTTTGTTTTTTATTCTTTATTTTGAAACAGGGTCTCACTAAGTTGCAGAGGGCCTCACTAAGTAGCTGAGGCTGTCTGCGAACTGATAACCTCCGGTCTCAGCATTCCGAATGCTGGGATTACAAGCGTATGCCACCAAGCCTAGCAAATTTTTTTTAAAAAGCGAATTTTTTTAAAAAAGAGATGACCTAGCTGGTCGTGTTGGCGCACGCTTGTAATCCCTGCGCTTGGGAGGCTGAGACAGGAGGATTGTACAGGTTCGAAGCCAGCCTCAGCTACTTAGTGAGGCTCTCAGCAACTTAGTGAGACCCTGTTTCAAAATAAAACATTAAAAAATAGGTCTGGGAGTATAGCCCGGAGGTAGAAAGCCTCTGGGTTCCACCCCCAGTACCACCCCCCCCAAAAAAAGAGAGATGACCTAACCTGGGTGTGGTGGTGCATCCTTGTAATCCCAGCACCAGGCTGAGACAGGAGGATGGCAGGCCATCCTCAGTAATTTAGGCTCCTAGCAACCTAGTGAGACTCTCTTTCCAAATAAGAAATAAAATTGGGGGTAGGCTGGAGGTAGAATGCTTCGGGGTTCAATCCCCAGTACCAAATACAAAAAGATAGAGATTACCCAAACAGAACCACTGGATACTTTCCAAATAATCACCTTTTTACCCTTAGAGAAGATATTGATCTAGTTCCTACTTTGTTAATGTATGCTTTTATTGACTCTCATCATAGTAATCACAGGATTCAAGCCTTATACTAGAAGGAACCTTGAAGTCAGTAAGCCAGCACTGAGTAGTTGCATAAATCCTTTTGTCACATTCCTATGAACTGATTTGTTCAATTTGTGTTGGAACATTATTAGTAGTACAGAACCCAGTGTGAGGCAGCCCATTCCATTTTTAGGATCCATTCGTTTATGTCAGCTTAGAGCTGAAATCTGTTTTCCTATAACATTCTTGTATTGCTGAAACTATTCTCCAAAGGGTCTGCTTCTGTAGGATGCACAGGGGAAGAAAACTACATTGATAACTTTTTCAATTCCAGCACTTATTAAATAATTGTAATGTTGGTGATTTCTTGGTGACATGTAGTTTTTATTCTCCAGTATGTTTTCTGGATAAGGAGATATGAAACAATTATAATAAATAATCTGTAAATGTTTACATGCTTTTCTTGAGAAATGAATTTCTTCTGGTCTTGGAAAGAATCTTGTGTGGTCAAACTTTAGCTATTTGCAATAATCCTTTTTTCTTTCCAGGAAAGATTTATTTTTTCCCCAGATTTTTTTTTTTTTTGGTGGTACTGGGGATGGAACCCAGGGGCATTCTACCTCTGAGCTGCACCCCAGCCCTATTTTTTATTCTTTATTTTGAAACAGGACCTCACTGAGTTGCAAAGGGCCTCACTAAGTAGTAGCTGAGGTTTTCCTCCAATTGCAATCCTCCCATCTCAGCCTCTCAAATGCTGGGATTACAAGTGTGCGCACCACATATAGTTTGTCATAATATTTTGAAACTGTAATAAAAAAAAAAGTTAGCTGGGAGTGGTGGCATACATCTGTAACCCATTTCCTTGAGAAGCTGAGACTGGAGTATTGCGACCTCAGCCAACCTCAGCAACATAGTGATGCCCTCCACAACTTACACCCTGTTTCAAAATAAGAAAAATAAAATAGGGCAGGGGGTATAGCTTAGAGGTAGAATGCTTCTCTGGCTTCAATCCCGAGTACCACAAGAGAAAAAAAATGTTAAGATCACACTTGATGGTAATAAAGCCTCTAGTTTGATGTCTAGTGTTTTTTTCAACATTTAAAACTGATGTTTTTTTTTTTCTTTTGTTGGTACTGGGGTTTCTGGAAACCCTTCTACGTCTGGGCTACATGTACTCCCAGACCTATTTTATATTTTTATTTGGAAACAGGGTCTCTTAAACCAGTGAGGCTGGCTTCGAACCTGTGTGATCCTCCTGTCTCTGCCTCCCAAGTGCGGGGATTATAAGCCTACACCGCTACACCCGGCATTATATTTTAGGAGTACACATGTATGTTTTTAACACATGGAATCTCACTGTGATGTATAATTGCAATGAACCAATAAATTATGGGGAAAAATATAAAGGAAGTATGGAGAAGAAAATTAATAGTATTAGAGAAAATCGTTTAGTAATTTCATAGAATTAGTGTCTGACTTTGGCAATAACAAATTGAAGTGAGCTGTATACTCATTTAAGTTGGATTTGCAGGGTGTGTTACCAAATGTTGTACTCTTTTTTTTTTTTTTTTGGTGGGTCTGGGGATAGAACCCAGAGGCATTTTGACCTCTGAGTTACATCCCCTGCCCTATTTGTTTTTTTTTTATGCTATTATTTTAAAACAGGGTCTCACTAAGTTGCAGAGAACCTCAGTAAGTAACTGAGGATGTCCGCAAACTGATCCTCCAGTCTTAGCCTCCTGAATGCTGGGATTACAAGGGTGCGCCACCACCACGCCTGGCTTGTCATAATCTTAAGAAACAAAGTCTCACTTGCTAGTGTTGACCTTCACTTTCTGCTTGCCTCTAGGGTCACAGCTGAAGTAAAGCACAATGTTTCCAATGCCGTGGTTTGCAGAGTGCAGGGGGAGTGGAACAGTGTTCTTGAGTTCACGTACAGCAATGGGGAGACCAAGTATGTGGACCTGACCAAGTTGGCAGTGACAAAGAAAAGAGTGAGACCGCTGGAGAAGCAGGGCCTGTTTGAATCCAGGTGTGTCGTCTTTGTATACAGCCAGGATAGCCAGAATCTCTGGCCACAGTGGAAGCTTTTCTCTGGGTTTTGACCTTGGGCAGGTCATTTCTTCAGTTTGCATCAGCTTGTTATCTGTAAATTGAAAGGGTTGATCTGATCTGATGTGTTTGAACCCCTTACCAGCTATGGCATTATATTATATACAGTCATATTTTACTAAAAAGCAAACATTTGTAACCTGAGCAAAAATATTTACAACACAGCTGGGCGTGGTGGCACACACTTGTATTCCCAGCATTCTGGAGGTGGAGAGTATAGGATTGTAGTTTGCAGACAGTCTCAGCTATTTAGCAAGGCCCTTTGCAACTCAGTGAAACCCGGTTTCAAAACTCATTAGCAAGCTGGGCGTGGTGGCGCACACTTGTTATCCCCGAGCTTGGGAGGTGGAGACAGGAGGATCGAGCAGTTTCGAAGCCAGCCTCGTTAGCTTAAGAGACCCTGTTTCCAAATATAAATATAAAATAGGTTTTGGAGTAGAAGCCCTGAGTTAGAAGGGTTTCCAGGAACCCCAGTACCACACACACGCACACAAAAAAACTCATTAACAGTGACTCCCAACTCCCTGACACCTAAACACGAAGCTTTCAGAGGTGAGAGAGGGGCCTATACACTCAGAGAGTGGGTTCAAAAGTTGACAATAGGGTATAGAGCAAATAAGAGATATTGGAAAATAATCCAGAAGTTACCACAGAAATCAGACATTCAGATGTTATACGGTCCTGCCCCATATTTGTAAATTAGTAGGACTGGTTTTTTGTTTTTTGGGTTTTTTTTCCCTTTTATTTGGGTTTTTTTTTGTTTGTTTGTTTGGTTGTCTGTTTTACTTGTCTCAAATGGTTGCTGGTTCTTTTCATTTTATTTTGCCTTTTTTCTCTCTTACTCTTTTTTCCTTTTTTTTTGTGTTTGTCTTCCATGTATAATAGTTAGCTTTTGTATCTTGTTTTGTTACTTTATTTGTGTTTGTTTGCTCCTTCCCCCCCACACTCCTTTTACAAACTTCTTCACTCTAGCCTATCTACTGCCTTTTCTCAAAACTTTTTCCTTTACTGTATCTCCTTGTTTAATACTCAAGGTATTTCATATCTCCATACTTAGATATTCTACTAACTACAAGAGTCCTACTATCTAACCTTCTCCCATCCTCAACCAGATACTACCCTATTATACTTAAGCATTTCCTCAACCTAATCATATCCTCTACCTTACCCAACTCTTGCACCCATCACCCTAGCTCCTCCACCATCACCTAACTCTCACCATTGGAAAAAGTACTGCATACCTGCTGACACTTCTAAATTCCCACTACTAAGACTGGATTAGACATAATAACCACAGAAGATGCCAAAATATCAAAGAAACATGCATGAGAACCTTGAAAATATGAGAATTAGGAATAATGAAGAAACAACGGAAATTAGGAATACTAACCTAGAGGAAATGCAAGAAGGAAAGCCGGGCATGGTGGCGTATGCTTGTAATCCCAGCATTCGGGAGGCTGAGACCCAGAGGATCATGGTTCGCAGACAGCCTCAGCTACTTAGTGAGGCCCTCTGCAACTCAGTGAGACCTGGTTTCAAATAAAGAATAAAAAAAAAAAAATAGGGCAGGGAGTGTAGCTTGGAGGTCACATGCCCCTGGATTCCATATCCAGTCCTGCACCCCCAAACAAAAAAATCAAGAAGGAGAATTCTTTTCTTTTCTTTTCTTTTCTTTTCTTTTCTTTTCTTTTTTTGGTGGTACTGGGGGTGGAACCCAGAGGCTTTCTACCTCCGGGCTATACTCCCAGACCTTTTTTATATTTTATTTGGAGACAGAGTCTCACTAAGTTGCTGAAAGCCTCACTAAGTAGCTGAGGCTGGCTTTGAATCCGTGCGATCCTCCTGTCTCAGCCTCCCAAGCACGGGGATTACAAGCGTGCGCCACCACACCCTGCTCAAGAAGGAGAATTCTGAATCCTGATGAAGGACCTCAAATTCCTGATGAAAGGCCTCAAATAATGCATACAGGAAATGAAAGAGGAAATGGAAACACTACAAAAGAGTCAATAAGTGAAATGAAGACAGCAATAGAAAGAAATTTTGGAAGATTAGATGAATTGGAAAATAGAATTTCATTGTTTGAAGATAGCTTATTCAAAACTGAAAGCACAGTCAACAACATACAGAAATCATTACAGCAACAAAACCTAAACATTGAACAACATGATACATCCTAATGTACGAATAAAGGGAATTGAAGAAGGGATACAGGTACAGGCTAAGGGCATTTATAATCTCTTCAGAGAAATTCAGAGAATTTTCCAAACATGGAAAGAGACTTGGACTTACACGTTCAGGAGACATACAGAACACCATTAAGACAAGATCAAAGGAGGACCTCCCCATGCATTGTAATAATCAAAATGACCAACATAGAGGCCAAGGAAAGAATCTTGAAAGCAGTGGGAACAAAAGAACGGGTGGTATTTCGGGGCAAAACAATAAAAATTACCCTAGACTATACAACCCAAGTTATGAATGCCAGGAGAGACTTGTATGATGTGATCCAGGCCCTGGAAGAAAACAACTTCCAACCAAAATTGCTTTATCCAGCAAAATTATTATTCAAAATTGATGGAGAAACAAAAGTGTTTCACGATCAGCAGAATCTCAAAGAAATCAGGACTTCAAAGCCAACACTACAGGAAATACTTAAATAAATCATAAAAAAGAAAAAAGAAGCAAGTTACAGAACCAGAGAAGAGATGAAGCTAATCAGCAGGGCGTGTAAGTAAAGAAGAAATAATATTATACCAAACAGAAGTTAGAACAGAAAATGACAGGAAACAAAAATCATATTTCAATAATAACTCTGAATATCAAATGACTTAACTCACCAATCAAAAGACATAGACTGGCAATGTGGATTAAAAAACATAATCCAAATATATGCTGTTTGCAAGAAACTCATAGCCAAAGACATTCACAGATTAAAAGTGAAAGGATGGAAAAAGATATATCATGCTAGTGGACACCAAAAACGGGGAAGGGTAGCAACACTGATATCCAACAAAATAGACTTTAAGCTACAACACATCAGAAGAGACAAAGTGGGGCACTTCCTTTTATTAAAAGGAACAATCCACCAAGAAGATATAATGATAGTAAATGTTTATGCCCCAAATGTGGGTGTAGCCACATTTGTAAAACAAACCCTCTTGGACATCAGATCTCAAATAGACTCAAATATAATAATATTGGGAGATTTCAACAAACCTCACACCACTGGATCAATCTTCAAGGCAAAAGATGAGCAAAGACTCTTCAGAACTAAAGAAAATTATAAATCAAATGAACCTAATAAACATACACAGAATATTTCAAGCAGAACATCAGAATACACATTCTTCTTAGCAGCTCATGGAACCTTCTCAAAAATAGATCACATCCTGGGTCACAAAGCAACACCAGAAAATTCAAAAGATGTAATATAATTCCCTGCATCTTTTCAGACCATAATGGAATGAAAGTAGAAATTAGCAACAGGAAACTCAAAAGAAACTACTTAAATACATAGAGATTGAATGATCCACTATTGAATGGCAAGTGGGTAAGGTCGGAAATTAGGAGAGAAATAAGTTTCTGGAAATAAATGAAATTAGAGAAACAACTTACCAAAATCTATGGGACACTTTGAAGGCAGTGTTAAAAGGAATGTTTATAGCATTGAGTTGCCCACATAAGAACAGAGAGTTGCCAAGTAAACAACCAAATGACACAACTCGAGGACCTAGAAAGACTGCAACAGTCTAATTCCAAAACAGCAGAAGGCAGGAAATTATTAAAATCAGAACAAAAGTAATTGAAATAGAGAACAAAAAAGCAATTCAAAGAATCAACAAAACAAAAAGTTGGTTCTTTGAAAAGATTAATAGGATTAACAAACCTTTGGCCAGCCTAACCAAAAGAAAGAATCAACTCAAATTATTAAAATCAGAAATGAAAAAGAAGACATCAGCACAGACAGTGGGGAAATTCAAAGGATTTTCAGAAACTATTTTGAATATTTATACTCCAATAGCCTGGAAAACATGGAAGAAATCAATAGATTTCTAAGCACATATAACCTACCTAACCTGGACCAAGAGGACATAGCAAGCCTAAGTCAACAAATAGCAAGCAAAGAAATATAAACAGAAATAAAAATTCTGCTATCAAAGAAAAGCCCAGGTCCTGATGGGTTTCCAACTGAATTCTTTAAAACTTTCTGTGAAGAACTAATACCAATACTTCACAAATTGTTCCAGGAAATTGAAAGAGATGGAATTCTCTTAAATTCCTTCTATGAGACCAATATCACATTAATCTCCAAACTAAATAATGATACCTCAAGAAAGGAAAATTTCAGACCAGTAACCTTGATGAACATAGATACAAATATTCTGAACAAAATACTAGCTATACGCATTCAAAACCATATCAAGAGAATTGCACACCACGACCAAGTCGGTTTCATCCCAGAAAGGTAAGGCTGGTTTAACATACGCAAATCAATACACGTTATTCATCACAGAAATAGAACTGGGAATAAAAACCACAAGATCATATCAATAGATGCTGAAAAAGCATATGACAAAACCCAACACACATTTGTGTTAAAAAACACTGTAGAAAATTGGAATAGAAGGAATGTATTTCAACATCATTAAGGCAATATACAATAAACCCATAGCCAACAACATCTTGAATGGGGAAATACTGCAAGAATATCCTCTAAAGTCAGGAACAAGACAAGGATGCCCACTATCACCATTTCATTTCAATATAGTCCTTGAGACTGTTGCCATGCCATAGCAATAAGACAAGAGAAGGAAATCAAAGGAATTAAAATAGGAAGGGAGGAATTAAAACTATTCTTATTTGCAGATGACATGATCCTTTATCTAGAAGACCCAAAGAACTCAACCAAAAGACTTCTGGAGCTGATTAACCAATTCAGCAAAGTTGAAGGATACAAAATCAACATAAATCAGTTGCTTTTCTTTATGCCAACAACTAATCCACAATTTAAAGAAAGAAACCGATCAATTCCATGCACTATAACCTGAAAACCAATAAAATACCTAGGAATAAACCTAACCAAAGATGTAAAAGACCTCTACAAAGAAAAGTATAAAACATTAAAAAAAGAAGTTGAAGAAGACCTTGGAAGATGGAAGTATGTCCCATGCTCATGGATAGGCAGACTAAATATCATCAGAATGGCCATTCTGCCAAAAGTGATCTATAAATTCAATGCAATTCCCATTAAAATACTAATGACATTCTTTATAGGCATAGAAAAATCAGTCATGAATTTTATATGGAGAAAAAAAAGACCCAGAATAGCCAAAGCAATTCTCAGCAATAAGAACCATGTAGGAGGCATCACAATCCCAGACTTCAAGTTATACTATAGAGCAATAGTAGTAAAAACAGCATGACATTGGCACAACAACAGGCATACAGACCAGTGGAATGGAATAGAAGTTACAGAAACAAACCTACCCACCTATAGTCAATCTTTGACAAAGGGGCCAAACTCATACGCTGGAGAAAGACAGCATTTTCAACAAATGGTGCTGGGAGAACTGGCTATTCATTTGTAGAAAGATGGAACTAAATTCTTACCTTTCACCATGCACAGGAATCAAAAAAAATAATTGATATTATTCTCCTGTGTTGCAGCTAACATAAAGGAAACTACCATTTGCTGAGTCTGGACATAGTGCCAAAAATTGATTTACTTGAAAAAGTATTTTAATTATCTTTTCCAACTGTATCTATGGAGCCAGATTTCTTTTTCTTTTCTTTCTTTCTTCCTTTCTTTCTTTTTCTTTTCTTTTTCTTTTTTTTTTTTTTTTTTTGCAGTACTGGGGATGGAACCCAGGGGCAGTCTACCTCCAAGTGACACCCCCAGCCCTATATTTTAATTCTTTATATTGAAACAAAGTCTCACTGAGTTGCAAAGGGCCTCACTAAGTAGTTGCGGCTGTTTGTGAACCGCAGTCCTCCTGTCTCAGCCTCCCAAATGCTGAGATTACAAACATGCACCACCATACCCGGCTAGATTTTTTTTCCTCCTTGTGATAAGGGATTGAACCCAGGGGCATTCTACTTCCAAGGCTTACCCCAATCTCATTTTTTTATTCGTTATTTTGAAACAGGGTCTTACTGAGTTGTGGAGGACCTCACTATATAGCTGAAGCCGGCCTCGAACCTTCGTACTTCCTCTCAGCCTCTCAAGTACTGGTTTTAATTTTTTTGTTTTGTTTTGTTGTTGGTTTTTTCTGGGGGTGGTAGTGGTACTGAGGAACCCAGGATTGAACCTAGGGGCCCTTTACCACTGAGCTATACCCCAGACTTTTTTACTTTTTATTTTTTAATTTTGAAACAGCATCTCACTAAATTTATGAGGCTGGCTTTGTACCTGTGATTCTTTTGTTTCAGCCTCCCAAGTACTGGGGTTATAAGCATGAACCCCTGTGCCTAGCTAGATTTTCTTATTGTGCTTTATTTATTTTTTGTTTGTTTTGTTTGTTTTTGTTTTTTTGTTTTTTTGGTGTTTTTGTAGGTGTGGGGATGGAATCCAGGCGCTTTTGACCTCCGAGCTACACCCCCTGCCCTATTTTTTATTCTTTATTTTGAAACCGGTTCTCACTGAGTTGCAGAGGGCCTCACTAAGTAGCTGAGGCTGTCCGTGAACTGTGATCCTCGGGTCTCAGCCTCCTGAATGCTGGGATTACAAGCGTGCCACCATGCCCGGCTCTTATTGTGCTTTAACTAAAGTAATATATCACAGCAAATTGAAATCAAAAGCAAGCTGGGTGTGGTGGTGTGTTTTTATAATCTCAGTACTTGGGAGATTGAGAGAGGAGGATTGTGGGTTCATGGCCAGCCTCAGCTACTTAGGTCCCCCTGCAACTAGTGAGACCCTGTTTCAAAATAAAGAATAAAAGTGCCAGGCTGGTGGCGCACACTTGTAATCCCCATGCTTGGGAGTTAGAGACAGGAGGATCGCGCAAGTTCGAAGCCAGCTGCGGGCGCTGGCTTAGGAGACCCTGTTTCCAAATTTAAAAAAAAATGTAAAAATAGGGCTTCCAGGAACCCCATTACCACCCCCCAAAAAAAAAAAAAAAGAAGGAGGAGGAGGAGGAGGAGAAAAAATAGGACTACATGTGTTGCTCTGAGGTAGAATATCCCTGTGTTCAATCCCCAGCACTGCAAAAAGAAAAAAAAAGTATAAGCAAATGGTATGGTGGTACATACCTGTTATCTCAGTATTTTGGAAGCTGAAACAGAAAGATCATAGGTTTGAGACTAGCCCTAGCAATTTAGCGAGGTCCTTACCACTTTAGTAAAAACCTGTTTCAAAATAATAGAGCCAACTATGGTAGTAGATACTTGTAATACCAGTCCTGGGGAGGCTGAGACAGAAGGATGGTAGGTTCAGATATGGTCTCAGCTACTTACTGGGGCTCTCTGGAGTTTAGAGAGACATTGTTTCCAAAGAAGAAATAAAGTCTGACGTGGGTTGTTGCTCAGAGGTAGAATGCTCCTGGGTTCAATCTCTAATACTATAAAAATAAAACAAATATAAAATCTTCTTTTCTGGATATTTTCTGTAAATGGAATCATATAGTCAATACGTGATGTCTTACACTTGGGGTCTTCCCTTAACAATAATTTTGAGGATTTCTCCATGATGTATGTCATTACTTTTTTTTTTTTTTGGTGGTACTTACTGGGGATGGAACCCAGTGGCATTCTACCCAGCTCTATTTTTTATTCTTTATTTTGAAACTGTCTCACTGAGTTGCAAAGGGCCTCACTAAGTAGCTGAGGTTGTCCTCCAATTGTGATCCTCCTGTCTCAGCCTCCCAAATTCTGGGATTATAAGCCTGTGCGACCATGCCTTGATTTATGTCATTCCATTTTATTGCTGTGTTAGTTAATCCTAGTATTTGGGGGGCTAAAACTGAAGGGTCACAAGTTCTAGGCCAGCTTCAGCAACTTAGTGCTACCCTGTTTCAAAAATAAAAAAGAGGTATAGGGCATAACTCAGAGGCAGAACACTCCTGGTTTCAGTCTAAAGGTATCAAAGGTGAGAAAACAAAATAAAAGTTGAATAAGCCAGGAATGGCTGCATACATCTGTAGTCACAGTACTTGAGAGGCTGAGGCAGGATGATCATAAGTTCAAAACTAGCCTAAGCAACTTAGTGAGACTGTTTCAAACTAAAAAACAAAATAGGCCTGGGGATGTAGCTCAGAGGTAAAATGCCCTTGAGTTTAGTCCTTAGTATCCCCTTTCCCCCAGAAAAAAGCAAAAGCAGCAACATCCTGAATATTAGCTTAGGCATGGAATTGTACATCTGGTTAAGGAAATATTTTTATAAATTACTGTAATTTAGAGAGTATCAGTTCTATTATCCTTTTAATGAAAGAATATTTGTAAAATAATACAATTTTGGTTTTTAGGCGATTATGGAAAAATGTGACAGACTCTCTGAGGGAATCTGAAATTGATAAGGCCACAGAGCATAAACGTGCCCTGGAAGAACGCCAGAGGACTGAGGAAAGGCATCGGACTGAAACAGGCACTCCCTGGGAGACCAAGTACTTTACTAAAGAGGTATGTCATACATGTGGACAGGCTGAAACTCCATCTGCTTAGAACTGTGGCTTTTAAGGCTTTGTTGGATTACTATCATTAATGTATCCATGTTTTTAAAAACAGTTCATTTTATCCAGACGTGGTGCTTGGAAGGCTGAGGTAGGAGGACTGACTGCAGATTCAAGGCCATCTCCACCAACTTAGCAAGGCCCTTAGCAACTTAATGAGATGTGTTTCAAAATAAAGAATAAAGCCGGATGTGGTGGCACATGCCTGTCATCCCAGTACTTGCAAGACTAAGATAGGAGGATCACAGATTTAAGACCATCCTCAGCTACATAATAAGAGTCTCATCAACCTACTGAGACCCTGTTTCAAAACAAAAAATACACCAGGCATAGTGGTACACGCTTGTAATCCCAGTACTTCAGAGTTTAAGACAGGAGGATAGCAGATTCAAGGACAGCCTCAGCAAGTAGCAAAACTCTCTCATCAACCTAGCAAGACCCTGTTTCCAGATAAGAAACTGAGCTAGTGATGTTGCTCAGTGGTTTAATCCCCAGCACCACCACCCCACCCCCCAAAAAAGGAGTTTTAGGGTGTTGCTTGGAGATAGAATGCATGCCCTTAGGTCCAACGCGTAGTACTATAAAAAAATTAAAATGAGCTGGGTTATAGCTCAAACAAACAATACCCCTGGGTGTGATCTCCAGTATCACAAAAAATAAATTAATAAATGAATAAGCCAGGTGCAGTAGTGCACACCTGTAGTCTCAATAATTGGGAGGCTGAGAAAGGAGGACTGCAGTTTTGAAGACAACCTTAGCATATAGTAAAACTCTCATCAACCTAGTGAGACCCTGTTTCAAAATAAAAAGGACTGGAGGTATAGCTTGGAGGTACCATGGTCTTATGTTGAATCCCCAGGACTACTAAAAAATAAAAATGGTCTGGGGATGTAGAGCAGACGAAAAACACCCCTAGGTCCAATCCCCAGTACTAACACACACATACATGCGCACACGCATGTGCACCAGGTACAGTAGTGTGCGCCTGTAATCCCAGTACTTGGGAGACTGAGACAGGAGGATTGGAAGATCAAAGCCAGCCTCTGCAACTTAGTGAGGCCCCCACAACTTAGTGACCTTATTTCAAAATTTAAACAAAAAATAGGGTTGGGGATCCGAGGTAGAATCTATGGGTTCCATCCTTAGTACCACAAAACGAAGGAGGAGGAAGATCCATAACTTAGTAAAATAATGTCACTAGTTTCTTTTCTCAAATCTTTTGCCAACTCTTTTCTTGGATAGAAACATTAGTAAAGGGAAAGTTTTTTTTTTTTTATCTCTAAGCTTTTATATGAAAAAAATAATATCAGTAGCTAGGCCTGGTGGCAGCACATACCTGTAATCCCAGTAATTGGGAGGCTAAAACAGGAGTCACACGTTCAAGGTCAGTGTGCACTTAGCAAGACTCATGTTTGAATATAAAGAATAAAAAAGTGTAATGGTGTAGCTCAGAGGTAGAACACCCTGGTTACCACAGAAATAAATACATATATACACATAGCCTGGTATTTCATTTCAGGCTTATTTAGAAAGCAAGTACAATAGGCATAGATTGTAGTGAGGAGAGTTCCAAACTGAGAACCTTCATCTATCTTTAAAAATTAGCTCTGAACTGGGCGTGGTGACGCACACTTGTAATCCCAGCATTTGGGAGGCTGAGACCAGAGGATCGCGGTTCGCAGACAGCCTCAGCTACTTAGTGAGGCCCTTTGCAACTCAGTGAGACCCGGTTTCAAAATAAAATAATAAAAAATAGGGCGGGGGGGGGGTAGCTCGGAGGTAGAATGCCCCTGGGTTCCATCTCTAGACCCGCAGAAAAATGAAATAAAATAAAAATAAAAATTAGCTCTGGGGAGCCAGGCGTGGTGGTGCACGCTTGTAATCCAAGCATTCGGGAGGCTGAGATAGGAGGATTGCGGTTCATAGACAGCCCCAGCTACTTAGGGAGGCTCTCTGTAACTTAGTGAGACCCTGTTTCAAAATAAAGAATAAAATACAGGGCGGGGGGGTGTAGCTTGGAGGTAGAATGTCCCTGGGTTCCATCCCCAGTACCAAAAGAAAAGAAAGCGCAGGGGGCTGAGCATGGAGCTATATTTTTAAAAGATGCAGTCAATAGAATTTTAAAGGACAGGAACCTGATTCCTGCTACTGACATGACATATAAACTTGTTATTCATTTATTTTTATATAAATATTAACATTCTACCTTTTAATCTTTTTATCATGCATAGTGATGGTAGACAGAGAGAAAAAGTGGTAGCAAATTATGGCAGCTGTCCCCAAAACAGCAAATTTCTTTCAACCCAGATGATCTTAAGTAACTTTTTATACTGGGGATTGAACTCAGGGGTATTCTACCTTTGAGCTATACCCTAACCCTATGTTTTATTTTGAAATAGGGTCTCACTAAATTGCTGAGGCTGATCTTGAACCTGTGATCTTCCTGTCTCAGCCTCCCAAGTACTGGGATTAGAGGTGCATGCAACCATGCACAGCTAAGTAACTTCTTAGTGGAAAAATAGACTGGAGATGCAGACTCATATTTGGGCCCATTATTTATTTATTTATTTTATTTTTTATTTTTTATTTTATTTTATTTATTTATTTATTTTTGGTGGTACTGGGGTTCCTGGAAGCCCTTCTATCTCCAGGCTACATTCCCAGACCTATTTTTACATTTTTTTTTTTTTTTTTTTTGGTGGTACTGGGGTTCCTGGAAGCCCTTCTACCTCTGGGCTACACTCCCAGACCTATTTTTATATTTTTATTTAGAAACAGGGTCTCCTAAGCCAGCGCGCGCGGCTGGCTTCGAACCTGCGCGATCCTCCTGTCTCCGCCTCCCAAGTGCGGGGATTACAAGCGTGCGCCACCACACCCGGCTACATTTTTTTTTTTTTTAATTTGGAAACAGGGTCTCCTAAACCAGCGCGTGCGGCTGGCTTCGAACCTGCACGATCCTCCTGTCTCTGCCTCCCAAGCGCGGGGATTACAAGCGTGCGCCACCACGCCCGGCCTTGGGCCCATTATTTAAATGGTATGTCATTGCCCTATCATGCAGCAGGTGAGTTAGAGATGTGCCATGATATTAACTCCTCAGGCTGTGGGAGCAGCCACTACGTCGTGTGTGTGTGTGTGTGTGTGTGTGTGTGTGTGTGTGTGTGTGTGTGTTTAGGATGTGTGCCATCCCTAATAGGAAGCACTGTGGGCTGCAGGTAAGGCTGGCGAGAAATGGCAGCCAGGTTCCTAACAGATTCGTTGCCACTGATGTCATGTGTGGTTCTTTGCTAAGAATCATGAGTTATTGAGAATTTCAGTTTTGTCTTTTCTATAGTCCTAAACAGAGTGGGGCCCATAATAAATGTGTCCTAAATACTGTTAGGAGTCACAAGAGCTTTTTCACTGTTTGCTACTACTCTCGCTATTACTCTCAGATAGGTTGCGGACCAATTAGGAGCTGATGTTAGTTAGATTCAAGAGTAAAGAAGCGCCTGGCGTGGTGGCGCACGCTTGTAATCCCCGCGCTTGGGAGGCGGAGACAGGAGGATTGCGCAGGCTCGAAGCCAATCTCACTAGCTTAAGAGACCCTGTTTCCAAATAAAATAGAAAATAGGTCTGGTAGTGTAGTCGGGAGGTAGAAGGGCTTCCAGGAACCCCAGTACCAGGAAGGAAGGAAGGAAGGAAGGAAGGAAGGAAGGAAGGAAGGAAGGAAGACCACTTTTAGAGTAAAAAGGGGGAAATTCACCTGAGAAAGTATAAATCAGCTAACTTAATGTGTTTCTAGCATCATTTAATCAAATCTCCTCCTTTTCCTGACCATTTTTCACACTTTCATGATACAGTCTTCCATTTCCTTCCATTTGTGTGTGTGTTTACATGTCATTCATTGGGATCTATTGGTTATATTCTCTTTTTTTTTTTTTGGCATTTGGTTTTGTGGATTTGGTGGTGCTGGGGATTGAACCTGGGGGCATTTTACCTCTGAATTATACTGACAGACACCCCCACACACACACCGCCTTTGAACAGTAGTCCCAGCTGGGCGTAGTGGTGCACAATTGTAATCCCAGTACTTTGGAATCTAAGACAGGAGGACCATAGGTTTGAAGCCAATCTCAGCAACTTAGCAAGACCCTGTTTCCAAACTAAAAAAAAAAATAAGGCTGGGGGTGTAGCCCAGAGATAGAAGTATCAAAAGGGGGCAGGCGAATTGGGAGATAATCTGACTTTGTCTATTTGTTGAAACAATAAACTGCTCTTTGTTTTGCTTGTCATAACTACCAAATTCCCACTCCAGTATGCCACAGTATACTAAGCTACTTTCTATAGCTCTTCTTCCATCTTTAGTCATTCTTTGACTTTAACTTTGTCTGCTGGGAGTATCCTACTCACAGGACTCAGGACAGTCAGTCAGGAAAGAAGCAGAGATAGTGACACTTAGATACTGTAGGTGCCTGATGGAGAGATGGTGCTAGCTGGTCCTCATCACCATTTCTTTCTGCTTTCCCTGTTGCCAGTAATCAAATGTTTCTGGGTCACAAACTATGTGCTCTGTGCTCCCATACAAGACTTCTTTTCTAATCTCAGCTAAACTGCAGGTGTTGTTTGACCTTTTTTTTTTTTTTTTTTTCAGTACTGGGGATGGAACCTAGGAGCATTCCACCTCTGAGTGACACCCACAGAGGTTTTATTTCTTCACAGAAACTCTTCTTTTTATTTTTTTTAATTGCTTATTATTATTATTATTAATTATTATTTTGTGTGTGTGATACTGAGGATTGAACCCAGGGGCATTCTACCTCCAGGCTATACCACCAGCCTTTTTTTTTTTTTTTTTTTTTTTTTGCAGTACTGGGGATGGAACCCAGGAGAATTCTACCTCAGAACTGTACCCTTAGCCCTATTTTCTATTCTTTATTTTGAAACAATCTCACTTAGTTGCAAAGGGCCTCAATAAGTAGCTGAGGCTGTCCGTGAATCGTGATCCTCCTGTCTCAGCCTCCCAAATGCTGTAATTACAAGTGTGCACCCACCACCATGCCCAGCCCAGCCCCCCCCCCCTTTTTTTTTTTTAACAGAGTCTCACTAGGTTGCTTAGAGTCTTAAATACTTGCTTAGACTGTCCTCAAACCTGTGATCCTTTTGTCTTAGCCTCCCAAGTAATGGGATTACATGTGTGTACTATCAGGTCTGGCTAAAACTCTTTCTATCCTTTATTTTCTTTATTTTGAAACAGGATCTCTCTAAGTTGCACAGGGCCTCACTAAGTAGCTGAGGCTGTCCGCGAACCCCTCCAGTCTCAGCCTCCTGAATGCTGGGGTAACAAGCCTGAACCACCATGCCTGGCAAACTCTTCTTTTTAAATGGCAGAATACAATTTCATTACAGTGAAAGTGTTGCTTCTAGTTTTGCATTCTGATTTTGAAAATATTAAATGGCTCTTTAATTTATCTTTCTACTTATTTCAGGGAGATGGCTGGGTTTATCACAAACCCCTTTGGAAAATAATTCCAACTACACAACCAACAGAGTGACACATGTTCTCTAAGACTCAACCAAATGAGGTTCTTCTCTGTTTACCCCAAACCGTCCTGGACTGGAATCATTGCACTGAGTGACCTGCTTCCCAGCTGCACCGACTGAAGCTAGCTAGCCAGGAATGTACCCAACAGGGCCCATAACACTGCAGCAAGACCAAAGTGTTAAAGTTACATGGTGGACCTCCTCCCAGCCTGTCCATGCCACGTGAGCAATACCATCGTCACACCTTCCACGCAAGTTACTAGATGACTAAGTTTCTATCTGGTTCCTGGTCCTAAAGCTGTTCAAAAATCCTGTTTTTGCACAGTGGCAGCAGATGTACCCAACAGTGAGAACTCGATGGCTTTGAATTCTTTGTAGTGAAAAGTGAAATTTCTTTCAGAGCTTGTGTTTTGCTTTCTGTTCATAACTGAAATATTCACTACTCTTAAGAACCAACCAAGAGGAGGAAGAACATGACCCAGAAGTGGATTCAGCCATTGTGCCTGAAATCAGTGTTAAAAAAACAAATCACCAGGTTGTAGTAACAAGGCATTCTATTTCTTCAAGGACTGTGTGCCTGTATCTGAGGAACTTACTCATTATCCACTATCCACTTCTATTGGAACTCTTTTAAAAAGTATATTTATAAATTGATTAGAATTATAACCATGGAGAATTTTTTCTTCTGAGCATTTTAATATACTTGAAAACAACATTGACTTGAAAAATTTCAGAACATTTTTCAACACCTAGTTTTATTAAATATTACACTTGAGAGATGATTTTTTTAATGTGTTCATGTCAATATGATGAGATTTTGGCCTTTCTCAAGAACCTAAGGCATTAAAGAAAATAGCAAATATTAAAAAATAAAACTGTTACACTTTTCTCATCTTTTTTCCCTTGTGGCTAATATTCAGTATTATGTACCCTCCCTCTGGAGAAGCTTGCTTTATCTTACCTCTGTTCACTCAGACGTTAAAACAAATGGCTATTCATATTTGTCAGTAATTCCGTCATAATGACTGAGCGCATGGAAAGGTATGGTTTTATTTTCTTCTCAAGAAAACGTAAATGCTGAAGAAAGAGTATGAAATAAAAAGGTATCAGGAAAAAAGAGATCAGGAAGTTGTATTCAGGTACAGATCTTTTTTTAAAATCAGTATTTTATTGAGGTTGAAGAATTGCTGGCAATTAATAGGATAGTACTGATTATGGTTTTCATCATTCATTTAAGTATTTATTGGGCACCAACTTGTGGTGCTCCACACTTGTTACTGCAAGCTACCTTAATTTTCCAAGAGTGGTGCCTTACTCTGTTTCTCCTGATGTGGTCTTCCAATCTGTGCATACACACACCTGTCAGTCCTCAGCCTGGCAGATAGCTGTGTCTGTCCCACCATCATAAGTTTAAGCCTTGTGCTCTGATACATTGTGTTCTTTTTTTTGGGGGGGGGGGGTTAGATGAAAACAGCAAAACAATTTTTTCAACAAATTGTAAATTAAAAGAAACAATTGGTTTGTATACAACCATTTTAATGATTCTCTTTGTTTTTGCTGTGAAATGCACTGAAAAGCTCAAAATGAGCTATGGTTCATGTGTTGGAAAAATTTAAAAATAATAAAACTAGAGAACAATGGATGCTTTCTTTGTTTTATGAAGGGAGAGAAGTAGGAAGTAGAGTTATGTGGAAGGGATATTGATTTTCTCGTGTGTGTGTGTGTGTGTGTGTGTGTGTGTGTGTGTGTGTGTTCATCAACATTCCATTGTGCAGGAACTTAGTAGTTAACTTTTTCCCTCATCTAAATCCCATCCACCACATCAGAGTCCAGTGGACCATTTGGCTTTAAAGAAACACTCAGCAGATGTTGGCTGAGTAAGTAGGCTGAAGCAAACTAGAGTTTCTGGGCAATAATTTCTTGGTCTAAAGTTTGAGGATCTCCCCCCCCCCCTTTGGTATTGGGGATTGAACCAAGGGACTTCCTACCTCTGAGCTGTACCCCCAGCCTGACTTTATCCTTATTTTGAAACAGGGTCTCACTAAGTTGCTGAGGGCATTGCTCAGTGGAATGTTGATGAAGGAAAGGCTGTTGAGCATTATTTTTATTTTATTTATAATTTTGTGAGTATTTGGCATTGGGAATTGAACCCAGGGGCATTCTACCTCAGAGCTACACCCCCAATCCTATTTTTTATTCTTTATTTTGAAACTAAGTTGCAGAGAGCCTCACTAAGTAGATAATTAAGGCTGTCCATGAACCTGAGATCTTCCTGTATCAGCCTTCCAAGTACTGGGATTACAAGCATATGACACCCTGCCAGCTCAGCACTATTTTATATTTTGTTTTTAAACAGGATCTCACTGGGTTGCTGAGAGTCCCACTGTGTTTCTGAGGCTGTCTTCAAAACCTGTTAACCTCCTGTCTCAGCCTCCCAAGTACTGGAATTACAAGCATATGCCACCACACCTAGTTTATTCTTTATTTATTATTACCAAATTATGGAGGACCTCATTAAGCTGCTGAGGCTAGCTTTGAACCTTCAATCCTCCTGTCTCAGCCATCCAAATACTGGGATTACGAGCGAGCGCCAACACACCCAGCTGTAACTACATAATATTACACTAAATGAGATCAACCAGTCTTGGAAAAATATGAGTTGTATGTTTTCTCTCTTATGTGGAAGCTAGAAAAAAAAAAAAAAACAGGAAACCAAAGGGTCTTCAGTTCATGAGGGAAGAGAATAGTAGAATAGTGGGAAGTGACTGAGGAGTGAAGTAGGGAGGGGAAAATAAGCCTTGAGGAAGGGAACCGTCAAATAAATGTGTGTCTACACGTTACTTTGTCTACATATATTACTACATTTTGCACTAACATGTTTGGGGATGAAGGAGGTGGGAAGCAGGGTGGGACACCAAGGGAAGTACACCAAGTAATGAGTGTATGTAGGAATGTATCACTTTAAATCTCACTATGACATATAACTACAATGCAGTGATAAAAGTAAAGGAAATAAATTGCAAAGTCCAGACATGCTAAAAGAAACAAAACAGATTAAGTCTACCAATGCATTGACTCTTTCCTTCCCTGGTGCTTGGTGAGTCACTGGTGAAATACTGAGTCAAACACAAACACATCTAAAGGAATAAAGTGGACATTTGGGTGGATTTTTTTTTTTCTTTCAGTACTGGGGATGGAACCCAGGGACATTCTACCTCTGAGCTACACCCCCAGCCCTATTTATTCTTTATTTGGAAACAGGTCTCACCAGATTGCAGAGGACTTCCTTAAGTAGCTGATGCTCTCTGCCAACCTGGATTCTCTTGTCTCAGTCTCCCAAATGCTGGGATTGTAAGTGTGCACTTCCATGCCCGGCTTCTTGGGTGGATTTTTACAAGGCCAAAGACTGCATCTCAGCGAGAGCCACTTCTTTCATTTTTTAAATTAAGGCTTAATTAGCAGTAAAATGCACTTATAAGTGTATAATGAGTTTGATAATTGTATATTTGCATGCAATATCCATATCAAATCAAGATATAAAACCTTTCTGCTGGGCATGGTAGTACACACTTGTAATCCCAGCATTTGGGAGGATGAGACAGGAGGATTGTGATTTGCAGACAGTCTCAGCTACTTAGGCCCTCTGCAACTCAGCAAGACCCTGTTTCAAAGTAAAGAATAAAAAATAGGGCTGGGGGTGTAGCTCAGAAGTAGAATAACTCTGGGTTCTATCCCCAGTACCAAAGAAAAAATATATAAAATATTTCATTTGTTGGGCTTGGTGGAGCACACCTGCAATCTCAGTTCCTGGGAAACTGAGACGAGATTCGCAGGTTCGCACCCAGCCTCTGCAATTTAGTGAAACCCTGTTACAAAATAAAAAAATAAAATAGGGCTGGCAGTGTAGTTCAGAGGGGTAATATCCCTGGGTTCCATCCCCAGAACAGCAAGAAAGAAAACTTCCTTAATCTGGAGAGTTCCCTCTAGGTCCCTTTGACTACAATGGGACCACACTCCCGAAGGCCACTCTTAATTATATCTTAGAATATCAGTTTTGCATGCTGGGCATGGTGGCACACGTAATTCCAGCATTTGGGAGGCTGAAACAGGATTGCAGGCTTGAGGCCAGCTTCAGCTACTTAGTGACGCTGACTGCAACTTAGTGAGACCCTATTTTATTTTGTTCATTTATTTTTTTGTGGGTCTGGGGATGGAACCCAGGGGCAGGGCATTCGACCTCTGAGCAGCACACCCTGCCCTATTTTGTATTCTTTATTTTGGAACAGGGGCTCACTAAGTTGCAGACGGCCTTAAATAGCTGAGGCTGTCTGCGAACCGCAGTCCTTCTGTCTCAGCCTCCTGAATGCTGGGATTACAAGCGTGACCACGCCCAGCTCAAGACCCTATTTTAATTTTTTTTTTTTTTTTTTTTTTTGCAGTACTGGAGATTGAACCCAGAGAAATTTTTACCTCCGAGCTATATCCCTAGCCCTATTTTTTATTATTTTCTTTTTTCTCGGTACTGGGGGTTGAACCCAGAGGCATTCTACCTCTGAGCTACACCCCTAGCCCTATGTTTTATTCTTTATTTTGAAACAGACTCTCACAAAGTTGTGGAGGACCTAAGTAGCTGAGGCTGGCTGCAAACCTGTGATCCTCCTGTCTCAGTCTCCCAAGTACTGGAATTTTAAGCATTCTCCATCACCCCTGGTTTTTTTTTTTTTAATTTTGAAAAAGATCTCGCTAAATTGCAAAGGGCCTCACTAAGTAGCTGAGGCTGGCTGGGAACTCGTAATCTTCCTGTCTCAGCCTCCAAAGTACTGGGATTACAAAGTGTACACCACCACACCTGGTTTATTTTTTATTTTGAAACAAAGTCTCACTAAATTTCTGAGGGACCTCACTAAATTGCTGAGGCTGGCCTCAAACCTGTGATCCTTCTGTCTCAGCTTTCAGGTACTGTTGTGTGCCACCATGGCCAGCTTCCAATTTCTTTGGAATTCACATTTTCCTTAGGTAATTACTAACCTAATTGGCTTCCATACTAATATCCTGTGTTATCCTTCCGTTTGTCTTTCTATTTCGCCCTCTCCACCACTTCTCTCGGGTTTCTGTGTCTGGGGCCTCAGCTGTGGAATAGCCCCCTTCGCTGGCTGCCTCCCAGGCGCTTGCTCGCGCGGCCAGTCTCCGCTGCCCAGTGGAGCCAATCGGAGCGGGGCCGAGCCGCCGAGCGGAGGGGCGGGGCCGAGCCTGGCGGAGGGGCGGGGCCGAGCCTGGCGGAGGGGCGGGGTCGAGCCTGGCGGAGGGGCGGGGCCGGGCGGCGCGCAGGCGCACTGAACCGCGGCGCCGACCCGAACCGCAACCATGGAGCAAGCACCTTCGGACCCCGAAAGGCAGCTGCAGCCGGCCTCCCTGGAGCCGCTGGGCCTCCCCGACGCAGGGCTGGAGGCGGCGGCCGGCGAGGACGTGCAGGGGGCCCGGGAAGAGGGCTCCGGGGTGGACGCGGTGAGGAGCGGCGGCCGCGGCCTGTGGCGGGCCTGGCGGGCGGGGAGGCCGGGTCTGTGGGGAAGGGGCGCCCGGCGCGGCCGCGGGCCGGGAGCCGGCGAGGCTGGGAGGGCGGCCGGGGCGGCTGACCCTGCGCCGCGGCCGAGGGGAGCGCCGGCTCGGGGGCGCCCCGTGTGACGGGGAGAGAATGCGGCCGGAGGCCGGGCCGGGCGGCGCGGGGGCGTTGCCCGCGCCCTGCTGCCCTGTCCGGAAGGAAAGGTACCCGAGGGACACTTGCCAGACTCCTTATTTAGGTCCAGTTTCATTGTTTGGGGAACGTGCCATATTTCCCATTAAAGACTGTATCCCCTGTATTCGCTTTGGAAGCTCCTTTGATAGGGATTTTCACTTGTGTAAAGAAAAGGAGAGAATTGCATCGTCTCATATTTACAAGTGCTTTCATTGGAAGGTGTCTTATTTACATGTCCTACAAGATTTGTGGATTTGTCTACAAATGGAAAATATTTCAGAAATTCGATGTAGTGCTCCATGTCAGCCCGTCCTGCTCATTCTCATTCAGTGTGCACGGCTTATCCATTCTTTTTGCCCTTTCCTTTCTTATTTATTTATTTATTTTTATTTATTTATTTTATGGTAATGGGGATTGAACTCAGGGGCATTCTACTTTTGAGATATAACCCCAGCTTTATTTTATTTTTTAATTTTGAAACAGTATCTCACTAAGTTGCTAGGGCCTTGCTAAATTGTTGAGGCTGGCCCTGAATCTGCAAACCTCCTATCTGAGCTTCCCATGTACTAGAACTAGACATATGCACCATCATACCTGGCTTCCTATGCCTCTTATTGGTTGCATCGAGAACTCTAATATTTATTGTAATAAGATTTTTTTTTTTTTTTTTTGGTAGTACTGGAGATGGAACCCAGGGGCTTTCTACCTCCGACCTACACCCCCAAGCCCTATTTTTTTTTAATTCTTTTTTTTTTTTTTTTTTTTTTTTTTTTTTTTGGTGGTACTGGGCTTCCTGGAAACCCTTCTACCTCCGGGCTATACTCCCAGACCTATTTTTTATATTTTTATTTGGAAACAGGGTCTCTTAAGCCAGCGAGGCGGGCTCCAAACCTGCACGATCCTCCTGTCTCTGCCGCCCAAGTGCGGGGATAACAAGCTTGCACCACCACGCCTGGCTTTTCATTCTTTATTTTGAAACAGGGTTTCTCGCTGAGTTGAAAAGGGCCTCACTAAGTAGCTGAGGCTGGCTGAGAACCACAATCCTGTCTCAGCCTCCCATGCTTATTGTAATAGATTTGGCCAATTATTTTGTGAGAGCACTTAGTAACTTAATATAAAATTGTAGTAAAGACTTAAGCCAGGCGTGGTGGCACATGCTTGGAATTCCAGAACTTTGGAGTCTGAGACAGGAGGAGCACAGGTTTGAGGACACCCTCAGCTACTTAGTGAGGCCCTCCACAACTTAATGTGACTTTGCTTCAAAATAAAGAATAAAAAATAGCCGGGCGTGGTGGCACACATTTAATCCCAGTACTTGGAAGGCTGAGAGGAGGATTGCAGATTCGAGGCCAGCTTCAGCTACTTAGGCCTTCCACAACTTAGTGAAACTGTGTTTCAAAATAGTGAAAAATTGGACTGGGGAGTGTACCTTGGAGGTAGAATGCCCCCTGGGTTCAACCTCCATTATGGGGGGGCAGGGAATAAAAAATAGGGCTGGAGGTGTAGATTGGAGGTAGAATGGCCCTAAGTTCCATCCTCAGTACTGCAAAAACAAAACAAAACTTAAGCTAGGCATGGTAGTGCACACCTGTAATCCCAGTACTTGCTTGGGAGGCTGAGATAGAAGGATCACAGTTTATGGAAAGCCTCAGCTACTTAGCGAGGCCCTTTGCAACTCAGACCCTGTTTCAAAAATAAAAAGACTAAAAAATAGGGTTGGGGTATAGCTCGGGAGGTACAATGCCCTTGGCTTCCATTCCCAGTACCGCAAATAAAATAAAATAAAATAAAGAATAAAAAATAGGACTTAGTGTGTATGTTGGGGGTAGAATGCCCCTGGGTTCAATCATTGGTACTGGAAAATAAATAAGTAAACAAATAAATACACAAGTACAGAAGAACTTGTCTCAAATAAAAGGCTGAAGGTGTATTCCAGAGGTAGAGTACCCCTGAATTCAGTCCAAGTAATGTACACGCAAAAGAGGTCATCCCTTAATGACTGAAAGTTAAGTGGTTTCCTAAAATAACTCCCTAATTTAGTGGTTTAATAAGCACAAGCCATTTGGACAGATACTTTAGAATTACTAGGAATTTAAACATACTCAATTTCAATGCAGAATTTCAATGCAGTTTCCACCTCCTTTTTTTTTGTTATTGTTGTATTAAGGATGGAACTCAGGATCTTCTACCTCCACGCTACACCCCCATACCTATTTTATATTTTATTTGGAAATAGATATCACTGAATTGCTGAAAGCCTCACTAAGCTGCTGAGGCTGGCTTCAAACCTGCAGTCCTCTTGTATCAGCCTCCCAAGTACTGGCATGAGAAGCATGCCATACCATGCCTGGTTTCTAAAACCCTTCCTTCCTTCCTTCTTCTTTTTTTTTTTTTTTTGGTAGCCCTGGGATTTGAATCCAGGGGCATTGTACCTCTGAGCTACTCCTTCAGCACTGTTTTATTTTTATTTTGCAACAGGGTCTCGCTAGGCTAATGAGAGTCTCTTTGCCTTGGCTGTCCTTGAACCTTGACTCTCCTGCTCAGCCTCTCATGTACTGGGATTACAGTGTGCACCACGACACCCTGCTTCAGCCCATCCTTTTCACACCATCTCTCCCCTTCCCCATTTCTGAAATTGTCCTCTGCTCAGTCCACCAGTGGAGAATCATTTCAGCAGCTTTACAGCTTCATTGCTACTGTTACTAAAAGGAATGTGATCTGGGCAGAAATTAAGTTGGATTTCTTTGTGTGTACTATGCACACTTTTCATTTTTAATCCACAGAATTACCCCCAAAAGATAGGTAAAGATAAGGAAGCATAAGAGTCAAGGAAAGTAGTTTGACCAGTGTTGCAAGCTTGTTTGAAGCTATGGCTGGGGTATGAGCTCAAGGCCACCTGGCTTTGAAGTAAGTGCTTTTCATCAACCATTCTGTTAAAGAAAGAAAGGATTAAATGGCCTTGTAAGTTTTTCCAATACAGTATTTTAAAGTTTTTAGTGTGGTTATGCTTAAGTTGTAATTTTGAGAAGGAAAAGAGAGATGTAGGGATATGGTGGTTTACCAGTTTTTTACTACCAAAGTATCAGTGTTCAGAAATAGCACAAGTTGCCTGGTCAGCCTTATTTCATGGCAGATTTGAGGGCTGATCTCAAACGAGACTTTGCCCTGGCCAGCATTCCTTAAGTTCTGCTCTAGGCTCTTTTTTGTATAGTATCTTGTTTTTCCTTCTGTGAGTCATATGTCCTTTTCTTTCTTTGAGAGGAAGAGTGTGTTTATTTTTTTTAAAGCACAGTCAGTTTTGCTTAAACTAATTTGGGATTGAAAGAATAAGAGGGGAATCCAGTCTCTTAAGAAAATAGTAATTAGTTGTAGCCAAAGGGAGAGAGAGAGAGGCAAGGGAATAGGAGAACACATTTTTTAGGCTAAAGATTCTGCTGAGTTGGCATTTAAGAGGCAGGGGTAGGGGCTTAATGTATTTCCCAGAGAAGAACCATGGCATGAGGGAATTGTAAGTAATTTTCTTAGTGAGAGGGCCTTTTAGGTCTAGGAGTGCTGACAGAGCAAAGAGGGCCTGAGCAACCAGTGCTTTAAAATCCCAGTGCACAATTAGCACCTTTCCTGATTGGCATTAGATGAACTCAGCAGTAGACCAGGTCTGTGAGTAAGGTTTCAGGTATTTTGTGGGTGAGAATAATGTAAAAAAGAAGAGAAAACTTAGAGGTATAGTGCAATAGTTTGGGTCTTGAATGTCCCCCAAAGTCTCATGTGTTAAAGCTTTATCCTCAGCCTGTGGCGCTGTTGGAAGATGGTAGTGCCTTTAACAGATGGTGCTCTTAAAGGGAATATTGATACCTGGCCCCCTTTTTTTCTTTCTTCCTGCTTCCTGGCTGTCATGAGGTAAGCACCTTTGCTCCACCATGTGCTCCCAGTGGTGACATACTACCTTGCCCCAGGCCCAGAAGCAACAGAACCAGTTAACCATGGATTGGAACCTTGAAAACACTCTGCCAAAATAAATTTTGCAGTTTTTAAAGTTGATTGTCACCAAGTGTAGTAACATACACTTGTAATCCCAGTACTTGGGATGGTGAGACAGGATTGCAGGTTCGAAGCTGGTGTCAGCAGCATAGTGAGACCCTCGGCAACTTAGCAAGACCTTGTTTACAAATAAAAAACAAAATAGGGCTGAGGGTGTAGTTCAGAGGTAGAATGTCCCTGGATCCAATCCCAGCAAAACGCGCGCACACACACACACACACACACACACACACACACACACACACAGTTGTTTTCAGTGGGCATGGTGGTACACACCTGTAGACAGGAGGATTACAGGTTCAAGGCCAGCCTCGGCAATTTAGTGAGACTCTTAGTAACCTAGGGTGACCCTATTTCAAAATAAAAAGGGCTGGAGGTATAGCTCAGGGGTATAGTGCACAAATAACATAAAAAAGTTGATTGTCTCAGGTATTTTGTTACAGTAACAGAAAGCTTATAGATACAGTCATAGAATGTATCAGCTAGGTAGCAAGTGGGGATTGAACACATTACTTCCAAGCTACACCCCCATCTCTATGTTTTTTTTTTTTTTTTTTTTTTAAGCATAGGCTCTAATTTGCCTCCCAAATACTGGGATTACAAGTGTACACCACCACTCCCAGCCTGATTTGTGTATATGTGGGGGGCGATACTGGGGATTGAACCCAGGGGCATTTTACCTCTTAGCTACACTACCAGCCTTATTTATTTATTTATTTATTTATTTTTGTGGTACTGGGGATTGAATCCAGGGGGATTCTGCCTCCGAGTCCCTCCCCCAGCCCTATTTTTTTTTTTATTCTTTATTTTGAAACAGGGTCTCACTGAGTTGCAGAGGGCCTAAGTAGTTGAGACTGTCAGTGAACTGCAATCCTCCTGTTTCAGCCTCCCATTAATTTTTTATTTTAAGTTTTTGTGGTGCTGGAGATTCAACCCAGGAGCATTTTCTCTCTGAGATACACTCCCAGCTCTATTTTGTGTTTTATGTGGAAACAGTGTCTCATCAAATCCCTCAGCTCCTCATTTAATTGCTTAGGTTGGCTTCAAATCTGTGATTCTCCTGCCTCAGCCTCCCAAGTACTGGTATTACAGACAGGTATGTGCCACCATACCTGACTTTTATTTTTCTGTGCTACTGGGGATTGAACCCAAAGGCATTCTACCTCTGAGCTATACCCCCAGCCCTGTATTATTTTTTCTTGAAATAGGGTCTCACTAAGTTGTTAAGCCTGGGATTAAAGATGTGATCCTTCTTTCTGAGCCTCCTAAGTACTAGGATTACAGGTGTGCACCAACACACTTGGTTTATTTTTATTTTCAAACAGGGGCTCACTAAATTGCTGAAGGACTCACTAAGTTGCTGAGGCTGGCCTTGAACCTCTGATCCTCCTATCCCAGCCTCACCCTTATAATCCCAGTATTTGGGAGGCTAACACAAGAGGATCACAGGTTCGAGGACAGCCTTAGCAAATAATGAGACGCTTATCAACCTAGCGAGACCCCCTTTCAAAGTAAAAATATGGGGCTGAGGTGTAGCTTGGCGATAAAATGCCCGAGTTTAATCCCCAGTATCACAAAAACAAAACAAAACAAAAAAACAACGGCAGTACTTTTAGAATTCAGAGAATTTTTACACTGAGATAAATCAGAATGCTTAAGCTGGGCATGTGACACATAGCTGCAGTCCCAGTACTTGGGAAGCTGAGAAAGGAGGACAAGGCCAACCTGAGCTATTTAGTGAGACCCTGAGGAATTTAGGCCATGTTTCAAATTAAGGAATAGGCTAGGTGCGGTGGTGTATGCCTGCAGTCCCAGTGCTTGCTAGGCTGCAGCAGGAGGATTGTAGTTGCCAGCACAGCTGGCTTCGAACCTGCGCGATCCTCCTGTCTCCACCTCCCAAGTGCAGGGATTACAAGCGTGCGCCACCATGCCCAGCGAAGGATTATAGTTTTAAAGCCAGCCTCAGCAATTTAGTGAGACCCTGTTTCAAAATTTAAAAATAGGAGGTCTGGGGGTGTAGATCTTGAAGTTTTTTTCTTTGTTGTCATTGTTCCATTTATCTTTGTTCAGATGACAGAAAATCACTTTTGGTTGAAGAAGATAGAGATCAGTGTTTCTGAGGCAGAAAAGCGAACTGGAAGAAATGCCATGAACATGCAAGAAACATATACTGCTTACCTCATTGAAACCAGGTTGGTGATGAGAATTAGGTGGAGGCCTAGGCAGAAAGGTTTTGTAGCATCTGTTGTCTTTAGAGTTATAGTTTAGTTGACTGAGAGTGAATAAGGCGAAAGTCACTAGGTTTTAACTCCCTCAAAGGTTTTTGTGTGTGTTTCTGTTGGTACAAGATTAACTCTTTTTTTTTTCTTTTTCTTTTTCTTTTTGTGGTACTAGAGGTGGAACCCAGAGACTTTCTACCTCTGGGCTACACTCCCAGACCTATTTTATACTTTATTTGGAAAAAGGGTCTCACTAAGTTGCTGAGAGCCTCACTAAGTAGCTGAGGCTGGCTTCGAACCTGTGTGATCCTTCTGTCTCAGCCTCCAAAGTGCGGGGATTACAAGCATGTGCCACCACACCTGGCTACAAGATTAACTCCTAAAATAGGTGTGAGAATATTTTCCATTTAGAATAAGAAGGAATGGCTGAGCATAGTGGCATGTAGAATATCCCTGGGTTCAGTCCTCAGTACTTCAAAAATAAAAATTTTTTTAAAAATTTAAAAAGGGGGGATGGAGGCCGGGCGTGGTGGTGCACGCTTGTAATCCCAGCATTTGGGAGGCTGAGACCTGAGAATCATGGTTCGCGGACAGCCTCAGCTACTTAGTGAGGCCCTCCGCAACTCAGTGAGACCCTGTTTCAAAATAAAGAATAAAAAAATTGGGCAGGGTGTGTCGTTCGGCAGTCAAATGCCTCTGAGTTCCATCCCCAGACCCGCAGCTCAGAGGTGGAGTGCCCTGGGTGGGTGGGAGGGTGGGTGGGTGGGTGTGTGTGTGTGTGTGTGTGTGTGTGTGTGTGTGTGTGTGATGTTCTTTTATTCCTTTTCAGGTCAGTTGAACACGCAGATGGTCAGAGTGCCCTAACAGACTCACTGTGGAGGCGGTACAGTGAGTTTGAGCTGCTGAGAAACTACCTTTTAGTATACTACCCACATATTGTTGTGCCACCTCTACCAGAAAAACGGGTAAGAA
Organism: Muscardinus avellanarius; assembly: GCF_963383645.1. Lineage (NCBI taxonomy): Eukaryota > Metazoa > Chordata > Mammalia > Rodentia > Gliridae > Muscardinus > Muscardinus avellanarius. The sequence goes on along the minus strand of NC_137790.1, from coordinate 75,206,214 downwards.
GCAAGATGGCAGTGGTTCAGAGGTATTCCACATTGGAAATATTGCTAATGGTATTTTTGTTTACCTAGGCAGAATTTGTTTGGCATAAACTTTCTGCTGACAACATGGATCCAGATTTTGTGGAGAGGCGACGGATTGGTTTAGAGAACTTCCTCTTGAGAGTGGCTTCACATCCTGTGCTTTGTAGAGACAGAATCTTCCATTTGTTTTTAACTCAGGTATCTTTTTAAAATATTCACTTGCCCTAGGGCATTTTGTTTGTTTGTATTTGTTTAAACTAGTCTACTTATTCTTTTTGATTTTTATTCTTTTTGCAGTACCAGGGCCTCATATAAGGCAAGTGCTTTACAAACACTAAGCCATACCTATTACTTACTTACTTTATTTGTTTGTTTATTTATTTATTGTGGTACTGGGGGTGGAATCCAGGGGCTTTTCTACCTCCGGGCTACACTCCCAGACCTATTTTATATTTTATTTGGAAATAGGGTCTCGCTAAGTTGCTGAGAGCCTTACTAAGTATCTGAGGCTGGCTTCGAACCTGCACGATCCTCCTGTCTCAGCCTCCCAAGTACTGGGATTGCAAGTGTGCGCCACCACGCCCAGCCCTAGCCCTATTTTTTATTCTTTATTTTGAAACAGGGTCTCACTGAGTTGCAGAGGGCCTCACTAAGTAGCCTAGGCTGTCAGCGAACCTCGATCCTCTTGTCTCAACCTCCCGAATGCTGGGATTCACCCGTGCACTGCCACACCTGCCCATAGGAGCAGCTTTTTATATGCAGTTTGTTTTATTTGGTTGGATCTGAATTTCAGAGTTTGAATTGCATCATTCTTGTGGCTAATATTCTTTTTTATTTTTATATTTTGTGTTACTGGGAATTGAACCCAGAGGCATTCTACCTCTGAGCTACTCCTCCAGCTCTAATTTTTAGTGTGAAACAAGTCTCACTAAGTTGCAGAGGGCCTCACAAGTTGCTGAGGCCACAAACCTGTAATCCTCCTGTCTCAGCCTCCCAAGTATTAGGATTACAAGTTTGCCAGCACGCTTGACTCTATGGCTAATGTTTATATACTTAAAGGTATTAAAGATGATACTTTGGTATTACTTAAATGACATAATTTTTTTTTTTTTTCTTTTGGTGGTGGTACTGGGGATGGAACCCAGCGGCCTTCTACCTCTGGGCTATACTCTCAGACCTATTTTATATTTTATTTGGAAACAGGGTCTCTTAAGCCAGGTGAGGCTGGCTTCAAACCTGCATGATCCTCCTATCTCAGCCTCCCAAGCGCGGGGATTACAAGTGTGCGCTACCATGCCCGGCAAAAATTTTTAAATTTTTTGAAGCTCAGATCTCTAAACTCCTTGATTCATGTCCTGTCAGTCTTTTGGACTGTGAAATGTGACTTCATTTGAAATGAAAGAATGTTTTAACCTTTTCTCTACTCTCTTCCTTGAAATAAGAACAAAATAAGTATTCAGCTTATTTAATTTGGAATATTTGTTATGGGTTGTTTTGCTTTGCAGTAGTGATTTCTAAAATTAATTTTAATTTTTAGGAAGGTAACTGGAAGGAGACTGTGAATGAAACTGGGTTTCAGCTGAAGGTAAGAATATTTGTATGAAGTAATTTGCCATGTTCCTTTACAGTTCCCAGTACAATGCCATGCATTTAAGGATCTTTGCTTTTGTGTGTATGTGTTTGTGATACTGGGGATATTTTGAAACAAGGTCTCACTAAGGTGCTGAGAGCCTTGCTAAGTTGCTGAGGCTGTCCAAAACCTTGTGATTCTCCTGTCTCAGACTCCCAAGTACTGGAATTACAGGCATGTGCTGTTGTGCTTGGCTTACTTGCTATTTTTTTGAATGAATTGAATTTTGGAAATTGGCTTTGCATCAACATCAGGGGTAAGGTTCTCAAAGAAACACTGCAGTTCACTTTTTTTTTTTTTTTCAGTACTAGGAGTTGAACCCAGGGGCATTCTACCTCTGAGCTATGCCCCCAACTCTATTTTTTATTCCTTATTTTGAAACAGGGTCTTATTAAGTTGCAGAGAGCCTCAGTAAATAGCTGAGGCTGGCCTCAAACATGAAATCCTGCTGTCTCAGTCTCCCAGTTACTGAGATTACAAGTGTGTACCACCAAGTCTGAGTGGTTTGCTTTGATTTATGTATTTTTAGTTGCTAGTTGGAGTATAATTTACTCATTTAATTCTACATCTCTTTTCCTTCCCTCTGTCCTGACCGTTTTCGCTTGCACCCCTGCCTTTTATAATTGCTTGTGGTATCGGAGATGAAAGTTCTCATGAAGACTCAACCGTGGATTTTCCACATGGGTAGACTAAAGAATCTTTATTCATGCGTCTTTTGTTGGTTGGGACATTGTGGCCAGTTTGAGATGGACATGGGAGTCATTTAAAAATATCATGTTTTATTTATTTTAATTTTCTTTAGTGCTTGTAATGGGAATTGAACATCCAGCCTTTGGATGCGAGGCAAGCACTCTACCACTGAGCTACATCCTCAGCCCAAAATAGCATGTTTTAGTCATAAGACGTTTAGGGTTTGTTTTGGTTTTGGTTTTGTTTTTTTTTGTGAAACTGGGGGCGGAACCCAGGGGCTTTTCTACCTCCGAGCTATACTCCCAGACCTATTTTATACTTCAATTTGGAAACAGGGTGTTACTAAGTTTTTGAGAGCCTCACTCAGTAGCTGAAGCTGGCTTCGAACCTGTGCGATCCTCCTGTCTCAGCCTCCCAAGAACTGGGATTACAAGCGTGCGCCACCACGCTCAGCCTTATCTCTTAAATAATTATAGTTTCTGGTAACTTCCTTTTGCAGATATAAATAGGAATCTATAAGCGGGGCATGGTGGCGCACACTTGTAATTCCAGTGCTTGGGAGGCTGAGACAGGAAGATCGCACAGGTTCGAAGCCAGCCTCGGCTACTTAGTGAGGCTCTCAACAATTTAGTGAGACCCTGTTTCCAAATAAAGTATAAAATAGGTCTGTGAGTATAGCCCGGAGGTAGAAAGCCTCTGGGTTCCACCCCCAGTACCACAAAAAAAAAAAGAAAGATGTTACCTTTTACATTTTAGCTCTTAAACTGATAAAGTGATGTTGTTAAAAATAAACAAATAAATTGGTAGTATTAAAAACATAAGATTAAGCCAGCATGGTGGCATATGCTTGTAATTTCAGTACTTGGAAGACTGAGACAGGAGGGTTTTACAGGTTCGAAGCCAGCCTCAGCTAGTTAGTGAGGCTCTCAGCAACTTACTGAGATCCTTTTTCCAAATAAAATATAAAAAAACATGTCTGGGAGTCTAGCTCAGAGGTAGAAGACCCCTGGGTTTCATGCCCAGTGCCACCAAAAACAAAACATAAGATTCAGAAAGAAACAAAATTTCTTATTTTTCATGTAATTTCATTCTCATTTTAAAAATCATGATGAGTGTGGTGGTGTATGCTTATAATCCAGTATTTGGGAGGCTGAGATGGAAGGATCACAGGTTTGAGGTCATCCCCAACAACTTAGTGATGCCCTCTGCAACATAGTGAGACCCTGTTTCAAAATAATGAATGAAATAGGGCTGAAGGTGAGGGGAAGGAAAAAAAGTCATATTTGCAAGCTGGACATGGTAGTACATACCTATAATCTCCTAATACTTGGGAGACTGAGACAGGAGGGTAGTAGGTTCCAGGCCAGCCTCACTAACATAATAACATCCCCTTTCAAGATAAAAAAAGAAAAAAAGGGTTGGGGATGTAGCAGGAGGAGAATGTCCTGGGTTCAATAGCCAGTCACAGAATAACCACAACAAAAATCACATTACTGTTAGTGAAAACTTCTGATACAGTGATATTTAATATTGTATATGCCTTAAATTCATAGGCACTTTTATTTGCAAGAACTTTTAAATGTATTAGCTTAGTTGTCCTTGAGATGTAATAACAGTCAAGAATTGGTGAAAGGTATGGTGTTCAAGCTTGTAATCCTCGTACTTGGGAGGTTGAGACAGGAGGATTGCAGGTTCGAGACCAGCTTTCACAATTTAGCGAGACCCTGTTTCAACATAAAATATAAAATAGGCTAGAGTGGAGCTTGAGGATAGAATGTCACTGATTTTAATCCCTAGTACTGAAGAAAAAAGGAAAAGTATTGGTGAAATACTGGTTTTAGAAATAAGAGAATCCCCTGAAATCAGTAAGGTTGTTGTGATATTCTTTACATACGCATACCTCTTTGAATTTCTTTGGGTCTGGAGTTCTCTAAATTTGTGCAATAGCATATTTGTTACAATTGTTTTTATTTTCCTGGCCTTGTAATTCTTGAAGCACTGATAATATTTGCTTTGTTTATTTTGTTGATTGAGAATATTTGTAGTTGTGGATTGGAAGTTGAAATAATGTTAAATGACACCGGGCGTGGTGGCGCACGGTTGTAATCCCCGTGCTTGGGAGGCGGAGACAAGAGGATCACTTAGGTTCGAAGCCAGCCTCAGCTACTTAGTGAGGCTCTCAGCAACTTAAGTGAGACGACCCTGTTTCCAAATAAAATATAAAATAGGTCTGGGAGTATAGCCCGGAGGTAGAAAGCCTCTGGGTTCTACCTCTAGTACCACCAAAAAAAAAAAAAAAAAGAGAGAGATAGAGACCCTGTTTCCAAATAAAATATATAAAATAGGTTTGGGAGTGTAGCCCAAACCACTCTTTGAAATTGATTCCTGATTGAACTACTTTTTATGATGAGCATTGTATTTCCGGTACCTTGGACAGAAAAGTTACTTGATTTTCTCTTTAAGAATTTTGGATAGGATTTGGAGATATTAAGTACATATTTCATGCAATTGAATTATTATTTAGTAACTAACCCTTCTATCTCTCCTTTGAGAACAGTTAATCTAGAAATAAATAAAGATGTTAAAAAGCTGTACTATATTTCTTTTTGGGCATTGGAGATTGAACCCTGTGGCACTTTACCACTGAGCTACTTCTCCAGCCCATTCATTCATTTTTTTAATTTTCAAGACAGGATCTGCCTAAGTTGCCTAGGCTGGCCTCAAACTCCCAGTTCTCCTGTCTCGGTCTCCTGAGTAGTTGAGTTTGCAGGCATGTGCTGCTGTAACTGGCTAGAGGTATTGTCTTATAACATTTTTTGCTACCTAGAAAATATTTTGATTTTCTCTAGTTTGTTTTACTTAGTATAGTATTTATTTTTGACTATAAGTATTTCCATATATCTTTTTTTTTCTGGAATGCTGATTCTAATAATGGTACATTTGGTTTGGATTCCTCTGAGAACCACCCTGCATAGTGCACAGGATCTAAAGCAGTATTATATATGCAGATCCTTACTTTTCTCAGCTTAGTGAAAAGGTAAATGACTTATTCTGAATTACAGTAATGAAGAGCTATACTAATGTGTTGGTATTTACAGTTGTTATATTTTGGAAACATTGAGTGCCATCTAGTCAGTCTAATTTATGACATGTTTTTATAGCATTCTCAAAAATAACTCCTCATCTGGTTTTTGTTAGGTTATGTTTAATGTATTTTCAATACGTGATAGGAAGAAAACTGTACTTGAGCATCTTAATTCTAAAAGGAAAGTAAAACTATTGAATTTTATACCCTGAAATGTTAATTGTATTAAGTGAACGAATTATTTTTTCCAGGCAGACTCCAGGTTAAAAGCGCTTAATGCAACATTCAGAGTGAAAAACCCAGACAAGTAAGGTTTTGTTTTAATAACAGTTATGATGTTGTTTTGAATGGTGGTTATCAGTCTTATTTAATTTTTCATTTCTGAATGTATGCACTTCATTTGCCAAATATTTTCAGTAGTAATTAACATTTAGTGACATCTTTTAAAGTCTAAAATTGATTTTGAATTTGGTAGCTTAATTGTGTTTACACTTGTAAGTAACTGAAGTTTTAAAAAATTAAAACACTGCTTATTATCTAGAAGGATTTATTAAATGTTGAAGGTATCAGAAAACTGAGAAGCATAATTTTAATTTCATTGCAGTTTTATTTGTATGACTGTCAGATATGCAGAGCATAAGACAATTATATATGTTTAAAAATACACTGTCTGCTTTGTATCACACAAAAAAACTTGATAAGTGCATACTAGAGTAATAATTTCATGCAAATATATTTATGTGACATATACTTGATTTGATCCATGTCATTTGGCATTTATGAGAATATTTCTAAAAGGAAGCCATTGGCTGGGCGTGGTGGCGCACGCTTGTAATCCCAGCATTCAGGAGGCTGAGACCAGAGCATCGCGGTTCGCAGACAGCCTCAGCTACTTAGTGAGGCCCTCTGCAACTTAGTGAGAGCCTGTTTCAAAATGAGGAATAAAAAATAGGGCTGGGGGTTTAGCTCAGAGTTCGAATGGCTCTGGATTCCATTCCCAGACCCGCAAAAAAAGAAGAAAAAACCAAGAGGGAAGCCATAGTATTCATGAATGACTTCTTAGAAGATTTTGGGTTGATTTATTCTCTAAATTTGGTGGCCAGTTCAAGCTCCTCATTGTGTGGTTCTTTATAGTTTTTAAGCTGTAGGAGTTGTTTTTCAGGTAAAAATGTGTTTAGACAGATGGTGCATTACATTGATAGTCACCAAGTGTGTGATTCTGTTAGAATCCCTCCTGTGGGTCTGTGAGCATTACCTAGGCTAATTCCGCGGTGTTAATGATCCATCACACCCGACAAAGCGTGGCACACTAACAGTAATGCCAGCTGCGGGGATCACAGCCCCCAGCCAGGCCTGAGAAAGGTTGGGACCCGGGACAGTCTGCTTCCAAGCTGCGTCCCCAGCTGAGCTACACCCCAGCCCTTTTAATTTTTGTTTTGAAACAGGGTCTCACTAGGCTGCTGAGAGTCTTGCTGAGTTGCCGAGGCTGTCCTCTTACCTGGGATTCCTGTCTCGGCCTCACAGATACTGGGATTAGAGGTGTGCACCACCATGGCTGACTCGTGATTTTTAATGTAAGATTTTGTGTGTGTGTGTGTGTGGCACTTGGGATTGAACCCAGAATATTATACCTCCAAGCTACACCCACAGTACTATTTTTTTATTAATTTTTATTTTGAAACAAGGTCTCGCTAGGTTGATAAGAATCTCATTACTTGCTGAGGCTGTTCTCAAACCTGCGATCCTATCTCAGCCTCCCAAGTAGTGGGATTACAGTCACATGCCACAATGCCTGGCTCTATTTTATTTATTTATTTATTGTGGGTCTGGGGATGGAACCCAGGGGCATTCGACCTCTGAGCTACCACCCCTGCCCTATTTTTTATTCTTTATTTTGAAACCAGGTCTCACTGAGTTGCAGAGGGCCTCACTAAATAGCTGAGGCTGCCCGCGAACCGCCATCCCCCAGTCTCAGCCTCCTGAATGCTGGGATTACAAGCGTGCACCACCATGCTCGGCATGCCTGGCTCTGAATTTGTTTTTCTTTTATGGTACTGGTGACTGAACTCAGGCATCTACCATTCTATCTCTGAGTTCCACCCCTAGTGCTTTTTTTTTTTTTTTTGCAGTATTGGGATGGAACCCAGGGGCATTCTACATTTGAGCTACACCCCCAGCCTGATTTTTTATTCTTTATTTTGAAACAAGATCTCACTGAGTTGCAGAGGACCTCACTAAGTAGTAGCTGAAGCTGTCCACAAAGTGCAATCCTCTGTCTCAGCCTCCCATATGCTGGGATTACAAGTATGCGCCACCATGAGGTTGTCCTTGATCCTGTGAGCCTCCTGTCTCAGCCTTCCAAATACTGGGATTATAGGTGTGTATCACCATGCCCAGCTTTTTTTTTTTTTTTTTTTTTTTTTGGTGATGGGGATTGATCCTGGGGTCCTGGGGGCATTCCACCTTTAAACCACAAGCACAACTATAGTCTATTTTATTTTTATTTGGAAACAACTCACTAAATTACTGAGGCTGGCCTTGAACCTCCTCCTTTCTTAGCCTTCCAGTTACTGGGATTACAAACATGTGCCACCATACCCAGCATACCTAGTTTCTTAATATAAATTTTGAATATAAAATATAAATAAGTTTGGGGTGTTTTTGTTTTTTTTTTTTTGTTTGTTTTGTTTTGTTTTGTTTTTGCAATACTGAGGATTGAACTCAGGGACATTCTACCTCCAAGCTATATCCCCAGCTCTATTTTTATTCTTTATTTTGAAATAGGATCTCACTAAGTCATGGAGGGCCTCACTAAGTAGCTGAGGCTGGCCATAAACCTGTGATCTTTTTATCTCAGCCTCTCAAGTACTGGGATTACAAGTGTGTGCCACCACACCTGGAAAAAGAATATTTTTAAAGTTCTTGTAATTAGGAAGTCTTGGTGGTAACCACTGAAGGGTATGGGTGTGTCCTAAGTAAATTACCCCTGGTATTAATCCCCAGTACAAAAAAATAAAGCCTTTGTGTTGTCACCTGTTCATCTTCCTTTCCTCAACTCTAAAATCCATTGATCTTTTTACTGTTCTCATAGTTTTTCTGTTTCAAGATGTCATAAAGTAGGTAGTCTTTCAGATTGGCTTCTTTCATTTAGTTATATGCATTTAAGGTGTCAATGAAATTTTTATACATGTTATTAATCTACAAACTCTTAACACCCAAAAGAAAGTTTTGGAAAATTTAAGCTACATTTGTGACTTTGACACATTTAGTTTTTCTATTGATGCTTTAATATTAATATTTTGTTAATTAGCACTTTCAAAAGTACTTTTCAAGTTAATGACAAATATTTTATCAGTTAAATGTCTTTCCATTTTTATGACCTTGTGAAGGTATCTGAATTGAGTGTGTGTGTGTGTTTGTGTGTGTGTGTGTTTTGCTGGGGATTGAACCCAGGGACATTTTACTACTGCTGTATACCTCCAACCCTATTTTCTATTTGGAAACAGGGTCTCACTACGTTGCAGAGGGCCTCACTAAGTTTCTGAGGCTGGTTTTGAACCTTTGATCTTCCTGTCTCAGCCTCCCAAGTACTGGGATTACAGGTATGCACTATCATGCCTGGCCCTAAATTGTATTTACTATCCTTACTGTACATAGAATTTTAAGTGTGATAAGACAGTATTACCAAGGTTTTTTGTTTTGCCTGTATATTATTAAAGTGTAAAATTTGTGTATAGTGTATAGTTAATAATTAAATTTATTGGCCTCAAAGTCTAGATAAGAGAATTGTCTGCATTGTTGTTGTTTTTTGTTTGTTTGTTTGTTTTGGTGCTGGAGGTTGAACCCAGGTATATTATACCCCCAGCCCTATTTTACTTTATGTTTTGAAACAGGGTTTCACCAAATTGCAGAGGGCCTAAGTTGCTGAGGCTGGCTGCAAACCTGCTATCCTCATATCTCAGCCTCCCAAGTACTGGGTTTACAAGCATGAGCTACCATGCCTGGTTGTTTATAACAGATCTTAATCTGTACGATCTCTGTCTAAGTCTAGCTGGCTCGCTATTATTATTATTCATACCAAAAGGGTTTTATTCTTTCTGAAAATTTAGAACACCAGAATGGTTGTTTCAGAGAGATTTTGCAAATGGTTTTTCTGAGTTCCTTCTTCACACATGTTTATTTCTCAAAGTAGACTTTTAAGAGCTGTGAAGAAGAGGAGGACTTGGAGTTTTCTGCTTGTATATGGCTTTTAGGAGCTCTAAAAATGCCTTTTGCATTGCATTGATTGTGTATTTTTCTTAAAAGAAGTACACCAAGGTATATTTATGTCCACTCATGGACTTTCATATATTGTGTTTCAAATAAACTGAACCCACTTAGGCAAGAACTAGATAGTAAAACAGATTATTAATTACCATGTTAAGCCAGGCGTGGTGGCTCACGCTTATAATCCCAGCACTTGGGAGGCTGAGACAGGAGGATGCACAGGTTTGAAGCCAGCCTCAGCTACTTAGTGAGGCTCTCAGTAACTTAGACCTGTTTCTAAATAAAGTATAAAATAGGTCTGGGAGAGCAGGGCGTAGTGGCACACGCTTGTAATCCCAGCATTCAGGAGGCTGAGACTGGAGGATTGCGGACAGCCTCAGCTACTTAGGCCCTCCGCAACTTAGTGAGACCCTGTTTCAAATTAAAGAATACAAACTAGGGCAGGGGGTGTAGCTTGAAGGTCAAATGCTCCTGGGTCCCATCCCCAGACTTGCAAAAAAAAAATAGGTCTGGGAGTATAGCCCAGAGGTAGAAAAAGCCCTTGGGTTTCACCCTCAGTACTACAAAAAAATAAAAATAAGTACCATGTTATTTACATAGTTTTAAAACCTGTTTCCTATAAAAATAAACAGTACCAATCTCTCATGTCTTGTGACTTGAGTCCCTTGATAGAATGCTGTATTCCCTGAGGAAGATTCACTATATAAATTTTTTTTCACTCCAATCCATATTTTCTGCTTCCAAATTCAGCATGGAAAGTGATCTATCCTGATGCTTAGGAATAACCTAGGGCAAATTATAATCTTAATCTGACTGCAGGGCTTGGCTTTTTAAAATACTTTTATTGGTACAACATAATTTTACATTATAGTGAGATTCAAAATGATACAAGCAAGTCCAGCATGGTGGTGCAGGCCTGTAATTACCATATTTGGGAAGCTGAGACAGGAGGATCGCAGGTTCAAGGGCAGCCTGAGCAATTTAGTGAGGCCCTCCACAACTTAGTGAGATCCTGTTTCAAAATGAAAATAAAATATGGCTGGGTTATAGCTCAGAAGTAGAGCACCTCGAGGTTCAATCCCCAATACCATGCACATATACACACTAAAAACAAAGTGGTACGCCGGGCGTGGTGGCGCACGCTTGTAATCCCAGCATTTGGGAGGCTGAGACAGAAGGATCACGGTTTGCAGACAGCCTCAGCTACTTAGTGAAACCCTCTGCAACTCAGTGAGACCCGGTTTCAAAATAAAGAATACAAAGTAGGGCAGGAGGTGTAGCTCGGAGGTCGAATGCCCCTGGGTTCCATCCCTGGACCTGCAAAACAAAAAACAAAACAAAAAAACCCACAAAGTGGTACAAATATACATGCACATGTTACTTGGTAATTACCCCTTAGCTTTCTTTTTTTTTTTTTTTTTTTTTTTTTTTGAGGGTCTGGGGATGAAACCCAGGGGCATTCTGCCTCCGAACTACACCCTGCCCTCTTTTTTTGTTCTTTATTTTGAAACAGGGTCTCACTAAGTTGCGGAGGGCGTTCCTGAGTAACTGAGGCTGTCTGAACCTCGATCAATTGTCGCAGCCTCCCGAATGCTGGGATTACAAGTGTGAGCCACCACACCTGGCTGCTTGGCTGTCTTTTTTTTTTTTTTTTTTTTTTTTTTTTTTGGTGGTACTAGGGGTGAACCCAGAGGATTTCTACTTCCAGGTTATACTCCCAGACCTTTTTTATATTTTATTTGGACTCGCTAAATTGCTGAGAGCCTCACTAAGTAGCTGAGGCTGGCTTCAAACCCGTGCGATCCTCCTGTCTCAGCCTCCCAAGCACGGGGATTACAAGCGTGCACCACCACGCCTGGCTTGGCTGTCTTTTAAAAGAAGAAAACAGAAAAACTATACTTTTATACATGATTTAACTGAGTGAGTGTGTGTGTGTAATTTTTTTATATTATTTTATTTATTTATTTGCGGGTCTGGGGATGGGATGGAACTCAGGGGCACTGGATCTCTGAGCTACACCTCCTGCCCTATTTTTTATTCTTTATTTTGAAACAGGGTCTCACTGAGTTGCAGAGGGCCTCACTAAGTAGCTGAGGCTGTCCACGAACAGCGATTCTCTGGTCTCAGCCTCCCAAATACTGGGATTACAAGCATGTGCTACCATGCCCAGCTTGTGTTTTTTCTTTTTAGCCAAGAAGAACTGCCAGTTAATGCCTCAGTAAATGACACTTCTGCTTGGCAAGGTAGCTAGGAAGTAGGTAGCAATAAATAAAACTTCTACTGGGTAAGTCCTCCTAGGTTGCTGAGAGTCTCACTAAATTGCTGAATTTGGTCTTGAACCTGTGATCCTCCTGTCTCAGTCTACTGGGATTATAGGCACAGGCCATCACAACCAGCTTATACTTTTTTAAATTGTATTTTAGAATTAGGCATGATGGCACATGTTTATAATCCCAATACTTAAGTGGTTAAGACAGGAGGATTTGGAAACAGGGTCTCACTAAGTTGCTGAGAGCCTCACTAAGTAGCTGAGCCTGGCTTCGAACCTGTGTGATCCTCCTCTGTCTCAGCCTCCCAAGCGCGGGGATTACAAGCATGCGCCACCACACCTGGCTACATTTTACTTTAGAACATTTTATTTCTCACTAGACTGCTGGAGGTCCTGCTAAATAGTTGAGGCTGGCCTTGAGCCTAATATCTTCTTGTCTCAGCCTTCCAAGTACTGGGATTATAGGTGTGTGCCACCACCCTTGGCCAGTACCTCATTAGTTTGTTGGGGTTTTTTTTGTTATTTATATCCTTTGGGGGATTTTGTTTTGTTGGGGTTCTGTTGTTTATTTGTTTGTTTTTTGTAGCACTGGGGATTGAACCCAAGGGTGATTTAACCACTGAGGTACACTCCCATCCTTTTTTTTTTTTTTTTTTTTTAGAATACACTAAATTAGAGTGGTATGGAGTCAGCTAGGAGCCTGGTCAGGAGGTCAGTCTGAGAATACCAGGTGAGGTTTGATGATACTAAGCTGACTCCAAGGCTCTGACATAGAGAACAGAGTAATGTGAGTGGATTTGACATTTAGGAAATGCAACTGACAAACAAGGTGGTGAAGGAGATATAGACAGCACTCAGGCTTCATTCTTTAGAGTGCTAGAAAGCACAGAGGACAGACTGGGGGGGGGTAGGGGAGAATCGATTGAGCTTTGGGTATGTAAGGAAGCACAAACATCTGCTAACTAGCTGGTTTCATAAACCTGGAGTTTAGCTAGGCATGGTGGCACATACTTACAATCCCAGTACTTGGGAGGTGAGACAGGAGGATTGCAGGTTCAAGGACAGTCTTGGTGAGTAGTGAGACTCATCAATCTAGTGAGACCCTGTTTCCAAATAAAAATAAAAAATAGGGCTGGGGGTATAGCTAGGCTTAGTCCCCAGTATCACAAATAAATAAACAAACAAACCTGGAGTTTAGGAGAGAGATTTGGGGTGGAGGTAGAAACTGCAATTCAACGGTGTGTTCATCACAACTGTGAAGCTTTGTGAATGACGAGTTGCATAAAGAATATGTAGTATGAAGCCAGGCGTGGTGATGCATGGCTTCTAATCCCAGTACTTGAGAAGCTGAGATAGAAGGATTGCAGCCAAATTCAGCAACTTGGGAGGCCCTCCACAACTTAGTGAGACCCTGTTTCAAAGTAAATAATGAAATAGGGCTGGAGGTGTAGCTTAGAAGTAGAATGCCCCTGAATTCAATCCCCAGTACCATACACACACAAAAAAATAGAGATTGAAAGATTGCCTGGAAGCTAAGAACCTAGGACTCAATCCTGGAGAATGGCAACATACTCCAGAAGGGTATTTCCCAAAATAAGAGGTTACCAACCTCTTGTTACACATAAGGATCTCTCAGTGCCAATAGGGCCACATGGCTCAGGAACTTTCCACACGGTCAAGTTGAAGATGTTAGATATGGGTGAAGGAAGTAAGTACTAACAATACAAACTTCAAGAGACCAGAGAACCTGGGCACGTTGGCGTGCACCATAATCCCAGTACTTGGTAGGTTGAGACCGGAGAATTGCAGGTTCATGGCCAGTTTCAGCCACTTAGTGAGACCCTTAAGACCCTGTTTCAGGATAAAAAATAAGAAAGGTTTGGAGAGGTAGCTTGGAGGTTGAAAGCCCCTGGGTTCAATCCCTAGTACAAAAGAGAGAGAGACAGACAGACACAGACTGATAGATTGACCAAAAAGTAAAAGAAAAATTGTGAGAACATAACATGGATGTTGAGAAAACATATTTTTGGTAAGGAGAGGTAATGCAGGCTGTTAATTGCCTAGAGAGTCAAGTAAGAGACCCTCTTGAATTTTACAGTAAAATTTTTTTTTTTAAACTATGAGAGGTAACATTTATTAATCAGCTAGATATAACTATTCCATAATGTTTAGTTCAAAATATCATGTTGTAGTTGGTAAAAACACAATGTTGCTGAGTGTGGTGGCTCACATCTGTAATCCCATACTTGGAGGCTGAAACAGGAGAATCACAGGTTCAAGGTTTGCCTCAGCAACTTAGGAAGAACCTTATTCCAGCCGCTGGCGTGAACTGCAGTCTCCAGCGTACATTCGCGATATGCCTGATATGTCACTGGCTGGCTCAGGAGCATTTGTAATGCTTTCTGCAGAGGCTCCTTCAGTTCCTGCAACACTCTTTCTCCAAGATGGGCCAAGCAGTCTTCTATTGAGCTTTCTGGGTTTGCAGGGCTGAACACTGGAGAGGTGTGACGGTCAAAGCCTGTGCTGGTGAAAGCTTCAGAAATTTCTTTGTCCAGAGATTTTAGCTCATCTTCAATTTCAGACTTAACTTTTAATAAAACTTCTGGGTCCAGAGATTGTGAAGCTACATCTAGTTGAATGCCTTGGGGTGAGGGAGCATGTTGCTCTTGCAGCTTCTCCTGAGGTAGGAGTCCCAAGTAGCTGAGAACAACATACTTTGTTTCATAGTGAAATCCTAGAGGCACAGTAGTAGAGGACGCCATTGAATTGGCTGGCAGAGCTCCCAAGATGTCTACTTACAGATGTGTAAAACCTTCTGGCTTTTAGATTTTCAGTAAGTGGGACTAAGTGTAGAGAAATATAAGCTCTAATACATTGTTGGTGGGATTGCAAGTTGGTGCAACCACTTAGGCGAACAGTATAGAAGATCCTCAGAAGAAAAACGATCCTCAGAAGAATGGAATCCAGCAATACCACCTCTGGGTATCTGGCCCTGGCCCCTGCCCCAGAAGAGAGGAAAGAGGCGGCGGCGGCGGCGGCGCTTGCTTCGGACAGGGTCCCCCAGCGGTGGTGGCGGCTCCGACCCGCGGCCCTAATCTACCGCCGCCGCCATGCTGGACTACAGTAAAATTTATTACTGCATGTGGGCAACATGAAAATGGTTGATGACTTTGTCATGAATAGTTCTTGCCTGGCATAGTGGCACATGCTTGTAATCTCAGTACTTGGGAGGCTGAGACAGGTGGATTGCAAGTTCATGGCCCACCTCGGCAATATTTGAGGCCCTGTTTCCAAATTAATAATAATAATAATAATAATAATAATAATAATAATAATGGGCTGGGGGTGCAGCTCAGCTCAGAGATAGAATGCCCCTGGGTTCAATCCCTAGTAGTGCATATATATATATATTTCTCCATTACAGTGCTGAAGGCAAAAGCTAAACTCTTCACAAGTCAAGAAGTAAATGGGAAGACAAGAAGTAGTTATTGCTAGGGAGACAGTGCTTCCTGAAAGTTTGACTGTAAAAGGGTTATGTATTGAGAGAGAGTTAATTATTGGGGGGTGTATTTTAATAAAGGGGAGACCTGAGTTAATTGGCATGCTAATGAGGCACTTTTAAAGAGAGAGGAATTTTGAAAATATAAGTATTGGGTACAGGTAAAATCGAATCTGGAGTGTAGGGTGACAGGCAATCCTATAGGAAAGAAAGAAATTTTGTAGATTGGAGAAAGCTTTTAAGTTGATGAGGTGGAGGTGAAGGCCGTTCCCAACGGGTTGGCTTCTGTTTTATCTGTGAAGCTTGCTTATTTGGATATTGACAGATGGTATGTCAGAAGTTTCAGGGGTTTTGTTTTTGTTTTTGTTTTTGTTTTTTAATACTGGGGATTGAACCCAGGGGCATTCTACCTCCGAGCTACACCCCCAGTCCTATTTTTTTATTCTTTATTTTGAAACAGGGTCTCACTAAGTTGCAGAGGGTCTCACTAAGTATCTGAGGCTGGCTGTGAACCTGCTATCCTCCTGTCTCAGCCTAAAGTTTCAGATCTTTATGGAGAATGGCTTGTAATGGATTCATGAAACAAGGATTGTTGAAAAACCTTAAGAGTGATATTAGAAGCTGGTCGTAGTTGCACATACTTGTAATCCCAGGACTTGGGAGGCTGAGATAGGAGGATCATGGGCTCATGGACAGCCTCAGCTACATGGTGAAGCTCTCTGCAACTTAGACCCTGTTTCAAAAAATAATGAATAAAAAATAGGGCTGAGAGTGTAGCTCAGAGGTAGAATGCCTCTGGGTCCCATCTCCAGTACCACAAAAAAAAAAAAAAAAAAAAAAAAAAGATGTTAGAGACCACAGTTAATGGTTATAACATAAGATTTTCTTAGTACCATAAATTTTTCCCAGTTTTTTGATTTTCAAAGTAATTTTTCGTAGTGATGAATTTTATAGCTATCTCAGTCCCACAACATAAATTATGAAGTATGGCATTCTTTCTTGGTTTTTAAAATATAAAAACCTATCATTTTATTGTATATTTGTGTGTGTGTGTGTGTGTGTGTGTGTGTGTGTGTGTGTGTGTGTGTGTTTATGTTTAAGGCCTGCAAATGGTTTGATAGAACCAATTTCATAATCCTCAGGAACTGCTATTTCATATTTCAGTCTTTGCTTGTTTTCCTGAGAAAAATGATGTTTTGTTTGTTTGCTATTTTAGGAGATTTACTGAACTAAAACACTATAGTGACGAGCTACAGTCTGTCATCTCACATCTCCTTCGAGTCAGAGCGGTAAGTTATTCTAGAGCTTTTTGACACCCATTTGTAAGGAAGGTTCTTGTCATTTAATCACCATGTTTTTAAGAAACAGGTAGTATTTATGATGAATAATTGAGTTTTACATTCCAGTTTAATATGTTCATCATCCAAGCTGCATTTTTTTTTTAAAGTGAAGCGTTTCTTGTCATAAACAATTTGAAGAATGTTAGCCCACTGTTTTCTTCATGGTTTGTAATAGTACGGTTGTTTTGACATCTTATCAAAAGACCTGCCAATTCAGTGTTGAGATGTAAATAAATATAGGATTTTAGATCTACTCATAATAGCAGAGTATTCTTTCACATTTTATTTCTGTATATATTTTTATTGGTGTATTGTAATTATACGTCACAGTGAGATTCAAAGTGATACAAACATATAACACACATCACAGAAAGCAAGGGTCCTCTCCAAACAGCCAGACTGTCAAGCATAAAGGTGTAGCTGCTGTTTGAGACAGATGATGTGTTGTTAACAGATGAAAAGAAAATAGAATTCTTTGACTACCTTTTCTCTCAAGAAGATTTTTTTTGAAACTTGAAAAGGTAAAAAATACATTACAGATTGGTTAGAGTTAAATAATTAAGGAGTCAAAATAGAAATCAAGCAGGGCAAGTGATCTTAGACTAAGAAAAGCTGAATTTGACACTGGGTGTGGTGGCGCACACTTGTAATCCCCGCGCTTGGGAGGCTGAGACAGGAGGATCGCACAGGTTCGAAGCCAGCCTCAGCTACTTAGTGAGGTTCTCAGCAACTTAGTGAGACCCTTTTTCCAAATAAAGTATAAAATAGATCTAGGAATATAGCCTGGAGGTAGAAAAGCCCCTGGGTTCCACCCCCAGTACCACCAAAAAAAAAAAAAAAAAAAAAAAAAAAAGCTGAGTTTGGAATCTGCCATTTAGTGGGTTCTTCTTAGGCAAATCCAGTAATGTACAGTTTGTTTTCTTTTTTTTTTTTTTTGGTGGTACTGGGGGTGGAACCCAGAGGCTTTCTACCTCCGGGCTATACTCCCAGACCTATTTTATATTTTTATTTGGAAACAAGGTCTCACTACATTGCTGAGAGCCTCTCTAAGTAGCTGAGGCTGGCTTTGATCCTCCTGTCTCAGCCTCCCAAGCGCAGGGATTATAAGCATGCGCCACCACACCCGGCTCAGTTTGCTTTCTTCACTGGAAAAGGAGAATAATACGTGTCTGGCAGTAGCTGGTACTGAACAAGTTTTTGTTACATGAATGAGTGCTTTAAAGAATTATCAGACTCTGATAAGGTCATTTGTGTCTTGTTGAACTAAAGCAAAAGGAAATGATACTGATCTCTAACACTTACTCGCCAGTGAGTGTATAGCCAAGGGTGCCCAAGCATACTATAATACTCTTGATTCCCACAGCAACCCTTTGAAGGTATAACTGTTACTGCCCCCCACTTCCCAGATCAGGAAGCAGAGGCCAGTGAAGCTCAGTAATTTGCCTAATATCTTACAATAAATGGAGATGTGGAGCCAGAATTTGGACGTTAAATCTGCCTCCAGAACTCATGTTCTTAACTGCTACAAATGATATTTTGACAAAGGATGTGGGTTGAAGTAGAATGAGAAGAGTGATACTCCTTGAAGCACACCGCTTTGGGCTAGGGACATTACACATGCTATTTAGTCCTTACAGAGTCATATGATGGTTATCCCCCATCTTTTTTGTTTGTTTGTTTTGTTTTTTGGTACTGGGGAAGGAACCCAGGAGCATTCTACCTCCAAGCTACACCCTCAGCCCTATTTTTTATTTTTTATTTGAAACAGGGTCTCACTGAGTTGTGGAGGGTCTTACTAAGTAGCTGAGGCTGTCCACAAACCTCAATCATCACATTTCAGCCTCCCAAGTACTGGGATTACAAGCGTGCAACACCACACCTGGCTTATTTCCACATCTTCTAAAGAAAGACACAGTACAAAGGTTTGGAGTGGTCTAATAACTTCTCTAAAGTGGAACCTAAAGTAAGAATTTGAACTCCACTGTGTCAGAATCTGGGTTCCTTTCAAAACTATGCTGCCTGTCTTGAAAAGGAGGGCACATTTAACTTTGTAAATATTCTAAAAATGCAGTTTAACATGTAATTTGTAGTCATTTGTGATATGTTTAGTGATTATGGCAGAATAAAGTATTACAGCTCCTTTGGATACTATTTTGGCAGAAAGTATCAGGAGTCTTATATTCCATAGTCTTTAATTCCTTCAGAGACTCAAGGGGAAGAAAAGCTATATGTGCTCTGATTTTTATTTTTATTTTATTTATTTATTTATTTATTTATTTATTTATTTATTTATTTATTTATTTGGTGGTACTGGGGTTCCTGGAAGCCCTTCTCCCTCCGGGCTACACTCCCAGACCTATTTTTTTTTTTTTTTTACATTTTTATTTGGAAACAGGGTCTCCTAAGCCAGCGTGCGCGGCTGGCTTCGAACCTGCGTGATCCTCCTGTCTCTGCCTCCCAAGCGCAGGGATTACAAGCGTGTGCCA
Organism: Muscardinus avellanarius; assembly: GCF_963383645.1. NCBI lineage: Eukaryota > Metazoa > Chordata > Mammalia > Rodentia > Gliridae > Muscardinus > Muscardinus avellanarius. Next base: position 75,186,929 of record NC_137790.1, on the reverse strand, counting down.
CTACGCCCGGCCTGTGCTCTGATTTTTTTTTTTTTTTCTTTTTGGTGGTACTGGGGTTTCTGGAAGCCCTTCTACCCCTGGGCCACACTGCCAGACCTATTTTATATATTTTTTGAAACAGGGTCTCTTAAACCAGTGCTGCTGGCTACGAACCCGTGCAATCCTCCTGTCTCCGCCTCCCAAGCGCAGGGATTACAAGCATGCGCCACCATGCCCAGCCTGTGCTCTGATTCTTAAAGTGACCTAATTCACCAGGCATGGTGGCACACGCTTGTCATCCCAGCATTTGGGAGGCTGAGACAGGAGGATTGTGGTTTAAGGACAGCCTTAGCTACTTAGTGAGGCCCTTTGTAACTCAGTGAGATCCTGTTTCAAAATAAAGACTAAAAAATAGGGCTGGGGGTGTAGCTCAGAGGTAGACTGTCCCTGGGTTCCATTCCCAGTACCGAAAAAAAAAAAAAAAATTTAGTAGCATGTCATAGAACGTTGTCTTTTAACATTTAATTACCTATTACTTTGTTAAGGATAGAGAAGGTGTTCTGAGTGCAAGAATGATAATCAGGTGACGCTGTCACATTTATCCTGTTATGGAATTTGCTAGGTGTCATTTCCTTCCTGACAATTTTCTTTCAAAAACAAAGGCTTCTCAACAGACATGAAATTGAATAGCAATTCAAATTTAGAAAAATTTCTGTCATTAGGTACAGCCCCTTTCCACTGGCACCAGTATTACTAACAACCATCTACTCAATCTGGTTTCAGGTTTTAATCATTCATGTTTTATTTCTTGGCAATTTTTGCTTTTCTTTTTTTCCAATAATTTGGGGGCTATAATTTATAGTCTTTTTAGTTTCATTATCTTTCTCACTGCCGGCTGATCTAGATAAATTGACTTCATGTTTTCAATCTTTGATGAATTTGTACCAGAAACAATATTGGTCCAGTAACAGTTGCTGAGTGTCGCTCTTGTTTCTTCATTCATGGAGAGAGCAGCTGCTTACTTTTTTAGGGGTAGAAAGGCTTTTGCCTCTTTTGGTCATACTCAGTGGACCAGTATATTTCCCAGAGTTCTATATTGTTATTAGAGAAGCTCTGGAAGATTTCCCCCCCCTCCTGCATTGGGGGAAAAAAGGTTAAACTTTAAGAAACAAACATTTAGGGCTGGGTGTGGTGGCGCACGCTTGGGAGGCAGAGACAGGAGGAACACGCAGGTTCAAAGCCAGGCTTGCTGGCTTAAGAGATCCTGTTTTCAAATAAAAATATAAAAATAAGTCTGGGAGTATAGCCCGGAGGTAGAAGGGTTTCCAGGAACCCCAGTACTACCAAAAAACAAACAAACAAACAAACAAACAAACAAACTTTTAGCCAGGCATGTTGATAAATGCCTATAATCCCAGTACTTGGGAGAATGAGATAGGAGTATTGTAGGTTTGAAGCTAGCCTCAGTAACTTAGTGAGTTCCTGTTTCAGAATAAAAAACAAAGTAAGTCTGGTGGTATAGCTTGGATGTAGAATATACCTGGCTTCAATCTGAAGGAAGGATGGAGAAGAGGGAGGGAGGGGAAGGAAAGAAAGGAAGAGAAGAAAGAGGGAGGGAGGGAGGGAGAAGGAAAGAAAAAAGAGGGAAGAAGAGAAAGAAACATTCATACTTGAGATTCACAAAATTTTTCTTTAAACACTTATATTGGATCTACATTGTGCACTTGTTTTGCTTCTAGTATTTGTTATTAAGTGTCATTTAATAAATTCTTTCCCTCTTTTCCTTGCTTAATATCTTAAAATGATAAAATGCCAGCTTTTAGGAAGGAATCTGAATATCTAAAAGTGCAGAGATCAGCCAGGCATGGTGATGCACACCTGTAATCCCAGTATGTGGAAGGCTGAATCAGGAAGATCACAGGTTCAAGACCAGCCTCTAGAGACAACGTAGGGAGAACTTGTTTCAAAATAAAAAAGAAAAGAGCTGGGGTTGTAGCTTGGAGGTAGAATGCTTCTGGGTTCAATCCCCAGTATCCTCCCTCCCAAGTAATAATAAAAATAAGATTGTAGGGATCTAGAAAAACTACTGATATAAAATGACACTTTCTCCTGTGATTGTAATTCCAATACTTAGGAGGCTGAGGCAGGAGAGGATTGTAGGTTCAAAGCCATCTTTAGCAACTTAGTGAGGCTCTCAATAATTTCATAAGACTGTTTACAAATAAAAAATAAAATAGGGCTGAGGGTATATCTCAGAGGGTAGAATGCCTCTGGGTTCAATCCTCAATACCACAAAAAACAAAAATAACAGAAACACACACACACACACACTCACTACTAAAATGAATGAGCATGGCTGTGTTCCAGTAGACTTGATTCACAGTACAAGTACAGGCAGCATACATGTAAGTGTCCTGAGTCCTTCTTTATGGTGTTGTTTCCTCAAAGAAGGCTAAGAGTATATGAAAAATCTTTTATGATCTTCTTGTATCAATTCCAAGTATTTTCAGTGGTTGATTCTTTTACTTTAAGGTCAGGTCCTGAAAAGGTTGAGATTTGTTATATACTTAATACCTAGTTCCTGAAATTACCCATGTTTGAGTAAGGATTCAGGAGTCAATTAATCCTCCAAGCTTACATTTAGAAATTGTATACCTGAAGAAAGTTAGGGTTTATGTGGAAGTAGTGTTGAATCTTCCAATTCATGTTGGTAACACTTTGGGAGAGAATAAAGTATTTAACGTGTGGGGTGGGGTTTTTTTGTTTTTTTGTTGTTGTTTTGTTTTGTTTGCAGTACTGTGGATGGGACACAGGGGCATTCTACCTCCAAGCTACACCCCCAGTCCTGTTTTTTAGTCTTTTTTTTTCTTTTTTTCTTTAATTTTTTAAACATTTTAATTAAAACTACATAATTTAGGAGGCAAGTATAATTCTACTAATTGAGCCTTCTACTGATTCATTTCTCTGGGCTACGCAAACTTGAAAAAAATTCCTAATCATTTTAATTTTTAATTTTTTATTGGTGCATTGTAGTCATACATCTTAATGGGATAAAAAGACTTGTGAAGACATACATGCACACATCATCCAATTAGCCCATATCCAGTCCCCACCCCATTCCCTTCCCATCCGTCCTTCCCATGCTTGGCTTAGTGATTGACTTTGATATGTTTGTTTAAGTACATCATGTGCTCTAGAGAGTTTCCCTCTTCCCTCCTCCCATCCCCTCAGTTAGGTCACCTTATTTGCTCCCCTGTTGGAACTCCTTCATCTAAAGTTTCTCCTGTTACCCATTACAAAACTCAGTGTAGGAGTCTCTGTTCTCCACAGCTAGGGCTGGGCTAGTCTGACTTCTCCCTGTTCACCATGATTGGGAGGTCTGCGGTGATCCCAGAGATCCTACTAGTTGGGTTTAGTGTTAAACATAGGTCTCTCCCCTACACTTTCCACTGATCAAAGCCCGAGTCTGTCTGAGCCTTTGCTATGTCCAACAGCAGACCCCCCTTCTCTGGTTGTATCACAAAGTCTCAGACCCAGGGAGCTTATCAGGGCTGCACGAGTCCCTGGGGGCGCCAGGCTAGGTGTTTTCTCGTGGGAACTGCAACTTCATTCATGGTCTTATTGAACACAGCTCTAGATCTCTGGAGGGTATGGAAGTCTTTGCCACCACTACTTCTTCACGGGGTTGAACCACAAAATCTCAGACCCAGGATGTTTATTGTGGCTGTTGGGGTGCAGTGCTGGGAGTTCTCCTGCGGAGACTGAAGTTTTACTTATGATTTTGGTGCGTGCTGGTCTGTATCTCTGGAGGGCATGGTGAGCTTGGCCGCCACTGGCAAGATGGTGCCACCAGGGCGCCCTCAGCTGCGAGGCTGGCGGGTTTCTTTTCTGGTGTTGAGCTCCGCTCTGAATCCCTGGAGGGTGTGGTGAGCTTGGCTGCTGGAAGTTGTAGCTGGTCTTTGAGCCGGAAGAACTGATGAATTACAACCAACTGATCTGCAGCTGCTCACTTCAGGTCCTTGTTTTCCTTTTCATCTCTGAAGTCTGGTGCTATGAGGCAAGATGGCACTGGCACGGCACCCGCCGCCACAAGGCAGGCAGGTTTCTTTTCTGGTCAGTCTTCTAGTCTTCTTTTTCTCTGTCCCTTGTATTTATTGTTTTTATTCCTCTACTAATAATATTTTTGGCTTTGTAGAGTGCTGTTTTTGAGGCAATGGAGATCAAGTGTCAGCAGGACTCATAAGCGCTGTTTCTCTCGGCCACCATCTTCCTGGAAGTCCCTATTTTTTAGTCTTGATTTTTGAAATAGGTTCGCACTGAGTTGCGAAGGGCCTAAGTAGCTGAGGCTGTAGGCAAACTGTGATTCTCCAGTCTAAGCCTCCTGAATGCTGGGATTATAAGTGTACGCCACAATGCCCGGCTAGTGTTTTGTTTTGTTTTTTGTGAATGGCTAAGCAGTGTACATTTTATCTTAGTGATAGACTATGCTTGTGGTTTGAACAAATTATCTTTTGACCAAATAGTATAGAGGTAGGTTGTTACACACTCAGCACTTATGTATAAAACTGTATCAGTAAAATTGAAAATATATGTATTCACCATTCTCTGGTAAATTCTGCTATGGGGACTTCATTATAAGAAAACAATCCAAAGGCAAAAAGGAATATTCTTATAGATGCTTATTATAATATTATATCATTGAAAAAGTACAAGTAACTAAATATTCAACAAAGTTATCCAGCAAAGAAAAGCTTTTATACCCTGTTTATTGTAATTTTCGCAGCTCAAGTTTCAAGTGGTATTTATTAAATGTAATATTAACCTGCTAATGGAAATATTAATACTCTTGATATAGGAGATTTAAAGGAAGTAATTCAAAACTATGTACACAAAGGAAGTATGGAATCAGGTTATATAAATATGATAGCACTAGTTCTATTTTGAGTTTTTTGTGATTGGTTTTTGAACATAAAGGGTTTTTTCTTTTCTGTATTTCTCAAGTTTATTATACTAAGCATTAGGATTTTTTAATGAGGATGAAAAAATTTTAAAGTGAACCATATATAATTTTGATCTAACAGCAATTGCTGTTAAATGTTTATTTCAGAGAGTAGCAGATCGACTCTATGGTGTATATAAAGTACATGGGAATTATGGAAGAGTTTTCAGGTAAGTGTTACACACGCTTTTTTTTTTTTTTTTTTTTGGTGGTCCTGGGGTTTCTGGAAGCCCTTCTACCTCTGGGCTACACTCCCAGATCTATTTTTTATATTTTTATTTGGAAACAGGGTCTCTTAAGCCAGCAGGGCTGACTTCGAACCGGCGCGATCCTTCTGTCTCCGCCTCCTAAGCACGGGAATTATAAGCGTGCGCCACCACGCCCGGCTACACACGCTTTTAAAATAAACAATATTAGCTCTAACTTTTTATTAAAAATAAAACTTAAGAAATTCAGAAAAATTTTCAGAGTCTGGAGATTATCACTATTTTTTTCAAACTGTCCTGTAGAAGTGATATTTAAGCTTTTGAGTATCTGCTTTTTATTTTAAAGGCTTTCTATAAACAAAAAGTAGTGAGGATCCAGGTGTGGTGGTGCACATCTGTAATCCAAGTACTTGTGAGGCTGAGACAGGACGATCACAGGTTTGAGGCCAGCCTCAGCAATTTAGCAAGACCCTGCTTCAAAATTTAAAAAATCAAAAGGTCTGGGGGTATAGCCTAGAGGTAAAATGCCCCTTGATTCAATCTCCAGTTTGTAGTGAGGAAATTCAATGTATCGAAAACATAAAAGTGAAACTACTTCACTTGAAGCAGGGGCGGGGCCTTTTACTTTCTTGGCAGAATGAGAACATTCCATGGGAAACTGTTGTCTTAACAAATTGGTAATTTTCTCTGTTTTCATTTTATAATTTATAAAGACTTTGACAAGATGAGTTTTTCAGTTATAGGGTAATTTTAGTGATAATTACAGTATTTGTGTAAGGGACTAGGGTTATAGCTCAGTGATACAGTGCTTGCCTAGTATGAGTAAGGGCCTGGATTCAATCCCCAACACCACTGAAGAAGAAGAGGGGGAGAGAGAAAATGTTGGTTATTTTTAAACTTTTGTGGGTTTTTTTTTGGCAGTACTGGGGGTAGAATCTAGGGGTATTCTACCTTTGAGCTACACCTCCAGCCCTATTTTTTTTGTCTTTTTTTTTTAAACAGGGTCTCACTGAGTTGCAAAGTGCCTCAGAAGTAGCTGAGGTTATCCACAAACCCTGATCCTCCAGTCTCAGCCTCTTGAATGCTGGGATTACAAGCATGCGCCATCACACATGGCTTCTTTTTTTATTTATTTATTTTTGTGTGTGTGTGAATCTGGGGTTGGAACCCAGGGGCATTTAGCCTCCAGGCTACACCCCCTGCCCTATTTTTTATTCTTTATTTTGAAACAGGGCCTCACTAAGCTGCAGAGGGCCTCAGCCTCCCGAATGCTGGGATTACAAGCGTGTGCCACCAAGCCTGGCTTGGCTCCTTTTTTTAAAATATGCTTTTATTGGTGCATTATTTTCTCACATCATAATATAAATCATGTTGACGTTGACATACATGAACATAACACTTGGAGCTCCCTCAACAATTTTTTTTTCTTAGATGTTTATAGCTTGTGACATTTTAGAAGTTATCCAGACTTTTTTTTTTAATGTCCTTGTAGCCTGGCGTGGGTGCCTTCTACCTGTAATCCTGCTACTTGGAGGCTAAGACAGGAGAATCACAGGTTCCAAGACAGCCTCTCAATGCAGCAAGATTCTCAACAACCTAGCAAAAAATAAAGTCAGGCTTGGAGGCACATGCCTGTAATCCCAGTACTTCAGAGGCTAAGATTGTAAGATCACAGGTTTGAGGACAGCCTCAGCATATAGTGAGACTCCTCATCAACCTGGCAAGACCCAGTCTCAAAGTAAAGTAGGGCTGGAACTGTAACTCAGAGGTAGGTGCCCTTGGGTTCAATCCCTAGCACCACCACCACTACCACCACACACACTTACACACACACACACATACACACACACACACACACACACAACCACAGATTGCCTTTTGAAATCATGTTTAGAATAATTATTTTAATGATATGGGAACACAATGTTAAGGGGAAAAGCATAATACAAAATTGCTTAAACATTGTGGTGTTGGTCAAATTAAAATAAGTAGCCAGGCGTGGTGGCGCATGCTTGTAATCCCCACGTTTGGGAGGCTGAGACAGGAGGATCTCACAGGTTTGAAGCCAGCCTCAGCTATTTGGTGAGGTTCTCAGCAACCTAGTGAGAACCTGTTTCCAAATAAAATATAAAATAGGTCTGGGAGTATAGCCCTGGGTTCCACCCCCAGTACCACCAAAAACTAAAAAATAAAGTAAAAAGGAGATGTACCAAGTTGTCATATTTGTGTATTAGTTGAGCATCTCATATCTGAATACTTGGAAATAGAAGTGTTTTGGCTTTTGGACTATTCACATCATGAAAATGCTAGCATTGGAACCCAAGTTTAAATATGAAATTTATGTTGCATGTACACTTTTGTGTGTGTGTGGTACTGAGGATTGAACACAGGGGCATTCTACCTCCGAGCTATACCCCTAGCCCTGTTTTTTATTCTTTTTTTTTTTTTTGGTGGTGGTACTAGGGTTCCTGGAAGCCCTTCTACCTCCGGGCTACACTCCCAGACCTATTTTTACATTTTCATTTTTGGAAACAGGGTCTCCTAAGCCAGCGCGCGCGGCTGGCTTCGAACCTGCGCGATCCTCCTGTCTCCGCCTCCCAAGCGCGGGGATTACAAGCGCGCGCCACCACGCCCAGCTTTATTCTTTGTTTTGAAACAAGGTCTCACTAAGTTGCAGAGGGCCTCACTAAGTACCTGAGGCTGGCCGTGAACCTGTGACCCTTCTGTACTGAAGGATCCAAGTACTGGGGTTGGTGTGCACGGTCACACTCGGCCTCACGTGTACATTCTACACATAGCCTGAAGGTCGTATTGTGCTGTATTTTTAGTGCAGCTGTGTTTTGATTTACCATTTCCCACTCGTGCTGCTATTATGTGAGCATCTAAAAAGTCTTGGATTTTAGAGCATTTTTATTTTTAGATCAGGGATGTTCAATCTGTATTTGGGATTATTGATTTATTTTCTGGGTTTACTATAATAAACATATAACTTTCTAAAGGAGTTTTATGAGTAGCATTTCATAGGAATGACAACAAATAGATCTGTCCTAGGAGGCTTTTTCATGCGGTATGCAAATTGTATGATACTTTTACCAAGCAGCAGATTCAACTTTTGAAGCCTTCACTTGTATTTAGTTGTTAAAACATAAAGGGAAAACAACATATTTGAGTCACAGAAAATAAATCCATGTATGGCTACTATACAATATTTAAAAGCTAGCTAGAGCTGGGTGTGGTGGTACACACTTGTAATCCCAGTATTTAGAAGGCTGAGACAGGAGAATCACAGGTTCATGGGCAGCCTCAGCAGCTTGTGAAGCCCTGTTTCAAAATAAAATAATAAAATAGAGCTGGGAGTATAGTTTGAAGGTAGAATGTCCCTGGATTCCATCCCCCATATCCCCTCCACAGCAAGCTAGCTAGAGCCAGGTGTGGTGGCACACACTGGTAATTCCGGTACTTGGGAGGCTAAGACAGGAGGATCATTGCTTCATGGACAGTCTCAGGAAGTAGTGAGACTCTCATTAACCTAGTGAGACTGTTTCAAAATAATAGAGGGTTGAGGCTGTAACTCAGAGCTAGAATTCCCCTGGGCTCCCGTTCGTGTTCGTTCTCTCTCTCTCTCTCTCTCTCTCTCTCTCTCTCTCTCTCTCTCACACACACACACACACACACACACACACACACACACACACACACACACTCTCCTACTTAATAATGCACCCCATCTCTAGTTCACCATGACTTTGGTTCTCTTTTTCTTCCTAGTGAGTGGAGCGCCATAGAGAAAGAAATGGGTGATGGACTGCAGAGCGCTGGTCATCATATGGACGTGTGAGTGTTGGGGAACTTCACAAAATCTGTCTTCTGTTATTATCAGGTGTACTGGTAGTTATATTATGTGTTGTGTGTACATATCTGACTTAAATTTGTCTTAGGAATGCAAGGTGAAAATTGAAATTTGTCTACTGTATTAGCAGATAAAGATAAAATCCTATGTGTTCATTTCAATATATTAGAAAAATTATTTGACAGTTTTCAATACCCATTCATATTAAAAAAAAATTCTCATCAAACTAACTAGGAATGAAGGGGAATCTCTGCAGTATTAATTTAACATCTGATATGCTTAGCTAGGCACAGTGGCACTTGCCTGAGGTCCCAGCTACTTGGGAGGTGAGGTGGGAACTCCACTTGAGCCTAGGAGTTTGAAACCAGCGTAAGCACCATAGCCAGATCCCTAACTCAAGTAAGTAAATTAGTAAAAGAATACTGTAATTAATAGTGAAATACTGATTCTTTCTCCTAAGGTCAAGAACGAGGCATGGTTATCTGCTCTCATCACTTCTAGTCAGTATTGTTAAATGAGGCAGGAAAATTAAATGAGGACCATAACTGTTGTAAAGGAAAAAGTAACATTGTCTTTATGTACAATCAACACGATATTTTACATAGAAAGTCATAATGAAGTGGGCTAGGATATGGCTCAATTGCAAAGCGCTTGCCCTAGAAAAACTGGTTACTGGCACAAGAAAGTCATAATGAATGAGGCAAATATCTTATAGATCTAACAACTGAAATTATTAAATAGTATATAGATTACTATATAAAAATCAATTGTTTTATGTACTAACAACAATTTGAAAATAAGAATTTTTAAATAATATTTATAGCCAGGTATGGTGGCACACGCTTGTAATCCCAGCATTTGGGAGGCTGAGACAGGAGGATCTGGTTTGGCGGCCAACCTCAGCTACTTAGTGAGGCCCTATGGAACTCAGTGAGCCCAGTTTTAAAATAAAGAATAAAAAATAGGGCAGGAGGTGAGCTCAGAGGTCAAATGCCCCTGGGTTCTATCCCCATACCCGCAAGACAAAAAGATTTACTATAAAGCTATGTTGTATTATAAACATAGTGAGGTACTGGCATAACAATAAACAGATCAGTGGAACAGAATAGAGAACAGAAATAGCCCTATGCTTTGTCTAGTAGTGCTGAGGGTCACACCTGGACCCTGTGCTTTTCAGGCACGCATGATGACCACTGAGCTCCATCCCCTGGGTACACACTTCTGTGTGTGAGCCGAGGGGTACTAGGGGTTGAACCAGGGGTATTCTACCCCCAAGCTACACACCAGCTTTTTTTATTTTTTGTTTTGAAACAGGGTTTCTCTAGATTGCAGTCTCACTAAGTTGATAAGACTGGCCTTGAACCTATCCCCTTGTCCTAGCTTCCCAAATAGTGGTATTAACAGGTGGTCACCACCATGCCTGCTTGGATCCACACTTCTGTAGTACATTTCAGCAAATGGTAATTTAATTTGGATCATATACCTAAGTATAAAAGCTAAAATTAAACCAGGCATGGTGATGCACACTTGTAATCCTAGTACTTGGGTGGCTGAGATAGGAGGATCACAGTTTTGCAGTCAGCCTCAACTACTTAGTGCAGCCCTCTACAACTTAGTGAGACCTTGTTTCCAAATAAACTAATAAAATAGGGCTGGGATGTAGCTTGGAGGTAGAGTGCCCTGTGTTCCTTCCCCAGTACCACCACCACCACCAATAAATAAATAAATAGCTAAAATGATACCTGTTAGTAGAAAGCATAGGAGAATGTTGTTACAACCTTGGAATAAGCATTAAGGATGTTAAATACTGAGTGTGGTAGCTGTGGCCTGTAATCTTAGTACTTAGAAGGCTGAGATAGGAGAATCAAAGGTTCAAGGCCAGCTTCAACAATTAGCAAGGCCCTCAACAATTTAGCATTACCCTATCTTAAAATAAAAAATAGAGCTGGAGGTATAGCTCAGAGGTAGAAATCTGGTAGGTCCATTTCCCAGTAAAACACACACACACACACACACACACACACACACACACACACACGATATTAAAAGAAAAAAAAAATGCTGGATATGGTGGCACATGCCTGTGATCCTAGTACTTGGGAGGCTGAGACCGGAGGATCACAGATTCAATGACAGCCTCAGCTACAGAGGGAGGAAGGAAGGTATAGGCCTTCCTTAAAATTTAAAATTCCTGTTTATCAAAAGAGATATAAAAGCCGGGCATGGTGGCTCATGCTTGTAATACCTGGTAATCCCCGCTCTTGGGAGGCAGAGACAGGAGGATTGCTCAGGTTCGAAGCCAGCCATGCTGGCTTAAGAGACGCTGTTTCCAAAAATAAAATAGGTCTGGGAGTGTAGCCTGGAAGTCGAAGGGCTTCCAGAAACCCCAGTACCACCAAAAAAAAAGAGAGAGAGAGAGAGAGAGAGAGAGAGAGAGAGAGAGAGAGAGAGAGAGAGAGAGAGAAAGCTGGGCATGGTGGCACACGTAATCCCCGCACTTGGGAGGTTTTGAAGCCAGCCTCACTGGCTTAAGAGACCCTGTTTCCAAATAAAAATATAACAAATAGGTCTGGGAGTGTAGCACAGAGGTAGAAGGGTTTCCAGGAACCTCCGTACCACAAAAAAAAAAAAAGAGAGAGAGAGAGAGAGAGATAAAACCAATGTTGGTGTGGCACACACTTTCAGGATTTTCCTTCCAGTTTACTTATTAAATTGTGAAATAAAAGTAGTCTTTGTATGGATATCTTAAAATCTGATTGCAAGGTCAAGGCTAGCCTCAGCAACCTAAAGTCTTTGCCATTAAGACTTCTCTACCTGAAGATGTGATATCCTATATTTTCCCTCCCTTAACATTAACTTATTAAAAAGCATAGATTTATGAACTAAAGGCAGATTTTTTTTTTTTTTTGACAACCTGGGAGTAGAACTCAGGCCCTGTGGCAATCATTTTACCACTGAGCTACAACCTGACCCTTAGATTTTTATACTTTTTTTTCTCTCTCTTTGGTCCTAGACATTAAACCCCAGGGGCGTTCTACCTCTGAGCTCTACCCAGCCGTTTTATTTTTTAGTTGCCTCCCAAGTACTGGGATTACAAGTGTGCACCACCGCACCTGGCAGATATTCTCCTGCTCTAAACAGTGATTGCCAAGACTTTCTTTTTAAGCCACATAGATAAAATTCCTTTTCATCATAGATGTAATTTTGTAATCACAGAGTATGTACTTTGCTTGCATTTTAAGTCTTACAAGCATATTGCTTTTTTGATGGAGTGTTACTGAGGATTGAAACTGGGGCACTTTATCACTGATATACGCTGGGGATAAACCTACTTTATTTTTATTTGCAAACAGGGTCTCCCTAAGTTGCTGAGGGACTTGCTAAATTGATGAGGCTGGCCTTGAATCTGCAGTCCTCCTGTCTCAGCCTACCAAGGATTACAGGCATGTACCACTCCACCTGGCTCTTCCTTTTATTTATTTATTCATTCATTCATTCATTCATTTATTTACTGGTGGTTCTGAGGGTGGAACCCAGAGGCTTTTTACCTCCAGGCTATACTCCCAGACCTATTTTATTTTTGTTTTATTTATTTAAATTTATTTATTTTTTGGTGGTACTGGGGTTCCTGGAAGCCCTTCTACCTTCTGGCTACACTCCCAGACCTATTTTTTATACTTTTTATTTTGGAAACCGGGTCTCTTAAGCCAGCGCGACTGGCTTCAAACCTGCGCGATCCTCCTGTCTCTGCCTCCCAAGCGTGGGGATTACAAGCGTGCGCCACCACGCCTGGTTCTATTTTATATTTTTATTTAGAAACAGGGTCTCACTAAGTTGCTGAGAGCCTCACTAAGTAGCTGGGGCTGGCTTTGAATCTGTGTGATCCTTCTGTCTCAGCCTCCCAAGTGCGGGGGTTACAAGCATGCGCCACCATGCCTGTCTTCCTTTTTTAAATTAGTATTTTGAGACAAGGTTTCACTAAGCTGCTGAGGCTGACCTAGAACTTGTGATTTTTGTCTCAGCCTTACAAGTAGCTGGGATCATAGGCATGCACAGCACATTGTGGTGTTGTTGTTGTTGTTGTTGTTGTTGTTGTTGTTTTCCAAATGAACTTTAGCATAGTTGCTTGCTTGCTTGTTTAGTTTTGTAGTACTGGGGATTGAGCCCACAAGCATTCAACCTCTGAGCCATATACTCCCAGCCCATTTTTGTATTCTTTATTTTGAAACAGGGTCTCACTAAGTTGTTGAGGGCCTCAACAAGCTGCTGAGGCTGGCCACAGACCTGTGATCCTCCTTTCTCAGCCTCCTAAGTAAAGAGATTACACCACACCCAGTTAGAATGGAACCTCTTTAGAACGTTAATACTTTGTGTCCCAGTGAAAGTTATCCTATTGATGCAGTGCTTTTTAAAACAGGTATGCTTCTTCCATTGATGATATTTTGGAAGATGAAGAACATTATGCAGATCAGTTAAAGGAGTATCTTTTTTATGCAGAAGCTCTGCGGTGAGTATTTAATGAGCGTTTTCACTGTAGCCCTGTGGTTGGTCACTCTCTCCCTATATGCTGTTATAAAATACATATACTCTAAGGTGTTTTCCAAATGAAATCATTCCCTCAGATAATGAATGAGGTCTCATTGTATTTCTCTGTTTTGGAAAGTGCTAAGCATAAAATATAAGAGAAGGCCTGCTCTTGAAACATCAGTGATAAAACCTGCTAGTCTCAGGCATTTGTTCTGTCCTTTTTTTTTTTTAAATCTTTTTTATTTTTTGAAATAGGGTGTCACTGAGTTGCAAAGGGCCTCACTAGATAGATAGCTGAGGCTGTCTGCGAACTGTGATCCTCTGGTCTCTGCCTCCCAAATGCTGGGATTACAAGTGTACACCACCACACCTGGCTGTCTGTCATTCTTTCTGCTTTCTTCAGGTAAAAAATTGCAAACAAAATACATATTTTCATTTTTATTATGCAGTTTTACCCACATCTGTGTTCCTTATCTTCATAATAGGTTTTAAAATTTAATATCAAAGACTTTTTTTCTGTTATTATGGTATCCCTATAGAGCCAAACCAAATTTTCTGTCAGATAGTTCTATTTGATTAAAAAAAAAACTTATTGGCTGGGTGGGGTGGCACAAGGAAGATTTCAGGTTTGAGACCAGCCTCAGCAACTTAATGAGACCCTCAGCAACTTAGCAAGACCATGTTTCAAAAGGTAAATAATATTAGAAGGGCTGGGGTGTAACTTGGGGTTAGAATGCCCCTAGGTTCAATCCCCAGTACCACAAATAAAAAAATAAAATAGCTGGGTGTGGTGGCCCACGCTTGTAATCCCAGCATTTTGTAGACTGAGACAGAAGGATTGCAGTTTGTGGACAGCCTCAGCTACTACTTAGTGAGGGCCTTTGCAACTCAGACCCTGTTTCAAAATAAAGAATTAAAAAAATAGGACTGGTGGTGTACCTTGGAGGTAGAATGCCCCTGGGCTCCAATACTGCAAAAAATAAAACTTACATATATAATAATGCTATATCTACTGAAAAAAATGACACAAATTATCTTTTTGCTTGTTTTAAATGTATTTGAATTTTTATGCTTAAATTTTGCTAGAATTATTTTCCCCCCCTGTGGAACTGGGATTATGGGCATGTGCCACCATACATGGTGGATTACTGCGGAACTGGGATTATGGGCATGTGCCACCATACATGGTGGATTACTGCATTTTCAACTTGAAAGTTCTAGACACACAACTGAAATCCTAGTAAGGCATTGTGATACCTCTCCTGTACTCTTGGGGAAAAAATTCTTAACGTGTGAAAGGAGAAGCCAGGAAAGTGAAGTGCAGCTCTGCTGTCGTCCCCAGGGCGGTGTGCAGGAAACATGAACTTATGCAGTACGACTTGGAGATGGCCGCACAGGATCTGGCATCCAAGAAGCAGCAGTGTGAAGAACTGGCAACTGGGGTATGTATCCTCCTTTAGGTCCTGGATGCTGGTATAGGGTTTATGTGAGATTAGCTGCACTTGGATATGCAAGATGCTTATACCTTTTTCTGGAGAATAATGTGTTACAGTGACTTTGTAATCCTTTCTTTTTATAATATTTTGTAATATAAAACAACGCCAGACACCAAAACCATGTTTTATATAGTTTGGTATGAATTTGTAGCCAGGTATGGTGGTGCATGTCTTTAATCCAAGAATTTGGGGTTAATCGTCTTGAGATGATGATTATGGGTTCAAGGCTCGCCTCCGCAATTTGGCAAGACCCTGTTTCAACATAAAAATGGTATGGAGGTGTAGTTTAGAGGTACAATACCCATGAGTGGATTCAATCTCCTATACCTAAAAAAAAATAATTTCTCTGGCTTAATTTGAGAAGGTATTTTATAGAAATTTTAGCTTACTTTTACCCAGTTAGGATTTAGTGCATCTCTCCAAAAATGAAACTTTTGTTTTGTTTTTGGTGGTACTGGGGATTGAACCCTGGGGCATTTTACTGCTAAGCCACACACTCAGCCCTATTTTATTTTATTTATTATTAATATTTTTTATTGTGATGCTGGAGATGGAACCCAGGGGCATTGTACCTCCAAGCTGCACCCCCAGCCCTATTTTTTAGTCTTTATTTTTGAAACAGGGTCCCACTGAGTTAGTTGGAAAGGGCCTCGCTGAGTAGCTGAGACTGTCTGCCAACCGCAATCCTCTAGTCTCAGCCTCCCAAATACTGGGGTTACAAGCATGTGCCACCACGCCCGGCTTATTCTTTATTATTAGAGAGGGTCAAGCCAGGCGTGGTGGCACATGCTTGTAATCCCCACTCTTGGGAGGCAAATCAGGAGGATCACACAGGTTCAAAGCCAGCCTCAGCTACTGAGTGAGGCTCTCAACAACTTAGTAAGACCCTGTTTCCAAATAAAGTATAAAATAGGTCTGGGAGTATAGCCCGGAAGTAGAAAAGCCCCTGGGTTCCACCCCCAGTACCCCCCCTACACACACAAAACAGTAGATAAAGAGGGTGTCACTAAGTTGCAAAGGGCCTCACTAAGTAGCTGAAGCTGGCCTTGAACCTGCACTTCTCCTGTCTTGGCCAAGTACCAGGATTCCAAGCCTGTATCACCACACCCAGCTAAAAAGGAACTTGTTTTGTTTGGGGTTTTTTTGTGTGTGTGGTACTGGGGTTCCTGGAAACCCTTCTACCTCTGGGCTACACTCCCAGACCTATTTTTATGCTTTTTTATTTGGAAACAGGGTCTCTTAAGTCAGCGCAGCTGGCTTCAAACCTGCGCGATCCTCCTATCTCTGCCTCCCAAGCGCGGGGATTACAAGGGTTCACCACCACACCTGGCAAGAAAAGGAACTTTTTATGTACTCTATTGTTTAATGCTTACAGTGAGGACTTTGCACTGACCTAGGTCCTTTCTGTAACCAGCTTGGTGCTGCCCAGCTAGTTGTCTGGAGTGCATTAGCCGCCATGGTGAGACACACTTTGGAAGTGGTGAAGCAGCAGTGTTTCTCAGTGGTGCTGCCCGCTGGTTATCACTCACTTCACGTTAACAAGTACTTTGGTTTTAAAAGTGCTTCTTACGTAGATTACCCACTTCCTACATCCATGAAAAGTCATAGATGACATGTGGGAAACCATGAACTACGTATAGATGAGGCAAAGCAGTGAGTTATGAAGATTTTAAATAGTTCTTTACTTAGGTTTATTTCCATATTGTCTCTTGAATATTATTTTCTGTGGTAGTGGGGATTAGACCCAGGACGTCACACATGCTAGGCAAATGCTCTACCACTGAGCTACATTCCCAGCCCCCCTACCACTAACTGAGAGGAAGTCTTGCTAAGTTGCCTAGGCCTTGACTTGAACTTCTGCTCTTACTGCCTCAGCTCTCCCACAGCTGGGGTACAGGCATTTGTCACCATGTTCACCTGTCATAGAATAAGTTTTGCAAATATGAATAGCCACTAGTATAAGGTAAGAAATCATACTTCACCTGGAAGTTTTCTACTTGATTCAGAAGTTGAGTTAGAACCCCCCCACCCCTTTCTTTATTTTCTTTCCTTTTCATATTGTTATGCAACCAGTCTTTTCGGTTTGGGTTGTTTTTTTTTTTTTCCCCCCCCTTTGGTGGCCCTGGGGATTGAACCCAAAAGCATTCTACCTCCAAGTTACATCCATTTTGAAAGAGAGCTTTGCTAAATTGCTGAGGCTATCCTCGAACCTGCAATCACCTGCAGTCCTCTTGTCTCCGCTTTCCTAGTACTGGGATTATAGGTATGTACCATCATTCCCAGCTTAATTGGCCATTTTTAGGTTCATGCTTGGCAATGAGTTTTTAAACAACAATTACTCATCCTCTCTCCAGGCTCTGGAAACTACCATTCTACTCTCTCTGTAATTTTGACTACTAAAGATACATCATTTAAGTGGAATCATACAATTTTTATCTTTCTCTTATATTTCACTTAGCATAATGTAAAGGTTCATTCATGCTATAGCATGTGTCAGAATTTTCTTCCCTTTTTTTCTGCAGTACTGGGGATGGAACCCAGTACTGAATTCTATGCTGAGGGGCATTCTGCCTCTCAGCTACACCCCCAACCTTTTAAATTTTTTATATTTAAACAGAGTTTTACAAAGGTACTGTGTACTGGCCTCAAACATGAAATCCTCAGCTAGGCGTGGTGGCACACACTTGTAATCCCAGCGCTTGGGAGGATGAGACAGGAGGATCGCACAGGTTCAAAGCCAGCCTCAGCTACTTAGTGAGGCTCTCGGCAACTTAGTGAGACCCTGTTTCCAAATAAAATAAAAATAGGTTTGGGAGTGTAGCCCTGAGGTTGAAATCCCTTGGGCTTCATCCCCAGAACACACACACACACACACACACACACACACACACACACACACAAAACATGCAATCCTCTTGTCTCAGCCTCTTAAGTACTGAGATTACAGACATGGACCACCATGCCTAGCAGAATTTTCTTCCTAATTTCTAAGTCTGAGTAATATTACATTGTATATATCACACTTTGTTTATTCATTTCTTTCTATTTTCTTTTAGACTGTGAGGACATTCTCTTTGAAGGGAATGACTACCAAGCTCTTTGGTCAAGAAACTCCAGAGCAGAGAGAAGCCAGAATAAAGGTGCTAGAAGAACAAATAAACGAAGGAGAACAACAGCTAAAGTCCAGAAACCTGGAGGGCAGGTAAAAATGCTGGGATATTACCACAGGTAGAACTGTAACTACACTGTCGCGTATTTTTAATAACAATTATGTTATTTTAAAAGTATGCCTGTGCCGGGCGTGGTGGCGCACGCTTGTGATCCCCGCGCTTGGGAGGCAGAGACAGGAGGATCGTGCAGGTTCAAAGCCAGCCGCACGCGCTGGCTTAGGAGACCCTGTTTCCAATAAAATATAAACTAGGTCTGGGAGTGTAGCCCAGAGATGGAAGGGTTTCCAGGAACCCCAGTACCACCAAAAAATAAATAAATAAATAAAAGTATGCCTGTAATCCCAGTACTCGGGAGACTGAGACAGGAAGATCTCTCAGGTTCAAGACCAGACTCAGAAATTTAGTGAGGCCCTGTTCCTAATTAAAAATGGAACTGAGGGTATAGGTAGAATGCACTTGGGTTCAATCCTCTGTACCACACACACTTAGGGGGAAAAAATTAAAAATAGTTTGTTTTTTTATGTGTGTGTGTGTGTGGTACTGGGGATGGAACTCAGGGGCATTCTACCTCTGAGCTATACCCCCAGCCCAGTTTTTTATTATTTTATTCTTTTTTTGCGGGTCTGGGGATGGAACCCACGGGCATTCGACCTCCAGGCTATACCCCCAGCCCTATTTTTTATTCTTTATTTTGAAACAGGGTCTCACTGAGTTGCAAAGGGCCTAAGTAGCTAAAGCTGTCCACGAACCGCAATCCTTCTGCCTCAGCCCCCCAAATGCTGGGATTACAAGCATGCACCACCATGCTTGGCTTGTTATTTTTTTAAATAACAGTTCCCTGTGTCATAGACATCCCTGGATGTAGCCTATTCTTCTAGAATACAGTCATTGCATTCCTAAGAAGTTTAAGTGATCAAAAATCATGTTAAGAAATTATTTTAGTGGGAGAAAAAAGGAGAGAGGGGATTTCAGATTCATATTTTCTCGCTCTTTTTGTGGTTCTTTGCATATTTTCTCTGCTGTTCTCCACCATTGAACAAGACCCCATCATCCTTAACATACCCCATCATCCTTGCAAATGGATCAGCACATAATTGTTCTGTAAATATTTCTCAAAGTGCAGTTCTCAGAGACCTGTTACTCCTGCTTGGCTTATTTTCTTTATTACAGTTTTTACTTGACAGTGCATAGATCAACACAGATCAAGAGTATATCATTGTTTTTTGAGAGTTTTTTTAAATTTCTAAAATGGCTGGCACCAAATAAGTTAAAGAAAACTTTCATAAATAAAACTGAAAAGAAACTGCCTATCAGAATTTAAAAAAAATTTTTTTTGAGATGAGGTCTCACTGTGTTGGCTGGTCTCAACTCTCCATCCTCCTACCTCAGCCTCCCAAGTAGTGGAATTACAGGTGTGGGCCACTGTGCAACTCCTGTGTGTCATTTAAGCCATGTGCATACTAAATGTGACTCATAATCCATGTTGTTAAGAGTGTATTTTTTCTGGGCATAGTGACACACACCTGTCACCCCAGCTACTCAGGATGCTGAGGCAGGAGGAGTTTGAGCCCAACCTGGGTAACTTCCTGAGACCCTATCTCAAAATTATAATTATTTTTTAAAAGGGCTGCAAGCCAGGCACACTTGTAATCCCAGAATTCAAGAGGCTGAGACAGGAAGATCATGGTTCGAAGCCAGCCTCAGCTACTTAGTAAGGTCCTTTCCAATGAGACCCTGTTTCAAAGAATAAAAAATTGGGCTGGAGGGGTAGCTCAGAGGTAGAATGCCCTTGGGTTCCCCAGTACCATAAAAAATAAAAATAAATAAAATAAAAGGGCTGCAGATGAAGCTCATAGCACAGTGGTTCCTAGCATTCATGAGGCCCTGGGTTCAATCCCCGTACTGCACCACCTCAAAAAAGAGGGTGTGTTTCTCAGTGACTCACTTGATTGCATCATTCGTAAGGCTGGTGAGCTGATTCAAGGAGCCATCTACATCTGGACTAATTCGTAAGGAAACTGTAGGTTAGTAATATGTTGGAGAACGTATGACTGTCTCTGCTTTTTCCCTCACTATAAATCATAGGAAATGGAAAATAGAATCATATGATAAAAGCAATAGACAGTTAAAAACCAATGCAGGTGAGAAATGATTAACTGAATTTTAATCTAATCTGTTGATATATTTGTTCTCTATTATTTATTTATTTGATATTGGATGAAACCCTGGACCATTCAGGTACCAGGCAAGTGCTGTGCCACGGAGGTGCCTCCTTGTCCCAAGTTATCAAATAAGAATACTAATGACTATACCTTTTATTTCAGAGAATTTGTGAAAAATGCATGGGCTGATATAGAACGATTCAAAGAACAAAAGAATCGTGACCTAAAGGAGGCCCTCATAAGTTACGCTGTCATGCAGATCAGCATGTGCAAAAAGGTAGGTGTGGGTGGCTGGCAGGTGGCACACCTGTGATGAAGGCGCGCGGGTTCAGGAACAGCCTCAGCAACTTAGCAAGATCCTGTTTCAAAATTTATAAAAAAGGTGGGAGCCAGGTATGTGTGTGCCTGGCAAATATACACTCTTGACAAGATAGATTATGAGTCACATTTAGTATGTACATGGTTTAAGTGACATAAAATAATGAAAATTATTTTTATTCTTTCCTTCTAGAACATTTTTTCAGTTTCTCTTAGTTTTGAAAGAATTAAGGCATGGTGGCACACACCTATAATCCCAGTATGTGGGAGGCCGAGACAAGAGAATTGCAGGTTCAAAGACAGCTTCAGCAAGTAATGAGTCTCTTGTCGACCTAGTGAAACCCTGTTTCAAAATAAAATTTAAAAACAGGACCGGGGCCAGGCGTGGTGCCACACACTTGTAATCCCAGCATTTAGGAGGCTGGAACAGAGGATTGTGGTTCACGGACAGCCTCAGCTACTTAGAATCCCTTTGCAACTCAGTGAGACCCTGTTTCAAAAAATAAAAAGACAAGCCAGGCATGGTGGCTCATGCTTGTAATCCCAATGCTTGGAAAGCTAAGACAGACGGACTGCACAGGTTCAAAGCCAGCTTCAGCTACTTAGGGAGGCTCTCAGCAACTTAATGAGACCCTGCTTCCAAATAAAGTATAAAATAATGCCGGGCGTGATGGCACACACTTGTAATCCCCGCGCTTGGGAGGTGGAGACAGGAGGATAGCACAGGTTCGAAGCCAGCCTCTCTGGCTTAAGAGACCCTGTTTCAAAAAAAAAAAAAAAAAATAGGTCTGGGAGTGTAACCCAGAGGTACAAGGGCTTCCAGGAACCCCAGTACCACAAAAAAAAAAAAAGAAAAAAAGAAAAGAAAAGAAAAGAAAGAAAAAAAAAACGGAGAGATAGAATTCTCCTGGCTTCAAAACCCCACCCCTCAAAAAAAAAGGTAGGTTTGGGTTTCAGTGACTGTGAGGATATAGCTATTTGCAGAAGAGCATATAAACACCTGTAAATTATCATATTTGAACCAAAAAAATTTTATTTTCATTCTTCCTTTCTAGAACATTTTCCAATTTCTTTACTTAATTTTGAAAGAAATTTTGGAAGCCAGGTGTGCTGGTGCACACCTATAATCACAGTTCTTGGGAGGCTGAGATAAGAGGATTGCAGGTTCAAGACTTGCCTCAGCACCTCAGCAAAGGTCTCAACAAGTTAGTGAGACTCTGTTTCAAAGTGAAAATTAGAACCTGGCATGGTGGTAAACATCCAAACCCCAGTACTGGGAGGCTGAGACAAGAGGATTGCAGGTTTGAAGCCAGCCACAATTTAAGTGGTGCCCCTCAGCAATTTAGCAAGACCCTGTTTCAAAATAAAAAATAAAATAGGGCTGGGGGTGTAGCTTAGAAGTAGAATGCCCCTTTCTACCTCTAAGAAAGGAAATTTCTTGATCGCAGGCTTCAAACCTGCAATCCTCCTGTCTCAGCCTCCTGAATGCTGGGATTACAAGCGTGCCCCACCATGCCTGGCTCAACAACTCAATTTGTATTTAATTGTTAGGCATGTTTAAATGAGGTTTTTTGTTTCAAATACTACATTGAAAGTTTAGTGAGAACTTGTTAGGTTTACAAGTTGAAACAATATGAGTTTAGTAATATGAATGAATGAGGTTCTTTGTGTGTATGTGTGTGTGTGTGATACTGAGGGTGGAACCCAGGGGCTTTTCTACCTCCGGGCTATACTCCCAGACCTTTTATATATATATATATATATATTTTATTTGGAAACAGGGTCTCAGTAAGTTGCTGAAAGCCTCACTAAGTAGCTGAGGCTGGCTTCGAACCTGTGCCATCCTCCTGTCTCAGCCTCCCAATTACTGGGATTACAAGTGTGCCCCACCACGCCTGGCGAATGAATTTTTGAAGAGAACCTTGAAAACTCAGTTTAGGAGTTTTAGGAGTTCTTTCTTTGTTTTGAAGACAAGCCCATTCTGTTACTTTTTCAAGCTATTCCTCAACCTACTATCATATTTACTGCATTATTAATTGTTCCAAAATGCAAAACTTAGCATGTCACTAGGCCAAATACTTGGGTTTTCAAAATTCTTCCAGACTCTCATGTAAATCACTTTGTTTTTAGGGAATTCAGGTGTGGACCAACGCTAAGGAATGCTTTAGCAAGATGTAATCACGTGAAAGGAATTTCTCTTCAATCAAAGTGCCCCAAACAGAAGCACAAGTAAATAAAAGAAATATAAGCTGCTGCCCAGTATGCATAGAAATATAAGCTGAACACACTTAGCTTTCTTTAGCCTACTTATAACTGTGTTCATATAGCACAAAAAGGATGCATTTTAATGAAGATTAAATGTTATAATTTGAGGTTTTGGGGACTGGTGCTGATTCCAAAAATGTTAACTTAATAATACGTACCAACAGCTTGTTTACCAGGCTTCTGAACCAGTGGCTGAGTGTCAGGAGCGAGTGAGTTTTCAGACGCTCTTTTCCACACCAGCCGTCTCAGATCTGTTCATGTAGGTTATTTTTTTTTCTTTTCCTAAGAGTCCGTTCCTGTATTTACTTGGTGAGACTCTAGGGTCTATCTAGGGGGTTATGTTCTCTTGCCTTACAGTTGAGCTGTTGGGTTTAACAAAGCTCAGCAGAAATTTATTGTGAAGTCTAAGATTTTCTTCCACATTCATCAACGCCCCCTATAACATCTGCACACACTAGGAATGCCTTCAGTTTGTGTTTTACCAAAATTTTGATACTGGTCAGAAATTTTATACTGCCAACAATGAAATCTCAACTCAGAGAGTGGATACGTCGTTATGATCTTGGAATTGCTGCGTGGCGTTTTGAGTGTTGTTGTTCTCAGACCCCAGCCCGCGGTGAGGCCTGGAGGCTGGGGTCTGCACAGCGTTTCAGGGTACCGGATGCAGCATTCCCACGTGTGAGGTCTGTGTAGTCAACACATGTGCTCTACCTTCATCAACGTCCTTTTTATTGCTTGGCTATAATTTTTGTAAAGATAAATTATATTGGTTTTTTATGTGTGTTTTTGTGGTATATGTTCAGGAACCAATCACCTGTATTTTGCTAGCTTTGCAGAATCTTAAATATGTTCTCATTATTTCTAATGATGTTTTAAAGAAATTCCCCAGTACTGTTTAACATTTGACTTTTTTACATGTTTAAAATGTTGCTGGATTTTTGTGCTGTTTGCCAAACTTACACAATAAATTAAGTATTGTGCTGATTTTCAGAGAATTTTGTTATTTAATGAAGATGATCCATATATTATTAATATTTGATCTCTGAGGAAATAGTACATGCTATATTATGTTTTAAAGTGTTTAGTTGTATAAATTTGTCTTAAACTCTTTTTAAAAAATGAGATGCTGAGCTGGTGATGCGCACTTACAATCTCAGCATTTGGGAGGCTGAGACTGGAGGATTGCGGTTCGCAGACAACCTCAGCTACTTAGTAAGGCCCTCTGTAACTCAGTGAGACCCTGTTTCAAAATAAAGGGAAAAAAAATAGGGCTGGGGGTGTAGCTCAAAGGTAGAATGCCCTGAGTTCCACCTCCAGTACTGCAAAGAAAAAAACCCCAAAACAAAACAAAAAAAATGAGATACTGTAAGGAGATGCAACTTTGTTTTTTATTTTGTTTTGTTTTGTTTTTTTTTTGTTTTTGTGTGTATATGGTACTGGGGATTGTACTACCACACCTGGCTGGGGTTGTTTGTTTGTTTGTTTTATGGTACTGGGGATGGAACCCAGGGTATTTTACCTTGAGACACATCCCAACCCTATTTTTTAGTCCTTTTATTTTTAAAACAGGGTCTCACTGAGTTATGAAGTGCCTCACTAAGTAGCCAAGGCCATTCTCAAACCACGAACTTCCAGTTTCTGCCTCCCGAATGCTGGGATTATTTAAGATAAAATTGGGTCAGGCATGGTGGCATACACCTATAATCCAGTATTTGGGAGGCTGAGACAGAAAGATTGCAGGTTTGAGGCCAGTGCCTAGTAATTTAAGGAGACCCTGTGTAAAAAGAAAATTAAAAATAGGCTTGGGGTTGTAGATCAGAAGTAGAATGCCCCTGGGTTCAATTTCTAATACCACAAAAAAAGTAAAAATAAAATTGAAACAAGCAAAAAGCCATCTGTATGGATACATATTTCATTTCATTGAATTGTATCATCTTTTAACTAATAAAATGAAATACCTTCCTACTTGGCATTTAAAACCAAAAGCCTAGATGGAGGTGGTGGTACAAGCCTATAATCCTGTGACTCCATAGGCTACAGCAGGAAGATTACAAGCTTAAGGCTAGCATGAGCAATTTAGACCCTGTCTCAAAATTGAAATTTAAAATAGGGCTGAGGATGTAGCTCAGTGGTAGAGTGCTTATCTAACAAGTGGAAAGCCCAGGGTTCACTGCACACACACACACACACACACACACACACACACACGGTCTCACACGGTCTCACACACCTGTAATTCCAATACTGGGGAGGCAGAGTGCTTATCTAACAAGTGGAAAGCCCAGGGTTCACTGCACACACACACACACACACACACACACACACACACACACACACGGTCTCACACGGTCTCACACACCTGTAATTCCAATACTGGGGAGGCAGAGTGCTTATCTAACAAGTGGAAAGCCCAGGGTTCACTGCACACACACACACACACACACACACACACACACACACACACACAGTCTCACACGGTCTCACACACCTGTAATTCCAATACTGGGGAGGCCGAGACAAAGGATCGCAGGTTGGAGGACAGCCTCAGCAAATAGACTCTCATCACCCTAGTGAGACCCTGTTTCAAAATAAAATTAAATACAGCTGAAGGTATAGCTCAGAGATCGAATGCTCCTGGGTCAATCCCCACTACCAAAAAAGAAAAGAAAGCCAGGTTGGTGGCGCACGTTTGTAATCTCAGCATTTGGGAGGCTGCAACGGAAAGATCATGGTTCACAGACAGCCTCGGCTACTTAGTGAGGCCCTTTGCAACTCAGTGAGACCCTGTTTCAAAATAAAGAAAAAAAAAAATAGAGCTGGGGGTATAGCTCGAAGGTAGAATGCCCCTGGGTTTCATCACCACTACTGCCAATCTACCTCTGAGCTACACCCCCAGCCCAATTTTTTATTTTTATTTTGAAACAGGGTCTCACTGAATTGCAAAGGGCCTCACTAAGTAGCGGACTGTGAACCGCGATCCTCCTGTCTCAGCCTCCCAAATGCTGGGATTACAAGTGTGTGCCACCACACCCTGCTAAGAAATTTTATGATACAAAATAATTTTTGTATTAATCAGAGTATAAAGAAAATAATTTATATTTCATAGTCCTTTTAGTGTTTAAAAAGCAGGAAATAAAATGAATTATTAAAAAGGTGAGGGAATTGCCGGATGTGGTGGGATATGCTTGTAATCCTCGTGCTTGGGAGGCTGAGACAGGAGGATCGCACAGGTTCAAAGCCAGCCTCAGCTACTTAGTGAGGCTCTCAGCAACTTAGAGCATTAAAGCTAACCAAAGTCATATTTTTCCTTCATTTATATCCAGAAACTTGAGCACAGTTTATGGGAGATTAAAAGAGGACGATCGCAGGTTCAAGGTAGTGCAAGACAACTTAATGACACCCTGTTTCAAAATAAAAAGCTGGGGGTGAAGCTCCAAGGTAGAGCACTCTGGATTCAATCCCCAGTAACACACACAAAAGAATACTGCATGGCTGGGGCAGTAGCTCAGTGGTAGAGCACTTGCCTGCCGTGTATAAGGCCCTGGGTTCAATCCCTAGTACTAAAATATATAATACATACACATACATATAGTAATGCCTTTAAAAATTCTGAAGAGAAATGATTTCTAACCAGACTGCCAACCAAGTGTCAGGCAGAATAAAGCAACAGTAGTGAAATTTTATTTTTGGTACTGTGGGTTGAACCCAGGAGCATTCTACCTCCAAGCTGTACCCCGGGCCTTTTTATTTTGAAACAGGGTCTTCCTAAGCTGCTGAGGCTGGCCTTGAACCTGTGATCCTCCTGTCTGCCAAGTACTGGGATTATCGGTATGCAGCACCATGCCCAGCTGCAAAGACTTTTTTTAGATATGCTATTTCAAAAAATGTCCTTCCTGTGTACTCTTTTCTGAAGAAGTTACTAGAGGCTGCGGTGTACCAAAAAAGGAGAGTAACCCAAAACTCAGGAAGACCTGGGAGACAGAAAACGAAATTTCACACAGGAGAGAGATGAACGGCGTGCTCAGGATATGGTGAAGAGGATTCGCAAGAAGCCATTGTTCAGAGTGTAGCCAGAAATGGAAGGCTTCACAGGAAGACACATGGGGATAAATTGAAATTATAATCTTGCGCACAGGTTTGACAGAGGTGGAATATTGCAGTTAGTGGCCTTGAAAGTGGAATGAGTTAATCATAGATACAAGTGGGAATGCACATCCTTAACACATCTTGAAGAATGGTTCCCATCAGTACATACACTCACTGTTTTTGGCTGTGTGGTATCCACTGTA
The DNA here is from genome assembly GCF_963383645.1 of Muscardinus avellanarius. Classification (NCBI taxonomy): domain Eukaryota; kingdom Metazoa; phylum Chordata; class Mammalia; order Rodentia; family Gliridae; genus Muscardinus; species Muscardinus avellanarius. The sequence goes on along the minus strand of NC_137790.1, from coordinate 75,159,668 downwards.
TGAAAAGATTATCATTTGAGCCAGGCATGGTGGCCAACCCTTGTAATTCCAGCATTTAGGAGGCTGAAACAGGAGGATCGTGGTTCAAGACAGCCTCAGCTACTACTTAGTGAGGTCCTCACAACTCAGTGAGACTCTGTTTTAAAATAAAGAATAAAAAACAGGGCTGGGGGTGTAACTTGGAGGTAGAATGCCCCTGGGTTCTAGCCCCAGTACCACACACACAAAAAAAAAAAAAAAAAAAAAAAAAATGTATTTATTCCTCCTATTGATGGAAACGACAGAGGTTTCCAGTTCAGGACTCTTACAGATGGGGATGTGGTGCGGTGAGATGCAGCACACCTTTGATCCCAGCTGCCTGGGGAGCTGAAGAAGGATCTCAAGTCCCAGACCCGCCTGGGCAGCTTAGTGAGACCCTGTCCGGAAATAAAGGGCTACAGATGAAACTCTGATGGAGTGCTTGCCTAGCACACGTGCGGCATGAGGCGCTCGGTTCCATCCAGGGGAAGATGAGAGCAGGAAGGAAAGGAGGGACAGGGGGAGGGGAGGGAGGACCAGAGAGGAGCACCGAGGTGCCCAGGTCACAGCCAGGGGTGCAGATTCCCATCTCTGGGAAGGCTCCTGTGTATTTTCTGTTCGTGTTGTCTCCTGAGACTATGGGCCTCTGTGACTGTTATATCCCACTGCTTGCTCTGTAGCCAGGAATTGGATTTAAAAAAGATAAAGCCAGGCCCAGGTGAGGGATACATTGAGAACCTTTTCAGAGGACTTCTGAAGACGACTGTCTAAAGGGAAGGTTGAAGATAAACTCTGCCTTTCAGTTATCCAGGGACTTGGGGCAGTTCCAGTTGCAGACTCCTCTAGAGTTCCCCCCTAAACCTGTGCATGTGACACTGTACCGTGGTGAGCAGGACACCAGTGACCACTGAGCCCCAGACAATCCACATGACTGGTCACACTGGCCTGGCGCAGGCCTGGGGTCCTGGGCCCGGCCTGCAGGGAGGCCCAAGACTCTTCCTGTGCAGTGGAGGAAGGGGCGGGTGTCCTCAGGAGCCTGTGTCCTCCATGGAGCTCACTGAGCCTTCTGGACACCCGAGCTCTCAGCTCCTTTTCAACCAGATTGAGTTCTCGGGAGGGGGTGGGGGATGTGGCCTGGCATGGTGGGAGAGATGGAAACAGCCACAGCCCTTAGTGGGGCTGCTGCCTGGAAATGGAATGCAGTTTCTAGAAAGGAATTTGTCTGTTTTCTGCTATTAGAGTACCCTGGACTGGGTAAGAACAGAGCAATGACTTACAGTTCTGGAAGCCAGGAAGTCTAAGACCAAGGGGCCACGTCTGGTGAGGGCCTTGTTGATGCCAGATCCCGTAGCAGCAGGTGGAAGAGAGAGAGAGACAGAGGGAGCTTGGGCACCGACCTCCAGCCGCAAGCCCTTTTCATAATGGGCATTAACTCATTCGTGGCCAGTCACCTCTCAGAGGCCCCACTGCTTCACACCTGCACAGGGGCTTAAGTTAATAATGCATGAACTTCGGGAAACACATTCAAACCAGAGTGTTCACTTTTCATTTTCTTTTCCTCTGTGTGTGTGTGTGTGTGTGTGTGTGTGTGTGTGTGTGTGTGTGTGTGTTACTGGGGATGGAACCCAGGGGCATTCTACCTCTGACCTACATCTCCAGCCCTTTTTTATTTTGAGAAAGGGTCTCACTAAGTTTCCGGAACGGGCTTTGAATTTGCAATCCTGCCTCAGTTTCCTGGTGGCTGGAGCTACAGGTATGTGCCCCTGCAGCTTTGGCTTTTCTTTGCCTTGGGCCTTTTAAACTTGTATCTTCCCCTGGCTGAGACAGCTCAGCCCCCAATCCAACCCTCACCCCTCCCTTGTATCTGGACACCTTATCTTGGCAAACTGGTCTTCATCATAACCTCCTGTGGCCCCTCCTGGTGGCACACACCTGTAATCCAAAGGATTGGAGAGGCTGAGGTAGAAGGATTGCAATTTTGAGGCCAGCCTGGACAGCTCAGTGACACTCTGTCTCAGCAACAACCTTCTCTGGGGGATCTTGCCTGAACATCTAATCAAAGAGTCTCTGGCTTCCAATACTCCTTCCCCTAAGAGTTAGCACCAGGTGCTGAAATGAATGGTTTCCATGTGTGTGTAGTTAAGTTTTATAAGTGTCCCAGGTGAGCCGGGTGTGGTGGTGCACACTTGTGATCCCAGTACTTGGGAGGCTGAGACAGGAGGATTGCAGGTTTGCAGCCAGCCTCAGCTACTTAGGTCCTCCAACTTAGTGAGACCCTGTTTCAAAATATAAAAATAAAAGAAAATAGAATTGGGGATGTAGCTCAGAGATGGAATGCCCTGAGTTCAATCCAGCACATTGTCAAAGAAAAAGTGTCCCAAGTATGTTTGAAAAGAACATGTCTCGCCAAGCAGGATGGCACAGGCTTGTAATCCCAGCTATTTAGAAGGCTGAGTCAGGAGAATCACAAATTCAAGGTCAGCCTGGACAAGATCTTGTTTTATTTTTATATTTTTATTTTATTTTTTTTCGATGGTACTGGGGTTACTGGAAACCCTTCTACCTCCGGGCTACACTCCCAGACCTATTATTTATACTTTTTTATTTGGAAACAGGGTCTCTAAAGCTGAGACAGGAAGCTTGCTCAGATTCGAAGCCAGCCTCAGCTACTTAGGCTCTCAGCAACTTAGACCGTTTTCAAATAAAATATGAAATAGGTCTGGGAGTGTAGCCCAGAGGCAGAAAGCCCCTGCATTCCATCCCCAGTACCACAAAAAAAAAAAGAAAGAAAGAAAAGAAAAAGAAATCCAGAGAGAGGAATTCCGTCTTAAGTGGTCAATGGTCCGAAGTTTCCGTCCAGGTCCAGGGTTTCCCGCAGGCCCTTCCTGCCTGCAGCACCGGGAGTGGCCACCAGAGGGCAGGAGAGCCGGCGGCCCCCGAAGAGCCTCTGGTTTGCCAAGTGAAGAGCTGCAGAGTGCGTTGTTTTCCTTCTAAAAGTAGCACTGACTTTTATTAACAGGACTAAAACTAGACCATTCAATAAAACAAACTTTAACCAACAGGCGCATTCCTCATGGTAAAAAGATAATAAAGTAAACAGACCTTTGGACTTGGGTCTTTCCACCTGGATTTCATCATAGGGTCGGTCCTTGGTCTTGGAGGGAAACCTCCGTGGGACTGCGCCCCGGCCAGGGCGTCCCCGCTAGGGTCAGCCGGGGGGCCGCGGGGGCCTCTGGCTTGGGAGAGAATCGCCAGCCCACCCACCGCCCAGCCACCCTGGGAAAGTGGGAAAGGCCAGCCGACAAGTAACTCCCGCGTCTTCCGATCGGAGGGGCTGTTTGTTTGTTGCTGTTTGTTTGTTGGTTTGTTTTTAGTGGGAATTGAACCCAGGGGTTCTCTACCCCAAACTAAACATCCTTTTTACTTTTTATTCTGAAACGAGGTCTTGCCAAATTGTTGAGGCTGACCTCTAACCCGCAATTCACCTGTCTCAGCCTTCCAAATGCCGGGGTTACAGGTGTGTGCCACTATGCCTAATATATATATATATATATATATATATATATATATATATATATATATATATATATATATATATAGTGTGTGTGTGTGTGTGGAATTAGGCATGAACTCAGGGGCATTCTACCTCTGAGCTACACTCCCAACCCTATGTTTTTTTTTAATTCTTTTTTTTTTTTTTTTTTTGGTGGTACTGGGGTTCCTGGAAGCCCTTCTACCCCCGTGCTACACTCCCAGACCTATTTTTACATTTTTATTTGGAAACAGGGTCTCCTAAGCCAGCGCAGGTGGCTGGCTTCAAACCTGCGCCGTCCTCCTGTCTCTGCCTCCCAAGCGCGGGGATTACAAGTGTGCGCCACCACGCCCGGCTAATTCTTTATTTTGAAACAGGCTTTCATTAAGTTACTGAGGGCCTCATTGAGTAACTGAGGCTGGCCACAAACCTGCAATCCTCCTGTCTCAGCCTCCCAAGTACTGGGATTACAAGCATGGGCCACCACTCCCAGCTAATGTATATGTTTTGAAAAAAGAACCAAGCATGGAAACTATAATCTCAGGCTGAGGTAGGAGGTTTACAAGTTTGAGGCCAGCCTGGGCAACTTAGACTCTGTCTCAAAATAAAAATAAAAAGGGCTGAGGATGCAGATCTGGGGAGTCTGACGCCAAGCTCAGGCCTGGTGTGACCCCTGGCCCTACCAGGTACTAGTCCTGCAACCTGTGAGTCCCGCTTGCTGAGCCTCAGGTTCCTGGGGCGCAGTGAGGATAAAAGCGCACCTGCGGCATGTCAGTGTGCCCGGCACACTGCGAAGTGCCGCCGCGCTGGCTATTGTGACGGAGTGAGGGACCAGGAGCATGAACCTCACTGCCGATGACCCATGAGATCATCGTCTAGATCTGTCAAATTGGCAGCTGTTTTGCTTTACCGTGTGGATGGAAATAATTAACACTGTGTGTGTGTGTGTGTGTGTGTGTTTTACTGGGAATTGAACCCAGGCACATTCTACTTTTGAGCTACGCTTCAGCCCTATTTTATTTTTATTTTGAAACAGGATCTCCTTGAACCTGTGTTCTTCCTGTCTCAGCCTTCCAGGTACTGGGATTACAAGTGTATGCCACCACACCTGGCTGATACCTCCAAGCTCTTCCCTCAGCCCTTTCTCAATATTTTATGTATTCATTTTTATTTTATATATATATATATATTTTATTGGTGCATTGTAGTCAAATATCACAATGGAATTCAAGACTCGTGAGGCTATACAAGCACACATCATCCAATTAGCCTTTACCCTATCCCCATCCCATTCCCTTCCCCTCCCTCGATCCCATGCTTGATTGGTGATTAACTTTGATACATTTGTTTACATACATGATGAGTTTTAAAGAGATTCCATCCTCCCCCATCCCATCCCCTCTGCTTGGTCACCTTAATTGCTCCTCTATAGGGCCCTTTCTTCAACTAGATCTCCTCCTATTACCTATTTCTTCCTAGTTTTTGCATATTAGGGAAAGCATCCGGTTTTTATTTTCTGTGATATTTCTCTGTGTGTGCCGCATTGCAAGGGGCAGGAGTCAGGGTGCCATAGAGCCCGGCCAGGCCGCGGGCTGGCTGAAGCTGTAGTCGGTGAGGGAGGGAAGGCCCCACAGGATGCTGGGTTTTCATTTTTAATAATAGGAACTTCCCTGACAAGCTGTGCAATTAGAAAATGAATAAATCAGAAACACCTTTTTTGAAACTTATAAGGAAATACCCAGCGCTGGCCTGTGGGCTCTAGGGCTGTTTAAAAACAAATACCCAAACTGTAAAAGATGGGCACTGCAAACTCCATTCATCTGTGTGTGAGCTGCCATTAATTTGTAAATTCAGTTTGGCGCCCTAACTAGGCGTACATAAAATTAAGTTAATTAATTAGTGCAAATGTCTGCAACTGCTCTCAGGACAGTTACTTAAGGAGGGGGAGCCCAGGAACTTGAAGAACAAGATCTTTTTTCCCCAGTCATGTGTGTAAATGTGGGGCACACACGTGCAGACAAATGTGAAGACCACAGGCTGGCCCAGAAGCCCCTTGCACGGCACGGCCCACCGGGGCCAGCAACCAGGGACCGTACTGGTCCTAACTCTGGTAAGGCCAGTGGCTCCCTGCTGGGAAACCTTAGGCTTTTCTCAGGGCCGCTCTTTCCTTCTTGGACCAGCAGCCTTCATTTCAGCACACCTGGTGCTTGGAATGAGCTGCAGCTTGGAGTGTCTCTGAGGGCAGGTGGGCAGCGCAACCTCAGGGAGCTGGTCATCACTTTTTTTTTTTTTTTTTTTTTTTTTTGCAGTACTAGGTTTGGAACCCAGGGGCATTCTACTTCTGAGCTACAGCCCCAGCCCTGTTTTTTATACTTTATTTTGAAACAGGGTCTCACTGAGTTGCAAAGGGCCTAAGTAGCTGAGGCTGTCTGCAAACCTGGATCCTCATGTCTTGACCTCCCAAGTACTGGGATTACAAGCATGCGCCACCGCGCTCGGCTGCACGTCGTCACTTATAGAGTAGGGAGCTGAGGCACTAGGGTGGCCTCCACCTTCCACATGTCTATGGTTTCGATCTCAATGTCTCCCCTAAAAGCCCATTTGCGAGAGGCCTGGATGCCAGGGCACTATGGGGAGATGGACGCTTTAGGAGGATCGAGGCCTGGTGGGGGGAAGTTAGGTCATTAGAGGTGGGCCCTCGAAGGGGAGAGGGGGACCCTGGATCCTTCCTCTCTCTCCTTGCTTCCGGGTGCCTTGAGGTGAACAGGCCTCCTCTGCCACTGTGCCGCCATGATGGACTAATGCCACCACGAAAGTAACGGAGCCAAGGGACTGTGCGCCGAAACCTCTGACACCGAGAGCCAAAGTAAGTCTTCCTCCTGAGGAGTCGCGGAGCTCAGGGATGGGGACTCAAAGTGTGGTGCCTGGACCAGCTGTCAGCCCGCCCCGGCTCTGGTCAGAGAGGCCGGCCCCAGCCTACCCTGGCCTGCGCAGTCAGGGTGCTGCAGGGGCCAGTGCTGTTACAAGTGGCCCAGGTGATGCTGTGGCTGGGTGCCCAGGAGTGTGGCCCTGCCACAGACAGACCGCACCCCACTTCTGGCTTCACCACCGCTGGTGCGGGGCGAGGCGGGGGTGGGGAGTCCCAGGACACAGGTGGAAAGGGGGCCTCGGGTGAGGCCCAGGCAGCAGGTGGGCCTCCTGGCTGCCTCCCCTGCTCACCCCGCTCCCAGCCCTGTCTTCTCTCTGAGCAGGATGTGAGCTTGGGCCCTGCAGAGCCAAGGTCCGGTTCTGTCGGTCCAGAGATGGGGCCTGGAGATGTGCATTTGAAGGATTCCCCAGTTAGCAGGTGTGGTGGTGCACACCTGGAATCCCAGTACTTGGGAGGCTGAGACGGGAGGAGTGCAGGTTGGAGGACAGCCTCAGCAACAGAGCGAGAACTGTTTCCAAATAATAAGATAGAACTGGAGAGCATAGCTCAGAAGTAGAATGTCTCTGGGTTAAATCTCCAATGCCAAAACAACAACAGAAGAACACCCCAGTTATTTTAATGGTCTGCCAAGCACAGGATTTCCATTGGCTTTACCTTGCTAAACCTCTGTTTTTAACCTATAGAAAGGGATGATAGTCTATCTCCCACGGAGTTTTTGTGGGATTAAATTATTCCAGTCAAAACCGGTGTGGTGGCGCACGCTTGTAATCCCAGCATTTGGGAGGCCGAGACTGGAAGATCGCCGTTCGCAGACAGCCTCAGCTACTTTGTGAGGCCTCTGCAACTCAGTGAGACCTTGTTTCAAAATAAAGAATAGCCGGGCGTGGTGGGGCACGCTTGTAATCCCCGCGCTTGGGAGGCTGAGACAGGAGGATCGCGCAGGTTCCAAGCCAGCCTCAGCTACTTAGTTAGGCTCTCAGCAACCTGGTGAGACCCTGTTTCCAAATAAAATATTAAAAAGGTCTGGGAGTATAGCCTGGAGGTAGAAAGCCTCTGGGTTCCACCCACAGTACCACCAAAAAAAAAAAAAAAAAAAGAATAAAAAATAGGGCTGGGGCTGTAGCTCGGAGGTAGAATACCCCTGGATTCCATCCCCAGTACAAAAAAAAAAGAATAAATAAATAAGTTAAGGCAGGTCAGCGTGCCTTAACAGCTCCGGAGCGCCTGCGCGGTGGTGAGGGGTGCGGAGCGGGCGAGCCGCAGCCAGCATCTTCCTGACCCCTTCGGACTTGGAGCTGTGAACAAGGGGACCTTCGTTCACGCCTCCCTGCAGGAGCCTGGTGGCAGACTCGCGGGAGCGGCTTCTGTGGAAGGTCTGGAGGTCTCTACAAGAGGAGCTTCAGTTCCCCCTGCTGTTTCGAGAGCCCTGGTGCGGCAGGGCTCCCCCTGAGCCCCAGGAGGAAGGTCAGTGTGGAATGGAAACGCAGTGAAAGAGGAAGAGACCAGGCCTGGGCGCCTGCGGCTCAGGTGCACCACCATCCTCTCCAGCTCCAGCAGCCCAGGCTCACCTGGTCCAGAGCCTGTGTTCTTAGTTTAACAGTGTTCAAATTGTGGTTTGCGGACCCCAGGGCATGGCTGTCACCTGAGGGTCACTATGAAAGTGGGGAAGGGGCTCTACTCCCTCTTTGACTAGAGCATTTTTTTTTTAACTAGTTTAGGACTTGAGGTAAAAATGTGGGATCCCTATGTCAGGCTGGTGGCGCACTCTTGTAATCCCAGCATTCGAGAGGCAGAGGCTGGACGATCACGGTTACTTAATAAGGCTCCTTGCAACTTAGTGAGACCCTGTTTCAAAAATAAAGAATAAACAATTATGGCAGGCGTGGTGGGGCACGCTTGTAATCCCCGCGCTTGGGAGGCAGAGACAGGAGGATCGCGCAGGTTCGAAGCCAGCCTCGCTGGTTTAAGAGACCCTGTTTCCAAATAAAAATATAAAATATAAAATAGGTTTAGGAGTGTAGCCCGGAGGTAGAAGGGTTACATCCCCAGTACCACCAAAAAATAATAATAATAATAATAAAAAAAGAATAAAAAATTAGAGCTGGGGGTGTCTCTCAGAGGTAGAATGCCCTGGGTTCCATCCCCAGTACTGGAAAAAAAATAATAAAAGTGGAATCCCTTGTTTTTTGTTTTGTTTTGTTTAATAGTACTAGGGATTGAACTCAGGGTCGTTCATTCTATCTTTGAGCTACACTCCTAGCCCTATTTTATTTAATATTTATTTATTGTGGTACTGGGGTTGGAACCCAGGAGCATTCTACCTCTGAGCTATGCCCCAGCCCTATTTTTTATTCTTTATTTTGAAACAGGGTCTCACTGAGTTGAGAAGGGCCTCACTAAGTAGAACCACGATCCTCCTGTCTCATCCTCCCAAATGCTGGGATTACAAGCGTGAGCCACCATGCCCGGCTGTATTTTATTATTTTGATTTTGAAACAGGATCTTACCAAGTTGCAGGGGGTCTAAGATTCTGAGGCTGACCAAGAACCTATGATCCTCCTGTCTCAGCCTCCCAGGTACTGGAATTATAAGCATGCACCACCATGCCAGGATTTTCCTGTTTTGTTTTGTTTTGGCGGGTCTGGGGATGGAACCCAGGGGTTCGACCTCCGAGCTATACCCCCAGCCTATTTTTGGTTCTTTATTTTGAAACAGGGACGCACTGAGTTGCAGAGGGCCTCACTAAGTAGCTAAGGCTGTCTGCAAACCACGATCCTCCAGTCTCAGCCTCCTGAATGCTGGGATTACAAGCGTGCGCCACCACGCCAGCTCTGTATTGTTTTTAATTGAAAAATCATTGCTATGCACAATACAATCTTCTGTCTAAATTCTATCCAACCCCAAACTCAGTGTCACAAGATCTAAACATGTGGCTTTTGGGGCCCAACTTTAACTGAGGAATTAATATGAAAGACATTTGATATCCAGGTGATCATGAGACAGAATTCCTGCACATCCCGAATTGTAAAACTTTTTTTTTTTTTTTTCAGCTCTGGGATCAAACTCAGGTCCTTGGTCCTAGGCAAGAGCTCTGCCACTGAGTTTCATCCCCAGCCTCCCCACTCCCAATTTTCAAGGACAAGTTCCAAATTAATGGACTCTAGACAAATCAAAGCTAGAAAAAGAATCTAGAAGTTGTGTGTGGTGGCGCATGTCTGTAATTCTAGTACTCGGATTTGCAGGTTTGAGGACAGTCTCAGCAAGTGGTGAGACCCTTCGCAACCTAGCAAGACCTCGGAAGCTTAGCAAGACCCTCAATGACAGCAACAACAAAAGCAAAAACAAAAACCAGGGCTGAGGGGTGTAGTTTGGAGGTAGAATTTCTCCGGGTTCAATCCCCAGAATTACCTATTGCAGCAGAAGGGAGCTCTAGTAAATTAGAGCCTTTGAAACAACAATAATCATTGATTTGTTCAACAGTTTTGCAGTTGAGGCCAGGCTCGGTGGGGACGGTTTGTCTCTGATCCACATGGTCTTAGCTCCAAAATGGCGCGCTCACAGTTTGGCAGAAAGGTGGGCCAGGACTGTAGGCTAAGGGGCTTGATCCAGGGCATCCTCAGAGCATGGAGACTGGCTTCCAACAGGGAGAAAGGAGGGATATTCATGGGGCTGGGGCCCGAGTCCCTTCTCCAGTATATGACCCACAGATGAACTGATTAGGGCTTTGAAGGGCAGCCAAGGGTTCGTTGGAATCTTGGGATCATCCCAGACTTCATTGGAAAAAAAGGGTAGTGTGAATATTTCTCATGGATCAAACATAGGCCAAGGAAGCTGGGCATGGTGGTGCATGCTTGTAATCCCAGGACATGGGAGGCTTAGATGGGAGGATCGCAAGTTCAAGGCCAGTCTCAGAAACTTAGCAAGACCCTCAACAACTTAGTGAGACCCTGTTTCAAAATAAAAAATAAAATAGGGCTGGGGGTGTAGCTCTGGGTTCAGTCCCCAGAAACACACACATGCCTGGCATGGTGGCACACACCTATAATCCCACTTCTTGGGAGGCTGAGATGGGTATTTTATTTATTTTATGTTTTTGGTACTGGAGATTAACCTAGGGGCATTCTACCTACAAGCTATACCCTCAGCCCGATTTTTATTCTTTATTTTGGAACAGGGTCTCACTCAGTTGTGGAGGGTCTCACTGAGTAGCTGAGGCTGTCCACGAACTGCAATCCTCCAGTCTCTGCCTCCCAAATGCTGGGATTACAAGCGTGCGCCAACACGCCCGGCTCAGAGATGGGTATTTTAGACCCCCACACAAAGTCACACACACACTGTGGCCAGGAGATGAAGTGCAAACATTGGCAAATAGAAAAATCCTAGGAGATTTTATTTGCCACTTAAAAGTTAAGCAAAATCTAACTAGGCATAGTGGTACACGCTTATAACCTCAGCGTTTGGGAGGCTCAGACAGGAGGAGTAGGTTTGAGACCAGCCTCAAAAACTTAGCAAGGCTCTCAGCAACTTACCAAGACTCTGTTTGCAAGTAAAAAATAAAATAAGGCTGTGGGAGGTATAGCTCAGAGGTAAAATGTCAGTGGGTTTAATCCCCAGTACCAAGAAAGAGAGAGAGAAAGAGAGGGAGGGAGGGAGGGAGGAATCACTTTTGATCTGGTCATAAACCATGCTTGTTCATTGCAGTGATATAGTTGATGATAGCCCCAGATGATGGCCGGAGGCTGCCACCGCCTGCAAGTCCAAAGGCCACTGTGTGAAATAGGTGCCCCCATAAGTGTTGGCAGGCTGTTTGTTCCCAGGGCTTTTCCGTATCAGCAGGGAGGCTCGGCAGAGAGTTCAGCCAGATCCTCGGAGAGGCTTCAAGGTGGAAGAGATGCCTATCCTGGAGTGCATACTTGCAACCCCAGCCTCAGCAACTTAGGGAGGCCCTGTTTCAAAATAAAAGGTAGTAGGCCAGGCGGTGCATGCTTGTAATCCCAGCATTTGGGAGGCTGAAACAGGAGGCTCACAGTTTGAGGCCAGGCTCAGCTACTCAGTGAGGCCCTTTGCAACTCAGTGAGACCCTGTTTCAAAATAAAGAATAAAAAATAGGGCTGGGGGTGTAGCTCAGAGGTAGAATGCCTCTGGGTTCCATCCCTGGTACCAAAAAACATTTTTTTTTTTTTAATTTTAAAAAGGAAGCCAGGTGTGGTGGCGCACACTTGTAATCCCCGCGCTTGGGAGGTAGAGACAGAAGGATCACACAGGTTTGAAGCCAGCCATGCTGGTTTAAGAGATCCTGTTTCCAAATAAAAAATATAAAATAGGTCTGGGAGTATAGCCCAGAGGGAGAAGGGTTTCCAGAAACCCCAGTACCACAAAAAAAAAAAAAAAAAAACAACCTTTTTTTTAAAAGGTAGTAAAAAGACTGGGACAGGGAGTGGGAAGCTTGATGGTAAAACGCCCCCGGGTTCAACCCCAGTCCAAAAAAAGGAAAGGAGTCAATTTCTCAGTAGGGCCTCAGGACCAGTGGCCTGAGGCCATTCTCCATCCCTGCGCCTCTTACCCGGAACTGAGGTCCCTTACACCTGCCTGCCTCGGTCCCAAGCCTGGGAATAACTGCACACCTCTGTCACAGGTAGCTCTTTGGGCATTTGTACCAACAAGCCACGGTATCCTCATTGCTTGGATTCCTGGGCTGCTGCGTTGACAGCTGTGGTAGTGGGGCAAGCAGGTTGGGGGTAGCTGGTAGTGAGGGAACTCCAGATATGTTAAGAAAATACAGGGCCAGGCGTGGTGGTGCATGCTTGTAATCCCAGTGCTTGGGAGGCTGAGACAGGAGGATCGCACAGGTTCAAAGCCAGCCTCAGCTACTTAGTGAGACCCTGTTTCTAAATAAAGTATAAGTAGGTCTGGGAGTACAGCCTGGAGATAGAAAAGCCCCTGGGTTCTACCCCCAATACCACACACACACAAAAAAGAAAATACAACCCAAGCCAGGCAATAATATCAGTACTATAATCTCAGTACTTGGGAGGCTGAGACGGGAGGATTGCAGGTGAGAGCACAGCTTCAGCAACTTAGCAAGGCCTTATTTCAAAATAAAAATAAAATAGAGCTGGGGAGCCGGGCTTGGTGGCACATGCTTGTAATCCTAGTACTTGGGAGGCTGAGACGGGAGGATCGCAGTTTGGCAACAACCTCAGCTACTTAGTGAGACTCTCCACAACTTAGTGAGATCTTGTTTTAAAATAAAGAATAAAAAATTGGGCTGGAAGTGTAGTTCAGAGGAAGAATACCCCTGGGGTTCCATCCCCAATAGTGCAAAAGAAAGAAAGAAAGAAAGAAAGAAAGAAAGAAAGAAAGAAAGAAAGAAAGAGAAAAGAATAGGGCTGGGGAGACCCCCAGCAGAGGTAGAATGACCCTGGGTTCAATCCTCAGTACCAAATATTTATATAATACACACACATACAATCAGAATTTCTTTTCTTTTTTGTCTTTTTCTTTTCTTTCTTTCTTTCTTTTCTTTTCTTTCTTTTTTTTTTTTTTTTTTTTTTTTTTTTTTGCAGTACTAGGGATGGAACTCAGGGGCATTGTACCTCCAAGTTACATCCCCAGCCCTATTTTTTATTCTTTATTTTGAAACAGGGTCTCACTGACTTGCGAAGGGCCTTGCTAAGTAGCTGAGGCTGGCCGCGAACCGAGATCCTCCTATCCCCCGCCTCTGCTGGAATTACAAGTGTGCACCACCATGCCCGGCCTTCCAGAATTTCTATGTCTAATCATGAGAGCGAGTCTCTTGGTGGGGAGAGGTAACTGGACCACGTGGCTATAGTTTAGAGCTGAACCTTTCCTCCCCTGAGCTTCTCCTCAGCTACGCCTGAGTCCCACTCATTCTTTCCCCCTCGATGCTTTGACTCAAGAGTACATCTATAACCTTTCTCTTACTATCTGGACAGTTGAGATAAGGCTAGTCCACGTAAACAAGCTTTTACCAAAAGCTGAGGGCATACAGAGTGATATGAAAGTGGCAATTTTAGCTGAGCATGGCAACGCACACCTGTAATGCTTGTACTTGGGAGGGTGGGACAGGAGGATCACAGGTCAGTAACCTAGCGAGATCCTGTTTCAAAAAAAAATTGGGGGGGGGGCAGGTCTGGGAATGGAACCCAGATATATTCTTCCTCTGAGCTACATGCCCTGTCCTATTTTTTATTCTTTATTTTAAAAACAGGGTCTCATTGAGTTGCGGCTGTCCACAAACAGCGATCCTCCTGTCTCAGCTTCCTGAATGTTGGGATTACAAATGTGAACCACCACACCCGGCTCTGTTTCAAAATTTTTAGAAAAGGACTAGGGGTATAGCTCGGTGGTAGACTATCCTTGTATTCAATCACTGTACCTCCCTAACCCTTCCCCTCAAAGGAAAGGAAAGGAAAGGAAAGGAAAGGAAAGGAAAGGAAGGAAGGAAAGAAGGAAGAGAGAGAGAGAGAGAGAGGTGGTCTGGCTCACACGGCAGGGTTTACTTTGCAGCAACCTACAGAGGTTCTCCTCTTTCTGGACCTTCGACTCTGCAGGGACACAGCTTGGCGCCCTCCACAAGGGAAGTCCTGGGGCAGGACAACAGAGCTGGGAGAAAGAAGTGGGGCTCCCAGTCCCATCTGCCTAGAGCCTCATTTAAGGCTTTAGTTTCTTCGATAAAGGCCCTCGTCTCGCCACGGGTAGTGCTGGGAATGACCATTGCAAGGCTGTTGGGCTGCCCTTTCCTCGTCGCAAGGATTTCCAAGTGGAATTCTGTGCTTTCATGTGCAATGTATTTGGTTTCCATTTGGATTCCTGTCCCACAGTGACTACACCCACTCAGTTTCCTGAGTAATTAAGACTGTCTTTTACACCAGATGTGGTGGTGCACGCCTGTAAGCCCAGCACTTGAGAGGCTGAGACAGGAGGACTGCAGGTTCACAGCCAGCCTTAGCAACTTAGCAAGACCCTTAGCATCTTGGCACAACCCTGGTTCAAAATAAGAACTAAAATAGGGCTGGGGGTGTGGCTCAGAGGTAGAGCACTTCTGGGTTTAATCTCTAGTAACACACACACACACACACACACACACACACACACACACACACAAGTATCTTTTGCTATTCATAATGAGTCCCTTTTGATGGCAAGTATCTGAGTTTATGCTAAGGAGGTAGTTCAGGGAGAAACCCGAGAAAGCCTGGGGCGGGTCACTAGAAAGACCCAGGTGCCGGGCGTGATGGCGCACTCTTGTAATCCCAGCATTCGGGAGGCTGAGACCTGAGGATCGCAGTTTGTGGACAGCCTCAGCTACTTAGTGAGGCCCTCTGCAATTCAGTGAGACCCTGTTTCAAAATAAAGAATAAAAAAATGGGGCAGGGGTTGTAGCTCGGAGGTCAAATGCCCCTGGGTTCCATCCCCAGACCCACACACAAAAAAAAGACTCAGGGACTGGACTGTGGGCCCTTGAGCTGTACCCCAGACTTTCAGGAGGGGGCTGGGGAGATCTGGGAGATCAAGCTGCATTAAAAACTCCATGAGGAAGCCAGGCATGGTGGCACATGCTTGTAATCCCAGCATTTGAGAGGCTGAGACAGGAAGATCCAGGTTCATGACCAGCCTCCGCTACTTAGGCCCTTTGCAACTCAATGAGACCCTGTTTCAAATAAAGAATTTTTTAAAAAAGGGCTAGGGGGTGTAGCTCGGAGGTAGGATGCCACTGGGTTCCATCCCCAGTACTGCAAAAAAAAAAAAAACAAAAAATAACAACAACAAAAAACCTCTGGAAGGAAATTGAGTGAACTTTTGGATAGCTGGCCAGAACAATGTGCTAGGAGGAGAGTGTAGAGGGAGCGGGCGTGGAAGCCCTGCATCCTGGTGTTCACCGGTATCCTTTATAAAAGCTCTTGTAATAAACCAGCTTAATGTTTCCCTGAATACCATGAGCCATTCTAGCAAATTAATTAAAACCACTAGGCGTGGTGGTGCACACCTGTAATTCCAGTACTTGGGAGGCGGAGACAGGAGGATCACAGGTTTGGGGACAGCCTCAGCAAGTAGTGAGACTCATCAACCTAGTGAGACACCATTTCAAAATATAAATCAACCGGGCATGGTGGCGCATGCTTGTAATCCCCGCACTTGGGATGCGGAGACTGGAGGATCGCGCAAGTTTGAAGCCAGCTGCACTGGCTTAAGAGACCCTGTTTCTAAATAAAAAAGTATAAAATAGGTCTGGGAGTGTAGCCCAGAGGTAGAAGGGCTTCCAGGAACCACAGTACCACACACACACACACACACACACACACACACACACACACACACATTTTTATATATATAAAAATATACATTTTTATATATATAAAATATATATATATATACCAAATAGGGCTATGGTTTATCTAGGAGGTAGAATGCCCCTGGGTTCAATCCACAGTGCTAAAAAAGAAAAAAATAATAATCCAAACCAAGGAGGGGCCGGGTGTGGTGGCCCACGCTTGTAATCCCAGTAATTGGGAGGCTGAGACTGCTGAGGTGGTTTATAACTGAGCTATTTCCCCAGCCCTTTTTTTAATTTTGAGACAGAGTCTCCCTAAATTGCCCAGCCTGGGCTTGAACTTGCCATCTTCCTGCCTTAGTCTCCCAAATAGCTGGGATTACCAGTCTGTGCCACTATGCCTGACCCCTCCTTTTTTTTTATGCAGTCCTGAGTATGGAACTCAGGGACAGTCTACCTCTGAGCTCTCACTGAGTTGCACAGGGCCTCGCGAAGTAGCTGAGGCTGTCCACGAACTGCGATCCTCCTGTCTCAGCCTCCCAAATGCTGGGATTACAAGCGTGTGCCACCACTCCTGTTTTTATTTATTTATTTTGTGTATGCGTATATGTGTTTGTGGTGCTGAATATGGAACCCAGGGGCATTCTACCTCCAAGCTAAACCCCCAGCCCTATTTTTATTCTTTATTTTGAAACAGGTTCTCATTAAGTTGCCGAGGACCTCACTAAGTAGCTGAGGCTGTCTGCGAACCTGTGATCCTCCTGTCTCTGCCTCCCCAGTACTGGGATTACAAGAGTTCGCCACCACACCTGACCCCATGTATTATTTGATCCTTCTCTTTTCAATAGTGGAGCCCGAGTTTCCATCAATAGCAAGGGCTAGAGTTAATAACTCAGAAGAACTAGAATATGGTAGAAGGGATAGTATCTGACTTCTGAGATTTAGGTCATAAACGTTCTGTGGCTTCTTTCATGGGCTCTTTGGCTTACTCATTCCAGGGGAGATCAGGTGCTGGGTCATGAGGACTCACGTGACATTGCAGGAGGTTGATGTGGCAAGGAGCTGAGGTCTGCTGGCAACAGCCAGTCCTAACTTGCCAGGAATGTTCTGAGCAACCGTGGAAGGGCCTCCAGTGCAGTCAGATCTCTATATGGAGTCCTGGCACCTTGACTGTAGCCTCAAGGGGGACCTGGAGCCAGACCCACCCATTAAGCCACGCCCATGTTCCCCGACCCTCAGAAACCCTGGGAGCCTAGTGCGGGTTCTGCAACTTAATCCTAGTACTTGGGAGGCTGAGATAGGAAGATTGCAGGATTGAGGCCAGCTTGGGGAACTTAGACTCTTTTTGAAAATAAAACATAAAATAGGAGCTGGGCATGATGGCGCATGCTTATAATCCCAGCAATTGGGAGGCTGAGAAGGAGGATCCTGGTTTGCAGATAGCCTCAGCTACTTAGGCCCTTTGCAACTCAGTGAAATGCTGTTTCAAAATAAAGAATAAAAAAAATAGGGCTGAGGGTGTTGCTCAGAGATAGAATGCCCCTGGTTTCCATCCCCAGTACCACAATAAAATAAAATAAAATAGGGCTAGGAGTATAGCTCAGAGGTAGAGCAACCCTGAGTTCAATCCCTAGTACCCCTGACCCACACACACTAAGAAGCCATGGGAGATGCACATGTTTATTGCTTTGGGCCACTACGTGTTGGGATTGTAATGCAGCAATAGGTGACTAATGCACCTGGTAGCGTGCTTTGGCCAATGCAGGTTGAACAGGGTCTTGTGACTTTCCAGGTGCAATCACTGTGCTCCTTACCCAGCCACGGTCTCCCATCACCTGCCCTGGAATAAGGACCATTCCTGAGTCAGTGCCCCGCAGGTGAAGGACAACATGAGCTAAAGGGGAATTGAAGCCGGGCATGGTGGCGCACGCTTGTAACCCCAGCATTTGGGAGGCTGAGACAGAAGGATCATGGTTTGCGGACAGCCTCAGCTACTTAGTGAGGCCCTTTGCAACTCAACGAGATCCTGTTTCAAAATAAAGGAAAAAAATAGGGCTAGGGGTATAGCTCTGAGGTAGAATGCCCCTGGGTTCCATCCCCAGTACTGCAAAAATAAATAAATTAATTAATTTAATTAAATAGCCAGACTAAACCAAGCATAGTGGCACACACCTATAATTCCAGTATTTGGGAGGCTAAAGCAGGACAATTACAGATTTGAGAATAGCCTCAGTAACTTAGTGAGACTCTGTTTCAAAATAAAAAATAATAATGCCGGGCGTGGTGGCGCACGCTTGTAATCCCAGCATTCAGGAGGCTGAGACCAGAGGATTGCGGTTCATGGACAGCCTCAGCCACTTAATGAGGCCCTCTGCAACTTAGTGAGACCTTGTTTCAAAATAAAGAATAGTTCCAGGAAGATGGCGACCGAGAAAAGCAATGTTTACGAATTCTGCTAACACTCAATCTGTGTTGTCACAAAATCAGCACTTTTCATAGCCAGAAAACACTATCAGCAGAGAAATAAAAAAATGTAAACACAAGGGACAGAGAAAAAGAAGACAAGAAGAACAACCAGAGACCAGAAGAGAAACCAGCCTTCATTGCAGTGGCGGAGCCACGCCAGCACCATCTTGCCTCATAGCACCAGGCTCCAAACAGGAAAGGTAAACAAGGAGCTGAAGTGAGCATCTGTGGCTCATTCAGGTATAATTCAGAAGTTATTTCAGTGTAAAGAGCGTCTAACACTCCCAGTGGTCAAGCTTATCAAGCCTTCCAGGTACTCAGAACGGAGCTCAAAACCAGAAAAGAAATACGCCAGCCTCATGGCCTAGGGTGTGGCAGTGGCTCCATATTGCCAGCTCCAGATCAGCGTGCACAATAACCGTGAGTGAAATTGCGGCCCCTAAAGGAGAAATCCCAGCTCTGCACCCCCAGGGACTTGCACAGCTTTGATAATCTCCATGGGTCTGAGATTTTGCAGTCCAACCCAGTGAAGGAGTAGTGGTGGCAGAGATACCACACCCTAGTTGCAGCTCCCTGTGGGAAAACGCCCAGCCCGGCACCCTCACGGTCTTGTGCAGCCTCGATTAACTGCCAGGGTTGGAGATTTTATGATACATCCCAGTAAAGGAGTAATGGCAGCTGAGATTACTAAAAACTCGAGATCCAAAATACCCTAAGTGAAGTCGTGATGACCCAGGGAAGAACCCAGAGAAGGCACAAACTTCTAAAATCATGGGAAAGAGGAAAAACAATAGAGCAATGAACGCCCACAACCCCATAATATCAGAACCTGATAACACAGAAATTCAGTGATCTCCAGAAGGTCAAATCAGGAATATAACTGTAGAAATAATACAGGACTTTCTAAAAGAATTTAGAGAGAGTCTAAAAGAAATAAAGGATGAAATAATTGAAGTAAAGGCATCAATTCAAACTATAAACAATCGATTAGACCACATGGAGAATAGAATCTCGCTCCTAGAAGAGGATCACTCCAAAAACAAACACATAATTTATAACTTAGAAAAAAAATAAGAGAATAGGAATCTGACATTGAAGAAATATGGGCCCATTTTAAGAGAGCTAACCTAAGAATAATCGGAATAGAGGAGGGAAAAGAAGGTGAAACCAAAGGGATCAATAATCTCTTCAAGGAAGTAATAGCAGAAAATTTTCCAAACATAGAGCAAGAGGTTGATACACAGGTCCAGGAAACTTATAGAACTCCCTGTAGGCAGGATCAGAGAAGAGGTTCCCCACACCACATAATTGTCAAAATGACCAATGTAGATGCCAAGCAGAGACTCTTAAAGGCCAAGTGATATTCAGAGGCAAACCAATTAGAATCACTCCAGACTTCCCAAACCAAGTCATGAAAGCCAGAAGGGCTTGGAGTAACATATTCCATACTCTGAAAGAAAACAACTTCCAGCCAAAAATTTCCTACCCAGCAAAACTATCTATCAAATTAGATGGGGAAATAAGAAGCTTCCACGACAAACAGAAACTGAAGGAATTTATGTCTTCAAAACCAGCGCTAGAGAAAATACTCAAAGAGATTAACTACAAAGAAGAAATAGGTAATACACACCAGAACCAAAGAAACAAGATTTTCCATCCAGCAGACAACTAAGCAAAGAAGAATAAACAGTATTTCAAACAGAAATAAAATCTTAACATGTTAGGAATTAAAAATTATCTCTCTATAATCACACTGAATGTAAATGGCCTCAATTCCCCAATAAAAAGACATAAAGTGGCAAAATGGGTTAAAAACCAGAATCCATCCATCTGCTGCTTACAAGAAACACACTTTACAAGTAAAGATAGTAACAAACTCAAGGTAAAGGGCAGAGCAAGGTAATTCATGTTAAGTAGCCATCCTAACAAATGTGAAGTAGTATTCCTCTATAGTTTTTATTTGTATTTCCCTAATGATTAGTTATATTATGATAATGATGAGTGATATTCATGTGTTTAGTGGTTTTATGAAAATCTTTGGAGATTCATTATCTATTTTAGTCTTTTACCTATTTCTGAATTGTACTGTTTGCTTTTATTGTTGCTATTTTTAGGATTTCTATTTGGAATATTAATATACCTTCAGATACAGCATTTGGAAATATTTTATTCCATTCTATCAGTAACTTTTAATTCTGTTTACATTGTCTTTGGATGTACAATTTTTTTTTATTTTTTATGAAGTTTGTCTATTCTTTTGTTGCCTGTGCCTTTTGAATCATATCCAAGAAAGCACTGCCAATTTCAATGTTGTGAAGTTTTATGACCCAGGTTTTCTTCTAAAAGTTTATAGTCTTAAGATTTACATTTAGGTCTTTTATCTATTTTGAGTTAATATTTATATATGGTGTTAGGTAAGGGTCCAATTTTATTCTTTTTCATGTAATTATTATTTTTCAACAATATTTAGTGAAAAGATTATTATTTCCTTCACCGAATGTTCTTGGAAACCTTGTCAAAAATAACTTGACCATATATCTATATAAATATATATCAAAGTCAATCACTAAATCAAGCATGGAATTAAGGGAGGAGGAGGGAGTGGGATGGGGATTGGATAAAGGCTAATTGGATGATCTGTGCTTGTATATCCTCACAAGTCTTGTATTCCATTGTGATGTTTGACTAAGTGCACCAATAAAGATATATTAAAAAAACAAAACAGCTGGGCGTGGTGGCACACGCTTGTAATCCCCACGCTTGGGAGGCAGAGACAGGAGGATGGAGCAGGTTTGAAGCCAGCCACGCGCGCTGGCTTAGGAGACCCTGTTTCCAAATAAAAATGTAAAAATAGGTCTGGGAGTGTAGCCCGGAGATAGAAGGGCTTCCAGGAACCCCAGTACCACCAAACAAAACAAAACAAAGAATTAAAAAATAGTGCAGGGGGTGTAGCTTGGAGGTCAAATGCCCCTGGGTTCCATCCACAAGCCCGAAAATAATAATAATAATAATAATAATAATAATAATAATAAAAAGAGCTAAGGGTTCAATGCCCTTGGGTTCAATCCCTAATATCAAAAAAAAAAAAAAAAAGCTGGACTGCTGAGGCTATTCTGAGGCTCTACTGGAGAAGGGGGGCTTCATCTGCGTTAGCTTGTTTTTTTCTTCTTTCGGTGGTGGTACTAGGGATGGAATGCAGGGGCATTCTACATCCAAGCTATACCCTCAGAACTATTTTATTCTGAAACAAGGCCTCACAAGTTGCTGAAGCTGGCTGCGAACCTGCGGTCCTCCGTCTCATCCTCTCAAGTACTGAGATTACAAGTGTGTGCCACCACGCCCAGCTTCTTTAGCCACTTTTCACTGTATAGTATAGTGTGGTATTTTCTCCTTATTAGGTCAAGCTTTTTGGAGGTCTTCGGTCTATCCAGGGCCTGAACTATAGGAAATCATGCTCATGAAGGTTGCAGGCTCCAATTTCTGGAGAATATATTGTGGGCCTTCCCACCTATAGTGAATACCTATGGACAGCCTGACAGCGCCAGATCCAGTCAGAGGATTTGCACAACACCCTTCCCTTTAAAGCTGTTTTAACCAATCCTCGGCTTCCAAGCCCCCAGAGTCCTGGCCAAAGACACGCCCATGAACAGGGACTGAACGCACAGGATAAATGACTCACTGTGCAGAGATCCTTGGAGCACCTCGCTCCAGATCCTGTGCCAAGAGGGGTTTCATCCCTCTCAAATAGAGCCTCACTATTTCAGTGAGGTCAGCCCTACCAAGTGCAGTCCAGGCAGGCTCTCTTACATCAGGCAGGCCATGACCAATTAGGAACCCTAGAGCTTCACAGATGCTTCTTGAGTCATAAGTACTGGGTCTTTCCTAGTATGACCACCTGGTGCTTGTGCCTGTATAGAAAGGCCAACTCATGAGTGTTCACAAGGTAATGTCAACTTATTTTCTTTTTTGATACTAGGGATTGAACTCAGGGGCATTATATCTCTGAGCTTTATCCCCAGTCCTATTTTATTTTTATTTGGAAACAGGGTCTCACTAAGTTGATGAGTCTCACTACTTTCTGAGACTATCCTTGAACCTATGGTCCTCCTGTCTCAGCCTCCCATGTATGGTGATGTCGACTTTTACAAAAACACCTGCAAGAGCCAGGCGTGGTGGTGTACACTTGTAATCTCAGCATTTGGGAGGCTGAGACAGGAGGATCTGGGTTTGAGGACAGCCTCAACTACTTAATGAGGCCCTCCACAACTAAGACCCTGTTTCAAAATAAAGACTTTAAAATAGGGCCGGGGGAGTAGCTTGGAGGTAGAATGCCCCTGGGTTCCATCCCCAGTACCTCAAACAAACAAACACCTGCCAGCCAAATTCCTTTTTAAATTTTATCTTTTTTGTTTGTGTATGGTGCTGGGGATGGAACCCAGGGTCATTCTACCTCTTATCTACACTCCCAGTCCTATTTTATTTTTTTATTAGGGAACAGACTTTCACTAAGTTGCTAAGGGCCTTGGTAAATTGATGCGGCTGGCTGCGAATCCTCCTATCTCAGCCTCCCAAGTACTAAGATTACAGGTGTGCACCACCATGCCTGGCTCAGCCAAATATTTGTAGACCCTCTTCTCTAGATGTTAGAAGAAAATATGATGCCAAAGCATCTAATAATAGTAAGAAACAGTTTACTCATCTAGACTCTGAAAGTCCCGGTCCAACATCAAATTAAAGTAACCATGCATCTGTGGAGGTGGGGACTGGGTGGGGAATACGACATAGCTTGCTGAGGGATACTCAAATAGGATAAAAACAGCACATCTTTTGAAGCACCAATTTTGTTCAGTCTTAAGCAGGAAAACACTTTTTCTATAAACACATTATGAAACAGACTGTAAAATTCACATGGGTTTTAAATATAAATTGCAAATTTTCGAAGAAATTTTTAGCTTACAGCTGGCCTTTTTGGGCTACAACCCCTTCTCACCGCCCCCAGCTTGTATTCACGTGAGGGTGCTTTCATGGCAAAGCAGGAGAAGCAGAGGACTGGGAAGGGCCTTGCTGGTCGTGGAGTCCCACAGGGGAGCCGGAGGACAGCACAATGCCGGACCCCAGCCCACTGCAGAAACACTTCTTGTGTAGGAGCTGATACCTTGCTGTGAGCTTTTTGGCAAGTTCAGAGAGAGGCAGCCAGGCGGATGGGTTGAAGAGGATTTCTTTATAAACTGTTTAAAGATAGTCTTCAGTGTCCCTCAATACCCTTTCTATAAGGATTCACATAATAAATTCCTGCTTGATTTTTAGATCCTAGTTAAAGCTGCCTCCACAGAAGAATTAGCTAGATTTCTTTGTCTTATCTGACAATGAAAATTATGTAACTTATTGTGTTTCTTTCTGCTTCATTACCAGACATTTGGAGCCAAACTTCCCAGTCTTATAATCTGTTCAACTTTGGTGCCAGAAAATGCCTGCCCTTCCCGCCTCCTTCACATGGACCCTGGGTTGTTCTGTCGCTAGATGTCGAGTCCTGATCTAGACTGTGAACAGCCAGCCAACACAGGATGCAAGGTACATATTTCAATGTAAACATTTTAAATCAACTTTTAAGAGAATGTAATCAATTTATAACCAAAATTTGAACACACAACCACAAACTATTACTACGGAACAAAAGACAAGCCAGGCACTGCAGAGGAACACCTGACCGATTTTCTTTTCTATTTTTGTTCTGAGGATTGGATTCGGGGGGCATTCTACCACTGACATACACCTCTCAGTTTTATATTTTATTTTTTGTCTTGAAACAGTGTCTCACTAGGTTGCTGAGAGGCTCACTAGGTTTCTGAGGCTTTCCTTCAATCTGTGATCCTCTTGACTCTGTCTCCAAAGTACTGGGACTGCAAGCATGTGCCACCATACGTAGCTCCTCCTCCTTCTCCTCCTCCTTTTTTTTTTTGGTTTAAGAAAAATTAATTACTGTTTACACCTGTAATCTCAGACTCTTGGGAGTCTGAGACAGGAGGATTTCAGGTTCAAGAACAACCTCAGCAATTTAGGTTGTCAGCAGCTTAGCAAAATCCTATTTCCAAATGAAAAATAAAATAGAGCTGGAGGTATAGCTCAGAGGTAGAGGTCCCCTGGGTTCAATCTTCAGTACCAACACCCCCCCCAAAAATCAGCCAGAGCCAGGCATGGTGGCGCATGCCTATAATCCCAGGATTTGAGAGGCTGAGACAGGAGGACCACAAATTCAAGGCCAGGTTTAGAAGCTTATAGAAATCCTCAGCAACTTAGGGAGACCTTATTTCAAAATAAAAAAATAAGCTTGGCATGGTGGTACATGCTTGTACTCAGGAAGCTAAGATTGGAGGAATGCAGGCTCAAGGACAGGCTCAGTATTTCAGTGAGGCTCTCAGTAATTTACTGAGACCTTGTTTCCAAATAAGAAATTTAAAAAATCAGGCTGGGGCCAGGTGTGGTGGCGCCCGCTTGTAATCCCCACACTTGGGAGGCGGAGACAGGAGGATCGCACAGGTTTGAAGCCAGCCTTGCTGGCTTTAGAGTCCCTGTTTCCAAATAAAAAATTATAAAAATGGGTCTGGGAATGTAGCCCAGAGGAAGAAGGGTTTTCAGAAACCCCAGTACCACCAAAAATAAATAAATAAATAAATAAATAAATAGGAGCTGGGCATGGTGGCACAGCCTATAATCCCAGTACTTAAGAGTCAGAGACATGCCAGGCATGGTGGCGCACACTTGTAATCCCCGCGCTTGGGAGGCTGAGACAGGAGGATCGCATGGGTTCGAAGCCAGCCTCAGCTACTTAGTGAGGCTCTCAGCAACTTAGTGAGACCCTGTTTCCAAATAAAATATAAAAAAATGTCTGGGAGTATAGCCCGGAGGTAGAAAGCCTCTGGGTTCCACCCCCAGTACCACCAAAAAAAAAAAAAATAAAATAAAAAGAGTCCGAGACAGAGGATCACAGGTTCAAGGACAGCCTCAGCAAGTAGTGAGACTCACATCAACCTAGTGAGACCCTGTTTAAATTTTTAATAAAATAAAATAGGGCTGGGGTGTAGCTTGGCAGTAGAATGACCCTGGGTTCAAATATCCCAGTACCACAAAAAAAGTAAAAATAAAATAAACTCTGGCTGCATTACCAAGTAGAATTAAAAGCTGGCTGTCCACCCTCCAGCTCACTTGAGGAAGTGGAGATGAATACAAAAGTAGTCTATTCAACATGAAATAGAAAAAAAGCAACACAACATAAAAACTAGAAAGCCTGAAGCAAAATGAAAGAAGCAAACCTAAATAAGCCATTAAGAAAATAAATGTAGACGGGTTCCACCTGCTGAGCAAAGATAGTGATTCTCAAATTGTCAGAAGTCAATGGAGAGACAAGAGATGGCCCCACCTTTAGCTAGCTCACTTGTATTCTCTCTCTCTCTCTCTCTCTCTCTCTCTCTCTCTCTCTCTCTCTTTCTCTCTCTCTGCTTCTGGGAATTGAACCAGGAGCATTCTGCCTCCTAAGATGCACTCCCAGCTTGAAATATTTTTCAAAATATTTTGAAACCAGGTCTTGCTGAGTTGCAGAGGCTGGCCTCGAACCTGCAATCTTCCTATCTCAGCCTCTCAAGTACTGGAGTTACAGGTGTGTGCCGCATGCCCAGCTTAGCTGGCTAACCCTTTGCCATGGAGTCTGGTCACCATGCCCAACTTACCACTGTCACTGCTGCTCTTGATGACCGAGGGCCCACATAGAAGGTCACTAAATCCAATGGAGTCTGTGCAGCCCTTGTTTTTCGTAACCTCTTGGGAATATGTCATGCTGTTAGCCACACATATTTCAGGAGATGAGAAGGGCATGTTCAAAGACCTGAGTATGAGAGAAGGCCGGAGGGGTGGGGCTGACGGGAGTGACTGGCCCCGCCCTGGCTCCTGGAGCTGCCTTCTCCCTGGCGGCCTCTCTGCCTCTCTGCCTCCTCCTGCTGAGAGTGTTTTCTTTACCCATCCCTCACGTGGTTTTGCTTTCCTCAGGGATCTGTCCTAGGTCCCTTCTCTTCTCCCTCCCTGTGTGCTTTCTGGCGATCTCAACCATTCCCAAGGTCTCCATGACAAGCCCGGTGCCGTCAGACCCCAAAGCTAGAAATCTAGCCCAGACCTCCCCTCTCAACTCCAGACCTGTATCTCCAACTGAATATTGAATATTTCCACCTAGCACTTTTTTAAGGAATCTCGAAATCAACATTACCCAACTGAACTCATAATTTCCCCCATTACTAGTCAATGGCACCAGCCGGTTGCTGAAGTGAGAAACCAGGGAGTCAGCGCTGGTCCCCGTCTCCCTCACCGCCCACAGCCCTGAGTCAGCCTCTCCTGAATAGCTGCTTGCAGTCCGCTTGCTCCTGTACGTCCTCACCGCCAGCGCCCTCCGGAGCCCACCGCCCTTTCTTGCCTGAGCTGTTTACTAGCTTCCCAAATGGCCTTCCTGCTTTTAATCACGACAAGCGCCCATCCAACGTCCACTGGGTGCCAGAGTTTTCCTTCTGTAGCAAAAACTTTGAGCAGGAAGCTCCGGTGCTCAAAGCCTTCGTTGGCGGGGCCGGCGTGAGCCCTTTGCTGGACCTCTTTCACCCACAGTGCGCCTCGCGCGTTCACATTTGGTCTCTTGAACATGCTGTTCTCTCTTCCTAAAATACCGCTTTGCCATTCTTTTCTTAGCTCCTCTCATTTCCAGGTCTTAAATTTACTGTTGCTTTCCCAGGTTAGGCTTCCTGGCCATGTGCTTCCTCAGCACCATGGATTTCTTTCCTCTACCACTTATCACAAAAGTGTGGAAATTTCAGACTTCATTGTATGGCTTCCCCCATTGGATCACAAGGTCCGTGAAGATGGGAATTATGTTAAGACTTTTCTCTACCCTGTGCCCCAGCACCTAGCACTGCCCAGTAATCATTAGGGCAAATCACTACTCAATAAAGTTATAGAGTACATGAACAGAGCCAGGCAGCTGGTGCACGTCTGTAATCCCCACGCTTGGGAGGTTGAGACAGGAGGATCACAGGTTCGAAGCCAGCTTCAGCAACATAGTGAGGCACACATCAACTTAGTGAGACCCTGTTTCCAAATAAAAAAACAAAATAAGGCTGGGGGTATAGCCTGGAGGTAGATAGCCCCCTGGGCTCCATCCCCAGTACCACACACACACACACAAAAGGAATATATGGCTGGGCGTGGTGGCACACACTTGTAATCCCAGCATTTGGGAGGTTGACACAGGAGGATCGCGGTTCACGGCCAGCCTCAGCTACTTAGTGAGGCCCTCTGCAACTCAGTGAGACCCTGTTTCAAACTAAAGAATATATTTTATTTAAAAAAAAAAAAAGAGGGCTGAGGGAGTAGCTTGGAGGTAGAATGCCCCTGGGTTCCATCCCCAGTACAAAAAAAAAAAAAAAAAAATGAAAAGCTGGGTGTGGTGGCGCACGTTTGTAATCCCCGTGCTTGGGAGGCAGAGACAGGAGGATCACGCAGGTTCGAAGCCTGCCTCACTGGCTTAGGAGACTCTGTTTAAAAAAAGAAAAAAGAAAAAAATCTGGGCGTGGTGGTGCACACTTGTAATCCCCGCGCTTGGGAGGCTGAGACAGGAGGATCGCGCAGGTTTGAAGACAGCCTCAGCTGCTTAGTGAGGCTCTCAGTAACTTAGTGAGACCCTGTTTCCAAATAAAATATTAAAAAAAAGGTCTGGAAGCATAGCCTGGAGGTAGAAAGCCTCTGGGTTCCACCCCCAATACCACCAAAAAATAAAGAAAAAAAAAATAGGTCTGGGAGTGTAGCCCGGAGGTAGAAGGGTTCTATCCCCAGTACCACCAATAAATATATATATATACATATATATGTATATATATGTATATATATGTATATATGTATATGTATATATATTATAAAGGAATACATGAACAGATGTACAGAATGCATCCATTTCACATTACACCTAATGGCAAAAATACAACTCTCTGGAAAATACATAATTTTCTAACAGAAAGGAATAAGTTAAATGAAGTATGACCCTTTATAGTTTGAATAATCCATACAGTCCAATCATAGCACTATCATGGAAAAATAAAAACTAGATACAGAGCTGGGTAAGGTGGTGCTTGCCTGTAATCCTAGTTCTTGAGAGGCTGAGACAGGACAATTAAAGGCTTGAGGCCAGCCTCAGTAACTTATCAAGTAACTTATCAAGGCCCTCAGGAACTTAGTGAGACCCTGTTTCAAGATAAAAATTAGGAGCCGGGCGTAGTGGCACATGCTTATAATCTCAGTATTTGGGAGGCTGAAACAGGAGAATCACAGTTCCGGAACAGCCTCAGCTACTTGGTGAGGCCCTTTGCAACTCAGTGAGACACTGTTTCAAAATAAAGAATAAAAAATAGGGCTGTGAGTGTAGCTTGGAGGTAGAATGCCCCTGGGTTCCATCCCCAGTACCACCAAAAAAGAAAATAAATAAATAAATAATAAAAATTAGGGTTGGGCACCTTCAGCAACATAGCAAGGCCATCCACAACTTTGTAGTACCATTTTCAAAATAAAAAGTAAAAATGGCTGGAGGGGTAACTAAGAGATAGAATGCTCCTGGGTTCAATCCCAAAAAAAGAAGGAGAAGGAGAAGGAGAAGGAGGAGAAAGAGAAGAAGGAGAAGGAGAAGGAGGAGAAGGAGAAGGAGAAGGAGGAGAAAGAGAAGAAGAAGGAGAAGGAGGAGAAGGAGAAGGAGGAGGAGGAGGAGGAGGAGGAGGAGGAGGAGGAGGAGGAGGAGGAGGAGGAGAAGGAGAAGAAGAAATAAAACACTATGTTACACAAAAAGAAAAGAAAAATTAGGGCTGGGGATGTAGCTCAGAGGTGCCCCTGGGTTCCACTCCCAGTACCACACACACACAAAATAAAAGATATGTGGAAAGGTGCTGCTTATCTATTATTAGGTGGAAACAACAGCATCTTGTATGTATATGTATAGTCTGGTCATATTTTTGTTC
Source organism: Muscardinus avellanarius (assembly GCF_963383645.1). Classification (NCBI taxonomy): domain Eukaryota; kingdom Metazoa; phylum Chordata; class Mammalia; order Rodentia; family Gliridae; genus Muscardinus; species Muscardinus avellanarius. The sequence goes on along the minus strand of NC_137790.1, from coordinate 75,130,395 downwards.
TTGTACATTTTTTATGGTGAAAATCATATATTTAGAATTAGCCAGCTGGACTCAGTTTAGATGGTCCCAATTTTGTTGGCCACATGCTGTTGTGATTTTAATTTTTCTTAGAATTCTTCAACTACCTACCTTTCTCTTTATTTTGTTCTTTTTCTTCTCTGCTTATTTTCATCAATTGTTATGAAACATACATTATCTTCCATTCTATTGATAATGCCAAACAATTTTCCAACATTTTTTCTTATATCCTACATAGCCTGTGTTTTCAGGGTTTTCCCTTTCCTCTTGCTCATCAGGGAAGAAAGATTTGTCCTTTCTCCTCTTCAAGAGTTTTTTATGGGCTCTCTTTCTTCTTTCTTTTCTTTGTCTTTTTTCTTCTTTCCTCCTCCTCCTCCTCCTCCTCTTCCTCCTCCTTCTCCTTTCTTCTTCTTTTTCTTCTTTTTTTGCAGTATATGATGGAACCCAGAGGCATTCTACCTCTGAGCGACGTCTCTAGCCCTAGTTTTTATCCTTTATTTTGAAACAAGGTCTCACTGAGTTGCAAAGGGCCTAAGTAGCTGAGGCTGTCCTTGAACCACGATCCTCCTGTCCCAGCTTCCCAAATGCTGGGATTACAAGTGTGCACCATCACACCTGGCTTTTTTCCCTTCTCTTTTGGTATTGGATGGAACCCAGGGGCATTCTACCTTGGAGCTACACCCCCAGCCCTATATTTTTTTATTTTGAAACAGAGTCTCCCTAAGTTCCTGAGGACCTCGAGTTGTTCCTGGTGGCCTGAAACCTGCGATTCTCCTGTCCCAGCTTCCCAAGTACTGGAATTACAGGTGTGCACCACCATGCCAAGCTTTCTTCACATGGGGTAAATGAAACAAAGCCATCCCTCATTATCTTGGCCCTCCATCAGCTGCTCCGCAACACCATCCTTTTCCTGGATCAACAACTTGAGAGGCGGTTGGTGTGAGCGGTTCCAGGTCAAATTCTGACTTCTCGAGGCCTCTAACACAACTCTGTCACCGAGGGGACAACTTATGCCCAGCTCTTGGATTCTGTGACCCCGTGTGGTACCTAATAACTTCAAATACTTTTCTATTATAGAAAGGAACCAGGACTTTCTCAGGGGACATGGCTGATTCTGGGTCTTGATTCTAGGTCTACTACCATACGGAAAGGACTGAGCATCAGAAGGACTCGGGAACAGGGGCTCCTCCTGTAATTCCAGTACGTGGGAGGCTGGGCCAGGAGGCTGACAAGCCAAGGCTAGCCTCAGCACCTTAGACCCTGTTTCAAAGTAAAAAATAAAAAATAGATAGCCAGGTTTGGACCACCACACCTGGATTCCCAGTATTTGGGAAGTTGAGACAGGAGGATCACAGGTTCGAGACCAGCCTCAGAAACTTAGTAAGACCCTGTTTCAAAATAAAATTGAGCTGGGGGTATGGCTCAGAGGTAGAATGCCCTTGGGTTCAATCCTCAGTACTCAAAAACAAAATAAAAAAATAAGCCAGGGGCAACAGTGTATACCTGAAATCCCAGTACTTGGGAGGTTATGACAGGGTGTAGCCCAGAGGTAGAATCCCCTGGGTTCAATCTCTAGCACCACAAAAACAAACAAACAAACAAAGAGGGCTAGCAATATAGCTCAGTGCTAGAATATCCTGGGTTGATCCCCCGTAACACACACACACACACGCGACTCAGGAACCAACTCGAAGGTTTCCCCTGGATGATGATGGATAGCCTGTGTATCCATGAGGATAACTTCAGGGGATTAAAATCCATGCATCCATAATTGGTTTCTGTGGCAGAATAGTAGAGACAACTTTTTTTTTTTTTTTTTTTGGTACTAGAGAATGAACACGGGGCCTTCTCCCTCTGAGCTACATCCCCAGCCCCTTTTTATTTATGTATTTATTTATTTTTGTTTTAAAACAGGGTCTAAATAGCTGAGTCTCACTATTTGCTGAGGCTGGCCTCAATCCTACAATCCTCCTGTCTCAGACTTCCAAGTACTGGGATTCAGGTGTGCACCACCACACCAGGCTCTGGACCTATGCTTTGATCAACAGTACTGCCAACATTGGCTTGGAGCCATAAAACTCAATGTGAGGTCCTGGGTTTGATCCCCAGCTCTGCCCAAAACAAACAAACAAACAAACAAACAAACAAAGCTACCAACATCACAAAAAGAGCCAGAGTGGCAGCATATGCCTGAACCCCAACTCCTTGAGAGGCTGAGGTAGAAGGATCATGCGAGCCCAGGAGTTTGGTGCCAGCCTGGGCAGCAAGAAAACTGCAGCACCTACAAGCTTGCCAAAAATATCTAGCAAACCCGATCAAGACCATTTCCTTCCTTCCTTCCTTCCTTCCTTCCTTCCTTCCTTCCTTCCTTCCTTCCTTCCTTCTTTCTTTCTTTTCTTTTTTGGTACTGGGGATGGAACCCAGGGCCATCCTACCTCTGAGCTATACCCCCAATCCTATTTTTTTTACTCTTCATATATTTTGTGTGTGGGTGGGTCTGGGAATGGAACCCAGAGGCATTTGACCTCCGAGCTACACCCCCTGCCTTATTTTTTATTCTTTAGTTTGAAACAGGGTCTCACTAAGTTGCAGAGGGCCTCACTAAGGGGCTGAGGCTGTCCACGAACCACGATCCTCCAGTCTCAGCCTCCCCAATGCTGGGATTACAAGCATGTGCCACCACGCCCGGCTAGTCTTTGTATTTTTTTTCAAACAGGGTCTCACTGAGTTACAAAGGGCTTTGCTATGTAGCTGAGGCTGTCTGCGAACCGCGATCCTCCTGTCTTAGCCTCCCGAATGCTGGGATTACAGGCCCCGCCAAGCCCATTTTTCTGGTAGGCCAGAAGTAAAGGAACATGGTAGACATTTTAGCACCACTGATACTAGAATACAAGCACCAAAATCCAAAATGTAGAAAACTCTACTAGACAACCTGTTCTCTTTAATGATAATTTACCAGTAAAAATAAAAACACCTCATATGAGAAATGGTTGACAGGGAATGTATAAACATTTTAAAAATATGTTTTGGTGGGTGTGGTGGTGCATGTTTGTAATCCCCATGCTTGGGAGACTGAGACAGGAGAATCACACAGGTTTGAAGCCAGCCTCAGCTACTAAGTGAGGCTCTCAGCAACTTAGTGAGACCCTGTTTCCAAATAAAATATAAAATAGGTCTGGGAGTGTAGCCCGGAGGTAGAAAGCCCCTGGGTTCCATCCCCAGTAACACACACACACACACACACACACACACACACACACACACATATGTATGTATATATATATATATGTTTCCACTCTCATTATATGGGCCTTACTTAGGTTTGATTCAAACAAAATTAAAAAATAATGATATCTATCTGGGTTTGGTGGCTCACTGCTATAATCCCAGTAAGATAGCAGGTTTGAGACCAGCCTCAGAAATTTAGTCTAGCAAGACTCTGCTTCAAAACAAAAAATAAAAATAAAAAATAAAAAAACAAATAAAAAAACAAAAATAAAAAAAATAAAAAAACAAAAAATAAAAAATACAAATACAAATAAAAAATAAATACAAATAAAAAACAAATTTATTTTTTACAAATTATTTTACAAATAAAAAAACAAAAAATAAAAAAAAAGGGTGGGAGTATAGCTCAGACATAGATGCCCCTGAGTTCAGTCCCCAGTACCATCCCTAAATAAATAAATAAATAAACAAACAAATAAATAAATAGAAAAGGAGCTGGGCCTGGCAGAACATGTTTATAATCCCAGCATTCGGGAGGCTGAGACAGAAGGATCATGGTTCACAGACAGCCTCAGCTAGCCCTCTGCAACTCAGTGAGACCCGGTTTCAAAAATAAAGAATAAGAAGGCTCAAGCACAGCTGGTTACATAAATGTGTTCATCCCAATTGATACAGCTAAAGACAGTTGGCTCAATGAAAACTCACGATGGAATCTTTACGTACTACTGTCTACTGAAATTACAGTTGACTTTCCTAAAAAAGAAGTCTGAGTTTCATTTAGCGAGAGAGCTAAATCTATTGGCCAGTCATATATTTCTTGATGTTATTCTGCGTTTGGGGTTGTCCTATGACAATTGAATATGCAGTTGTCTCTTATTAAAACTTGTTGTCTGACTAAAGATTACCATATTATAAATTCACAGTAATTTCATCATCTTACAATAAAGTGATTATTAAATAAATAAAAATAAAGAATAAAAAACTAGGGCTCAGGGTGTAGCTTAGAGGTAGAGTGCCCCTAGGTCATCTCTAGTACCACACACACACACACACACACACACACACACACACACACAAAATAATAATAATAATAGAAAAGGAAAGGAAAAAATAAAAATGAAAATTAAAAAAAAGGGCTGAGACCAGGCGTGGTGGCACACGCTTGTAGCACGCTTGTAATCCCAGCATTTGGGAGGCTGAGACCGGAGGATTGCAGTTGGAGGACAACTTCAGCTACTTAGTGAGGCCCTTTGCAATTCAATGAGACCCTATCTCAAAAATAAAAAGACTAAAGATAGGGCTGGGGGCCAGGCATGGTGGCACACGCTTGTAATCTCCGCGCTTGGGAAGTAGAGACAGGAGGATCACGCAGGTTCGAAGCCAGCCTCACTAGCTTAAGAGACTCTGTTTTCCAAATAAAATATTAAAAATATAGGTCTGGGAGTGTAGCCTGAAGGTAAGAAGGGTTCCATCCCCAGTACCACCAAAAAAAAAACAAAACAAAAAAACGACCTAGGGCTGGGGGGGTGTAGCTTGGTACAATGCTTCTGGGTTCCATCCCCAGTACTAACAAAAAAAAAAAAAAAAAAATAGGGCTGAGATATAGTTCAGAGGTAGAATGACCCTGGATTAAGTCCCCAGTACCAAAAAAGGGAAAAATTATGATATTTAATCAAACAATTGACAATTTGGAACACTGACTGTATTTCTTATAATATTACAAAATTAGCCAGGTGTGGTGGCACACGCTTGTAATCCCAGCATTCGGGAGGCTGAGACCTGAGGATCATGGTTCATGGACAGCCTCAGCTACTTAGTAAGGCCCTCTGCAACTCAGTGAGACCCTGTTTCAAAATAAAGAATAAAAAATGGGGCAGGGGATGTAGCTCAGAGGTCAAATGCCCCTGGGTTCCATCCCCAGACCCGTAAAAAAAAAAATAATAATAATAATAATAATAATGATATTATAAAATTAAGGACTGGCGGTTTAGCTCAGAGGTAGAGTTCATGAGGCCCTGGGTACTAGAAAAACATTGTTATCTATTGAGGTGATAGTGATAATGTGTTACTGTGTGTGTGTGTGGGATCCTTATAGATACCTGTTGAAATATTTACAGATGAAATGATATGATGTTGAGTCTGTTTCAAGATTGTATCAGGGTAGCAGAATAGAATATAAAACAAACAAGATTAGCCATAAATCAATAATTGTTGGGCTGGATAACGGGAATACAGGCCCTGCTATTATGCTAATTGTGTCTATACAATATTCTCTACAATAAAAAGTTTAAAATATTACAATTACAAAATATGTCAAGGGACTAGGCCTCTAAAACTCCCCTACTATTAAACAGTATCTGTGCCCGCGGAGTACTCTGGGGCCCTTCTAGAGCCCCATGACCTACAGTGGGGTCTTGTCATCCCATGATTATGTTCTTCAGACAGCACTTAAATTACCTTGAAAACCCTTTATATTTCCATGTAAGAAGCAAATAAGGTATTGTGTGAGCGATTCTTAGGTACATTAGCATTTGAATAACACTTAGATAAATGAAAATTTAATACCTTGGAGTACTTTCTCCACTTGGGTTTTTTTTTTTTTTTTTTGGTAGTACTGGGGCTTGAACTCAGAGGCATTCTATTTCCAACCTACATCCCCCAGCCCACTTTTTATGTTTTTGTTTTCAAACAGGGTCTCACTAGCTAAGAGTCTTATTATGGAGCTGGTATATGGTCGCACATGCTTATAATCTTAGTACTTGGAAGGCTGAGACAGGAGGATCACAGGTTCGTGGTCAGCCTCAGCTACTTAGTCAGGTCCCTCCACAACTTACTGAGACCCTACTTCAAAATAAAGAATAAAAAATAGGGCTGGGAGTATAGCTCAGAGGTAGAATGTTCCTGGGTTCAATCCTCAGAAATGAAGGGGGAAAAAAGTCTCATTATGTTGCTGAGGCTGGTCTCAAAACTTTGGTCCTCCTGTCTCAGCCTCCAGAATAGTTGGGATTAGAGTAGCATGGGTGGCACATGCTCGTAATCCCAGCATTTGGGAGGCTGAGACAGGAGGATCGCGTTTCTTGGACAACCTCGGCTACTTAGTGAGGCCCTTTGCAACTCAGTGAGAATCTGTTTCAAAATAAAGAATAAAATATGGGGCTGGGGGTGTAGCTTTGAGGTAGACTGTCCTTGGGTTCCAATCCCAGTAACACCACACCAAAAAAAGGACAAAAAAAAAAAAAAGAAAGAAAAAGAAAAAGAAAAAGAGCCTTGCACCCAGGCTTGGTACATGGAGAGAGCCTAAAAATAGTCACTAGATGTACAAATCAATGAAGAAAAGAAGGAGAAGAAGGTCTAAACAGAGGTGACAGACCAAACATTCAAGATGCCTGTGCAGGACTTGGGGTGCAGTGTAATGAGAGCACACTTGCCTAGCATGAGGAAAGCCTGGGGTTCCATACCCAGTACTCCAGAGAGAGAGAGAGGGAGGGAGGGAGGGAGAGAGAGAGAAGAGAGGAAAGGAGAGGAGAGGAGAGGAGAGGAGAGGAGAGGAGAGGAGAGGAGAGGAGAGGAGAGGGAGGATACCCATCAAATGCTAGCAGTGAGAGGGAGATGGGTATAGAATGAGAACATATCCCTTCTAATTTGCAGGTGTAAGCCGCCATGATACGGTATAATCTATGGAAAGGCCTCCATTGCAAGGAACAAGGGACCTTCAGTCCAACGTCCACTGCAGCATTGACTCCTCCCAACAGCCAAGTGGGCGAGGAAGGAAGACACCTTTTTCTAGCTGAGCTTTGACAAGACCAGGGCTCTCTGAGAAACCCAGAGCCAGGTGTCCAGCTAAGCCATGCCTGCATCCTTGTCCCACAGCAAGGATGAGGTAAGCCCGGCATGATGGTACACGCCTGTGATTCCAGCACTTGGGAGGCTGAGGCAGGAGGATCGCAAACTTAGCAAGATCTTATTTTCAAACTTAAAAAAAAAAACATTAAGGCTGGGTGTGGAGTGTGGAAGTAGAATGCTCTGGGTTCGATCTCTAGTCCCCCCCACCCCCAGAGACACACACATAAAAGCTGTGAGATAATAAATGTGTGTTGTGTGAAGCCACTGAGCCTTGGGGTGTTTGTTTTGCAGCAATAGTTAAGACAGAGTTTGGTCTAGAAATTGGACTGTGAGTTTCTCAAAAGCAGTGGCTGTTTACTCAGCACTTGTCAGATGAACATTCCTTAAATGTCTGAATGACTTGGAGTTTTTCATTTCTTTCTGTGTCTGAATGTATTTTAGGGGGGAGTTGGAAAAAGCTCCACCAGGCGGCTGCCAGCCAGATGCTACTTTAACTGTGGCGTCTGTCCTCCGCCTGGCCTGGCCCCTGGCCCGCCATCCCGCGGAGCCTCCCCGGGGCGGGGATCGTGTGTCGCAGAGCGGAGTTTATTAAACACATGATCACTTTCCACCCGTCGTGGGATGCAGATTTCAGAGACAAGGAAAAGCAGGGAAGGGGTAATTATTCCCAGTAACAATGGCCCTTTGATTAGGAATTTGAATGCTGCTCCTCTTAGAACATTAACCTGCAGTTAACAATCACAGGTTATTGTCCCAGATCAAGTTGATTGAATATTTCCTCTCCTCCCGAGATGTGCATCCGCACAGCACCCTTTTCCCTCTAAATGGTGCGAAGCGGGGACTTTTCCAGAGCCACCCATGAGACCAGCACCAGCATTTAATCCCTCGTTTTGAGTCGGAGCCAAAGAATGCTTGATAAATACAGGCGACTGGACACAGCAGCCCCTGCGTCCCGGCATCTGATCGTGCACGTCGCACAGGCCCAGGGGACAACCACCCCGAGACGCTGACTGCGCCTCAAAGTCAAGACGCCTTACTGAGCCAGCCGGGGACTCTGGGAGAACTTCAGGGCTCCGCCAAGTCCTCGGCCAGAGCCAGGCTGAAGACTGAAGTGGGAAGCGCCGCTGGGCGTAGCGCTGCCCTTTAGAGCCAGGTCTCTTCCAGGTGGGGCAGAATCTTTCCACAGCCCCAGGTTCTGTGTTCTCTCCAGCGTGTGTCCTGGGGCTCCCAGAACTGGCTGGACACAGCTGGGCACAGCTGCTCGGCTGTTTAAACTCAAGTTTGTATGCTTCTCCAGCAGGTAACTGTGGCCCTGTTTTTAATTTTTTTTTTTATAGCTTTGGTAACCTTCATGTGTTACCTAGTTCTGCCTCACATCATCCCAAACTTCACAGCAGGAAGCAACACACACTTGATGGGAGTTTCTGAGACAGGAATGCAGGCGTGGCTTAGCTGGGTCCCCAGGTTCGGGGTCTCACAGAGCGAGGCCAAGGTCTCATTTGATCCTCAGCTAAGGAGGGACCCGCTTCCAAAATTGCATCGCTGCTGGCAGAATTCAGTTCCTTGTGACGTGTTGGACCAAGGGCCTCAGTTTGTTGCTGGCTGGGGGCCCAGGCCATCCTCAGCTCCTTCCACAAAGGCCTCTCCACGGTGTGGCTGGCAGCTCCTTTCCAGACTTCCAGGCAGCAGAGACCACTGAGGCCATTACTTGACCCTGGGGGGGAAGGCCATTGAATTGGAATAGAGATCTAAGCATAAGCATGCATACTGCTGGACTCCACGAATGTAGATTCCAGATGTGCTTGCTAGACGTCTTCCACTAAACGCAATCAATAGATTCATTTATACATAAGTATATATTAAGCCAGGCATGGTAGTGCACGCTTGGAATCCCAGCACTTGGGAGGCTGAGACGGGAGGATCACAGGTTTGAGGACCATCTTAGTACTTAGTGAGAATAATTTTTTTTTCCTTTTTCTCTCTCATTTTTCTTTCTTCTTCTGGTACTGGGGATGGAAACCAGGGGAACTGCACCTCAAGCTACACCCCCAGTCCTATTTTTTACTTTTTTTTTTTTTCCTACTGGGGATGGAACCCAGAGACTTTCTACCTCCAGGCTATACTCCCAGTCCTATTTTATACTTTGTTTGGAAACAGGGTCTCACTAAGTTGCTGAGAGCCTCACTCAGTAGCTGAGGCTGGCTTCGAGCCTGCACGATCTTCCTGTCTCAGCCTCCCAAGTGCGGGGATTACAAGCGTGTGCCACCACGTCCGGCAAACCCCAGTCCTATTTTTTAGTCTTTATTTTTTTTGAAACAGGGTCTTACTGAGTTGCGAAGGGTCTTGCTAAGTAGCTGAGGCTGTCCTCAAACCACAATCCTCTGGTCTCCACCTCCCAAATGCTGAGATTACAAGTGTGCACTACCATACCTGACCCTAATTTCTTTAAGATTAAAAAAAAGAATAAAATAAAAATATTTTCTGAACTGGATTGTTGGTGTTTTGTTGTTGTTTTAGTTTGTTTTAAAGTCCTGGGCATTGAACCCAAGAGCATTCTACCTACAAACTACACCCCCAGCCCTATTTTGTTTGTTTGTTTGTTTGTTTGTTTTTGTAGTACTAGGGATGGAACACAGGAACATTCTACCTCTGAGCTACACCCCCAGCCCTATTTTTTTATTCTTTATTTTGAAACAGGGTCTCACTAAGTTGCAGAGGGCCTCTCTAAGTAGCTGAGGCTGTCCGCAAACTGTAATCCTCCTGTCTCAGCCTCCCAAATACTGGGATTACAAGCGTGTGCCACCAGATCCAGTTCTTATTTATTTTTGTGTGTACTGGGGATGAACACAGGGACTTTCTACCTATGAGCTGCACCCCCAACCCTATCTTGCATTCCTTATTTTAAAATAGGGTTTTACTAAGTTGGGGAGGGCCTCACTAAGTAGCTGAGACTGGTCTCAAACATGCAATCCTCCTGGCTCAGCCTCCCAAGTACTGGGGTTGCAGGTGTACACAGCCACACCTGGCCTAGCCACTCTTTAAACTCCCTGTACTAAACACTGAACCCAGAGGCTCTCTACCACAGAGCTACACTCCCAGCTCTTTTTAAATTTTAATTGATTTATTTGGGTATTCTACCTCTTAGCTACACCCCCAGCCCTGTTTTATTTGTGTGTGTGTGTGTGTGTGTGTGTGTGTGTGTGTGTGTGTGTGTTGCTGAGGATGAAACCCAGGGGCATTCTACCTCAGAGATAAACCCTCAGCCCAATTTTTTATTCTTTAATTTGAGACAGGGCCTCACTAAGTTGCTGAGGCTAGCCTAGAATCCAGATCATCTTGTCTCAGCCTCCCAAATGCTGGGATTACAAGCGTGGATCAACACACCCAGCTTTATTTATTTATTTTTGAAACAGGGTCTCACTAAATTGCTAAGGCTGACCTCCAACCTGTGATCCTCCTGTCTTACCCTCCCAAGTACTGAGATTGGGAACATATGCCACCATGCCCGGCTTTAAATTTTATTTAAAGTCAGGGTTTCCCTAAATTGCTGAGGCTAGCCTCAGATGTGTACTCCTCCTGCCTTAGCCTCCTGTGTAGCTGAGATTACAGGTGTGTTCCGCTGCGCTGGCTGCAAGCTTGCTTGCTTTCTTCCTTCCTGAATTGGGGATTGACTCCAGAGACAGTCTACCTCCTAGCTATACCCACAAACCTTAAAAAAAAAAAAAAGGATCTCAGTAGATTACCGAGAGTCTCACTGTGTTACTGAGGCTCTCCTCGAACTTGTGATCCACCTATCTCACCATGCTCAGTTTGCTTTTTTATTTTGACACAAGGTCTCAGTAAATTGCGGAGAGTCCTGCAAGTTGCTGAGACTGTCCTTAAACTTGTGATCCTCCTGTCTCAGCCTTCCAAGTACTGGGATTACAGGTATTCCCAGCATGCCTAGCAATGATATCATGCTTGGTACAACTACTTGGTCGAATACCTTTTTTCTGGTAATGGGGATTGCACCAGGGCTTTACACTTGCTAGGTCAGCGCTCTATGCTCCACCACTGAGTTCATTCTCACTCCCCAACCTACTTGCCTTTACAAGAAGGGCTTGGTGACCTGTCCTAGGGCAGGGTATTCTGGGGTTGGTAAAGCTGGAATTATGCCAGCTGAGCGTGAGGGCGCGCACTTATAATCCCAGTACTTGGGAGGCTGGGACAGGAGGATCACAGCCTCAGCTACTTTATCGAGGTTCTCTGCAACTTAGTGAGACCTTCTTTCAAAATAAATATAGCCAGGCGTGATGGTGCACACTTGTAATCTCAGTACTTGGGAGGTTGAGATAGGAGGATCACAGATTTGAAGCCAGCCTCAGCTACTTACTGAGGTAACCTCTGCAATTTAGTGAGACGCCATTTCAAAATACAGAATTAAGCCGGGCATGGTGGCACATACTTGTAATTCCAGTACTTGGGAGGCTGAGACAAGAGGATTGTAGGTTCGCAGACAGCCTCAGTTACTTAGTGAGGCCCTCCCAAACTTAGCAAGACCCTGTTCCAAAATAAATAATAAAAAATAGGGCTGGGTGTATAGGTCAGAGGTAGAATCCCCTGGATTCCATCCCCAGTACCATATAAAATAAAGAATTTAAAAAATCTAAAAGTAGGGCTGGGGGTGTAGCTCAGAGGTAGTATCCCCTGGGTTCAATCTCCAGTACCATTAAAAATAAATAAATAGGCCAGGCATGGTGGTGCATGCTTGTAATCCCTGCGCTTGGGAGGCTGAGACAGGAGGATCACGCAGGTTCAAAGCCAGCCTCAGCTACTTAGTGAGGCTTTCAAGCAACTTAGTGAGACCCTGTTTCCAAATAAAATATAAAATAGGTCTGGGAGTATAGCCTGGAGGTAGAAAGCCTCTGGGTTCCACCCCAGTACCACCAAAATAAATAAATAAATAAATAAATAAATAAATAAATAAATAAATAAATAAATATAAATTTAAAATAAAATAGAGCTGGGGGTATAGCTTGGCGGTAGAATGCCCATGAGTTCAATCCCCAGTATGGCAAAAACAAAACAAAGCAAAACAAAAAACAAACAAAAAAAACCCACCTGGCCAGAATTATCCAAAGTTAGATTTGGGGCAAAATAGAGGATTGGAGAGGGGCTTTTCACGGAGGGTGCGGATTGGTTAGTGGGGCGTCAGCACAGCGAGGCTGGGAACCCCTAGGTTCAGGGAGGTGACTCTGTGGAGGACGCTTTTGATGATGCTCAGGCTGAAAGGGCAGAGTTGCGGACTCTGCCAAGGATATCATTTAAGATGCTAATTTAGAAGTGGTCTAAGCTTCTTGCAGATTGACGTGTCTGGCCACCATGTTTCTTGCTAAGTTGATGTGTAAAGATGTCCAGAAGCCCTTCTTCTGGTGCTTGAGCTCCTCTATGAAGCTCTGGGGAAACAAGAGTGTGGAGGTAAATGTTTTATTTATTTAAAGTGATCTTGGAAGTGATCTTGGTAGTCTTTGAAGTTCTTTGTTCCTTCCTTCCTTCTTTCATTTCTTTTCTTTTCTTTTCTTTCCTCTTTTTGTGGTGCTGAGGATTGAACCCAGGGACATTCTACCTCCAAGATAAACCCCTAGCCCTGTTTTATTTTTATTTTGAAACAAGGTCTCCCTACATTGTGGAAAGTGTCACTACTTTCTGAGCCTGTCCTCAAACCTGTAATCCTCCTGTCTCAGACTCTCAAGTACTGGGATGACAGGTGTGTGCCACCATGCCTGGCAGTATTTTGGAATACAATAACACTATAAATCTTCTGGAACCTGAGTAAACTGGCCTGATCTGAAGTTAGTTATATCTGAGAGGAGCATGGGTTCAATTGGTGAGTCTTTAAACCTTCAAGAACAGAGCTTCTCACTCCCAGCTGAACAGGAAAGTAACTCAGGGAATTTTAAAAGTTTCCATGCCTGGCCCAAACCCAGCTCAATGAAGCCAGTAGTTCTGGGTGTGTAGCCTGGGCAGTCACCTTTTGTTTTATTTTCTTTACTTTGTGGTACTGGGGATTGAACCCAGGGGCATTCCACCTCCAAGCTATACCTCATGCCCTATTTTATTTTTATTTTGAGACAGCGTCTCAGTAGGTTTATGAGAGTCTCACTACTTGCTGAGACCATCCTTGAAGCTGTGATCCTCCTGTTTCAGTCTCCCAAGTACTGGGATCGCAAGCATGGGCCACCATGCCCAGCTCAGCCATCGACCTTTTGTGGAAAGCTCGAGGTGATGTCAGTGTGCAGGCAGGGGTGGGGACCATGGCTCTAGGCTGCTCTAGATTGGAGGCAGGCCACATCTTTTTGAGAGCAAAGGTCAATTCCTCAGGCTGCTTGTACATGCCACAGGGACTTTCAAGCTACCAGTAAGTCGGTCAATAGGTGTAAATTTCAAAGGCAAATTTCCAAAGTTCAAGTCACTTTTCCTATGGCTAGAAAGCTTTAAGATGGGAAAAGCAAAGCTTTATGCTCCAAAGCAGCTTTGAAGTTTAAAATGTAAAGCGGCCAGGCTGTGCTACCCTACAGAAGGGAACATTTGAAATTCCTGGAGAGCATGTCAGACTTTCAAAGGGTAACAATCATAAGCGAAAGCCCACTGATGTCTAGAGCCAGGCGAGCAGCAAGGCTTCACAGGGCCATGGTGCCAAAAACCTCTGGACCACGGTCTGTCTTCATAGGAAGAGACCATTACAGTCGGAAGGCCGGCCCCCGCCCAGCAGGAGAGCCCTGTCTAGAACATCTCTGCTGGAGGGCCAGCTAATCTCTGCTGGAACCATTTCAGTGAAGAGGCACTTACTGTTTTCCTAGAACAGTCTGTACCACTTTAGTATAACTGGGTTAGTGTAGAAAGGCATCGTTTGTGTTAAGCTAAAAGCAGTCCTGGTTCTGCCCTTCTCCAGGGTTGGAGCATCTCTGACAGACATGTCTCTCCATAAGACCTCTCTTCTGGGTTTTTCTGACTTCGCTTGGTGGAAGATGGTTTCCAGATTCCTCGCCACCTGGTTGTTCTCTCCAATCTGTCAGTGTGCTTCTTAAAATCTGACACCCAGAACCAAACACTAGGTAGGAAATATCAGATCAAGCAGAGCTGGGGCACTATTCAGGCACAAACATGGGCTAACTTCTCTGTAATTAGAAAGGGAGGCAGGCCTCTGCAGGGTCAGCCTGGGGACAGTGGCCTGGGCTGAGACAGGCCTTGCAGAGGCCTATGTGGGTGACCATAGCCATGTGGTCAGAAGATGGACAATACTTAGCATCGATTTGTAACTGAGGAGTGGACACAGATGCTACTTTGTAATTTTCATGCATTTACTCCCGCACTTTTCATTAGTAAAACATCTGGAAAGTGCATGGACTGCTCCATGTGTAGATGTTGGGGTATGGAGAAGAGGGTGGTCACAGAATGAAAGGAAGGAGGGAGAAAGAAGGATGCCGGGTGAGAAGGTGAGCCCTGTGCTCTGGGCAGGAGCAGCCCACTGGCCACTCTGGACTCTGGATGCTGGCAGAGAAGTCAGAGGCTCTGATGGCAAAAAGGAGACATGGGGCCACTGGGTGGGGCCTAGCCAGAAGCTGGTGGAGTATTGTGGAAGGCAGGGAGCGATCAAGAGCAATGGTGGAGCCGGGCGTGGTGGCGCACGCTGAGTAATCCTGGTATTTGGGAGGCTGAGACAGGAGGATTGTGGTTCGGGGCCAGCCTCAGCTACTTAGTGAGGCCCTCTGCAACTCAGTGAGACTCTGTTTCAAAATAAAGAATAAAAAATAGGGCTGGGGGTGTAGCTCAGAGGTAGAATGCCCCTGAGTTCAATCTTCTGTATTGAAAAAAAAAAAAAAAGTAATAGTAGGCACACTTGTAATCCCAGTACTTGGGATGCTGAGAAGGAAGGATGGCGGTTTGCAGTCAGCCTCAACAACTTAATGAGACACTGTTTCCAATTTAAAAAATAAACAAATAGGGCTGGGGTGTAGCTTGGAGGTGGAATGCACCTCTGGTCTTAATCCCTAGTGCTGCACACACACACACAATAGAGAGTCGTAGTGGGCATTAGCCTCGCCAGCCTGCTCCCTGCCCAGAGCCCCGGGGAGCCTAGGGAGTGCCGCCAGGAGGCAGAAGTCGTGGCCTAAACACAGTTGTGGAAAGCCACTCCCCCTGGAGAAGGGCTGGGCGGTCGTCCCAGATCCCTGGCCCACCTGCTTTCCTCCTTTTTTTTTTTTTTTTTTTTTTTGGTGGTACTGGGGTTCCTGGAAGCCCTTCTACCTCCGGGCTACACTTCCAGACCTATTTTTACATTTTCATTTTGGAAACAGGGTCTCCTAAGCCAGCACGCGCGGCTGGCTGCGCGGCTTTGAACCTGCGCGATCCTCCTGTCTCCGCCTCCCAAGCGCGGGGATTACAAGCGTGCGCCACCACGCCCGGCCACCTGCTTTCCTCTTGTGCTGGAGAGTTAAAGGGCTAACGAGCGCTCCAGAGAATGTCTGGTCTGGGAAGGGACAAACAAGTTCGGGGGATTTTCCGGGGCAGGAGAGGGGAGGCAGCTTCGTCCTTCAGAAGGTGAGACAGCAGCGAGGGTCAGGACGACAGCAGGCGCGCAGAGATGGGAATGGGAGGTGGATCCTGCAGCCGCTCTTCCTGCGCTGCGACTGGAGCCTGGAGACTTTCACTCTGCCTGAAGATGTCTTGGGTCTTGGAACAGGCTTCTGCAGGAAGTCGCCGGGGGAGGGCCAGGTTCTCAGGCGTCTGGGTGGGGGCCGCCTTGCACCGGGAGAGCCCCCCTCTGTGGCCGCAGCCACTGGCCCTCGGTCCTTCGGTTTGCAGAGTCCCCAGCAAGTCACCAAATGCAGTGACTCTATAATAAAAGGCTTCCTGGTTTTGTGGATGGTTGATGACCGATAAGGTAACATCTGATCTGATTTTCCTTTAATTTCACAGTCTTCTCTGGAAATAATCTCCTGAAATACAAAGCAGGGATGAGAAACTTACATAAACATACCCGAAGGCAGGGGTGGTGGGAAGAAAGGTCGTTTTATTTCCTTTGTCTGAAATATCAGAAGACCTGAGTCCTCTCAGGGCCTGCCTGACATCTGAAATGACATGACATGAAAAGCAAATGCACAGAAAACTTCCGGAAATAGATATTTTCCTTTTAGGAAAAAAAATAAAAAAGCTAAGTCCCAGCCTCTTTATTATTTATTTATTTATTTATTTATTTATTTATTATTTTGTGGTGCTGAGGATTGAACTCAGAGGCATTCTGCCTCTGAGTGACCTCCCAGCCCTTTTGGTTCAAAATAGGATCTCCCTTGCCGGGCGTGGTGGCGCACGCTTGTAATCCCAGCATGTGGGAGACTGAGACAGGAGGATCGCGGTTCGCGGACAGCCTCAGCTACTTAGTGAGGCCCTCTGCAACTCAGTGAGACCCTGTTTCAAAATAAAGAATAGAATAGGATCTCCCTAGGTTACTGAGAGTCTTGCTAAATTGTTGAGGCTGGCCTTGAACCTGTGATCCTTCTGTCTCAGCCTCCCAAGTACTGAGATTACAGGTGTTGGCCACCATTCCTGACTTCCAACCTATTATTTAAACCCTTTCTTCCAGTGCTGGGGATTGAATCCCCAGTTGCTTTGCGCATCCCAAGCAAGAGCTCTGCTGCCGAGCCACACCCCTGGCTTAGCCAACCTACTGATGGTATCTCTTTAAATGGGGAGAAGTCAACATTTAGCCTGAGTGAATCTTCACAAGCTTCTCTGACAACTCCAGCATGAGACCGAGATGCTGTCTAGTAAAATCCACATCTCAGAAGTTCCAGAAAGCCTGGTGTGGTGGTGCACGCTTATGATCCCAGTACTTGGGAGGCTGAGACAGGAGGGTTGCAGGTTCATAGCCAGCCTCAGCAATTTAGTGAGGTCCTCTGCAACTGCTTCAAAATAAGAAGTAAAATAGGGCTGGGGGGTACAATTCTGAGGTTCAACCCACAGCACACACACACACACACACACAAAAATCCAGAATTTCAGAGAACCAGTCATGTTGACTCATGCTTGCAATCCAGTACTTGGGAGGCTGTGATAGGAGGATCATATGTTCAAGGACAGCCTCAACAAATAGACTCAACCTAGCAAGACCCTGTTTCAAAATAAAAAAGCAGGGCTGGGGATGTTTCTTGGAAGTAGAATGCCCCTGGTACCACAATAAATGAATGAATGAATGAATGGGGCTGGAATGTAGCTTGGAGGTTGAATGGCCCTGAGTTCAATCACCAGCAAAACACACACACACACACACACACACACACACACACACACACACCTCTCCAGGGAACATGTAAGGCTCCTGTTTCAGAAAAGAAAGAAGCAGGTTTGGAAATGGAATCTGTTGAAACGAATATTGGCCTGCAGGGAAGTGCAGTGTTTGAAGAGGAATGTAAATGCGCTAAGCACATGCAGCCATCCCATGTCACGGAGCAAGGAATGTGTTTGCTCATTCATTCATGCATTCGCTTATTAACAAATATTTATTGAAGAAGACTCTGTCCACGGTGTCTGTTTGACTTCCCCAGCTCTGCCACAAGTTTCTGTCTCTGTGGGAGGGACGTGCATATTCATTCATCTCTGAGAGGCAGGGTGGCCCCAGGCAACCGCATGCTCCTCAGACAGACCAGCAGCACGCAGGCTTCATCTCCTCCCAGCAGCCTTCACATTGAGAAACACAGTCGAGGAGGCAGATGATCTCACTTACTACGGGCCACCCAAACCCAGGCTTTCTCAGCTTTCCTACTCTTTACATAAAAATCTCTATACCTTGCCTCATCAATGAGCTTCTCCTCTCTTGTTTCAGGAAAGAAGTGTCCAAGGCTAACCTCGCCAAATCCACCTTCAGTCTCATTCCAACCTCTGTGTCCTCACCCTCTCTAGCGTCTGGTCTCTCTTTCCTCTTATTTTTTCTTGCTTTCCACAAACACACCTGGTTCTTCCCTTTTTGTGCAAACCATCTCCCTAGTCTACTCCTCAGACGACTTTGAGTTTCTCTATTTTCAGTGAGCACCAGCTTCCTCAGGTGGCACGTCTTCATGCCTATTCCCCCCGTCCCTCCTTAGATCCACTCAGCCAAACTGTATCTGCACAGGCAACCAGGGGCCTCCAAGGTAGAGTTATGTCCCTCTATCTGTCATAGTCTTCCCTTAAAAGTAGAGCCCATCAGTTTTAACTGTGTGACAGACTGCCCGGCCCAGAGGTAGAATGCCCCTGGGTTCAATCCAGTACCGATGCAGTACTAAAACTCCCAGACTCTCTTGCAATTAGGCACTGCCATGTTTGTAACACTGGATCACCCCCTTCAAAGGAAACTCAAACATTTTTTTTTTCTTTTTAGTGGAACTGGAGTTAGAATCCAAGAGTGTTCTACCTCTGAGCTATACCCCAACCCTATCTAGTGTTTTATTTTTTTTTTTTTTTAGGGTCTGGGGATGGAACCCAGGGGCATTTGACCTCTGAGCTACACCCCCTGCCCTATTTTCTATTTTGAAACAGGGGCTCACTGAGTTGCAAAGAGTGTAGTACTATTAAGTAGTAGCTGAGGCTGTCTGTGAAGCCCGATCCTCCGGTCTCAGCCTCCCAAATGCTGGGAGTACAAGCGTGCACCACCACGGCTGGCTTAGTTTTTTTATTTTGAAACAGAATCCCACTAAATTGCAGAGGGCCAAAGTTGCTGAGGCTGACCTTGAACCTATAATCCTCCTGTCTCAGCCTCCCGTGTACTGGGATTACAGGTCTACACCACCATGCCTGGCAAAACTCAAACTTTTACTTTCTTTCCCCCCCCCCTCTTTTGTGGTGCTAGGGATTGAACCCAGGGGCATTCTACTTCTTTTTTTTTAATTTTTAATTTTTAATTTATTTTTAATTTTTTTATTGGTGCACTGTATTCATATATCATAATGGGATAAAAAAATAACTTTTATAGACATACATGCACACATCGCCCAATTAGCCCCTACCCGATCCCCACCCCGTTCCCTCCCCATCCCTCCTTCCCATGCTTGGCTTAGTGGTTGACATCTAGTATTATAGCAATTTATCCAAAATTAACAATGATAATCTCACATAACAGTTTCATTTGTCTGATACCAAGCTTTTGATGACTTAAAGATAACATTTCAATATTTCTTTTTGTTTTCTTTCTTACCAGAGAATATTTTTTCTTTTTTTTTTTTAGGTGAAACTATCATACATTTATTTATTTATTTTTCAGAAAAAATCTATCCTAATATGGAATATGGACTCTAGATACCCAAAACGATCTTGAAAAAGAACAAAGCTAGAAGATGTATATTTTCTGATTTCCAACCACATAAAGCTACAATAATTGAAACAGTGTAGTACTATTCTAAAGGCAGATATATAAACCATTGGAGTTAAATAAAAGCCTAGAGATAAATTCTTCCATATATTGTCAAGTTATTTATGACAAGGTTTCCACAGATATTTGGTGAAGGAAATAATAATCTTTTCACTAAATATTGTTGAAAAATAATAATTACATGAAAAAGAATAAATTTGGACCCTTACCTAATCCCATATACAAATATTAACTCAAAATAGATAAAAGACCTAACTATAAATCTTAAGACTATAAACTTTTAGGAGAAAATCTGGGTCATTAAACCTCACAACATTGAAATTGGCAGTGATTTCTTGGATGTGATTTCAATGGCACAGGCAACAGAAGGGTAAACAAACTCCCTAAAAAAAAATTGTATATCCAAAGACAATGTAAACAGAGTTAAAAGTTACTGATGATAGAATGGAATAAAATATTTCCAAATGCTGTATCTGAAGGTATATTAATATTCCAACTAGAAATCCTAAAAATTAGCAACAATAAAAGCAAACAATACAATTTAGAGATAGGTAAAAGACTAACATAAATAATGAATCTCCACAGATAACCAATCTTAGTTGTCTGTTGGATGGAAAATCTTGTTTCTCTGGTTCTGGTGTGTGTTACCTATTTCTTCTTTGTAGTTAATCTCCTTGAGTATTTTCTCTAGCGCTGATTTTGAAGACATAAATTCCTTCCGTTTCTGTTTGTCCTGAAAGCTTCTTATTTCCCCATCTAATTTGATAGAAAGTTTTGCTGGGTAGGAAATTTTGGGCTGGAACTTGTTTTCTTTCAGAGTTTGGAATATGTTACTCCAAGCCCTTCTGGCTCTCATGACTTGGTTTGGGAAGTCTGGAGTGATTCTAATTGGTTTGCCTCTGAATGTCATTTGGCCCTTTGTTTTTGTTGCCTTTAAGATTCTCTGCTTGGCTTCCACATTGGTCATTTTGACAATTATGTGGCGTGGGGATCCTCTTCTCCGGTCCTGTCTAAAGGGAGTTCTATAAGTTTCCTGGACCTGTGTATTGACCTCTTGCTCTACATTTGGAAAATTTTCTGCTATTACTTCCTTGAAGAGCTTGTTGATCCCTTTGGTTTCACCTTCTTTTCCCTCCTCTATTCCAATTATTCTTAGGTTAGCTCTCTTAAAATGGGCCCATATTTCTTCAATGTCAGATTCCTGCTGTCGGATTTTTTTTTTCTAAATTAGAAACTATGCGTTCATTTTTGGAATGACCATCTTCTAAGAGCGAGATTCTATTCTCCATGTGGTCTAATTGGTTGTTTGTACTTTGAATTGAGGCCTTTACTTCATTAATTGCATCCTTTATCTCTTTTTGGCTCTCTCTGAATTCTTTTCGAAACACCTCTATTATTTCTACAGTTATTTTCCTGATTTGATCTTCTAGAAATCTCTGAATTTCTGTTTTATCGGGTTCTGATGTTGTGGGGTTGTGGGCATTCATTGCTCCATTGTTATTCCTCTTTCCCATGATTTCGGAAGTTTGTGCCTTCTCTGGGTTTTTCCCTTGGGTCACTAAGACTTCACTTAAGGTGTCTGGATCTCGAGTTGTGGTATCTCAGTCCCCACTACTCCTTTACTAGGTTTTATCGCAGAGTCTCAGACCCAGGGAGTGAATCGAGGCTGCTTTAGACCATGGGGGGTGCCAGGTTGGGCATTCTCCAATGGTGTGATATCTCTGCCACCACCACTCCCCCACTGGGTCAAGTCCCTGGGAGTACAGTACTGGGATTTCTCCTCTGGGGCCACAATTTGACTCACTGTTGTTGAGTGCGCTGATGGAACTGTAGTGGATTCGGTAAATTCGCTGCTGCTGCCTTCGGTGGCAATATGGCGCCGCTGCCACGCCCTCGGCTGTGAGGCTGGCGTATTTCTTCTCTGGTTTTGAGCTCCGCTCTGTGTCCCTGAAGCGTGTGCTGAGCCCAGCCACTGGGAGCTTTAGATGCTCCCTGTGCCGAAAAATCTGCCAAATCCCGCCAGGCTGATCCACAGCGGCTCACCTCCGCTCGCTGCCCGCCGCTCCTCTCTGGAGCCTGGTGGGCTGTTGAGTGCATTGGTCTAGAGCCGTCCGGTGAACTCGCCGCAGCTGCCGGCAGTAAGGCGCTGCTGCCGCGTCCTTGGGTGTGAGGCCGGCGTATCTCCTCTGTGGCTCTGAGCTCCGTTCTGAGTCCCCCTCCTCTCTGGGGTCTGGTGCTGCAAAATAAGATGGCGCCCGCCGTTCTGCGCCGCAGCTCCAGCCACAGCACTGCAGTCTGGTTTCTTTCTGGTGTCTCGTTTTTCCAGCCCTCTTTTTCTCTGTCCCTTGTATTTACATTTTTTGTTTTTCTGCTCATGGTGTTTTCTGGCTATGAAGGCGCTGATTTTGTGGTAATAGAGCTTGGTTGTTAGCGGGGCTCGTAAGCCCCGCTTTACTCTGTCGCCGTCTTCCCGGAAGTCAAACTTTTACTTTCAACTTCACACTGGCTAGACTGTGGAGGGGTATCGGGAACAGTCATTTTAGACCTGCGATGGAAACCTCATGCCAATGATGGCAGAACAAGACAGAGAGAGCCTGGGTCCTCAGCAATGTGGTTCTGCCCTGTTAGCGCTGGGCGGTTTCTGCTGGACTCAGGTCAGGGTGGTACACTTCTCACTGTTATTTAGCTCTTTATTACTATGGCCAACTCTGTATTTATATAGAATAGGTCGAATGGTCAGCAATGCAGGTGCCGGTGGCTGGTTCCAGAGACCTTCAGGCCCTCCTCTTCCTGATCTCCCTGTAGCGCTGGGCCCTGTGGGTTGCCGGCCTCCTCCCCTCCAGGTATTGCCCAGGCCCTGGTTACCTTCCACCTGTCCACTTGTTTCTTTGTCTGCTTCAGTGGCTCTCCCTGCCCCATCCCTCACTGACTGACTGACGGGTACTGGGGACTGAACCCAAGGGCATTCTACCTCCGAGCCCTGCAGGTGTACTACAGCCTTTTTTATTTTTTGTTTTTGAAACAGGGTCTTGCTAGGTTGCTAAAAGTCTCACTAAGTTGCTGAGGCTATCCTTGAGCCTGCAGCCCTCCTGTGTCCGCCTCTTGCGTACTGGGATTACAGGCAGATGCCGCCACATCTGGCTCCCATCCCTCCTTTACCGCGGCTGCTCTTGGTTGACTTTCTCCTCAACAATGTGCTCTCCTTTGGTAAGCTGATCCCCATTTGTGATTGTGATGCTTTCTTCAACCTTCGGAGCCCAGCCTTGCTCCCGCTCCCGGCCAGGGGCAGATGCCCTGTGTTTGCCTCAGGTCACAGCCTGGCCCAGCTGCTAATCCAGCTCCACCCCCTGCTCACTGGGGGGTCTTGGGCACATCTCGTAACCTGTCTCTGCCTCCGTTTCCTCCTCTACAAAAGGGGATAAGGAAAGCACTTGACTCCAAGGTTGCTATGAAGAGCGGGTGAGTGAGCAGGACAGAGGCGGCACCTGGAGCGTTCCATGCGTAGCAGCTCTTGTCGCTGGCTTTCCCACCTGAGGACACAGGTCCCAGACGTTACCTCAGAGTCACAGTCACAGTGCTGTGGTGGTGGAGACATGATGAGGCCTTTCTGCCGCGGGATCCCTGCCCTCCTCCCTGCCCTGGCCTCTGTAGATTACAAGAAAGCTGTTCTCCCTTTGAGTCCATTATTTTTGGATACCAATCTCAGGTCCTGACCCTTCACTCAAGGCCAGTGCTGTTTTTTATTTTTAATTTTTTTCTTTTTTGGTACTGAGGATTGAACACAGAAGCATTATATGTTTGAATTATACCCTAATCCCTATTTTATTTTATTTTTCCTGTATTGGGGATAGGACCCAGGGGCATTCTACCTCTGAACTATACCCCCAGCCCTATTTCTATTAATTAATTAATTAATTAATTAATTTGGTACTACTGGGGTTCCTGGAAACCCGTCTACCTCTGGGCTACACTCCCAGACCTATTTTTTAATTTTTGGAAACAGGGTCTCTTAAGCCAGAGCGGCTGACTTCGAACCTGCGTGATCCTCCTGTCTCCGTCTCCCAAGTGCTTTATTTTTTATTTTGAAACAGGGTCTCACTGAGTTGCAAAGGACCTCACTAAGTAGCTGTGACTGTCCGTGAACTGTGATCCTCCTGTCTCAGCCTCCCAAATGCTGGGACTATAAATGTGTGCCACCACGCCCGGTTTCCTATTTTTTTTTTTTTTAATTAAAACAGGATCTTGCTAAGTTGTTGAGGGCCCTCACTAAGTTGCTGTGGCTGGCCTTAAACCTGTTTTCCTACTGTTTCAGCCTCCCAACTACTAGGATTACAGGTGTGCACATCACACCCAGCCTGGCGCTACCTTTTAAGTAGTCTCTGGCCAGGGCCCCTCACACGTACCCTTGGGTCACCGTACAGCTGCCCAGATGGGTTCGTATGTTTGGTATACCTGGCCTTGTATGCTGGGCTGATCCAGTGTGGTGATTCCCACATGATCCTGAACATTTTTACTAGGAAGTTTCTCTTTCCTTCTCCCACATGAACTTGGTGTCAAAGTTAAATGGAAGACCTCTGATTCCAAAATCAGACTGATCCTAGTTCAAACCCAAGATTCCCAGCTATCACCAAAGAAATTGCTATTCAGAGTCTCATTACATACAACCCACAGGTATGTTAGGTAAAACTAGATACATTTAGATAATGCACATAGGTAGCATTCAATAAAATATTTTTCAAGACAGGAGTAGTGGTGCAAGCCTGTAATCCTAGTACTTGGGAGGCTGAAACAGGAGGATCACCAGTTCGAGGTCATCCTCAGCAACTTAGAGAGGCCCTCAGCAACTTAGTGAGACCCTGTTTCAAACTAAAAAATAAATAGGGGGATAGGGGTGTAGCTCAGAAGTAGAATACCCATAGGTTTAACAGGTAACACACACACACACACACATACACATGCACACACACACACACACACACACACACACACATACACATGCATACACAAAGGGACTGGGGATGTAGCTTAGTGGTAGAGCCTTACCTAGCACACATGTGGCCCTTGGTTCAATCCCTAATACCACACACACACACACACACACACACACACACACCAACACAAAAACAACAAGAACTGTTATTTATTCTCTTTATTTTTATGGATATTTTGCATTTGTTTTCCTGTAAACCTTGCACATTTGGCCTGGGGGTTTCTCTTTGCTTGGGCCTTAACTGCAGAGGACGCTTGCCTTAGCAGGTTTGCTAGCCAATGCAGCAACTCAAAAATATTAAAATGCAAGGAGTGAATTCAGATCGGCTGGTTCCAGAAATGAGTTTAAGTGGCCTTTTAATAAAGATGAGCTCATTCTTCCCCTAGCCGTGTGGCGTTGGACCAGCGAGGCAGTCCATCTTTCATCTGACTCCACAGACGCAGCTCAGGAGGAGCTTGGCTTTTTTTTTCTTTTTTTTTTTCTGTCACAGGGATTGTTCCTGAAAGGTAGGTCACTACCATGTAGCTCTGGTCCTTTATGTTTTTAAAGGCTCAGGATGGATGCAGTGGTAGGGAAAATTGCTAAATTAGTATCTGTCTGCAGCCTGTGCCTCTGAAAACAACTTGGCCAGGGTGTAAAAGAGATCAAGTGGGTTCTGTCTCTCCCCAAATAAGAGCTCGACTTCCACAATAAAAATATGCCGGTGCCCCCGACATGGGCAGTCGGGGAGGAGGCGTCCAAATATTACACAGGATACTTTTATACTAAAAAACATTACTCAGCCGGGTGTGGTGATGCACATTTGTAATCCCAGCATTCAG
Source organism: Muscardinus avellanarius (assembly GCF_963383645.1). Classification (NCBI taxonomy): domain Eukaryota; kingdom Metazoa; phylum Chordata; class Mammalia; order Rodentia; family Gliridae; genus Muscardinus; species Muscardinus avellanarius. The sequence goes on along the minus strand of NC_137790.1, from coordinate 75,105,113 downwards.
GAGGCTGAGGCAGTAGGGTCGCAGTTCCCGGACAGCCTCAGCTACTCGGGCCCTCTGCAACTCAGTGAGGCCCTGTTTCAAAATAAAGAATAAAAAGTAGGGCTGGGGGTGTAGCTTGGAGGTAGAATGCCCCTGGGTTCCATCCACAGCACCGAAAAAAAAAACAACAACAACACATTACTGAGGCTGGGTGTAGCTCAGTCCTAAAGCGTGTGCTCAGCCTGTGCTAGGCCCTGGATTTGATTCTCAAATACCAATAAATAAATAAATTTATTGTGAGCCAGGCACGGTGGCGCATGCCTGTAATCCCAGGACTTAGGAGCCTCAAAGGAGGTGATGGCAGGTGCGAAGCCAGCCTCGGGATGGAGTGATTCTCTCAGGACCTAGTGAGTCTCTCAACAACCTCGTAAGACCCTGTCTCAAAGCAAAAAATAAAAAAGTACGGGGTGTACCTCAGAGGTAGAATACCCCTGGGTTCAATACCCAATGCGCCCCCCCCCCATTTTTGAGGATTTGAAATTCAAATTTAACTAGGTATCCTGTATTTCCTCTGGCAATCATCAGTAGGAGTCCAGACAAGTGGCAGTGGGGCTGGCTCTCCGTGGGAAGGAGGAAGAGCGAAAGCTGGAGGAGGCGGGCGAAACAAACAGGCTTTTTGTGCACAGCCGATTTCAGTGAGCGCCGGCTGCCGTGAGGTCGTGAGCTGCAGAGCCGGGTGGGTTTGCCTCTGTGCAGCTTTTAAGATCTCGCCCGCCGGAGGCCTCCAGCAGCCTCCACCAGGGCAGGAGACCGCCGCCCCGCTGCCAGCTCTTTGAAGCGCCTTCTGAGACTTGGAAGGCGGAGGGGAGAGAGCAGATACAAAAGTATGCGCAGTGAAATGTCTAAAGTATAACCTAATCTGGGCCAAATGTAGCCCACAGGATCCTAAAAATGAGACACGTGGGCACTTCCAGCCTCTAATTACGCAGCGAGGGTGACGCAGATGGGCTGCAGCTCGGCTCGGGCCGCGCGCACAAAACCAGCCTCTCTTTCCTCCCAGCCGGCGTGTGCTTCAGTCCTGTCAGTGAGAACGTGTTTACTTCTGCTTACCTACTGGAGCCTTCTGGGAGGTTTAAACACTCCGAATGGTCTGTGTGTTATAAATGAAATCGAAAAGAGGGAGCTTAACATGGCTAGGTATTGAGGAAAATGCTTATGAAAAATGTAATAGGAAGCTGGGGGTGGTGGCCACATTTGTATCCTGGCATTTTGGAGACTGAGACAGGAGGATTGCAGATTTGCAGCCAGGCTCAGCCAGTAGCCAGACTCTCAGCAACCTAGCAAGACCCTGTTTCAAAACAAAACAAAACAAAAAAGGTCTGGGGGAGGGTTGGGGGATGCACGCTTTTAATCCCAGTACTTGGGAGGCCTGAGACTGGAGGATCGGCAGCCAGCCTCAGCAATTTATGAGGCCCTCTGCAACTTAGTGAGACCCTGTTTCAAAATAAAGAATCAAACTGGGCTGGGGGTATAGCTCAGAGGTAAAATGTCTCTCTAGATTCAATCCCCAGTTCCTCAAAAAAAAAGGAAAGAAAAAAGGTCTGGGATATAGCTCAAAGGTAGAATAGAACGCTCCTAGGTTTAATCCCCAGTTCCACAAAATAGCTGGGCGTGGTAGCCCATGCCTGTAATCTCAGACTTGGGAGGCTGAGACAGGAGAATAACAGGTTTGAGACCAGCCTCAGCAATTTAGTAAGAATCTTAGCAACCTAGCAAGACCCTGTTTCAAAGCAAACAATAAAAAAGAGCTGAGAGTATAGTTTGGAGGTAGAATGCCCCCGTGTTCAATCCACAGCACCACAAAAACAAAAACAAAGCAAAAAGAGCCAATGTTGTGGCAGACCCTGGGGAGGCCAAGGCAGGAGAATGCTAGGTTTGAGGCCATCCTGTGCAGAGCGGAGCAGCAGAGGTGTAAGGGCATCTTTGGCCTCCACCCACTAGAGTGTTCCCTCAGTTGTTACAACCAGAAATATCCCCGGACATTCTGAAAGGTACCCTGAAAATAAAGGCCCCTGCTCCACTAAAGACACTGAGATCTGAGTCAGGCTGTACCACAGAAAGGCCCACATGGGATCGCCAAGGGAACACGGAGGATCCAGGGAGTGTGGCATATTTATGTAGCTGGGGCTCTGACCGAATGGAGCATCTGGTACTGGGTGAATCCCCAGAAATTAGTTAATTCTGCATAATGCTCATGGGAAGAAATATATATATGCACATGGCGTAGAAACACAAGGATGAACTGATCTGTCTCATGCCAAATGCCCAAGTGCAGATTTGTGCTGGTCCCCTTCCACAGCCGGTCTGTTTTTGCCCGAGGTGCCTTTGACCTAGGGCAGTGGTCAGGTGCCTTCGGGAACTGCCTCCGCTTCATGCTCTCTGCCGGTTGCATATCTTCATCTTTTTGTTTTTTGGATTATTTTTGTTTGTTGAGAAGGGGATTTTGCTACGTTGTTCAGGCTGGCTTCAAGCCATCCTCCTGCCTCAGTTTCCCAAGTAGATGTGACCACAACAGACTGCTGTGCCTGGCTCATGACTTCAGCCTTTTCAAAATAATCAGGAGTTTCTAAGGATTGTGAACCTGGTGAGGAATCAAACTAGGAGATTATGTTACATTTTCCCTTAAAGGAGATGTGACTGGGAGGTCATAAGATTGATCTTTCTGTAGCGCACATGGCAATCCTAGGTGCTTGGGAGGCTGAGGCAAGAGGATCACAAGGTCAAGGTCAGTCTGGGGAACGCTGGGGATGTAGCTTAGTGGTAGAGTGCCACTGGGTTTAATCTCAGCACAGGAGAAAAAGAAAAATAAAAAGCCAACTTTAAACCAGGCATGGTGGTGCTCGCTTGTAGTTTCAGGCCTTGGGAGGATAAGACAGGAGGTTCATAGGTTTCAGGCCAGCCTCAGCTACTCAGTGAGACCCTATTTCAACCTAAAAAAAATAAAATTACACACACACACACACACACACACACACACACACACACACGTCAACTTTAAGCCAGGTATGTTGGCACATGCCTTAATCCCAGTACTTGGGAGGCTGAGACAGGAGAATCATGAGTTTGAAGCCAGCCTCAGCAACTTAGTGAGATTATATATCCAAGTAGAAAATAAGACTGGAGGTGTAGCTTGGAGGTAGAATGCCCCTGGGTTCAATCACTAGCACCACAAAAAAAAAAAAAAAGGCTGGAGAGGGAGTAGCTCAGAGGTAGAATGTCTCTAAGTTCATTCTCCAGTACCATAAAAAAAGTCAACTTTTTCTTTTTTCTTTTTTGTGGTACTGAGGATGGAACCCAGGGGCATTCTACCTCCAAGCTACACCCCAAGTCCTATTTTTTTTTTTTTTTTTTTTTTTGCGGGTTTGGGGATAGAACCCAGAGGCATTTTACCTCCAAGCTACACCCCCTGCCCTATTTTTGTATTCTTTATTTTGAAACAGGGTCTCACTAAGTTGCAGAGGGCCTCACTAAGTAGCTGAGGCTGTCCGTGAGTGAACTGTGATCCTCCGGTCTCAGCCTCCCGAATGCTGGGATTACAAGCGTGAGCCACCACGCCCGGCTCCAGCCCTATTTTTTATTCTTTATTTTGAAACAGGCTCATTGAATTGCAAAGAGCCTAAGTAGCTGAGGCTGTCCATGAACCACGATCCTCCTGTCTCAGCTTCTCGAATGCTGGGATTACAAGTGTGTGCCACCACGTTGGGCTTGTCAACTTTAATTTTGATTTACAATGTTGATATACACTCATTTTTATTTATATTTTACCTCTTTTTCCCCTGCATTACCGGGGATGGAACCTAGGGGCATTCTCTCTCTGAGCTATACCCCCCGCCCTATGTTGTTTTTATTCTTTATTTTGAAACAGAGTCTCACTGAGTTGCAAAGGGCCTCACTAAGTAGTAGCTGAGGCTGTCTGTGAACCGTGATCCTCCTGTCTCAGCCTCCCATATGATGGGATTACAAGCGTGCGCCACCACACCTGGCAGCCTGTATTTTACTTCTTAATAGCTGTGAGTAGTTGAAAAAAAATTTTTTCAAATTTATATGAAAGATGTGTGTGTGTGTGTGTGTGTGTGTGTGTGTGTGTGTGTGTGTTTAGTACTGAGGACTGAACCCAGGGTATTTTCCACTGAACTATACTCCCAGCCCTTTATTTGTGTGTGTGGTGCCAGGGATGGAACCCAGGGGCATTCAATCTCTGTGCTACAACCCCTGCCCTATTTTTTATTCTTTATTTTGAAACAGCGTCTCACTAAGTTGCGGAGGGCCCCCAATAAGTAGCTGAGGCTGTCCGTGAACCGTGATCCTCCAGTCTCAGCCTCCCAAATGCTGGGATTACAAGTGTGCACCACCACACTCAGCCAGCCCTTTTTATTTTGAAACAGGGTTTTGCTAAATTACCATAAGCTATCCTCAATCTGTGATTGTCCTGTCTTAGTCTTCCAAATACTGAGATTACAGGGGTGTGCCACCAGCCCTTTTCACTTTTTATTTTGAGACAGGCTCTCAGTTACCACACTTTGCCCTTAATCTATAATCTTCCTGTTTCAGCCTCCCAAGTTTGGGGATTATAAAAGATAAATTTTAATTTATACATTTTTTTGTGGTATTGAAGATTGAACCCAGGGGCATTCTACCTCTAAGATATAGCCCCAACCCTATTTTTTATTCTTTATTTTGAAACAGGGTCTCACTAAATTGTAGTGGGTCTCACTATATAGCTGAGGCTGGCCATGAACCTGCAATCCTCCTGTCTCGGCCTCCGCCCCAAGTACTGGGATTACAAATATGTGCTACCACACTTGGCTTTAATTTATACATTTTTTATTTATATTTTGTTAAAATTTACTAAAATTATATACTTTTTTTTCCCTACTGGGAATGGAACTCTAAGTGACATTCTACTTCCAAGTGATACCCCAGCCCTATGTTTTATTCTTTTTTTTTTTTTTTTTGTGGGTCTGGGGGTAGAACCCAGGGGCATTCAACCTCCAAGCTACACCCCCTGCCCTATTTTTTATCCTTTATTTTGAAACAGGGTCTCACTGAGTTGCAAAGGGCCTCACTAAGTAACTGAGGGTGGCTTTGAACCTGTGCAGTCCTCCTGTCTCATCCTCCCAAGTGCTGGGATTACAAGTATGTGCCACCATGCCTGGCTTAAAATTTACATACTTTTAATGTAGTTACATTTTTAATTTTTGAGTCACTTCAACTGAACACAAATTATATGAAAATGTCATTATAAAAATATTATTAGCCAGGAGGGGTGGCACATCCCTGTAATGCCAGTACTTGGGAGGCTGAAACAGCAAGATTGCAGGTTCGAGAATAGCCTCAGCAAGTAATAAGACTCTCAGCAACCTAACAAGACCCTGTTTCAAAATAAAAATAAAAATAGGGCTGGAGGTGTAACTCAAAGGTAGAATACTTCTAGGTTCAATCTCTAGTACCCAAAAAATTTTTTAAGCCAGACATTGTGGAACATGACCATAATCCCAGTAGCTGAGAGGCTGAGACAGGAGGATTGAAGGTTCAAGACCAGCCTCAGCAATGTAGCAAGATTCTCAGCAACCTAGTGAGGCTCTGTTTCAAAACATAAAATAAGCCGGGCGTGGTGGCACACGCTTGTAATCCCCCCACTTGGGAGGCTGAGACAGGAGGATCGCACGGGTTTGAAGGCAGCCTCAGCTACTTAGTGAGGCTCTCAGCAACTTAGTGAGACCCTGTTTCCAAATAAAATAGAAAAAGGTCTGGGAGTATATCCCGGAGGTAGGAAGCTCCTGGGTTCCACCCCCAGTACCACCAAAAAAAATAATAATAATAAAAATAAAAATAAATAAACAAAAATATAAAATAAAATAAAATTGACAGTGTAGCTCAGAGGTAGAATGCCTCTGGTTTCTATCTCCAGTACCAAAAAAGCCCCCAAACTAGCTATTTAAGGCCTCGAGTCCTTTCTCACCGGCTCACTGCTGGTTCTTTCCATCTCTTATGAAGCCACACAAGTGATTCATCTCTGTCTCGGCCCATAGGCGTCCAACAGCCAGCTTTCTTACTTTATCTTTCTCCCTGTGCCTGCTCTCCACTTGTACGGAGGGTGTGGCCCTCTTACTCTCTCCTCTCAGTCTCTACCCCACTCCCCAGTGCGGCCTCGATTTCTTTCTTATCTAGTGTCACCTGAAGTTCTCTAAAGAAGCTGCAACAGCTAGGCATGGTGGCACACGCCTGGAGTCTCAGTACTTGGGAGGCTGAGATAGGAGGATTGTGGGTTTGAGGACAGCCTTAGCAAGCAGTGAGATTCTTCAGCAACCTTGTGTGACCCTGTTTCAAAATAAAAATAAAAACTTGTGTTGGGGGTGTAGCTTGGAGGTAAAATGTCCCTGGGTTCAATCCCTAGTGCCACAAAATAAATGAGTAAATAAATAGAATAAATATAGTTAAAAAAAATCTTTCAGATGGTCTAGTCATGGCTGATTAAAACATTGGAATTGTGAGGAGGTAGAATGTCCTAGGTCAAGATCTGAGATTCTCTTGGAGTAGTCCAGGATATTTCATAGGCACTTAACTTTTGTATCATTCTAAAAGTTAGATGATGTAACATTCTCCTAACTGACCCATAAACTTCTCAGAATGAATCTTAAGTTTGGCAGACCCCTTAACCACCAACCCTAAAGCTGAGAATGCTGTGTAAACCTCTGAATCCTGTAGAAGACGTTAAGCTTTTTTGTAGCCAGCCTACCTGATGCTCCCATCCATGTAATTGGTAAATGTATTGGTTCATGAATTCTTGTTGTTGTGTGACTTATGTAGGAGTCAGGCATGGTGGTACACATGCCTGGAGGTAGAATGCCTGTACTTGTAATACCTGTACTTGGGAGGCTGAGACAGGAGGATCACAGGTTCATGGCCAGTCTCAGCAACTTAGTGAGGCTCTCAGCAACCTAGTAAAACCCTGTTTCAAAATAAAAAATAAGCCGAGTATGATGGCGCATGCCTGTAGTCCCAGTATTTGGGAGACTGAGACAGGAGGATTTCAGACTTGAGGATAGCCTTAGCAAGTACTGAGACTCAACCTAGTGAGACCCTGTTTCAAGATAAAAATGAAATAGGGCCAGGATGTAACTTGGAGGTAGAATGCCTCTGATTCAATCCCCAATATGGAAAAAAATAGGTTGGCATGGTGGCACATGCTTGTAATCCCAGTACCTGAGGGGCTAAAACAGGAAGATTACAGGTTTGAGGACAGCCTCAGCAAGTAGTAAGACTCTCAGGAACCTAGTGAGACCCTGTTTCTAAATAAATAAATAAAATAGGGCTGGGGTTGTGGCTTGGAGGTAGAATGCCCCTGGGTTCAACCCCTAGTAAAATACACACACACACACACACACACACACACACACATGCACACGCGTACACACACACACACACACACACACACACACACAAAGTAAAAAAATTAAATAGGAATATAAGTGTAGCTTGGAGGTAGAATGCTCCTGGGTTCAATCCCCAGTACCACAAACAAAACAAAACCCCACAAAACAACAACAATAACACAACTCCATCCAATCTCTTCTATTCAGGCCTGCTCAGTAACTTTTCAAGTCATTAAAATTCTCACCTCCCCAGATTTTTGGGATGGTTCTAGGGGATTGCATTCAGGGGTGCTCTACCCCTGAGTTAGACTCCCAGCCCTATTTTATGCTTTATTTTGAAACAGAGTCTTGCTAAGTTGCTGTACCTGGCCTTGAACCTGTGATACACCTATCTCAAACTCCCAAATACTGGGATTCCAGGTGTGTGCTGACAAGCCCTTTTGATCACACTGAAGTTTATGGCTCATTAGGTACCTTGTCCCCAGAGAGCATCAGGATGGGGCTGGTCACCAGAAGATACAAGTCTTCCCAGGTTTGGAGCTTGCAAGCCTACCCGCTGACCTAGAAGGGGCTGGTGATCCGGCTCTGTGAGAACTCTCGCATAAGCTGGTCAGTGAGCTGCTAGGCCTGTGAGCATCTGGGCTCCAAGGGGGTGGGGGTTCCTACGGTTCCTTCCTGCAGCTCCTCTAGACCTCGCCATTTGTGCCTCTTCATCTGCCTGGTCACTGTATCCTTCACAGGGAACTGGTATATGTTAACACTGTTTCTCTGAGTTCTGAAAATCATTGTGGCAAATCATTGCACTTGAGGAGGGAACTGTGGGAAAGTGTGGTCTGTGGCTGGTCAGTCCCAAGCACAGGAAGCCTGGGCTTGTCGTTGGTATCTGAAGTGGGGGCAGTCGAGTGGCACCGAGTCCCTAACTTGTGGGATTTGACCCTAATTCTAGGCAAATGGGGTCAGAATGAAATAGAATTAAAGAATACTCACATGGTGTCTAAAAATAAGTTGGATTGGGTCTGGTGGTACACGCCTTAATCCTAGTACTTGGGAGGCTGAGACAGGAAGATTTCAGGCTGACAGCCTCAGCAAGTGGTGAGACTCTCGTCAACCTAGTGAGACCGTGTTTCAAAATAAAAATAAAAAATAGGCTGGGGTGTAGTTTGGAGGTAGGCTGTCCCTGGTTTTGATGCACAGCCACACACACACACACACACATATACACATACACAACATACATACACACACAGAATTAGTTGGTGTGGAAAAATACCTGTACATGTGGTACCTGTAGTGTTCTGTGTGAGTGTCCAGAAACAGTGTTTTATCTAGTGAGGTAATTAGTGTGTTTTGTTTTAAGCACTTGCAATGGACCAGCTCGGCTGGAGCACTGGGACTGTTGGGATAGGGGTCTTGGAAGGTGGGCAAGGATTCGGCGAGGAGTGACAAACAGACACAGACAACTCAAGGATCTTGTATCTGAGTGTAATTTGCAAGGTAGTAGACAAGAAATATATACAGTATAAAGAAATTGACTACATCATTGGATAACTTTGGCTTACATACAAGGTATTGTTTTTTAGATGAATGATTTCTATACACAATCTAACTAGGATACCCATCATTGCACACATCTCCATTTGACGGCACATGCTGACCAGTACTAGACTCGTGATACAACATTTTTCCTGTATAAAGAGATCAAAGCTACAACTAAAAATTATCGTTAAGATATATATACATATATATATATATATATATATATATATATATGTATATATATATATATATATTTGGTGGTACTGGGGTTCCTGGAAGCCCTTCTACCTCCTCTACCTCCGGGCTACACTCCCAGACCTATTTTATATTTTTGAAACAGGGTCTCTTAAGCCAGCGCGGCTGGTTTCGAACCTGCGCGACCCTCCTGTCTCTGCCTCCCAAGCGCGGGGATTACAAGCGTGCACCACCACACCCGGCTTTATATATTTTTTATATATTGTAATAAGCTCCTTTCCATTATATATATCTGAATATCTCTATCCATTTTATTTTCAAACATTGTAAAAAAACCAAGTCCAATGTAACCAGGGAGTTTTGTATGGCCTCCTTTTCCAGTAGGTAAACACCTCTTCTTCTAATTGCTTTGTTATGTTTTTCTTCTGGGCACAAACGCCAAACCAGTCTTGTTCTAGTTAATTTAAATAGGATACCTTCTTACCATTAATACTAGCCCATCTCTCCCCTGTCTTTGTAAACTCCAGTAAATGGTACCGATTAGCTTCTTTCCCCCTAGGGGGTTGCCACAGCCTATTTTTAATAATGTAAACAGGACCAAACTTAGTCATAATAGTGGGAGGCGTGGGCCTTATCCTCCTTCTTTCTTCTAACTGCTTAAGCTTTTTGTATGACTAAGTTCTCTTTTTGGGTTTTCCTGAAGTATTTCTTGCTGTTGTAATATATCCACTAATGTGCTGAAATCCCCTTTTTCTTCTCTAGCTAATTTTATTACAGCTTGGAGCAAGGCAGGGGGCGTCTGAGGGCTCAGACGTACTACCAAAAAATTTATCTTCCATGGAATCAGTTTCACCTGTTCCTACAGTCTCGATTCCGGGACCTCGTCCTACATCACCAGAGCCATGTTTGTCAAAAAATTAACAGAGTCATTATCAAAAGGACAATAACTATAAAAAAAATCCAAAAACAGAGAGTATTCTACAACGGACCCGTTCTTCCTCAGGGCTGCTTCCCTTAAAGCTTGTGTCACGTCATGCGTACAGGGTCACGCAGACTCCAAGGAAGGCCAGGTCGTGGCAAGCACTGAGTTTTGGGGTAACTTTATATGGCAATGGAGAGCTAATACGCTGCCTTTGTGTGTGTATGTGGAGAGGGCTACTGGGGATGAACCCAGGAGAATTACTTGCAGAGGCTATCCTTGAACCTGTGATCCTTCTGTTTCAGTCTCCCAAGTACTGAGATTATAGTCATGTACCACCATGCCAGGCTTTTTTTTTTTTTTTTTTTTTTTTGTAGTACTGGGGATGGAACCCAGGGCATTCTACCTCCGAGCTACACCCAAAGCCCTATTTTTTATTCCTTATTTTGAAACAGGGTCTCATTGAGTTGCAGAGGGCCTCACTAAGTAGCTGAGGTTATCCTTGAACTGCGATCCTCCTGTATCAGCCTCTCAAGTACTGGAATTACAAGTGTGCATTACCACGCCCAGCTCTATTTTATTTGTTATTTGGAAACAGGGTCTCACTAAATTGCTGAGGCTGTCCTCCAATCTGGATCCACCTGTCTCAGCCTCTCAAGTACTAGGATTACGGGCACGCACAGCATGCCTGGTTCAATTTTTATTCTTTCTTTCACCCCCATCCACTTGCAGGAACTTTCTTTCCCTATTAAATTTATGAATTTAATTTTGAGGAGGTATATCTACCAATACTTTTATATACTTTGTAATAGTAATTATAAGAACAATAATATCAATAACATGTAGAGCATTTATCCATGTGCCAGGTATTATCCTAAGTACATTTGTTAGACTTGATATTCATAACTACTTTACAAGAAATACCAGCCCTGCTTTGGAAGGGAGCTACTTAGCAGCAGAGAGTTCAAGTTACTAAGATTGAAAAGCTATTAAGTGGTCAAGTGTGGTGGCACATGCTTGTAATACCAGTACTTAGGAGGCTAAGTCAGGAGGATTGCAGGTTTGAGGACAGCCTCAGCAAGTAGTGAGACTCTCACTAACCCAGTGAGACCCTGTTTCAAAATAAAAATAAAGCCAGGTTTGGTGGCGCACACTTGTAATCCCAGAACTTGAGAGGCTGAGACAGGAGGATTGAAGATCGCAGACAGCCTCAGCTACTACTTAGTGAGGGCCTCCACAACTTAGTGAGACCCTGTTTCAAAATAAATAATAATAATAATAATAATAATAATAATAATAAAAGGTAGAGGGTGTAGTTCGGATGTCGAATGCCTCTGGGTTCCATCCCCAGTACTGAAAAAAAAAAAAAAAAAGACTGGGGTGTAGTCATAGGTAGAATGCCCCTGAGTTCAATCCTTTGTACCAAAAAAAAAAAAAAAAAAAAAGAAAGTAAGAAAGCTATGAAGTGAGCGAGGCTTGGTGTTACACACCTGTAATCCCAGCACTCAGGAGACTGAGGCAGGAGGATCGCAGTTTGTGGCCAGCCTCAGCAACTTAGTGAGGCCCTCTGCAACTTAGTGAGCCCTGTTTCAAAATAAAAAATAAAATAGAGATGGGGTTGGAGCTTGGAGTTAGAATGTCTCTGAATTCCATCCCCAGCACTCCCCTCCAAAGAAACCTATTAAATAGTAGAATCAAGATTCAAACCTGGAGCCGGGCGTGGTGGTACATTTGTAATCCCAGCATTCGGGAGGCTGAGACAGGAGGATGCGGGTTCGCGGACAGCCTCAGCTACTCAGTGAGGCCCTTTGCAACTCAGTGAGACCCTGTTTCCAAAATAAAGAATAAAAAATAGGGCTGGGAGTGTCACTCGGAGGTAGAATGCCCCTGCGTTCCAAAAAAAAAAAAAAAAGAAGAAGATTGAAACCTGGGAGTCTCAGCTGCAGAGTCTGTGAACTTGACGACCAAGCTAAACTCTAGGTTTGTTCTGTTTGTGTTTGTGTGTGGGGTGTGGAGGGCACTAGGATTGAATCCAGAGGAATTCTACCTCTGGCTACGCCCCCAGACTGATTTTATTTTTTATTTGGAAACAGGGTCTCACGAGGTTGCTGAAGGCCTCACTAAATTGCTGAGGTTTACCTCGAACTTGCAATCCTCTTTTCTCAGTCTCCCAAGTACTAGGATTACAAGCGTGTGCTACCACACTCTGCTTCTAGGTTCTAATAGAGATTATCCTCATGCTGCTGCTGTTTTTTTTTTTTTTTTTTTTATCCTCCTTTCCTCTGTCATAATCCTGGTCTGAGCCTTCATCCCTCATAGCCAATGATAGTTAATGCAACATAGTTTCTTGGGTGCTTCTGAGTGGCAGAGGCTGATTTCTTCTTCCAGATTCAAGAATTTACTTACATTCTGTATCCTAAGTAGGAGAGAGTAGATCATACATTAGATTTTTGAGTATACTTCAGTCATCTGTTGGTGTTCATGGGAACACCTGGTTCTAGGAACTCCTCAGAAAACCTATAGGTGCTATAAAGTCCTTTATATAAAATGGCATAGTATTTGCATATAACCTATTTATATCCTCCCATGTACTTTAAATCATCTCTAGATCTCTTACAATAACTAATATAATATATATGCTTTGTAAATAGTTGTTCAACAACTGGGTGTGGTGGCACACGCTTGTAATCCCCGCTCTTGGGAGGCTGAGACAGGAGGATCGCACAGGTTCGAAGCCAGCCTCAGCTACTTAATGAGGCTCTCAGCAACTTAGTGAGACTCTGTTTCCAAATAAAGTATAAAAACAAAGGTCTGGGAGTATAGCCTGGAGGTAGAAAAGCCCTTGGGTTCCACCTCAGTACCACACATACACACAACCCCCCAAAAAAACCCAAAAAGCACAATGAAGAGTAAGAAATCAGGCTAGAGATGTAGCTCAGAGGTAGAATGCCCCTGGGTTCAATCTCCAGACCCCCCCCCCACAAAAAGTTGTTAAACTATGTTGTTTAGGGAGTAATGCTCAGAAAACAGTTTGTATCTGTCAATATAGACACTATCCCCACCCCAATTTATTTATTTATGTACTGAGGACTGAATGCAGGGCCACACCTGCTAGGCAGGTGCCGCTGCCACTGAGCCACATTCCAGGATGTGCACCAGCGCATGTGTGTGTTTTACTGGGGATTGAACCTAGGGGTATTCTACCTCTGAGTTAGACCCCCAGCCCTATTTTATTTTGTATTTGTATTTTTTTCTTTTTTTGAGGAATTAGGGATTGAACTCAGGGGCAGTCTACCTCCAAGCTACACCACCAGCCCTATTTTTTAATTCTTTATTTTGAAACAGGGTCTCAATGAGTTGCAGAGGGGCTAAGTAGCTGAAGCTGTCCGTGAACCGCGATCCTTCTGTCTCAGCCTCACAAATGCTGGGATTACAAGTGTGGGCCGCTATGCCTTTCTCCTCCTCTTCTTTTTTTATGTAGCACTGCGGATGGAACCCAAGGGTATTCTACCTCCAAGCAACACCCCTATCCCTATATAACCCAGGGGCATTTGACTTCTGAGCTACACCTCCAGCCCTATTTTTTATTCTTTATTTACTTATTCTTTTATGTCACTAAGTTGTGGGTGGCCTTACTAAGTAGTTGAGGCTGCCCACGAACCTGCAATCCTACTGTTTCTCAGCTTCCCAGGTACTGGGATTATAAGTGTGTGCCACCATGCCTGGCTTCAGCTTATTATGAAACAAGGTTTTGCCAAATTTCTGAAGCTGGTTTTGAACTTGTGATTCTCCTGTCTTAGCTTCCCAAATACTGGCATTACAAGTATGCACACCCATGCCTGGCTCCAACTCTTTTTTCTTTTGTAATACTAAGCATTGAACCCATGGAGCATTCTACCTCTGAGCTACATCCTAGCCCTTTTTATTTTATTTTTTTGTTTTGAAACAGGGACTTGATAAATTGCATGTGCTGGCTTCAAGCCTGAAATGCTCCTGCCTTAGTGTCTGATGCACTGGGACTACAGGTGTGTACCACTGCACCTGACTTAGCAAATTTTTTTTTTTTTAATTTCAACAGAATCTTGATAACTGCCCAGATTAACCTCAAAATTGTGATTCACCTGTCTCAGCCTCAGCCTCCTGAACATCTGGGATTGTAGGCATGTGCCACTATGCCCTGTATTATTTCAAAACATTGTGTGTGTGTGTGTGTGTGTGTGTGTGTGTGTGTGTGTGTGTGTGTTACCGGGGATTCAAACTGGGGCATTCTACCTCCAAGCTACACCCCCAGACCTATTTTTTATTCTTTATTTTGGAACAGGGTCTCACTAAGTTGGGGAAGGCCTCACTAAGTAATTGAGGCTGGCTTTGAACCTGCAATTTTCATGTCATAGCCTTCCAAGTACTGGAATTGCAAGCGTGCACCACTATGCCCAGCCACATTTTATAATTTACCTATGAGGGTTATATTTCTCTATAGTGATACGTAATGAAGTCTTTCAACAAAAGGGGATTGTGTGCTTGTTTGCAAGGACACCAAAGAAAGGAGTTGGGGAGAGAGTGTATATCCTATTAAGTAATCAATTTCAGGAATAAGTCATTTTTAAAGAACCACAGTAAAGAGCATACCTATTATTAAAAAAGCAAATATGCCAGCTCTGATGGTATTTGCCTATAATCCCACTTACTTGGGAGGCTGAATCGGGAAGATCACAGGTTTGAGACCAACCTGGGCAACTAAGGAAGACTCTCTTAAAATAAATAAAATTAGCTGGGTGTGGTGGTGCACACTTTTAATCCCTGCACTTGGGAGGTGGAGACAGGAGGATCATGCAGGTTCGAAGCCAGCTTCGCTGGCTTAAGAGACCCTGTTTCCAAATAAAAAAGTATAAAAATAGGTTTGGGAGTGTAACCCGGAGATAGAATGGTTTCCAGGAACCCAGTACCACCAAAAACCAAACCAAACCAAAACAAAACAAAAAACAAACCAGAAACAAAAAACAAATTAGCGAGGTGTGTTGGCACATGCTTTGTAATCCCAGTGCTGGAGAGGCTGAGAGAAGAGAATTGCAGGTTTGAAGCCAGCAAGTGTTGGCTTTAATCATTTAACCAGAGCTTAAGTGATTAAAAATAAATAAAATAGGGCTGGGGGTGTAACTCTGTGGTAGAATCCCATTGGGTTTATTATCCGGTACCACCACTTAAAAAAAAGTGAATACTGAGGAATGTCTGTAATCCAGTTAACAGTAATGCACCATTGTCAATTTTCTTTCTTTCTTCCTTTCCTTCTTTCTTTCTTTCTTCTTTCTTTTTGTCGGTCTGGGATGGAACCCAGAGGCATTCAACCTCCGAGCCACACCCCCTGCCCTAGTTTTTATTCTTTATTTTGAAACAGGGTCTCACTGAGTTGCAGAGGGCCTCACTAAGTAGCTGAGGCTGTCTGTGAACCGCGATCCTCTGGTCTCAGCCTCCTGAATGCTGGGATTACAAGCCTGTGCCACAGTTCTCACTAAATTGCAGAGGACCTCACCAAGTTGCTGAGGCTGGCTGAAAACCCGAGATCCTTGTTTCAACCTTCCATGTACCGGGATTACAGTACTTGGTGTGCCACCATGCCCGGCTATGGTTGTTTCTTAGTTATGGTTTGGAGCAGGGAACTAGATCTATTCCTAGTGCCGAGCTAATCAATCAGCCCCACTGGGTATAATCTTCAAATTTGGTCTCTCCACTGCCTAGTACTGAGAGTCTACTTTGCTGCCAGAGGTATTTTTATATTTGTTAAATTTATTTACTGAAGATTGAACTCAGGGGCATTCTACCTCTGAGATACACACCCGGCCTGATTTTTTATTCTTTAGTTTGAAACAGGGTCTAACTGAGTTGAAAAGGGCTTCACTAAATAGCTGAGGCTGCCTGAGAACTGAGATCCTCCTGTTTCAGCTTCCCAAGTACTGGGATTACAAGGGTACGCCAATACGCCCTGTTTTTTATTTTAACATCTGAATTTGATGCCACTGCAGATGCCAGAAGTTGCCAGAAGGCTGTCCTCCAGATAACTGTCCCTTGCTCTAGCATATATCACTGTTTTGTTTCAATTAGCAGTCAGAATATGCACTGTCATCTTATTAAAATTTATATTTTTTAAATGGAGAAAGCACATGTAGAGTTGATTGCAGGACTGTGGCTTATCCTTGCTCTTCTTAGTTACCTGTGTCTAAATTAAGCTGAACCTTTGGGCCTCAGCTATTTCCAAACAGGCATCACAATTTACTAAGGTTAATGCCTGGGGGAGCATTAACCTTGCAGACAGTAATCTAATTCAGTGTCATCACAAGTGCATAAAGCTCGAGTTTGGAGTTTTGCCAAAAAGCACTCTTCAAATGAACATTCAGTTGGCAAGGGGTGGGAAGGTGGGTGGGGGCAAAAGAACTTCAGAAACGGTTATGTAGATATTTTAATGCCCTTTCCTTTTCCCTCCAAAGGTCATTTTTAAGTATTGCAGAGAGATGCTAAATAAAATCCTCACATTATTATGAAGAAATGAAAAATGTTTCATTCCACGGAAAGTTCCTGATAATCATTTAACATTCACCAACCGCACTTTAAGTTACCTGGCTGACCTTGTGCAGGATGGGGACACAAAGAGGAGCATCTGCAAGCCAGCACAGTATGCACAAGCTCCCCGGGGCTCCCAATCAGGTTGGTTAAATGAAGGTACCCTTCAGGAGGTCAGGATTTGGCGAAGGTCACTTAAAGGGCTCCCCAAGAATGAGACAACGGTGCATCCCTAGCTCGACAGAGATCAGTACCAAGTCTTTGCTGCCATACAGACCGAGTTGTGGGTTCCGGGTGAACTGAGCACGAAATACTACAAGATCCTGCCCAACAGGGTCCGGGGTGGATCTCTTGATCGGTCTCAGTGCTCACAGCCTGCATCTCGGTTTGCAGGCATCTCACAGGGTTTGCGAATTTCAAGGGCGCAGGGTTGCACCTTCCTGAAAAGGCGCGGGGAGAGGGGTAGGTAAGAGGATACACGAAAAAGTCAAGAAATTCCGGCAGACAACCTTTCACCTAGGTCCCAGCCCCTCCCACTTCCCGGGGCCAGAAACGCTTCGGACCCCCCAAGTCCTCTGCTCGTCCCGGCGCCAGGCACCGACCGAGGCTGAAGGGGGGGGGGTGCCCGCCTCTCCCAGAGGCTCCACCGCTCCGATCCTTTTCAGACCCTTTCCTCCGGGGCCCACCCGGGGAGCCTGCGGCCGGGGGCCCGCCTCCGGCCACGCGGGGCGGCTGACACGCAGGCGCCGGGCCGGGGCCGGGGCCGGGTCTCCGCGCCAGGCGAGGGCGGGCGCCGCCGAGCGCTTCCCTGTGCGGGAGGCCCACAATGCACCGCGCCGGCAGCGGCGGCGACCGCGGCGGCGCTCTAGCCGCGGCATGTCTGCCTCTCGACTGCTCTGGGAGGAGGAAGAGAAGGAGGAAGAGGAGGAGGAGGAGGGGGAGGAAGAGGAGAAAGGCGCAGGGGTGGGAGCTGTTGCCGAAGCTGCCACCGCAAAAGTTCTCCCCCCTCCCCCCGTCCCCTCCTCGCCAGGCCCCGAGGAAGGTCGGAGCCGCCGCCGCCTGCAGTCGGCGACCGCGCGACTCGGCGCCCGCTCGCGGTAAAGCGCTGGGCCCGGCAGGCCCGGGCGGCCGGGGGGAGGGGCGGGGGCGCGCGGGGCAGCGCGGCGGCCGCGGCCCGACCCGGGGGCGGCGGGGAGCGCGGCGGCCGGGCGGGCGCGGGCGGGCGGGCGGGCGGCCTGGCCGGGAGGGAGCCGGGCGCCCGGGCTGGGTTGGGGGTCGCGGACGCATCATGACGGGGGCGGCGGAGGCGAGCCCGCGGCCCCCAGACCCGCCGCGGGTGCCGGGGAGGGGAGCCGGCGGCTGCGCGCCCGGAGGCCGCGGCGCGGGTGCGGTGCGCGGCGGGGCCGCCGGCTCGGGCCGCCGTGCTGGTGCAGTGCTTTATGCACCGCAGGCCGCGGCCGCCGCGGCTGCCCGAGTGCGCTCTCAGGGAGAAGGGAAGGGCAGGGGCTGGAGAAAAGGGAATGCTTGCAGGAAACCTAGCGGGAGCGTGCAAGTCGGGAGGGAGGCCGGGGGGAAGATGCCGGAGAGGTGGAGGAATGCAGGGGTGGCTGTGGAGGAGTCTTGAGGATTCTGGGGGGTGTTCATTGTGCAGATACCTTAGGTATTTCATTATGGAGAGAACTGAAGCGTTTCTAAGGCGAGGGAAGGAGGGAGAGAGGAGTTTCCGCGAATGAAAAGGAGAGCGTTTGAAGCGAGAGTGAGTGCTGAATATTAGACAGGATGCAGGGAATGCATAATAGAATAGACAGATGTGGCATAATTAATAAATGCTGGCCCAAGGACTAGAGAGTTATTCCAGATGGGACAGGATGGCCTAGTTTCGAACCTGTTTGGGCTCTTCTGTAGACAACATCTGGTAAGTGTGGGTCCCGGCTGTGGTTGGGGGACACAGAGAATTAGACCTTAGTCCATAGTTTGGTCTGAGGTATTTTGGTTCTGCACCAGTGGATATGAAAACCTCTGAAACGGACTTTCCTTGAGAAAGAGCCTGGTCTATGGGGATTCTTGAGGTATGGAGTTTAGATTTTTAGCAAATTTCAAGTAATGTCACTTACCAGAGGCTGACTGAACACTATTCTGGCAAACGCTGGAATAGAAATTACTTGCCCTTGCGGTTTTCTTCTTCACTGCCTAGCTTTATCTGGTCCAGTTGAGCTAGTGCCATATTATTCAGCCTGGATTGCAGTTAACACGAGATTGTAATTGATGGTAGGGGAGTCTCTACATGGTGGCTCTTCATTGGAGGCTCCATTGATAGCGCATTTGTGTCTAGTTTGCTGGATTGGTGCTGTACTTGTGATAGGAGATCTGTTACCACTCACAGTTCCCGATGTACTATCTCACTGAGGCATGGTGATGTTAAAGGAAATGTATCTGCCAGTAACATGTAGGCATGCAGAATGGAGGACCTGGAACCTCTGTTTTGGTGTTAGATTGTAGGGAGGTCAGGACCGTTATCATGAAGTCTAAGGGAACCTGAAAAGATTACAGGAGTCTAGAGCCAGGTTGGGAGGGGACAATTAGCATCTTTATGTTAGGAAATGACATAGTTTGCTGAGCCCACGCCAGACCTGATTTCCAAGAGAGAACTCTGGGTGAGAATCATGCTCTTAAGTCTACCTGGATATTACTCATCTTTTGTTATTACTATATACACATGCTGTTGTAATACATATATATTTTTCAAACTGAAGAGAAGGTGTTAAGTGTGAGAGTTTTTTTATGGAAGTGGAAGGTGAAGAGCTAATGGGGAAGATGAAATGATATTTGGGAGAGGGAAAGGAAAATTTTATTTATTCATCCCCATAGCTAATATCTCTAAAGAAGGTTGCTAATTTAGCACTAATGTGGAGAGGGATTTTCTTTCATTATGAATTTTCTTATAGAAATAATCTAAGATTGTTATGTAAAACCGTGGAAATCTTTCAGTACCTTTAGATTTACTCAGTTTTTTGTTTTTTTGTTTTTTTTTTTTTTTTTGTTTTTAGTGGCACTAGGGATAGAACCTCCAAATTACATCTCTAGCCTGAATTTTTTTTTTTTTAATTTTGAAACATGGTATCACTAGGTTGATGAAAGTCTCTATTTGCTGACTGTCCTCCAACCTGTGATTCTCCTGTCTCAGTCTCCCAAGTACTGGGATTACAAATGTGTCCCATATGCCCAGTTTATTTACTCAGTTTTAAAAAGGGCTTGCTTGTATTACATAGTATAACACTTTTATTGTTATAGATGAGAGGGTTAGTTTTCTTCCCTTCCCCTCACTAGTACTATATATTGTCTTTTAAAAAAATTTCTAAGTATATTTGCACTTAAATATAGTATGCCATTTTCATCTTTTATTATATGATGCACGTATATAGCAGACTTAAAGTGAAAAGCAAGCTGGGCGTGGTGACGTACACTTGTAATCCCAGCATTTGGGAGGCTGAGACAGGAGGATCAAAGTTTGCGGACAGCCTTAGCTACTTAATGAGACCCTTTGCAACTCAGTGAGGCCCTGTTTCAAAATAAAGAATAAAAATAGGGCTGGGGGTATAGCTTGAGGGTAGTATGCACTTGGGTTTCATCTCCAGTACCGCAAAAAAAAAAAAAAAAAGCAAAAAAAAAAAAAAAGCAAAGCAAAACAATAGCTGTTTTTTGGGTACTGGGGATTGAATGCAGAGGCATTGTACCTCTGAGTTTCAACCCCAGCCCTATTTTTTTTTTAAATTTTATTTATTTTTTGCAGTACTGGGAATGGAACCCAGAGGCATTCTACCTCTGAGCTATGCCCTTAGCCCTATTTTTTATTCTTTATTTTGAAACAGGGTCTCACTGAGTTGCAAAGGGCCTCACTAAGTAGTAGCTGAGGCTGTCTGTGAACTGTGATCCTCCTGTCTCAGCCTCCCAAATGCTGGGATTACAAGCATGTGCCACCACGCCTGGCTTATTTTATTTTGAAACAAGATCTAAGTTATTACACACTGGCCTTGAACCTCTGATCCTCTTGTCACAGCCTCCAAAGTACTAGGATTACAGGTGTGTGCCACACACCTCACAATAACCCCTTACTTGTCCTTCATAGTTCTGTGTTCTGGAGGATACTAATTTTAAGCATTATTTTTTGTATTTCTTTTAATGCTTTATCTCCAGGTCTTTAAGTAACAGGCATGTACTTTTTTTGTGTGTGTGTGTGGTACTGGCGATTGAACCCAGGGACATTCTACCTCTGAGATATACCTCTGGCCTTTTTTTATTTTTTTAATTTTGAAGTAGGGTCTTACTAAGTTGCAGAGGGCCTTGCTAAGTTGCTGAAGCTGGCTGTGAACCTGTGATCCTCCTATCTCAGCCTTCAACATACTGGGATTTCAGGGTGTACTACCTGCCTGGCTCAAAATGACATTATCAAGGAGTCATACTTCAGTGAATGGAAAGTTTTTTTTTTTTTTTTTTTTTTTGTGTGTGTGTGTGTGTGTGTGTGTGTGTGGTACTGGAATGAATCCAGTAGTGCTCTACCACTGAGCTACATCCTTGTCCCTTTTCACTTTTTATTTTGAGATAGAGTCTTGCTAAGTTGCCTAGGCTGGCCTTGAACTTTTGATTCTCCTGTCTCATCCTTCTGAGTAGTTGTATTACAGGCATGCACCATGGAGTCCAGCAGTGAATGAAAAGGATGTGTGTTATCAACATTATCTCTTTTCCTTCTTTCTCATCTTTGTAGTTATTATTTAAGTTATTTTATTTGATGAATTATATTATTAAATAACATGTTTAAACCTTTACTTATTTTTTGTTGTACTGGGGATTGAACCCAGAGCTATTCTACCTATACCCCCAGTCTTCTTTTATTCTTTATTTTGAAACGGTGCCTCACTAAGTTGCTGAGACTGGCCAAGAACCTGTGATGCTCCTGTCTCAGCTTCCTAAGTACTGGGATTACAGGCATGTGCCACCATGCCCAGCTTAAACCTTGATTTTAAAGTCCAACAACTTTTAGGCTGTAACACTTGACTTCCCCACTGTGTTAGATAAGACTTAGACTAGGCGGGCTTTCCCGAAGTAGAGAGAAGCATTTGGAATTAGGCTGGGTGAGATGATAAAGGGGTGTTTAGATGGACCTATAACAAATACTGTATTGTAGGAAACCATATCTTTGCAGCATTAGATTTGCTGTTTAGAGATGGGGAGGAGTTCTTTTTTTAATTTATTTTTTGGTGGTATTGGGGGTGGAACCCAGGGGCTTTTCTACGTCCGGGCTATACTCCCAGACCTATTTTATACTTTATTTGGAAACAGGGTCTCACTAAATTGCTGAGAGCCTCACTAAGTAGCTGAGGCTGGCTTTGAACCTGTGCAATTCTCCCGTCTCTGCCTCCCAAGCGCTAAGATTACAAGCGTGTGCCACCATGCCTGGCTAGGGAGGAGTTCTTTGACAGTGATAATTGTTCATTCATCTTGGAATTCGTTACCAAATTGCAGGACTCTTTGATAGTCTTCTGGAGGGTTAGTGTGTGGAGTCTGAAAATGTGTTAAAATGAATCTGAATGTTTTCTCCATACTTCTCTGGCAATCCTTACCCCCCTTAGTACTGTGCGTTGAATCCTGGCTTGCACACTAGGCCACTGCTGTACCATGGTGCTGCATCCCCAAACATTTATTTTGAGGTAGTCTCACTAAGTTGCTCAGACTGACCTCAAACTTGCCACCCTCCTGCCTCAGCCTTCCAAATTGCTGGCTTATACCACCATGCCAGGCTAGATTCTTATGTTTTTAGGAAGGAGAAAAACATTCTCTGATCTTCCTGTCTCAGCTTCCTAAGTACTGGGATTACAGGCATGTACCACCATGCCCAGCTTAAACCTTGATTTTAAAGTCCAACAACTTTTAAGCTGTTGGACTTTAAAATCTAGCCGCCAGGCTAGATTCTTATGTTTTTAGGAGGGAGAAAAACATTCTCTCATACATATCGGCTTGGACGTGTATGAGAGAAAGTGATGGGTGAAGGGGAGGACTAGGAAGAGGGAAAGAGATAGGGGAAGGAGAAGGATGAGGGCCTGGAGTTTGATGGAAGTGGTAATTTTAGGGGGTGATGTTAAAGAATTCTGAGGGCAAGCCAGGCGTGGTGGTGCACGCTTGTAATCCCAGCATTTGGGAGGCTGAGACAGGAGGATCGCGGTTCGTGGACAGCCTCAGCTACTTAGTGAGGCCCTTTGCAACTCAGTGAGACCCTGTTTCAAAATACAGAATAAAAAATAGGGCTGGAGGTATAGCTCAGAGGTAGAATGTCCCTGGGTTCCATCCTAGTCCTGCCAAAAAAGAAAAAGAAAACTGAGGGCATTTTGATATAGTTGATATGAAGGAAGTTTACCTTATGATGGTGGCACTGAGATTTGTGGCAGTGATAAGAAAATGAGCCTGTTGGAGTCACTCATATAATTGGAATATAGTGGAAAAAATTAATGCTGCTCATAGGTGTCATAAAATACTACTGTTTTTGAAATTTGTATTGAGATGTTGGTCAGGATGATGGTATTGGAGGAGTAGAAAGATATAGTTCCACTCCTGGGAAGTCTTAAGTAACTGTACTTCTTTTCTTTTTCTTTTTTTGTGGCCCTGGGGATTAAACCCAGGGATGCTCTACCTCTGAGTTACACCCCAGCCCTATTTTAAGTTATTGTGCTGGCCTCTAACCTGTGATCTTCCTGTTCCAGACTCTCAAGTACTGGGATTACTGTTGTGTGTTACTACACCTGGTTGTTATACATCTCTTGAAAGGCTTCTTGACGTTTTTTTTTGGTGGTGGTCTGGGTCTTCTACCTCAATGCTTCACCCCCAGCTTTTTTTATTTCCTATTTTAAAACGTTCTCACCAGGTTGCTGAGTTTTGCTACATTGCTAAGGATGTCCTCAAACCTAGTCTTCATGTCTCAGCATCTTAAGTACTGGGATTACAGGGGCGTGCCATCATTTTTTATTTTTATTTTTATTTTTATTTTTATTTTTTTGTGGTACTGGGGATGGAACCCAGGGGCATTCTGCCTTTGGGCTACACTCCCAGACCTTTTTTTAAAAATATATTTTATTTGGAAACAGGGTCTCTTAAGCTATCTGAGGCTGGCTTTGAACCTGCGCCATTCTCCTGTCTCAGCCTTCCAACCGCGGGGATTACAAGTTTCAAGCGTGCTCCAACACACCCAGCTGAGGTGTGCCATCATGTCTGGTTTTCCTTACTCTTAATAACAACAGCATGCACATCTAGGTTTGTTCTGTTAATTTTTATTTGTTGATGGGAATTATCCTTTCTTTGATTTGTAAATGGTAACAAGATTATAACCTCTTCTAGAGCTGAGTTTAATCTCTGGGGGAAAACTCAGTATCTTGATTTTTTTTTTTTTTTTTTTTTTTTTTTTTTTTTTTTTTTGGTGGTGCTGGGGATTGAACCCAGGGGCATTTAACCCCTGAACTACACTCCCAGCCCAATTTTTTATTCTTTATTTTGAAACAGGGTCTCTTTGAGTTGCGGAGGACGTCACTAAGTAGCTTAGACTGGCTGCGAACCCAGCCTCTCAATTATTGGGTTTACAAGCGTGCGCCACCACACCTGGCCAATATCTTGATTCTTAAGTACTAATAAATTCCAGTTGAATGATTGCTAGAAAGTAGTGTTTACTATTAGTGATGAAATTGGGACTATATGAAATTGCTGAGTTCTGTGGGGATATTGTAGACAGAAGTGTGTGTTTCTGCAGGGCATGGTGGCAGCACACTTGTAATCCCAGCATTTGGGAGGCTGAGATAGGAGGATTGTAGTTTGAGGACAGCCTCAGCTACTACTTAGTGAGGCCTTTGCAACTCATTTGAGATTCTTTCAAAATAAAGAATAAAAAATAGGGCTGGGGGTGTAGCTTGGAGGTAGAATATGGGTTCCATCCTCAGTACTGCAAAAAATAAAAAAAAGTGTGTTTGTCAGTGTGTGTGTGTGTGTGTGTGTGTGAGAGAGAGAGAGAGAGAGAGAGACACACACACACACACACACACACACACACACACTCAGAGAGAGAGAGAGAGAGAGAGAGAGAGAGATATCTGACTGGAGGGCCTTTATAGTGAGAAGACAGAGTGGAGAAGAATAGAATTGTAATAGTCCTGCAAAAACACCAACAGGGTGGGATCAAAGGGTCTCTCTTTTTTTTTTTAGTCCAAGGCTTGTTTGTTTATTTAGTGCTGGGGATTGAGCCCTGAGTCATTGTACCTCACACTGCAGCCCCAGGCATTTGTATTTTTTTTATTTTGAAATGGTCTCGCTAGGCTGCTGAGGCTGGACATGAACCTGTAATCCTCCTTTCTCAACCTCCCAAGCACTCAGATTATAAGCGTGGGCCATCTCTCCTGAACTAAGGTTTGTTTAGTTTGGAGCAAATCTGTTCTGGAGCACAGTGCTGGTTTTTTGTTGTTGTTGTTTTTGTTGTTGTTGGGGTGTGTGTGTGTGTGACTAGGCATTCTACCTCTGATCTCTATCCCCAGCCCTTCTTTTCTTTGTTTGTTTATTTATTTATTTATTTACTTATTTATGGTACTGGGGATGGAACCCAGGGACATTCTACCTCCAAGCTACATTCCCAGCCCTATTTTTTATTCTTTATTTTGAAACAGGGTCTCACTGAGTTGCAAAGAGCCTCACTTAGTAGCTGAGGCTGTTGGCAAATCCTGATCCTCATGTCTCAGCCTCCCAAATACTGGGATTATAAGCATGGGCCACCACACCTGGTTTATTTTTCTAGTTTGTTTGTTTGTTTATTTATTTATTTATTTGGTGGTACTGGGGTTCCTGGAAGCCATTCTACCTTTGGGCTACACTCCCAGACCTATTTTTACATTTTTTATTTGGAAACAGGGTCTCCTAAGCCAGCATGCGCGGCTGGCTTCGAACCTGCGTGATCCTCCTGTCCTCAGCCTCTCAAGCGCGGGGATTACAAGCGTGCGCCACCACGCCTGGCTAGTTTATTTATTTTTTGAAACAGTGTCTTACTAAGTTGTGGAGGGCTTTGCTAAATTGCTGAAGCTGCCTGAAAACATGGGATCTTCTTGTCTCAGCCTCCCAAGCACTGGGATTATAGGTGTGCTCCACTATACCTGGCCAGCCAGGATGGCACATTTATTTTTTTATTTTTATTTTTATTTTTTGGTGGTACTGGGGTTCCTGGAAGCCCTTCTACCTCCGGGCTACACTCCCAGACCTATTTTATATTTTTGAAACAGGGTCTCTTACGCCAGCGCGGCTGGCTTCGAACCTGCGCGATCCTCCTGTCTCCGGCTCCCAAGCGCGGGGATTACAAGCGTGCGCCACCATGCCCGGCTGGATGGCACATTTATAAGTAAAACAAGGAGCCTGGTGTGGTGGTGCACGTTTGTATTCCCAGTACTTGGGAGGCGGAGACAGGAGGATTGATTGCAGGTTTAAGGCTAGCCTCAGCAATTTAGAGAATCCCTCTGCAACTAAGTGATACCCTGTTTCAAAGTAAAAAACAAAATAAGATTGGGGGTATAGCTCAGAAGTGGAATGTGCCTGGGTTCCATCCCTAATAACAAAATAAAAAACAAAAAACTTACATAAAGCATAATGTTATTCCCAAATACTTTCATTATTGACAAATCTTTTTAACTTGAAAGCTTTGGTTTTTAGAGATGTTGAAGATTAGTCAATATCAGAGTAAATAAACAATAATTTTACTTTAAATTCAGATAGTGAAATGGGAATGTTTTTCTTGGCTGACTCATTACTGATTTTAGAAAACATTCCCAAGGAGGAAGTCAAATATTTTGAACAGTGATGATGGCTTCACCTTTGGTAGGCTCTAGATTAATATTAGTTGGGTCCGTCAGTTGGTTGGATGGATGGAGTGAATGAAGGAGCAAGTGTTGGCTTTCTAAAATAACTTAAAGAGGACTGTAGTTTTTTTTTTTTTTTTTTTTTTTGAGGTACTGGGAATGGAACCCAGGGGCATTCTACCTCCGGGCTACACTCCCTATTTTTTATATTTTATTTGGAAATAGGGTCTCTTAAGCCAGCTGAGGCTGGCTTCAAATCTGTGCGATCCTCCTGTCTCAGCCTCCCAAGCATGGGAATTACAAGCTTGCGCCACCACACCCGGCATGGACTGTAGTAATTTTAATATGTAAATAGATTTGTTAGCAATTTCATTGCTTTGAGTAAGATACTTTATGATTACGTTCATAAGTGAGTTTTACAGAGTAAGTGCTGTAGGAGTTCAGAGAATGGAGAAATGAATGTTGGCTAAGGTTTGGGGAAAGTATTTAAGTGAACTGTACTTCAGTTAGATATTTGAAGGAATTCCTTAGGGATCACAGAGAGGAACTAAATTTCTCCTACAGCCCTAGAATGAGCATACAGTCTGCATCTATTTTTGTCTAAATATTTTATGCCTATTTCATCTTAGCTACTATTACTGGTTTGTTTCTCTTCAAATTTGCATTTGTTGGGCCATTGAGCCCCCCTGCAACAACTTTGGGGCCTTCCATCTATGTCCAGTGTAACTTTTGGTTTGCCCCTTTCTGAGTCTATACCTTCCAAATTACTTTGTGTGAGTGAAGAGCATGAGCCGACCTGGCCCTGTTTTGCTGACATTTCCCTGCACGCTTTTCTGAAAGCTGCTTTTTGGATTAAAGAACCGAGGGCATGTGTCCAGTGGATGCATGCTTTTTGAATAAGTGGGGGAATGAGACGGTGTTTCAGATAATTTAGGAGATCTTTTTTTTTTTTTTTTTTTGGTGGTACTGGGGTTCCTGGAAGCTCTTCTACCTCCGGGCTACACTCCCAGACCTATTTTGACATTTTTAAAATTTGGAAACAGGGTCTCCTAAGCCAGCGCGATCCTCCTGTCTCTGCCTCCCAAGCGCGGGGATTACAAGCGTGTGCCACCACTCCCGGCGAGGAGATCTGTTTTGCTTCACTTATTCCTAACTTGCCTTTTGCTAATTAGGAAATAACGGGTCTAATAAAAATATGTGCATTATGAATTAAAATAATTTGAGGAAGTTGGGTATGGTGGTGCACAGTTGTAATCCCAGTACTTGGGAGGCTGAGACAGGAGGATCACAGGTTTGCAGCCAGCCTCAGCTGTGGCCTTCTGCAACTTAGTGAGACCGTGTTTCAAAATAAAGAATAAAAAACAGGTCTGGGTATATAGCTCAGAGGTAGAATACCCCTGGGCTCAATTCCCAGTACCCCAGGGGAAAATCTATTTAAAGAATGGAAGATTGAGGCCAGGTGTGATGCTGTACTTTGTAATCTTGGCATTTGGGAGGCTGAGACAGAAGGATTACGGTTCACAGAGAGCTTCAGCTACTACTTAGTGACGCCCTTTGCAACTCAGTGAGACCCTATTTCAAAATAAAGAATAAAAAATAGGGCTGGGGGTGTAGCTCAGAGGTCGACTGCCCCTGGGTTCCATCCCTAGTACTGAAAAAATAAAAATAAAATTAAAAAAGAATGTAAGATTGAGCCAAGTGTGGTGGCGCACCCTTGTAATCCCAGAGTGTGGGAGGCTGAGACAGGAGGGTTGTAGGGTGAGGACAGCCTCAGCAAGTAGTGAGACTCATCAACCCAGTGAGACCTTGTTTCAAAATAAAAATAAACTGGGCATTGTGGCACATTCCTGTAAACCCAGTACTTGGGAGACTGAGACAGGATGATCACAGCAATGTAGTGAGGCTCTTGGCAACTTGTCAAGATTCTGTTTCCAAATTAAAAAAAAAAGGCAGAGTAGCCTGGAGGTAAAAAACCCCTGGCTTCCATTCCTTTTACCACCCTCCTCTGCACACATAAATAAATAGGGCTGTGGGTATAGATTAGAGGAGAATGCCCCTGGATTCAGTCTCCAGTACCACACACACACAAGAAGGTAAGATTGAAGTTGGGCATGGTGATTCATGCCTGTAATCCTAGTATTTAGGAGGCTGAGACAGGAAGATTGCAGGTTTGGAGCCAGTCTCAGCAATTTAGTGAGATACTATTTCAAAATAAAAAATAAGCTAGGCATGGTGGTGCATGTTTGTAATTTCACTACTTGCAAGGACCTGGATTCAAGTCCCAGTAAAGACAGATTATGTTTCAAGGTAAGCATGAGAAGATGGAAGGTAAAGATTATTTGAAAGGGCTATTTTAAGGAGGAAGATGGTAAAGCTATTTGAAAGAAAAGAGTTAACAGAAATTTGGAATGTAGAAGTTAAGTGATTTATAATTAAGAGTTTCAGAAAATGCTAGGATGAGTTTTTTTTTAATATAAGAGATAATGCATGCTTGTTATATGCAGACATTGTATGATGAATAAGTCCTTTGGGGTTATAAGTGTGTACCACCATGCCTGGCTTACTAAATTTATTGCTTTTGATTTTTTTTTGTGTGTGTGGTAGGGATCAAACCCAGGGCCTTGAACATTCTAGGAAAATGGTGTGCTACAGAGCTACATCCTTAGCCCCCCAGTTTTACCAAAGTTACAAGGTAGAAAGTGCATTGTGTGTGTGTGGGGGGGTACCGGGGTTCCTGGAAGTCCTTCTACCTCCAGGCTACACTCCCAGACCTATTATATATATATATATATATTTTTTTTTTTTTTGGTGGTACTGGGGTTCCTGGAAGCCCTTCTACCTCCGGGCTACACTCCCAGACCTATTTTATATTTTTTATTTAGAAACAGGGTCTCCTAAGCCAGCGCGCACGGCTGGCTTCGAACCTGCGCGATCCTCCTGTCTCCGCCTCCCAAGCGCGGGGATTACAAGCGTGCGCCACCACGCCCGGCATATATATTTTTTTTTTATTTGGAAACAGGGTCTCTTAAGCCAGCGCAGCTGGCTTCAAACCTGCGCAAAGATCCTCCTGTCTCCACCTCCCAAGTGCGGGGTTTACAAGCGTGTTCCACCATGCCCGGCAGAAAATGCATTTAGCTAGGTGTCTTATTTACTTTTGTGTTACTGTGACCAAAATACCTGACAGGAAAGGAAGCTGGACATGGTGATATAGGCTTGTAATCTCAGTACTTGGGAGGCTGAGACAGGAGGATTTCAGGTTCAAGACCAGCCTCAGCAACTTAGTGAGCGAGAGCTTTCTTCAATTTAGAGACTCAGTTCCAAAATAAAAAAAATAAAATAGGGCTGGGGTTTTAGTTGAGAAGTAGAATGCACCAGGGTTCAGTCCCTAGTATCCGCATCTCCCTTTGCCCCTTACACAAAAAGAATAACTTGGAGAAGTAAAGGTTTATTTGGGCTCACGGTTATGGAAGTTTAGGCCATCCATGGTCGGCAGGCTGCAAGGCAGGAACATCGTAGCAGTGAAGCATGGTGGAGGAGAGCGGATCAGCTCATGTCACTGGAAAACCCAGCAAGGAGAAAGGACCAGGTACAGATAAGAAGCCCCAGTGCCATTTCCCCAGTGAACTACGTCTTCCACTTGAGCCCCATCTTCCTATGTTACCACCCAGTAGATCTATTCAAATTATCTATACATCAGTGGATACATCATGAATATATCATTACAGCTCTCATGATTCAATTAGTTTACCTCTGCTTCGACAACACATGAGCTTCTCTGGGGGACATTCATATCCAAACCATAGCAGGGGAGAATCTGTTGCTCTATTTTAGTGGCATAAAAGTAGGATATTAGCTACTTTACAAAGGAAAAGGTAGGTCTGATTGACAGAGGTTGCTGAAATAGAGCATTCCATTTTGAGGAATTATTAATACAAGCAAAGACTTGGAGGTAAAAGCCTAGGATGTATAGAAAATGGTGGAGTTTTAATTTTTAAGCTGGGTGTAGTGGTACACACCTGTAATCCCAGTACTTGGGAGGCCGAGACAGGAGGATCACAGGTTTGTGGCCAGCTTCATCTACTCAGGCCCTTCACAACTTAATGAGACCCTGTTTCAAAATAGAGAATAAAAAATAGGGCTAGAAGTGTAGCTCAGAGGTAGAATGCTCTGGGTTCCAAATCCAATTACACACACACACACACACACACACACACACACACACACACACATAAATAAAAGAAAAAAATTTAAACTGACTCATAGTAATAAAAGCCAAATCTTCACCTAATATGTGCATGTATGAATTTTTTGTGTAATCATAAAACAAAAATTAATAACACAGTAACTATCCTTATAAGATTGTATGTACCACTCCCAGCCCCTCCCCCCAAAAAAAAGAAAGCAAATCTGGTTGTCTGGCTAAGGGTTGAGTAGGGGGGCTCGTGGTTACCCATGAAGCTGATTTCTTTATCCTCCTCCTCCTCCTCCTCCTCCTCCTCCTCCTCCTCCTCCTCCTCCTTCTTCTTCTTTTTGCGGTATTGGGGATGGAACCCAGGGGCATTCTAACTCTGAGTCACATTCCCAGCCTGATTTTTTATTCTTTTTTTTTCTTGAGGTACTGGGGATGGAACCTAGGGGCATTCTACCTCCTAGCCCTTTTTTTTTTTTTTTTTTTTTTTTTGGTGGTACTGGGATTTCTGGAAACATTTCTGTCTTTGGGTTACACTCCCATACCTATTTTTTTATATTTGGAAACAGGGTCTTTTTTTTTTTTTTTTTTTTGGTGGTGGTACTGGGGTTCCTGGAAGCCCTTCTACCTCCGGGCTACACTCCCAGACCTATTTTTACATTTTTATTTGGAAACAGGGTCTCCTAAGCCAACGCGAGCGGCTGGCTTGGAACCTGCGCGATCCTCCTGTCTCTGCCTCCCAAGCGTGGGGATTACAAGTGTGCGCCACCACGCCCAGTGGAAACAGGGTCTTTTAAGCCAGGAAGGCTGGCTTCGAACCAGTGCTATCTTCCTGTCTCCTCCTCCCAAGCGTGGGGATTACAAGTGTGTGTCACCACGCCCGGCCCAGCCCTATTTTTTTTTTTTTTTTTTGTGGTGGTACTGGGGTTCCTGGAAGCCCTTCTACCTCCGGGCTACACTCCCAGACCTATTTTTACATTTTTATTTGGAAATAGGGTCTCCTAAGCCAGCGCCCATGGCTGGCTTTGAACCTGCGCGACCCTCCTGTCTCTGCCTCCCAAGCACGGGGATTACAAGCACGTGCTACCATGCCCGGCCAGCCCTATTTTTTATTTTTTATTTTTTATTTTTTTTGGTGGTACTGGGGGTGGAACCCAGAGGCTTTCTACCTCCGGGCTATACTCCCAGACCTTTTTAATATTTTATTTGGAAACAGGGTCTCACTAGGTTGCTGAGAGCCTTACTAAGTAGCTGAGGCTGGCTTCGAACCCGTGCGATCCTCCTGTCTCAGCCTCCCAAGCGCGGGGATTACAAGCATGCGCCACCACGCCCGGCAATCCTGTATTATTTTTTATTTGGAAACTGGGCCTCGCTGAGTTGCTGAGAGCCTCACTAAATTGCGGGAGGCTAACTTTGAACCTGTGATCCTCCTGTCTGAGTTTCCCAAGTACTGGGGTTACAGGCTTGCTCCACCATGCCCAGCTTTAGGTAACATTTATGTAGCTGCCACCCAACTCAGTATGTAGGACATTTCTAGCATCCCAGAAAAGGCTTTTATGTGTCACCTCCAAGTTGATGTCTCCCCCCAAATACAATAATTATTAGCAGAGTAATTCTGTGTGCTTTCATATTTATGCAAGTGAAATCATCCTTTTGTGTCTAGTTCCTTTTGCTCAGCATTATATCTCTGAGATTCATCTGTTTTGCATACAGTAGTAGTTTATTTTTCTTGGAATTCCATTCTGTGAATATACTATGGTATAATTATTTCATGATTGCTGGACAATTAAGTAGTTTCTATTTTTTTTTTGGCGGTTCTGGGGATGGAACCCAGGGGCATTCAACCTCTGAGCTATACCTCCTGCCCTATTTTTTATTCTTTATTTTGAAACAGGGTCTCACTGAGTTGCAAAGGGCCTTACTAAGTAGTAGCTGAGGCTGTTCTTGAACCATGATCCTCCCATCTTAGCCTCTCAAATGCTGGGATTACAGGCGTGCACCCGGTTTGGCAAATCACAAGTTTGAGGACATTGTGGGCAAATTTAGCAAGACACTATCTCAAAATAAAAAAATAAGATGGGCATGGTGGCACATGCCTGTAATCCAGTATAGGAGGATTGTAGGTTCGAGGCTAGTGTGTGATAATTTAGCAAGACCCTGTTTCAAAATAACAAAATAGGGATAGGGTTGTAGCTCTGAGGTAGAGCACACCTGGATTCAATCTCTGGAGACACACACACACACACACACACACACACACACACACACACACACAGATATAGCTCAATCCCTTGGGGTCAACCCCAGAGCCCCCAACCCCAGTAAATAAGTAAGTAAGTAAATAAGGCTGAGGATGTAGTTCTTGTGGTAAAGGTATTTCTGGGTGCAATCTCCAGTACTGGGCAGGGAAACCTCAAAGAAAGAATGGTAAGGTTTAATGGCCAGTGGGCATTTAGGAAACCATGGAGAAAAAGAAGTTACGGGAAACTCTAGAGCATATACCTGTGAGACTGAGAATTATGGTGCCATTAACAGACATTAATCGGATAAGTTGGCAGAAATATTTTGAAGTCTTAAGACACATTGATTAGGGTGTAAGGCACCAAATGGAAGTATCCAGTGGGAGTTATCTAGCTAGAGTGAAAAATACTGGATTAGAGCTAAGGAAAGAGGTCTAGAAGGGATTTGGGAATATATACATAGAGATGATAATTGAAGCTACTAATTCTGGATTTGTTGAAAACTATTTTGACTGATAATTGAAGTGTTAACTGGAGCAGGTAGTTGAGGAATCTAGTTAAAAAGAAATCAATATATATTTTAATTCTTCAGGAATAATTTAGGTTGTAGCAGAGGCTGATGATTTATTTATTTACTCATTTATGGCACTGGAGATTGAACTCAGGGGCGTTCTGTCTCTGAACTACACCCTCCAGCTCTATTTTATTTTTATTTGGAAATAGGGTCTTGCTAGGTTGATGAGTCTTACTCCTTGCAAGACTGTCCTTGAACTTGTAATCCTCCTGACTCAGCCTTCCAAGTACTAGGATTACAAGTGTGTGCCACCATGCCTGGCTAGAGGATGATGATTTAAATATCATTTTGGGCTGGATTTGGTGGCCCTTGCCTGTAATCCTAGTACATGGGAGGTTGAGACTGAAGGATTGTAGGTTGGAGGCCAGTCTCAGCAATTTAGCGGGGCTCTGGTAACTTAGTGAGATCCTGTTAGAAAAAAAAAAATAAGCCGGGCATGGTGGTGCACACTTGTAATCTCAGCATTTGGGAGGCTGAACCAGGAGGATTGTGGTTTGTGGACAGCCTCAGCTATTACTTAGTGAGGCCCTCTGCAATTTAGTGAGACCCTGTTTCAAAATAAAGAATAAAAAATTGGAGCCAGGCGTGGTGGTACACGCTTGTAAGTAATCCCAGCATTGGGGAGGCTGAGACTGGAGGATCACGGTTCACTGACAGCTACCTAGTGAGGTCCTTTGCAACTTAGTGAGACCCTGTTTCAAAATAAAGTATAAAAAATAGGGCTGGGGGTAGAGCTTGGAGGTAGAATGCCCCTGGGTTCCATCCCCAGTACCGCAAAAAATAAAAAAATTCGGGCTGAGGAGTTTAGCTCAGAGATAGAATGTCCTTGGGTTCAATCCCTAGTACTGTAAAAAGCACATAAACAAAACAAATAAAATGAGGCTGGGAGTGTAGTTCAGAGGTAGAATGCCCTGGGTTCCATTTCTAGTAAGCATACACATGAAGAAAGGAAGAAAAAAGATTATTTTGGGGAGCTTGAAGAATTTAGCCATATGAAAAGTGAAAATGTAGAAGTAAAGTAAGGGATGAGATCCTGAAGGGGAGTGGATTGCAGAAAATTCCAGTACAGAACTTGGGAAATTATCCACAATTTGGGCAGAGAAGAGTAGTTTGAGATTGTGAAGAGGTCTTGAGGCCTAAGGAGCAGCAACCAGAGATCAGAGTAGAATCATGTGTCAAGAATGATGTACAAGAATGTGCACAGAAAGCCGGGCTTGGTGGTGCAGCTTGTAATCCCAGCTTTTGGGAGGCTGAGACAGGAAATTGCTGTTCGCAGACAGCCTCAGCTACTTACTGAGGTTCTTTGCAATTCAGTGAGACCCTGTTTCAAAATAAAGAATACAAAATAGGGCTGGGGGTGTAGCTCAGAGGTAGAATGCCCCTGGGTTCCATCCCCAATACTGCAAAAAAAAAAAAAAAAAAAAAAAAAAAAGAATGTGCACAGAATAGAACAGTGGAATAGAGTCTATACAGGGCAGTGTAGGTTCATTGCCAAGGGGACAAGGACTTGGAGGGTAGGTTATAGGTTTGGGAACATAGAATTTTTTTTTTACTTTTTTTCTCCTTATGGTCTTCAAGAGAGCAATTCAGAGTGCATAATGCATGGAGGTTTACCGAGTTGCTTGGAAGAATGTAGAAGTGGATGTAGGAAGTGTATTAAGAAGTTTATTTTAAGTAAGAAGACAAACTCAAGGGGGAAAAAAGGAAGGACTCTTACTTCAAAATTGGAGGCAAGAAGTAACAGATGGACAAAGATGTAGCATTTAGAAGCTGTAAAGAGGATTACAGGTGGAGAAGGTGTGATCTAAGAGAGTTTTGTGGAATTGAATAGTTGATAGGATTATGGATTTAAATGTGAAATTGACTTAGATTAGTTAATGAGATGGAGAGTTGTATTTAGAATTAATCTGTTGTGGAAGATTTCTGGTGGTACTTAATACTCTGTGTGTGGGTGTGGAGAAAACTTGATGAGGATTGTCTATTTCTGGGGAGCAGCATAGTGAGTCTAATGGAAGGTCATGATATTCTGAAATGGCTGATGGACAGGTTTAAATTATGAAGGGAACAATTGAAGCTGAGTAGTGGTACAGACCTGTAATAATCCTAGCACTTGGGAGACTGAGACTGGAGAATCTTAGGTTGGAGGCCAGCAAACAGTCATTTAGTGTGACTGTTTCAAAATAAAAAATAAAAAGGGCTGGGAGCGTGGCTCAGAGGTTGAATGGTTTTGGGTTTAATCTCCAGTGCCACACAAAAAGAATTTGAAGCTAAATGGTGATAAAGAGTAGGTGTATAGTTGGGACTTGGTGGTGCAAACTGTAATCCCAGTACTTTGGAGGCTGAGACAGGACAGTTGCAGGTTCAAAGCCAACCTCAGGAAATTAGCAAAGCTTTCAGCAACTTAGCCAGACCCTCATTCCGAATAAAAAAATAAAATAAGGCTGGGTGTGTAGCTTGGAGGTAGAATGCATCTGAGTTAACCCCCTCCCCCCAGACCCACCACACACACACAGAGAAAAGAATAGGTATGTACCTACAATATAACATAGTGGTGGCTTTAAAAAAAATTTTTTTTTTAAATTTGCGCATCTGGGAATGGAACCTAGGGGCATTTGACCTCTGAGCTACACCCCGTGCCCTATTTTTTATTCTTTATTTTGAAACCAGGTCTCACTGAGTTGCAGAGGGGCTCACTAAGCAGCTGAGGCTGTCCTTGAACTATGATCCTCTGGTCTCAGCCTCCCGGATGCTGGGATTACAAGCGTGAGCCACCACGCCCGGCTTGGTGGTGGCTTTTAATAAAGGGGTCTCTTGTGTGTGGTAGTGCCCGCCTATACTTGGGAGGTTGAGATAGGAGGGTGGTCTCAGCAAATATTGAGACTCTCATCAACTTAGTGAGACTCAGTTAAAAAAAAAAAGGGCTGGTGGTATAGCTTAGAGATAGGATGGCCCTGGTTCAATCCCCAGTACTACCAAAAAAAGAAAGGGGTGGAGGAATCTGTGAAGTTAAACACTTCGAATTGATGGCCTATTTTTCTGTATGTATATATAGCTGAAGTTCACATGCTGTTTTTTTTTTTTTTTTTTTTTTTGGTGGTACTGGGGATGGAACACAGGCTTCTACCTCCAGGCTACACTCCCAGACCTATTTTATATTTTATATTTTATTTGGAAACAGGGTCTCTTAAACCAGCCGAGGCTGGCTTCGAACCTGTGGGATCCTCCTGTCTCAGCCTCCCAAGCGCGGGGATTACAAGCGTGCGCCACCACACCTGGCTCTCTTCTATTCATATGTAATATACCAATATAAGTTCAGCACTCTACTGCTGAGTACATCCACGCCTGTTTCTTTTAATTTTTATTTTGAGACAGGGTCTCTCTGCGTGGCCTAAGCTGGCCTCTAACTTGTCATCGTCCTGCTTTAGAATGCTGAGTTGGTGGGATTAGCAGACATGCACAGCTGGGCCGGCTTGCTTTCTTTTTTCTTTTTCTAGTCTTGAACACTATAACCATAGCATTTGAATCCTTCATTGATTATAGTTGAGACCTAGATCAGGCCTCTTTAGCTTACATGTTTGTTCCCAAATTTTAGCTTTTTAGTTCTGCAATAGTGTTTATTTTTGTCAAATTTTGTCTTGTACTACCAAAGACTTGACTCTCAAGTGTGTAACTATGCCTGGTTGTAGTTCGAGCAACTAACATTTTTAAACAATTAAGGGACTAAACTGTATGATCCAGGTATAATTTATATTTTTTTGTGTGTGGTACTGGGAATAGAACCCCAGGGGCATTTGACCTCTGAGCAACACCCCCAGTCCTATTTTTTATTCTTTAATTTTGAAACAGGGTCTCACTGAATTAGAAAGGGCCTAAGTAGCTGAGACTGGCTTTGAACCTGCACCATCCTTCTGTTTCAGCCTCCCAAATGCTGGGATTACAAGCGTGTGCCACCACGCCTGGCTATGACTTACATTTTATATTTATCACATCGGAGGAAAGAGTACTTCTCTATCTTCTGTGTTCAGATCAAAGTTTTTTTTATGTTATTTCATGCTTTAGAGAGAGAAAGAGAATGAACAAAACATATGTAAGTATGTAAGGCAGAATTATGACCTGGCAGAAAGAAAAATATGACAAGGCATAAAATACATAGTATTGCTTTTTCTATGCTAGTGCAGCTTTGCTTTAGGAGTCTAGCATCTAGTCCTGAGTATTCACTTTTTTTTTTCCTTTCTTTTTCATCTAGTCACTCACCAAATTTAATAAGACTTAAAGTTTGAAAGTCTAAGGGGATCTCTGCCCAACTCAGAAAACTTTTTTTTTTTTTGGTAGTGACATCCCCAGCCATATTTTATTTTTATTTTGAAAGTCTTATTAGATTGATGAGAGTCTCACTATTGCTGAGGCTGTCCTTGAACCTGCTTAATCCTCTTGTCTTAGCTTCCCAAGTACTGGGCTTACAGGTGTATGTCTTGCTCAGCTCTTGGAAAACATTTTTTTGTGTGTGTTTGTGTGTGGTGCTGTGGATTGAAGCGAGGGCCTTGCACATCCTAGGGCCTTGTACTATACCACTGAGCTACATTCTCATTCCCCTCAACTCACAGAACTTGGCTATGGTACACAGCCTTGCTTGATGTGGTCTAGAATTGTTTCCAGTACATGCCTCAAATAAAACTAGGCCTTATGGAGTTGGGGGTATAGTCTCAATTTTGGGTGGATTGTATGGGTTATATTAATGACATCTGAAGGTGTTGGGAAGGATTACCTATTACCTTTAGAAATAGTTATTTTTAAATGATAACTGTATTAATTTGACATAGATAATTGACTGCACAAAATGAGGCTGGATGCCTAAAAATTTAGGTTGCAGTAGTCACTCTTCCTTGTAAATTTGAGAACGAGTATTCAAGGGATTAGAATGAAATGTGCACTTGGTTCTGCAAGGTCCTGTATATATGTTTGTGTAGATATGTGTGTACACATGTGATTTGTTCATTTGGTTAGGTTATATAATTAGTTTTTAGAAAAACTGTTCTGGTAGTTTTGAGTGATTCAAATGAATTGTTTAAAAATATTTAGAGCCGGGCGTGGTAGTGCATGCTTGCAATCCCAGCATTTGGGAGGATGAGACAGGAGGATCATGATTCACAGACAGCCTCAGCTACTACTTAGTGAGGCCCTTTGCAACTCAGTGAGACCCTGTTTCAAAATAAAGAAGAAAAAATAGGGCTGGGGGTGTAGCTTAGAGGTAGAATGCTCCTGGGTTCCATCCCCAGACGCCCCCTCCCCCCCAAAATTTAGAAAGATTATGGTTAGATTATTGGGAGCATGCCTAGGAAATGGATTTTTCAGTGACTACCGTCCTTTCTGGATTAAATTCACAAAATTTGAGGGCAGTCTGGGGGCAAATTTGTGTTAAGTTGCAAAATGTTCGCTTTGAGGGAACTATAGAGTAGGCCAGACAAATGCAGTGTATGAGAAAGTTATTCATGAACTGATTTGGGTGGAGTTGATAAAAAGTATGAAAGCTAGTTTCGGATATATTTTTGAATAACTAAGTGGGGACTGTCGTGGAGGAGATTTGTGAAGCTTGTTAGTATTAGGAAAGTAAATTTCAAGAGTAAAATGGGGGAGTAGTGCTGCTTGCATTAAAAACAGGCAAGAGTAAGCTCAAATGAGTAAATGCGGGTCTAGAGAAGTGAGTGTGAGGAAGGATGGAGGTACTCCCAGTCTGACTGTGAAGCAGTGTGGCTCTTGGGTCCTGCTTTGAAGACTTGCCTAAGCACAGCCGGGGCGTGGCTTAGTTAGGAAGCCTGCGGAGTCTAGGGTCTTGCAGGTGAGCAGCAGTGTGGGCAGCAGAGCCTGGCCTCGGATTCGCAGGGAGCAGGGAGCCGGCGGCGCAGGGCAGCGCGGCTGAGGGGCGGGCCTTGGCGCCGGGTCCTCACTCCCACCCCCACCCCCACCCCCACGGATGGACGCGGGGACGCGAGGAGCTGAGCGCACCCGCCCAGATCCTGCAGATCTTCTGTTGGACCCTTGGTGCTACAGGTGTAGGGTCTTTGCAAAGGTCATGTTCTAACTTGGTCTTCTAAACAGTGCTTTTTTTACTTATAGTTAAGAGCAGAAAAATGTTTGCCTGTGTTCTTTATAATGACCGAACTAGTAAAACTTGTATATTTAATGGTAAGAATGGTCCTAAGGCCTTTCCTTGATTATAGTCCAAATTTTTGCTCTCCGGGCTTTGTGAAGTACTTCTTATGGTGTGGGGAAAGAAATACTAAAAACTAAAGTTAGGAAATGCAGAGTTGAAACTCTTCCCCATAGATTGAATTTTGAAACAGCCTTTTTTATTTTACATAATTATGACTTGTTTAATGTGCCTCATATAAAATTTTGCAAAATAAGCATGGTGTGATTTAAAAAGACTATTAATTTGATAGAAAATAATGGTAAAAGTACCACACAGTTTTGAAATTTCAAGCATGTTAAATGTTGCTATAAATAAAATCTTGTTCAGATTTTTAGATTTAATAAATCTAAAAATATGTTTGCAGTTGTCTTTTGGTTGTAGGAGGTAGTCCTGGGTTTCTCTGCTTTTCTCTGGGCAGATTTTTAGTATTGTCAGCATGATATAGTTGTAGAACCTTAACCTGAGTGAATAATTTGCTTGAGATTCCCCATCTGTTTTGCAGCTGGGAATAGACTCTGAGTCTCTTATTCCCAGTCTGGTGACCTATCCAGGAATAGACTAATGAAACTGGGTATTTGTCTGTTTGGAGAAAAATATGGTCAAGTTGGTTTTATAATGTGTATTAAAGAGCTAAACAATGAGTGCTTATTTTTTTGAAGAGTTTAATTTTAAATATAATATCTCTGCACTGGATTTCTTTGGCCTTTCTTTAAAAACAAAGGACTTGATATTCCTTGTGTCACTTGTTAAGTGGGATTTGTACCATATTTACACTTGATTAAAATAGATGCTTATGGTATTTAACTGTGGGTGGATGTGTTTTTCACGTGGGTATTCTCAGTGGTTAGAGACTAGCAAATGATTGAGAATGTAGGCTCCTTGAAAATGCTAGGGAAAGCCAGGTGTGTTGGCGCACGCTTGTAATCCCAGCATTTGGGAGGCTGGGATAGGAGGATCTGGGTTCACGGATAGCCTTAGCTACTCAGTGAGACCCTGTTTCAAAATAAAGAATAAAAAAATAGGGCTGGGGGGTGTAGCTTAGAGGTAGAATGCCCCTGGGTTCCATTTCTGAAAAAAGGAGAAAAAAAAAGATAAAATGATAGAAAATACTAATTTCATTAATTTCTTTTTAAAACCTTTGGGTCTCTTTCTTGGCTTAATTAACAAGGTACAGATAGAATACTTGTGAATTTCCCCATAGTTTTGTATACTTTTATTCTCATTATTACTACATTGGCCACATGCAAGAATATTTGGCTTTTTTTTTTTTTTTAGTTGACCTCATACAAAAGAATTCCTTGTCTTTTTATAGTATTTGAGTTGCAATTGGACCTTTTTGTTCTGTTAAACATCCCTACCCTTTCTTATGCCTTTCCTCCTTGTATTACAAAACAGAAACAATCTTACTTCCCACCCTTTTTCTTTTCTTTTTAGTGGCTAAGGGCATTCTACTTCTGATCTACCCCCCACTCACCTTTTTTTTCCCCCCAGACAGGGCCTTCTTAAGTTGCTGATTCAGGCCATGAACCTGCTATCTTCCTGTTTCATCCTCCCAGGTACTGGAATTATAGGCAAGTGACACCATTTCTGGCTCTTTCTCCTCTTCCTCCCTTTTTTTTTTTTTTTTTTTTTTGATGGTACTGGGGATTGAACCCAGGGGTACTCTACCTCCAAGTTACATCCCCAGCCCTATTTTATTTTTATTTTTTAAACAGCCTCACTAGGTTGATGAGGCTCACTACTTGCTGCGGCTGCCCTTGAACCTCAGTCTCCAAGTACTAGGATTACAGGAGTGCGCCACCACACCTGGCTTCTTTCTTATCTTGATTTTTAAATCTGATACTATGGTTCCAAA
Source organism: Muscardinus avellanarius (assembly GCF_963383645.1). Lineage (NCBI taxonomy): Eukaryota > Metazoa > Chordata > Mammalia > Rodentia > Gliridae > Muscardinus > Muscardinus avellanarius. The sequence continues at coordinate 75,063,576 of NC_137790.1, read as the reverse complement.
CCAGAGGTGATTTTGTCAATGTCTGGATATATTTTTTATTATTTTGCTGGGAGACTGTTGGCTTCTGATGGATAGCTGCTAAATACCTATGGTACACAGGACAGCCTTGATAAGAAAGAAATTATATAGTGCAAAATGTTAGTAATGCCAGTGTTGAGAAATCCTGATCTAATGAGAATAACATTCTTCCAAATAATTTAAACCTGAGAGTTATTTATGTTTTTTATAATATTGGGGATTAAACCTGAAGGCATGCTACCTTTGAGCTATACCCCCAGCCCTATTTTTATTCTTTATTTTCAAACAGGGTCTCACTGAGTTGTGGAAGGTCTTAACTGAGTGGTTGAGGCTGGCTGCGAACCCACGATCCTCCTGTCTCAGCCTCCCAAATACTGGAATTACAAGTGTGCCCCACCCTGCCTGGCTCCTGATAGATATTTATAATGTAATTGGTATTTCTATATGATATATGTTATGAATCTTTTTCTGAAGTTATCATTTAAAGGATCATGGGTCAGTGGTTATGAAGTATATTAGAATGCAGGCGTTTGGAGTTGGAAGATAAACAAGCATAACTCCTTCAGCTTTAGACTCAGTTTATTTTTTCTAAATGGAAACTGAGTTTCAGAAAGATTATCGCTTCTTTGGGTCCTACAGATAATGTAGAGCTCATTTTTTGTTATTTCAATGATTTAGTTTAATTTTCTTAGTTAAAATTAATTGTAATCATGTTACTGAGGTGAAGAGTATTATATGATCTATGCTTAATATACAAATAAGTTTAATCAAATTAAAAACTTGAATTGAATTGTGATAAGTATTTTTTGGGTAATTTTTGGTGTGACAAGGTCTCACTAAATTGTACAGGCTGGCTTAGAATTTGTCTCCTGCCTCAGCCTCCCAAATAGCGAGGCCTTCAGGAGAGTCACATTGTACCCAGCTTTTTGCTCACTTTCTAATCAGAATATTTGTTACTGTTTTTACCACTGAGGTTTTTGTTTTTGTTTTTTGTAGTACTGGAGTTAAACTTGGAAGTGCTATGCCACTGAGCTACATCTCCAGCACTTATCTGTTTGTTTAAAACCCAGGGGCATTATACCTCTAAGCTAAGCCATAGCCCTTTATTATTTATTTATTTAGTTAGTTAGTTTTGGTGGTACTGGGGATGGAGCCCTTCTACCTCTGGGCTACACTCCCAAACCTATTTTATATTTTATTTGGAAACAGGGTCTCTTAAGCCAGCGAGGCTGGCTTCAGACCTGCATGATCCTCCTGTTTCCGCCTCCCAAGTGCGGGGATTACAAGTGTGCGCCATCACACCTGGCTATATTTTATTTTATTTTATTTATTTTATTTATTTTGGTGGTACTGGGGTTCCTGGAAGTCCTTCTACCTTTGGGCTACACTCCCAGACCTATTTTTACATTTTTATTTGGAAACAGGGTCTCCTAAGCCAGCGCACGTGGCTGGCTTCGAACCTTTGCGATCCTCCTGTCTCTGCCTCCCAAGCACGGGGATTACAAGCGTGTGCCACCACGCCCAGCCTATTTTTTATTTTTTAAATTAAAAATTAGAGCCGGGTGTGGTGGTGCACGCGTGTAATCTCAGCATTTGGGAGGCTGTGACAGGAGGATCACAGTTCCAGGACAGCCTCCGCTACTTAATGAGGCCCTTTGTAAGTCAGTGAGACCCTGCTTCAAAATAAAGAATAAAAAGTAGGGCTGGTGGTATAGCTCAGAGGTAGAATGCCCCTGGTTCCATCCCCAGTCCCCGCCCCCCCCCCCACACACACATTAAAAATTAGTACTAGGGATTGAACTCAGAGTTCTACTTCTTGAACTAGACCCCTAGCCCATTTTATTTTTGTCTTGAAACAGAGGCTCCTTAAGTTACTGAGAGTCCCACTTAAGTGGGTAAGACTGGCTTGGAACCTGCCATCCTCCTACAGGTATGTGCTGTCATGCCCTGCTTGATTTGTTTTGAAACAGGTACTCCCTTAGTTGTTGAGAGTCTTGCTAGGTTGCTGAGGCTGACCTTGAACCTGTGATCTTCCTGTTTCAGCCTCTCAAGTCCTGGGATTCCAGGTGTCCACCACCATACCCACCAAGCCAAACTTGGGCTTTGTTTTTTTGCTTTGACACAGGGTTTCTCTAGGTTGCTGAGTCTTGCTACATTGCTTTGAACCTGTGGTCCCAGTACTGGGATTATAGGTATGTGCCACCATGCCTAGCTCTTTTTTATTTTTATTTATTTATTTATTTTTTGTGGTTCTGGGGATTGAACTCAGGGCCTTCCATTTCTGAGCTACACCCCCAGCCTTTTTTATTTCTTGTATTTTTGAAACAGTCTCAAAAACAGGGTCTCACTAGGTGCTGAGAGTCTTCCCCTTTTCGCTGAGGCTGTCTTCAAACCTCTGATTCTCCTTTCTCAGCTTTTATTTATTTATTTATTTTTGGTGGCACTGGGGTGGAACCCAGAGGCTTTCTACCTCCAGGCTATATTCCCAGACCTATTTTATATTTTATTTGGAAACGGGGTCTCACTAAGTTGCCGAGAGCCTAAGTAGCTGAGGCTGGCTTCGAACCTGCGCGATCCTCCTGTCTCAGCCTCCCAAGCGCGGGGATTACAAGCGTGCGCCACCACGCCCGGCTATCAGCCTTTATTTTTTATTTGAGACAGGATCTCTCAAATTTGCTGAGGCTCAAACTTGTGAACCTCTATTTTTGGCCTCCTGAGTTCCTGGAATTACAGATAATGGGCCAACAGTAAATACATCTGCTGTTGAGTTTTGAGAGTTCTTTATAGTGCAGATATAGGAATTTTATTAGGTAATATAGTTTGTAAGCATTTTCTCCCATAACATGGTCTTGCAGGCAAATATATTTAGTTTTGATGTTAGGCTTATTTTCTTTTATGGGACATGTTTTTGGTGCTAAGTGCAACAACCTTTTATTTTTTTGCTGTACTAGGGATGCCACCACACCCTGCAGCCTACCTGTTTTTGGTTTTGTTTTGTTTTGTTTTTTGGTGGTACTGGGGATGGAACCCAGAGGCTTTTCTACCTCTGGGTTATACTTCCAGACCTATTTTATGCTTTATTTGAAAACAGGGTCTCCCTAAGTTGCTGAGAGCCTCACTAAGTAGCTGTGGCTCGCTTTGAACCTGTGTGATCCTCCTGTCTCAGCCTCCCATGCGCTGGGATTACAAGCCTGTTCCACCATGCCCGGCTGCCTACCTGTTTATAAAGCAGGTTTTTTTTTTTTTTTTTTTTTTTTTTGAGCTACACACTCAGCCCCATTTTTTAATTCTTTATTTTGAAACAGGGTCTTACTGAGTTGCATAGGGCCTCACTAAGTAGCAGAGGTTGTCTGTGAACTGTGATCCTCCTGTCTCAGCCTCCCAAATGCTGGGATTACAAGTGTGTGCCACCACGCCCGGGTATTTTTTAAAATTTAAAATTTTAATTTTCTTTGTTATTGAGTTTCATGAGTTTCTTATATTTTTGGGGTATTAGTTTCTCTGTTTTTTTTTTTTTTTTATGGTACTGGGGTTCCTGGAAACCCTTCTACATCCGGGCTACACTTCGAGGCCTATTTTATATATTTTTTTGGAAACAGGATCTCTTAAGCCAGTGAGACTGGCTTTGAACCAAAAAGGATCCTCCTGTCTCCGCCTCCCAAGCAAGGGGATTACAAGCGTGTGCCACCACGCCCGGTGGATATTAGCTTCTTGTTAGATGTGATCTGCACACATTTTTCCCCATTCCATAGGTTGCCTTTTCAATCTGTGGATGTTTCTGGTTCTTTGTTCCACAGAAGTCTTTTAATTTGGTGTAGTTTCCACTTGTGTTTTTGCTTTTGTTGTCTATCTGCTGTTTGCTGTTGGTGTCATATCCAAGAGATGCTTGCCATGTTCATGAAGCTTTTCTTTTGCTCCTTACCTCCAGGAGAGTTACATTTTCAAAACTTACATGTAGTAGTAGTAGTAGTAGTAGTAGTAGTAGTAGTAGTAGTAGTAGTGGTGTGTGTGTGTGTGTATGTGTTTGGTGGGGAATTGAATTCAGTGCCTCACACATACTAAAAGCATGGGCTCTTCTGAGCTATATCCGCAAGCTGCTCAGATTTTTTTTTTTTTTTTCTGTACTGGGGATGGAGTCTAGGGGCATTCTACCTCTGAGCTACACCCCCAGCTCTATTTTGTATTCTTTATTTTGAAACAGGGTCTCACTGAGTTGCAAAGAACCTCAGTAAGTATCTGAGGCTGTCTGCGAACAGCAATTTCCTGTCTCAGCCTCCCAAAAGCTGGGATTACAAGCTGCACCACCACGCCCGGCTTTCTGTGCACATTCTTGTACATCATTCTTGACACATGATTCTACTCTGATCTCTGGTTGCTGCTCCTCATCAGGACCTCTTCACAATCTCAAACTCCTCTTCTCTGCCCTAATTGTGGATAGAGGCTGTGATTACAACTGTGTGCCACCATGCCTGGCTGAAGTCTCTTCTCTTTCTAATTGTTTTTTTTTTTTCTTTTTTTAATGGAAGGGTATTGGATTTCATCCTTTTTTTTTTTTTGCATTCATTGAGATAAACTGCCAAAAGTATGCGTTTTTGTCCTCTCTTCTATTGATATGGTGTACTATGTTAATTGATTTTCAGATGTTAAACCAACCTAGCATTCCTGAGATGAATCATCTTTGGTCCTGTTGTAATTCTTTTTATGTGTTAATGGATTTGGTTTGTTGGCATTTTGTTGAGGATTTATGTATTCATATTTATAGGAGATACTAATCTTGACATTTTCTTGTGATGTCTTTTGCTGTTAGTAATACGGACCTCATACGATAAGTTGGAAAATGTTTTCTTCTTTGTTGTGGGGAGTTTGAACATCTGACATTCATTCTTCACTAGGTGGTAGAATTCAACAGTGAAACCAGTTATCCTAGAAAGTTTTTTCAGAGTTTTAAATTAAGGATCCAGGTTCTTTTTATGGCTAAAGAGGTGTTTACAGTCTCCCTCTCATCTTGCTTGAGCTTTGCTAGTGTGGTTTTGAGAAATAGATGTAAAATTCGAGGATATAGAGTGGGGTGTGGTTGTACATGCCTATAATCTCAGTATTTGGGGAGGCTGAGACATGATCACAAGTTCTAAACTGGCCATACCAGTTTAGTGAGACCCTGTTTCCAAACAAAAAAAATAAGATACGGCTGTGAGTATAGGTCATAAGTAGACTTGTCTTTCTGTTACTTAATTTCATTATTTCTGTTTAAAAATTTTTTTTTGAGGTTTGTTGTGTGTTTCAGGCATGATCTGCCTAGGTGAATATTCCATGGGAGTTTGGAAAAAATGTATATTCTGCTGTTGCTGAGTGAAGTATTTCCACATATGCCACTACACCATATTGGTTGATTTTGTTATTAATGTATACACTTTGAGTTAAAAAAATACTGTATGTCTTTTTCATTCAACTTAGGTTGCTATATTTGAATGTTTGGTAGTAACACATAATTGGATTATTTAAAAACTACTCAGTCTGTTTTGTGATTTGTTTTAAACCATTCATATTTAAGATAATTATCGATATGTTAACATGTAAGCCTGCCATTTTGTTATTTGTTTTTATTTCCTCTGATGTTTGTTTTCTTGCCTTCTTGTGGGTTTTATATGCATTTTTTAGAGTTGCCTTGATTTATTTACGGTGCTTGTGTGTGTGTGTGCATGCATAATTAGAATTGAACTCAGAGATACTTCTATCCCAGTTATACCCTCAGTCCTTTTTTATTTGTAATAGGATTTCACTGAGGTGCTGAGAATCTTGGTAAGTTTCTACAGCTTATTGGGAACCTAAGATCCTCCTGTTCTGGCCCCCAAGTACTGGGATTATGGGCCTGTGCCACCTTGCCAGGCTATTTGTAGTGTTTTAAAGTTTTTCTTTTGATAGAATGTTTTCAGTAGTTGTTGTGGTTATTATAATATGCGTAAATGACTTATAACAGTCTATTTGTGTCAGCATTTTGCCATTTCCATTGAAGTGTGAGGCCTCACTTTTTATCTTTTACTTCTCCAGTTTTAAATATAATTGCCTTAAGTATCAGGTGGTGGTGTAATTTTTGTTTTAGTCATCAGATATGATTTATAAAATGAATGAAGGAAGAGATAATGTCTTATTTATGCCTTTATTTCTATTCTTCCTTTTGTTACTTCTTTTCTGATATGCCAAGGTTCTTTTCTTTTTTTACTTATAATTTCCCTTGTTTTGAAAATTTTAAGCCAGGCATGGTGGACCCACGCTTGTAATCCTAGTACTTGGGAGGCTGAGACAGGAGGATCGGGGTTCATGGACAGCTTCAGCTACTTTGTGAGGCCCTCCACAACTTAGTGAGACCCTATTTCAAAATAAAGAATAAAAAATAGGGGTGGGGGTATAGCTCAGAGGTGGAATGTCCTTGGGTTCCGTCACAGTACTGCAAAAAAAAAAAAAAAAAATCAGTCAGTCATAATGGGTAGGCCTTCTAGCAACACATTCTTTTAGTCTTTTGTCTTTTGGATATGTTTTGTATTTCCTTGTCATTCTTGAATTGTAGTTTCACTGGGTATAGAATTTTTGGCTGAAAGTTATTTTCTCCCCAATATTTTATTTTATTTTATTTTATTTATTTATTTATTTATTTATTTATTTATTTATTTATTGTACTGGGGGTGGAACCCAGGGGCTTTTCTACCTCTGGGCTATCCTCCCAGACCTATTTTATTATACTTTATTTGGAAACAAGGTCTCACTAAGTTGCTGAGAGCCTCGCTAAGTAGCTGAGGCTGGCTTCGAACCTGCGCAATCCTCCTGTCTCAGCCTCCCAAGCACAGGGATAAAAAGTGTGCACCACCATGCCCGACTCCACCAATATTTAGAAAAATACAGCACCACTTTTATTTTTGGCCTTTATGGTTTCAGATGAGAAATCTTGGTGTCATTTGAATTGGTGTTTGTTGCAGTATGAGTAATGTGCTATTTCTCTCTGGAAGCTTTTAAGGTTTTTCTTTGCTTTTAGTTTTTTATTTTATTTAATTGTTTTGGCACTGGAGTTTACACTTGGAGTGAAGATTCTACCTCTGAGTTACACCTCTAGCCTTATTTTATTGTAAACAACCTCACTACTCTCTCTCTCTCTTTTTTTTTTTTTTTTGTGGGTCTGGGGATGGAACCCAGGGGCATTCTACCTCCAAGCTACACCCCTGCCCTGTTTTGTATTCTTTATTTTGAAACTGGGCCTCATTGAGTTTCAGAGGGCCTCACTAAGTAGCTGAGGCTGGCCTTGAACCTGTGATCCTCCTGTCTCAGCCTCCCAAGCACTGGAATTAACAGGTGTACAATCACTATGCCTAGCCAATGTGTGTTTTAGTTCTATAATTTTCTTTTGTTTTTTCTCTACTTTGCTGAGATTTTCCTTTTTTTTCCCCTCTTTCTGTACTAGGGATGGAATCCAGGGGCATTGACCCTCTGAGATATACCCCCAGTCCCATTTTTTTTTTTTTTTTTGGTACTGGGGGTAGAACCCAGGGGCTTTCTACCTCCAGGCCATACTCCCAGACCCATTTTATATTTTATTTGGAAACAGGGTCTCACTAAGTTGCTGAGAACCTCCTCACTAAGTAGCTGGGGTTGGCTTCGAACCTGTGCGATCCTCCTGTCTCAGCCTCTCAAGCACAGGGGTTACAAGTGTGCACCACCACGCCCAGCATTTCAGTCCCATTTTTTATTCTTCATTTTGAAACAGGGTCTCACTGAGTTGCAAAGGGCCTCACTAAGCAGCTGAGGCTGAGGCTGTTCTTGAACTATGATCCTCCTGTCTCAGCCTCCCAAATGCTGGGATTACAGGTGTGTGGTACCACATCTTGCTTTTGCTTAAATTTTTCCCTTTTTTAACTTGCTTCAGGAGTCTGTGTAATTCATTGCAGAAACTTTTTTTTTTTTTTTTTTTTGGGTGGTACTGGGTTTCTGGAAACCCTTCTACCTCTGGCCTATACTCCCAGACCTATTTTAAAATTTTTAAAATTTTGAAATAGGATTCTCCTGTCTCCACCTCCCAAGTGCAGGGATTAAAAGTGTGCGCCACCACGCCCGGCCAGTGCAGAAACATTTTTATTATAACCAATTATTGTTTTTCACTTGTTTCAGGAGAATATGTAATCGATCACAGAAATCTTTTTTTTTTTTTTTTTTGATGACTTCTCTAAAATCCTTGTCAAATAATTCCAACATCTGCTGGGCGTGGTGGCTTATGCTTGTAATCCCCGCGTTTGGGAGACTGAGATAGGAGGATTGCACAGGTTTGAAGCTAGCCTCAGCTACTTAGTGAGGCGCTCAGCAACTTAAACCCTGTTTCCAAAAAAAAAAAATAATAATAATAATAAAAGATCTGGGAGTATAGCCCAGAGGTAGAAAGCCTCTGGTAAAAAAAAAAAAAAAAAAAATCCAACATCTGACTATCTGACTTATTTGTGACATTATGTTGGTTGCCTTTTCTCATTCATGGTGTAATTTTCAAAGTTTATCTGTTATATTAGGAGACTCTGGGCCCTAGATAAAGTATTTATTTATTTATTTTGCGAGTCTGGGGATGGAACCCAGGGGCATTGGACTTACGAGCTACACTCCCTGCCCAATTTTTTATTCTTTATTTTGAGACAGAGTCTCACTAAGTTGTGGAGGACCTCACTAAGTAGCTGAGGCTGTCTGCGAACCGCAATCCTTCAGTCTCAGCCTCCTGAATGCTGGGATTACAAGCGTGCGCCACCATGCCTGGTTTGACGTTTTTATTTTAGAAGGCAGTCACTATTTAGGTTTAGCATCCAGTACTGGCTTATTTTTTGTGGTCTGTGGTTCTAGGGCAGCCTAATATTCAGACTTTGCAGTCCATTGCATTTTTCTGAGCCTGCTGGAACAACAGTTCCATTTCATGCTGTATAGTTCCATCCCTTCCTCTTTTATCCCCTCCCCTTCCCTCCTTTCCTTCTCCTTCCCTTTCCTTCTCTCTTCTTTCCCCTCTTCAGACATGCTTCATCACTGAGTGACATTCCTAAGCCCCCCTCCCTGCCTTTTTATATTTGAGACAGGGCTTTGCTAAATTGACCAGGCTGACCTTGAGTTTGCCAATCCTCCTACCTCTACTTCCCAGGTACTGACTGGGATTACACTCATGTATCATGCACTACTATGCATGGTTTAGGGCATACCATTCCTTTTATGTGTGGGCATACTTCTGCACTATTATCAGTGGCTTGTATAATTCTGGAGATGTAGACAAGAGTTGATACGAATGATTGACTCTGACATTGAATAAGGTGAAAATTGTCAAAAGATAATCTGGAAATAGAATATTACTTTTTGGGGCCCATTTATAAGTTTTTAAATAAGTATTTAATTACATTTCATATTAAAAGTAATAATTCCAGCCAGATGCAGTGACACATGCCTATAATCCCAGCATTTGGAAGACTGAGTTGGGTGGGAGTGGGGGAATTGCAGGTTTCACCTCAGCCTCAGCAATTTAGTGAGAACATTTCCAAATAAAATATGTAGGGCTGAGGGTGTAGCTTGGAAGTAGAATACTTCTGGGTTCAATCTCCAGTAAACTCCCCCCCCCCACACACACACAGTCAAAGATGGAATTGGGCTGGGTGTGGTGGCGCACGCTTGTAATGCCCGCACTTGGGAGGCTGAGACAGGAGGATCGCACAGGTTCGAAGTCAGCTTCAGCTACTTATGAGGCTCTCAGCAGCTTAGTTACTGGAGCCAGCAGGCAAAAGTACAGGTTCCTAAGAGAGGAGTGAGGATTAAAGAATTCAATTCTAAGAATTCAATTCAAGCATAGGAGGATCACCGGTCTTCTCCGTCAATAGCTCTACTGGCCGATCCTGGGTTTATTTCTCTTGTGGTATTTATACAGTTTCTTACACCGGAATACAATAATGACAAATCCAAAGTACATACATCACGGGCAGGTCAATCAATACCCTCGTGCCATCACAAACAACACGAACCTAATCTTCTCTCAGACCTTAATTACTTTGAACCCTCCATGACCCTGGGTGAAGGTCAGCTGAAAGAAGGACAGTCAGAAGTATTATTTTAGTACAGATAAGGGGAAAACCTTAATGGCTCCCCACACTTAGTGAGACCCTGTTGCCAAATAAAATATAAAATAGGTCTGGGAGTATAGCCTGGAGGTAGAAAAGCCTCTGGGTTCCACCCCCAGTACCACCAAAAAGAAAAAGATGGAATTGGAATTACTACTGTGTGTGTGTGTGTGTGTGTGTGTGTGTGTGTGTGTGTATGTGTGTGTTTTACTGGGGTACACCCCCAGCACAATTTTATTTTTTGTTTTGAAATAGGGTCTCACTAGGTTGCTGAGAGTTGCTACTAATCTTCAATCCTCCCTGTCTCAGCCTCCCAAGTACTGGGATGACTGGTGTGTGCCACTATACCTGGCATTTTTTGACTTTTAATAGTATTTTAATTTTTTTTGTGTGTGATACTTGGGATTGAATCCAGGGGCATCATTCTACTTCTGAGATACATCCCCCCTATTTTATTTTGAAATAGAGCCTCACAAAGTTGTGGAGGGCCTCCCTATAAATTGCTGAGCCTGGCTATCAACCTTTGATCCTCCTGTCTCAGCCTTTCAAGTACTCAGATTACAGGTTTGTGCCACCTCACCCAGCAACATTATATTTTTATTCACACTTCTTTTTTGTATTGGGAATTGAACTTAGGGCTATACAACCATTTTATTTTCAAACAGGATCTTTTAAAGTTGCTGAAGACTTTGCTAAATTGCAGAAGATAGCCTCAAACTTCTGATCTTCCTGTCTCAGCTTCCCAAGAACTGGAATTGCAGGCATGCATCACTGTATCTGGCAAGAATTGACACTTTATTATTATTATTATTATTATTATTATTATTATTATTATTTGTGGTACTAGCGTTGGAACCCAGGGCATTCTACTTCTGAGCTATACCCTCAGCCTCATTTTTTATTCTTTACTTTGAAACAGTCTCACTGAGTTGCAAAGGACCTCACTAAGTAGCTGAGGCTGTCCTTGAACCGTGATCCTCTTTTCTCAGCCTCCCAAATACTGGGATTACAAGCATGTGCCACCATGCCTGGCAAGAATTGGCACTATAAAAAACAAGTTTAAGGCTGGGCTTGGTAGCACATGCCTATAATTGTAGAACATGGAAGGCTGGGACAGGAGGATCACAGATTTAAGAACATCCTCAGCTAATAGTGAGACTCAGCAAAACAAAAAATTTAAAAAAAGCTCAGACATTAAAAGAAATTAAAAAAAAAAAAACTTATTAGTCCCTGAGTTTAATCCCCAGTTCCAAAAATAAAAACATTTAAGTCAGGGCAGGACACACATCTGTACTCCCAGACCCGCAAAAAATTAAATAAATAAATAAATTGGTACTCGTAATCTTTTCTAAGAGTCCCTTAGTCTGTTACATTGCACTAATATTTGTGTTAGAAAAAATAAGATGAGCTTAGTGTGGTGGCGCATGATTGTAATCACCATACTAGGGAGGCTGAGACAGGAGGATTGCAGGTGCACATCCAGCCTCAGCTACTTAGACCCTCTGCAACTTAGTGAGATCCTGTTTCAAAATAAAGAATAAAATAGGGCTGGGAATGTAGCTCAAAGGTAGAATAACCCTGGGTTCAATTCACAGTGCTGCAAAAAAAAAAATATATATATATATACACATATTTACACACATGTATATACCTTGATTAATGTATAAATGTATAACATGTAAAATGCTATCTAGGTTAAAAAGATTCTAAAAGATGAAGCACACGGTGGCGTGCATTTGTAATCCCAGCCTTCAAGAGACTGTTATTGGAGGATTGTGGCTTGCAGACAGCCTCAGCTACTTAGCGAGGCCCTTGCTACTCAGTGAGACCCTGTTTCAAAAATAAAATGACTAAAAAATAGGCCTGGGAGTATAGCTCGGAGGTAGAATGCCCCTGGGTTCTATCCCTAGTACTGCAGGGGAAAAAAAAAAGACTAAGCATTTTGGGGTTCAGATTCTATTTATTTATTTTTTGCGGTACTGTGGATTGACCCCAGGGGCATTTTACCTCTGAGCTTCACCTCCAGCACTATTTTTTATTCTTTATTTTGAAAGAGGGTCTCACTAAGTTGCAGAGATCCTAAGTAGCTATGAGGCTGAGGCTGGCTGTGATCCCCGATCTTCCTGTCTCAGCCTCTCAAATGCTGGGATTACAAGCGTGCGCCACCACGCCCGGCTGTAATGAAACTTTTAAAAAAAGCCATAAAGCCAGGCGTGGTGGCACAGGTTTTTAATCTCAGCATCTGGGAGGCTAATACCGGAGGATTGTGGTTCACGGACAGTCTCAGCTACTTAGTGAGGTCCTTTGCAACTCAGTGAGGCCCTGTTTCAAAATAGAGAATAAAATATAGGCTAAGGGGTGTAGCTTGGAGGTCGAATACCCCTGGGTTCCATCCCCAGACCCACACACAAAAAAATAGGACTGAGGGTGTAGCTTGGAGGTAGATGCTCCTGGGTTCCATCCCCAATCCTCAGTACTGCGTTCTTGCTAGGTGCAGTGATACATGCCTGTATTGCCAGTACTCAGGAGGCTGAGACGGGAGGATTGCAGGTTTGAGGCCAATGTCCTATAAGCTGGACATGGTGGCGCCTGCTTGTAACCCCTGTGCTTGGAAGGCAGAGACTGGAAGATTGCGCAGGTTTGAAGCCAGCCTCGCTGGTTTAAGAGACCCTGTTCCCAAATAAAATATAAAATAGGTCTGGGAGTGTAGCCTGGAGGTAGAAGGGTTCCATCCCCAGTACCACCTTAAAAAAAAAAAAATTAGCGAGACCCTTTTTTTTTTTTTTTTTTTGGTGCCCTGGGGGTTGTACCCAGGGGCATTTTATTTCTGAGCTATGTCCCCAGCCCAATTTTTAAACTTTTTATTTTGAAACAGGATCTCTCTGGGTTGATGAAAGTCTCATTATTTTCTGAGGCTGTCCTTGAACCTGTTATCCTCCTGTCTCAGGCTCTCAAGTGCTGAGATTACAAGTTTGTGCCACCATGCCTGGCCTAGCATTGTTTTAAAACAAGCATTGGAAGTCCTGGCGTGGTGGCACAGACTTGTAATCCTTGCACTTGGGAGGCTGAGACAGGAGGATTGTACAGGTTCGAAGCCAGCCTCAGCTTCTTAGTGAGGCTCTCAGCAACTTAGTGAGACCCTGTTTCCAAATAAAATATAAAATAGGTCTGGGAGGATGGCCTGGAGGTAGAAAGCCCCTGGGTTCCACCCCCAGTACCACCAAATAAAACAACAACAACAACAACAACAACAACAACAGCAACAACAACAAAAAAACAAGCATTGGAAATTAAGTTAGGTAGAACTGAACCACTTTTTCATCACTAACAGTAATCATGTACCTTTGTTGCATTGTTTCATAGTTTATATTAGAGTCATCAGTAGGTTGGATCTCTTTATTGATAAGATCTTCAAATCTTTAAAGGGAAATTCCGAGGGTCCTGCTGCCAAAATGCCACTAGACTGGTTTTGAGACTGGATTCTGCCACTTCACTAGGTTAATGGGACTTTCGATGTCCTTTCTACATTTTTGTTATCTATGATTCCTTAATTAAGAGATAATGTGTTTTGATTAAATTTCTCAAGCTTAATTCTAGTTTTATTTAATTACTTAAAAGATATTAAGTATGTACTGTATGCAAGACACTGTTTTAGGCACTCAGGATATATCTGTGAGCAGATTAGAAAAATATTTTGAAGTGGATAAGGGATTTAGTTATGAGGATCTATGGGGAAAGTGTGTTCCAGACAGTGCAGGAGGCCCTGAGGTCTGTTGGAACATACTGGAGATTGTACAAGATAAGGAGGTCCCTGAGGCTGGAGTCCAGTGGAGGAGAATGTAGAGCTGAGGTGTGAAAGATGAGGGTGTGGTGGTGGTAGCTAGATTCTTCCACTTACTGGTTGTGTATCTTTTCACAAATGGTATTACCGTTAAGTTTTAAATCTGTAAAATGTAAATAAACAGGCTGAGTGTCCCTTATCTGAAATGCTTGGGACCAGGAGGGTTTCGTATATTATTTGGGGAGGACTTGAGAGCACATATATTTTGGGACTGAGACCAAAGTCTAAAAGTGAAATTTATTTATGTCTCATATATATTATCTGTAACCCCCCTCCCCAGTTTTTTTTTTTTTTTTTTTGTCCTGAGGATTAAACTCAGGGATATAAGAACTCTGAGCTATACCCCTGGCCCTTTTTGTTTGAAACAGATTCTTGCTAAATTGCTGAGGCTGGCTTCAAACCTCTACTCCTGTCTCAGCCTCCCAAGAAACTGGCTTTGAAAGTAATTTTATACAATATTTAAAATAATTCTGTTCATAAAACAAAGTGGTGTTTTTTTGGTGTGTGTGTGTGTGTGTGTGTGTGGTGCTGGGGATTGAGCCCAGACGCATTCTACCACCAAGCCACACCCCCCAGCCCAATTCTTTTTTACTATTTTGAAACAAGGTCTCACTAAGTTGCCTCACTAAGTAGCTGAGGCTGGAGAACCCTGGTCCTCCTGTCAGCCTTCCAAGTACTGGGATTACAAGCATTGGCCATCATGCTCGGCTTGAAACAAAATTTTCATGGTGTGAGATTTTCCACTTGAGGCACACTGCATTGTTTGCTCAAAAAGTTTTGGATTTTGGAACCCAGCGAGGTGGCTCATGCCTGTAATCCCAGTTTTTGGGAGGCAGAGACAGGAGGATCACAGGTTCCAAGCCAGCCTCAGCAATTTACTGATTCCCTGATTCAAAAATAAAAAGGGCCGGGGGTGTAGCTTATAGGTAGAATACCACTGAGTTCAATCCCCTGAGCAAAATCTAAAGCATATTCTCCTTGCTTACTTATATGTGGAATCAACAAAGGCCAGCCTTCCTTTTCTTTTGAAGGAATTGTATTCTGTTTTGTTTTTTTCTATGATAAACTGCTTAATTTAAGGTTCCTTTATAGCACTCTTTGCATTACTATTATTAACATTTATTGTTATGTGTCCCTACCACACTGAATTGCCAAATTCTGAACTTTAGGCAGAAACCATGGCATTTTATGTGTGTCTTAGTGATTTTAGTATATTTTAGATATCTATCAGGTGATAAATAATAGAATTAGAGACAAAAATGTTAGCTCAATTAATAAATTAGTTCATCTGCTAGTAAGTATATTTGAATATTGCCAGCCACTCAAAATTAAATAATGGATCTGGGATGTAGCTCAGTGATAAAACACTTGCCTAGCATGTGGGAAGCATTGAGTTCCATTCCCAGCACCACAGAAACAAAACAAAACAAGAAGTAAATAGTGGAAAGAATGTGGCAAATGGTTTCTGTAAAATATTTCACTTAACTTTCCTTTTGTGCCATAGTAATTAAACTTAGCATTGGTAGAAAATTATCTTATTTATTAACTAGATATAAAAATTCATCTCAGATAAAATGAAAACCATATTTACATTATTGTGTATCTATTAACATTACCTGTTCTTGGCTGATAAAAAATACTGTCCTGACTGACATAGTAGTGTATAATAAATAATTTTTAGTTTTTATATCTGTAGAAGTGATTATAATCAGTAAGTATTTAATTTGTAAAATCTTAAATAATTGCCAAGAAGGAATATTACTAATTGCTGAAGTGGGAGAGGGGCCAGAGAAAGGGGAAGATCTTAGCTGTAGAGCCTGTTGGGTCACTGTTCAGGTATGCCTTTTATACTTGCAGGGTTTTAGTTTCTAGCTTAGTAGGTTTTCTTCTCCTCATTCTTGGTGGAGAGGGATTAGGGGAGGAAAAAGCAGAATAGAGATTTGAAGGAGAAATGAAAGTGATATTACCAAATGAATTGAGATTCTAGAAACAGACTATGTGGCACTATGGCTTAGGGGAAATTGTGTGTGTCCGTGGTAGAGAAAAGGTGGTCATGAGAAAGATATTAAAAAATCTCTGTGTATAATAATTCAGATTTTGAGTTTAAATTATTTTGTGCATGTGTATGTGTGTGTATGTGACATTTCCTCCTCCCCAATTTTATTTTTGTCTGACTATCTGTCTCTCTCCTGGGGACTGAACCTAGGGGTCTTGTACCTCTGCGATATGCTTCTACCTCCCTAACCCACTTTTGTGGTTCTGGGGATTGAACCCAGGGACATCCTACCTCCAAGCTACACTCCCCAGCCCGATATTTTATTCTTTAATTTGAAACGGTCTAAGTAGTTGAGGCTGGTTGCAAATACCAATCCTCCTGTCTCAGTCTCCCAGGTACTGGGATTACAAGCGTGCTCTACCATGCCCAGCTGACCTTTTTAAACAGGATCTCACTAAATTGCTGAGGCTGGCCTTGAACCTGTGATTTTTCTGATTTAGCTTCCCAAGTATTGGGATTACATCCTATACCACCATACCCAGCCTTGGTGTACCCCCTCTTCTCCCATTGCTGCTGTTGCTCCTGCTCCTACTCTTCCTCCTCTTTCTTTTTCCTGGTACTTGGGATGGAACCCTGCACATTCTACCTCCAAGGTATATCCCCAGCCCTATTTTATTTTCATTTGGAACAGGGTCTCAGTAGGTTGATGAGTCTCACTACTTGCTGAGGCTATCCTCAAAACTGCAGTCCTCTGTCTCAGCTTCCCAAGTATTGGATTATAAGCGGTTGTGCCACCACACCAGGCTTTTTTCCTTCTTTTTAAACATACCTTATGTTCTTTAATATATGACAACCTTAGTTTAGTGTTTTCAATAAAATATAAGAAGGCAAGTATTCTTTTTGTGAAAATGTTTTCTTTTTCTTTTTCTTTTTTTTTCTGTACTGGGAATGGAACCCAGGGGCATTCTACCCCTGAGCTACACACCCAGCCCTATTTTTTATTTATTTTTTTATTTTGAAACAGGGTTTCACTGAGTTGCAAAGGGCCTCACTAAGTAGCTGAGGCTGGCTTTGAACCTGAGCGATACTCCTGTCTCAGCCTTTCAAGTACTGGGATCACACCATGTCCAGCTTTTGTTTTAATTTTTAAACAGGGTCTCACTAAGTTAATGAGAGTCTCACTACTTGCTGACATTGTCCTTGAACCTGTGATTCTCCTGTCAGCTTCCCAAGTACTGGGACTCTAAGCACTAGTACATCACTAGGGCTGGCATATATAATATTCTAATAAAATAGTGAATGTCAGGGTAGTGCAGATACAGTTCTTCTTTACCTACTTTTAGTATGGCTTTAGTTTCATGACCTTATTCCTTTTTATTCCTTTTTTGGTTTTGCTACAGAAACATATATTTAAAAGTAATATGGGCCAGACACAATGGCATACACGTATAACGTTAATTGATTAGGGGGCTGAGGCAGGAAGGTCACTTGAGCCCAGGAGTTTGAGGCCAAACCAGGGTAATGTTAGCACACTTCTGTCTTAAAAAGAAAACAAGCGAGGTGTGGTGGCACAAATTTGTAATTCCAGTACTTGGGAGTCTTGAGAGAAGAGGATCACAGGTTTGCAGCCAACCTCAACTGCTTAGTGAGGTCCTCTACAACCTAGTGAGATCCTGTTTCAAAGTAAGAAATAAAATAGGTCAGGAAGTGTAGCCCAGAGGTAGAATGCCCCTGGGTTCCATTCTCAGCAAAACAAAACAAAAAAAGCCCCCAAGCGCGCGCGCGCACACACACACACACACACACACACACACACACACACGATGCTTTTGTTCGAAACTAATGTAGTAACTAAACTGCTAAGAATTAGAAAATGCTAAATATCAGAAAGAGTACTGTTTGTAATCCCTTGATAAATGACACAGATACAACATTGGAATTAATGTACTTGATTATTTCCTAGAAATTTTACATTTCTCTTCTGTTTTTTATAGTTTCTATATGAAAGATATTTATTGAGCCCTATGAATATGTTAGAGCTATTACATAAAATGCTATATCTGTTGTTTCTGATAAAAATTGTATTTGGGGGCCAGGCGTGGTGGTGCACGCTTGTAATCCCCGCGCTTGGGAGGCGGAGACAGGAAGATCACGCAGGTTCAAAGCCAGCCTTGCTGGCTTAAGAGACCCTGTTTCCAAATACAAATATAAAAAATAGGTGTCTAGGATGTAGAAGGGTTTCCAGGAACTTCAGTACCACCAAAAAAAAATTATATTTGGTTTAGTATTTTTTTTATATACTAGTGATTGAACCCAGGGGCTTTCTATACCTCCAAGCATCTATCATACTGGGAATTGAACCCAGAGGCATTCTAACTCCGAGCTACATCTCCCCACCCAATTTTATTTTTTGTTTTGAAACAGGATCTTGCTAGGTTGCCTAGAGTCTCACTACTTGCTGAGGTTGGCTTCATACCTGTAATCCTCCTGTCTCAGCCTCCCAAGAACTGAGATTACAAGCATATGCCACCATACCCTGCTGCTATTTTTTGTTTTGAAACACGGTCTTGATAAATTGCCAAGGCTATCCTCGAACTTGTGATGTTTTGTCTTAGTCTCCCAGGTACTGGGATTTTTGGGAGTGTGCCACCATACTTGGCCTTTTTTCCTGCTAATTCAGCTTTAAGTTTTCATTATCTTTATTTCATATACCTGGAAAAAATTGCAGTTACTGGAAGAAAGTGAGCTGTGTCCAGTGTCAATACAGTGCTAATTTTTTGTATTAATTTCTGCAAAAAATTTCATTACAGCATGCCACTTAAAAAACATTAATGGACCATTTTAGCATCCTTAAATACCTTTTGCCTTAAAAATTCTAAATACTTTTAACTTTTGTATTTTCAAAAACATGTTCAATATATTTATGAGCCGAGAGAAATGTTAATTGTCTCAAGAAAATGTAGTATTTGAGTAATAGAGTGTCTATCCATCACCCACCCACCCACCCACCCACCCACCTACCTACCTACCTACCTACCTACCTACCTACCTACCTACCAACTTTTTGTGGTACTGAGGATTGAACCCAAGGGCATTCTACCTCCAAGTTATACTCCCCAGCTCTAAGTTGCTGAGGCTGCCCTCAAAACCTACGATCCTCTTGTCTCAGCTTCCCAAGTTTTGGGAATTGTGAGTGTGTGCATGTATGATTTTAATGAAACACATTTGGCTTTTCTTCCTTTTTAAGATATTTAGGATGATTCAGAGTTATTATATTGACTTTAAAGAAATTCTCATCCTTAACTACAAGTGAAGTTTGGAAAAGTCCAATTTGTACCTGAGTCATTTCTTTTCTTTGTAATAATCATTTAACACTGATGGGTCATTACAGTTGGGCCAAATATTAGTGGGCTACTACTAATTTTGTTTAGTCGCACAGTATCCACCATGAAAAGAATTTTGTTAGATTTTTTACATTTAGCTATAACTGTTTTATCCTGACTTTAAGACTGTGTCTAATACTGATCGTTTTGGGGTATAACCTATATTTTTGTACTTTTGTAGGGTAGAGGGGAGGAGTCAGCAGCTTGGAAATTCAGCCAAGTGATCTGGCGGGATGGGCATTTGCCTGACATACTTAATAGAGGTAACAACACAATTTTACTCAATCTTTATTTTTACCTGTGATAGATGCCCATGTACTTGCATATGAGCACACATAGAATTGTTGGATAATACTATGCATTACCGGATGATTCCCTTATATACCCACTTACAAATAGCCTAAATGTTACATTAAGGGGCTTAGAATGTAGCTAAGTGGGAGAACGCTTGTCTAGCATGAGAAGAACCTAGTGCCCTGCATTTAATCCCCAGTGCCAAAAATTATATAGTTTTTATGTATATAAATAATAGATTACATTATATATACTTACATCATTATAAATACATAGCACGATAACACATTTGTGTGGGTATGGACGTCTGTGCATTGAGAAGAATGACTGTTAGTAGTTTATAGGGTGAAGCCCGTATCTTTCTTAGCTAACGAGGTTACTTGCCTATCTCTTTCAGGCCCCAGCCCCCCTATGTCAGGAAGACAGATGATCCTCTCCTTTCTTGTTGGCCTGTGTCGGTGCATATTAAACTTGTGCTTTTATCTTTCAAAGGACATGAAAGAAAATTAAATATTTAACAGTATTCAAGGTATTTACATATTTGTCAGTGGCACATACTCTCTTAACATTTATTACTGTTTGTAAAAATTATAAAATTCCTCCGTGAATTTCAAAATTTGTTTTGAGAACTCTTAAAAATTGAGGATTGAAAACATTAATGGTTTTAGTGGCCATATTTTAGGAATTCTTTCTTTTCCCATATCTTTTGACAATGGTCATTTTCCTCATGTTTACTCCTTTCCTCCATTTTATTATAAGAGGAATACACACTTAAGCCATAGAAAATGTCATAATGTGAAAAAAAAACTCTCCCCATTTCCTATTTATTGTTAACATTGCAGATTCTTCTAGAAACCCAGGTATAGTCTATCTCCCAGCTATACCTCCATTCAAAACAAAAAAAAATTATGTTTTTTTTTTTTTTTTTGGTGGTACTGGGGTTCCTGGAAGCCCTTCTACCTCCGGGCTACACTCCCAGACCTATTTTATATTTTTGAAACAGGGTCTCTTACGCCAGCGCGGCTGGCTTCAAACCTGTGCGATCCTCCTGTCTCCACCTCCCAAGCGTGGGGATTACAAGCGTGCGCCACCATGCCCGGCCAAAATTTATGTTTTGAAATAGAGTTTCACCAGGTTGCTGAGGCTGTTCTTGAACCTGAGACCCTCCTGTCTCAGCCTCCCAAGTACTGGGATTACAGTACTTGAGGTATACCACCATGCCTGCCTAGTTAAATACCTTTTAGTGTGCTATTTCAATTACTTTGTTGAAATTCTAGTGTATAATTTTTTTGTGTGTGTTACTGAATATGGAACCCAGGGGCATTCTACCTCCGAGCCATACCCCCAGTCCTATTTTTTATTCTTTATTTTGAAACAGGGTCTCACTAAGTTACAGAGGGCCTCACTAAGTAGCTGAGGCTGGCTGCAAACTTGCTGGCCTCAATGTCTTGGCCTCCCAAGCGCTGGTATTACAAGCGTGTGCCACCACACCCAGCTCTCTGATTACTTATTTATTGCAAAACTGGGGATTGAACCTGGGAGCATTCTACCTTCAACCAACACACCCATCCCATTATTTTTATTTTTTATTTTGAAACAGGGCCTCACTAAGTAACTGAAGTGAGCTGTGCACCTGGGATCCTCCTGTCTCAGCCTCCCAAGTACAGGGATTACAAGCGTGCACCAGCATGCCTGGCTTTTTATATTTGTTTTGAAACATGGACTCACTAAATTTCTGAGGCTGGCCTCAAACTTGTGATCCTCCTGTCTCAGCCTCCCAAATACTGAGATTAGAAGTATGTGCCACGTGCCTGATACTCTATTCAAAAACTTGTACTGTCAGGAGTTCTGTTTTGTACTGGTTATGTTTTTTGTTTTGAGATTTGTTTTACTCTACATTTTTATATGAATATTTCTACATGTTTTGTCAGCTTGATGAAGTTTTTATATGGAGGTATTTAATATAATTTTAGAACGATAATCTTTTCTGTTGTGAATACACGTGCATATTCTCCATGTATTTGCTGTGTTTGTTGTTATGCTTTCCCTGCCATTTTCTTTTCTCACGTAGGTAAGAGTGATTTTCCTTTTTGGTAGTGGAAATTGAACCCAGGGGTATTCTATCTCCGCTACACCCCCAGCAGGATTTTATCTTTTTTATTTTGAAACAGAGTCTTGCTAATTTGCTGAGGGCCTCCTTTAATTGCTGAGGCTGGCTTCAAATCTGCGGCCCTTTTGTCCAGCCTCCCAAGTACTGGGGATACAGGTGTGCACTCCCACCCGCTGGCGGAATGTTTTTAAGTGATTCCTTAACCTTTGTTTTCTCTTCTCTAACCTCATAAGTTCGTAGCCCTCTGAATTTCTTTCAGTATCTCCTATTTCTGAAGCCGTAGACTATAGATCTAGGGAAATTCTTCCTTTTTTTTTTGTACTGGGAATTGAACTAAGAGACATTCTACCTCCAAACCCATTCAGATTTCTTATTTGGAAACAGGGTTTCCCTAGTTGCCGAGAGCCTCACTAAGTTGCTGAAGCTGACTTTGAGCCTGTGCTCCTCTTGTTTCAGCCTCCCAAGTACAGGGATACATGTGTGTCCTGGTGGAGTGTGTACCACCATACCCAGGTTTAGGCAAACTATTCTTTATCAGGCCAGTTTATTTCTCAGTTACTAACTACCACTATTGTTATTTTCCTAGTTTCATACTAGAAATTAATTCGGTGCACTGGTCATTCTGACATAACATACTAGATTTACAAGGAGTCTTCATGTCAGTTTGCTCATACTGTATTTGTGTAGCATTCCCCCTCCATAAGTAATATGTTTGTTGTGTATGTGTATGTTTTATTGTAGGAATTGGATGGCATAAATGATTAAGGTGGTATTGAGGGTTTCTGAAGCCTATGAAAGGTAGAAACTCAACCATGATTTCTTTTTCAACTCTACAGCATTCCCTTCCTTGAAGTCTTCATTTTTACCTTAGTCTCAGGTAATTTTAATACTTCTTTTTTATAGTCCTGAATTAGTAATTTTTTGAAAATAAAACTTTTTTCTGTTAAAATTTATGTTGAATTTGTTTAAGTTTCTGATTTGCTTTTTGTATTTGAAAGAAGCTTCAATCACATTTTTGATTTAAACAATTTTAAAACAAAATTGATGAATAATGATATTAAGATTAAGTTTAGTTTAACACACAAAAAAAATTGCAGCTTACTATGTAATGACAAGTAAAATTTAGGTGAAAAGCTTTCTTGTTTAACCATCTTCCTTAACAGGGGATTGCATTGCTTCATCCTGTCCTGAACACACATGTATCTACGATATATTTCTTCTCAGAATTTCCAGGGAACCTTTTTATTTTCCCCTTGGAAAAATTAGAATTGTTAATTTAATTTGTCTTTGCTGTATAATCTTTGAAATATGATAAAACCCCACTAGCTACTGTACTGTATTGTATTTGCCTATGTTAATATATGAAAGCATAGATAATTCAGAAGACATATATATTTGATATTTAGTATTTGAACTTGACAACTGTGACAGGCTTGTAAAAGTATAGCTACATTTATATTTATTTGAAAGTCCAAGTAAAGCGTCCATGACTGTGGAGGCTCCAGTGCCCCTTTGACTTGCTCTAATGTTGCTGGTCTTTTCTTTTTCTTTTTCTTTCTGGTGGTACTGGGAATGGAATCCAAGGGCCTTCTACCTCAGGACTGCACCCCCAGACCTATTTTTATGTTTTATTTGGAAACAGGTTCTCACTAAGTTGCTGAAGTTGGCTTTGTACTTGTAATCCTCCTGTCTTGCGTGCACCATCACGCCTGGCCATGCTATTATTATATTTGGCTTCTGTTTCGTTGTTCAAGATGGTTACCATTGTGTCTGCCAGTAGGGAGAAGAAATGGGAAAGATATTCTTTCCTTTACAGGCTATTGAATATACCACTTCTTGGCCACATGGCCACAGCCAGCTATAAGGGAGGCTGGATGTTACCTAGATAGCCATGTGTTTTGTGTAGCTTTTATTATTGGGTCAGAAGGAGAAAATAGATTGTAGGCGGATGGTCAGTCTCTGTCATACTTTGGTTTGTGTTAGATTTACTTTTCATTAAAAAAAAAATAATGTGAGCCAGGTGTGGTTGCACACGCTTGTAATTCCAGTACTTGGGGGTCTGAGATAGGATCGCAGGTTCTTGGCCAGCCTCAGCTACTTAGGCCCTCTGCAGCTTAGCGAGACCCTGTTTCAAAGTAAATAATAAAATAGGGCTGGAGGGTGTGGCTCAGAGGTAGAATGCCTCTGGGTTTAATCTTTTGTACCACAAAAAAATAAAAATAAAAAATAAAATAAAACATAAAGTGATATTGATTTAAGTAGTGGAAGTTAACACCTTTTTAAATTTTAGAATGAGTCTTTGTTACTATATAGTCCATTTTTCTTTTATTACATAAGACTAAGGAAAATTCAGTATCCTAGTAGAATTTTTTTTTTCTTTTTTACCTCCGGGCTACACTCCCAGACCTAATTTTTATGCTTTTTTATTTGGAAACAGGGTCTCTTAAGCCAGCGTGCGCACGCGGCTGGCTTTGAACCTGCATGATCCTCCTGTCTCCGCCTCCCAAGCGTGGTGATTACAAGCGTGCGCTACCACGCCCGGCTTTTTAGAATTGGTATTTTGAATATGAAAGTTTGAATTATTGAGATTGTCATAAAATGTTATGGATGGTATAACTAGAAAAACAAAGTAGGATTTTGTTTTGCTTGGATCTTTTTTGTCCCTTTTCTCTTCTTTTAAAGATAAATTATAGCTATTTCTTAAACAGTGTGAGTTGGCATACATCTTTTGTTTTTATATTTCTAAATACCATTATTTTCTTTTTTTATTCTAATAAGTATGTGGGGTGCAACATGTATTTTGCTTTTTTTTGTGGTACCGGAGATTGAACCTAGGGATGTTATACCTCTGAGCTACACTCCCAGCTCTATGTTATTTATTTATTTATTGGTTCTGGAGAGTAAACTAAAGGCATTCTATCTCCAACTACATTGCCTGCCTGATTTTATTTATTTATTTATTTATTTATTTATTTATTTATTTATTTTTGCAGTGCTAGTGATTGAACCCAGGGGTATTCTGTTCCTGAGCTACACTCTCAGCCCTATTTTTTTTTTTTTTTTTTTTTACTTGAAACAAGGTCTCACTAAGTAGCTGAGGACCTCACTAAGTAGCTGAGGACCTCACTAAGTAGCTGAGGACCTCACTAAGTAGCCGAGGCTGGCTGTGAATTGGGATCCTCCTGTCTCAGCCTCCCAAATGCTGGGATTTCAAGCATGCAGCTGTTTAGTGTATTTGGAGTTTTTATTGGAAACAATGTCTCACTAGGTTACAGAAAGCCTCTCTAAGTTGCTGAGGCTTATTTTGAACCTATGATCCTCCTGTTTCAGCATGCACACCATGCCGGGTTTATTTTATTTTTATTTTGAGAGAGAGAGGGGGGGGAGGGGGAGGGGGAGAGAGAGAGAGAAAGAAAAAGAAAGGATATGTGTGTGTGTGTGTGTGTGTGTGTGTGTGTGTGTGTGTTCATTCGTTCCTGGGGGTGGAACCAACGGTTCTTTCTACCTCCATGCTACACTCCCAAACCTGAGTATCACTAAGTTGCAGAGAATCTCACTGCATTGCTGTGGCTGTTCTCAAATTTGTGGTCCTCCTAACTCAGCCTCTCATGTACTGGGATTATAGGCTTTAGCCACTATGCCTGGTTACCTTCTTTTTTTTGGGGGGGGGGTGGTCAGTGTTATGTAGAAATGCTTGTTAACTTCAGTTTAAATATTTATAAATTATTTTTCTATTCCTAAAAAATGATCTTGTATATTTCTACTTGTTATATTGTACAGAATGGCTCATTTTAGACTAGATTCTGATTAATAATTGTGAACAGCTATTGAAATGAGATGTTATTTATTTATGTATTTATTTATTGGTAGTACTGGGGATGGAACCCAGAGGCTTTCTACCTCAGGCTACACTCGCAGACCTATTTTTATTTTATTTGGAAACAGGGTCTCACTAAGTTGCTGAGAGCCTCACTCAGTAGCTGAGGCTGGCTTCCAACCTGTGTGATCCTCCTGTCTCAGCTTCCCAAGCGCTGGGATTACAAGCATGTGCCACCATGCCTGGGTGATGTTTGTTAATTAAATGTTTTACTCTTGCTGCACTGATCAGAAATAACTTTTTTTTTGTCTAGTTACCATTATTATAAATGGTGCTCCTATTCAAAAGTTGTTGTTGGTACTGGGAATTGAACACAAGAGAAATCTACCTCTGAGCTATACCCTCAGCCCCTTTTTTTATTTTTTTGAAACAGGATCTCTCTTCCTTTATCTGTTTAAAAGAGGAGAAACACTGGGCATTTTGGCATATGCTTGTTATGCTAGTGCTTGGGAGACTGAGACAGGAAGATCACAGGGTTGGAGCCAACTTCAGCAGCTTAGTGAAGCCCTGTTTCAAAAAAAAAAAAAAAAAAGGACTGAGTATGTAGCTCTGTGTAGCAAGCACCCTTGAGTTCAATTTTTGTAAGCTTTATAAGATTCAAAATGACAGATAAAGATATATTTGGAGAACTCTCAGGATGTAGAATGTGCCTACACAGGAAATCTTTTGTTTTTAAGTGAGTGATAAGCTTAAATTGTAACTATATTGAAGGATGAGAGAATAGGAAACTTCTTAGGAATGGTAAATGAAAATTTGTTACAGGGTCGAGTGTTGATCAGGGGTTTCTTCATCTTACCAAATAATCCTGAGGCTGGTTGATGATTGCATTTTTTTTCTTCCTGTTTTTTGGTGTCGCTGGTGATTAAAACCAGGTTCTTCTACATGCTGGGTAAATGCTTTACCATTGAGCTACATCCCCAGCCTTGACATTTGTATTTCTAATTCTGGTATACATACATACATACAATACATACGTATACTTAAGTATTGTGTGTATGTGCATATATGATGGTACTGGGGACTGAGTGCAGGCATTCTACCTCTGAACTATACCCCTGCCCTTCTTAAAAATTATGATTTGTTTTGAAATAACAGTCTTGCTCAGTTGCTGAGAGTCTTGCTAAATTGCTGAAGCTATCTTAGAACTTGCAGTCTTCCTGTCCCAGCCTCCTAAATACTGAGATTATAGGGGTTATAGTGTCCTGCCTGGCTTAATGCTGTTTTTTTTTTTTTTCTCTTCTTTTAGTGGTACTGGGTTTCCTGGAAACCCTTCTACGTCCGGGTTACACTCCCAGACCTATTTTTATATTTTTTAAATTTGGAAACAGGGTCTCTTCAGCCGGCGCCGCTGGCTTGGAACCTGCGCGATCCTCCTGTCTCCGCCTCCCGAGCTCGGGGATTACAAGTATGCACCACCATGCCCGGCTAATGCTGATATTTTTTAAGATGTAATTTCATTCATTCATGGTACCAAGGATTGAACCTGGGGCATTCTACTGCTTACACCCTAGCCCTATTTTTTAATTTTGAAACAGAATCTTGCTAAGTTGACAAGAGTCTATTTCCTGAGGTTGTCCTTGAACCTGGGATCCTCCTGTCTCAGCCTCCCAAGTACTGGGATTACAAGTATAATAAATAAGTAAATAAATTTATTTAGCATCACATATTTAGAAACCTTATTTCAGCTTTGAGTTGTTTGATTATAAAAATGGCATTATTTAGAGCCTATTTCATAGACTAGCAAAATAATGGCATCTGAAATTTGTAATTGCAGTTGATGTCTAAAGAATTCAAGGCTAAGTGTGGCCTGTTTCCAACCACATATCACTCAGTAAAAATTACAATGTAATTTCTCACAGACTCCTACTTAGGTTGGAATATTAATATTGAAATTAATGTGACTGGAATACACCAAACAAAAAGGGTTTGCTGAAAAGTACTTTATTTAGGTCAAATGTAATTAGTGAGACTTTATTATTTCTCCTTTATTTATTTTCAGAAGGAGTCCCTTTGAGTGCCTCTTATTTTTCTGCCTAAACTGAACTTTAAGCTTGAATGGGTTATAAGGGTATGGTTTTTTTCATTTGGGAGGTTTTTTTTTTTTTTTTTTTTGGTGGTACTGGGGTTCCTGGAAGCCCTTCTACCTCTGGGCTACACTCCCAGACCTATTTTTTTATATTTTTATTTAGAAACAGGGTCTCCTAAACCAGCGCGCGCGGCTGGCTTCGAACCTGCGCGATCCTCCTGTCTCCGCCTCCCAAGCGCGGGGATTACAAGCGTGCGCCACCACGCCCGGCTCATTTGGGAGGTTATTTTAAATTGGAAATTTTTATAGAAAATGCAATGATATTTATGTTTCTAATCTTGAAAGAGAGAGAGAGAGAGAGAGAGAGAGAGAGAGAGAGAGAGAGAGAGTGTGTGTGTGTGTGTGTGTGTGTTTTACTAGGTTAAACCCAGAGGCATTCTACCTCAGAGCTACACACAAGCCCTCCCACCCCCGCCCTTTTTTTTTTGTTGTTGTTGTTTTGAAATAGTGTCTGGCTAGATTGCTGCAAGTCTTGCTAAATTGCTGAAGTTGGTCTTAAACCTGAGATTTTCCTGTCTCAGGCTCCCAAATACTAGGATTACAGGCATGGGTCAACATGCCCAGGTTATACTCTGTTTTGACTCATTGTAATTGACTTTCCACATTGTTCAATAATAGTTAATAGAAAATAATATTACTATCAATAATTTAGAAAAGCAGTCTTTAAATGTGAACTATTTATTTGATGCTTCAATTCAGATTATTAAAGGTGATTCAGTTCAGATTAAATAAAGGTGATAAGTGATAGATATTCCATGTAATTCTGAAGGGGATTTAGGTGCTTTTAGGAGTTTATGGCATAAGCCTTCAAATCTGTTTTCACTTTAAAATGTATAGCCCAGCTGGGTTTGGTGGTACAAGCTTATAATCTCAGTACTTTGGAGTCTGAGTCAGGAGGATCGCAGGTTCAAAGCTAGCCTCAGCAACTGAGAGAGGCCCTCATCAAAGTAGCAAGACCTGTTTCCAAATTAAAATAGGACTGGGATGTAGCTCAGAGGTAGAATATCCCTGAGTCAATTCCCAACACTAAAAAACAGCAACAATAAAACAAAAACCTTATAGCAGTCATTCTTTTTTTTTTTTTTTTTTTTTTGGTGGTACTGGAGATTGAACTGGACTTAACTTCCAGCCCTATTTTTAAATTTTTATTTTGAAATACGATTTGCTAAGTTGATGAGAGTGTCACTACTTGCTGAGGCTATCCTCCAACCTGTGATCCTCCTGTCTTAGCCTCCCAAGTACTGGGATTACAAGTGTGCACCACCATGCCTGGCTCTGTCTTTTTTTTGATATAGGGTTATGTCACTGCTCTTTGATTTGTTAACCATATTTAGGACTTTAAACAATCTCTAATTGGCTGGGCGTGGTGGTGCATGTTTGTAACCCTAGCATTCAGAAGGTTGAAACTGGAGGATCACAGTTCACTGACATCTTCAGCTACTTAGACCCTTTGCAACACAGTGAGACGCTGTTTCAAAAATAAAAAAGACTGAAAAATAGGGCTAGAGGTATAGCTTGGGGGTAGAATGACCCTGGGTTCCATCCCTGGTACCACAAAACAAAAACAAAAAAACAACTCTAATTGTAAATGAAACAGTAAAGGAGAGAGAGATTTTTCTGGTAATTGTTTGAAGAAAGAATGGAGAAAGGAAGGTAATTTAAGAGGATGGTATGGAAAACAGTAAAAGATGGCTGGCTAGAGAAAAATTCACCAAGGTGTGAGTAATAGACGAAACCTGGAAAGAGAAAATATAGAAAGGGTCTAATCTGCCAGAAAGAGAGAAAGGGATTCTGCCCAAGAGAGTTGCCCCATGTCAGCTGTGATGAGGTGGAGCGCTCAGCTAAGGAGATGTGTTCATTTTGTCCAGCCAAGCGGGGTGATGGAGTGTCCTCAGAGTGAGTTCAAGGAGTCTCCACTCTTCAGCCTTTTAAGACAGGGTGGTGTGGCATGGCAGAGTGCATTGAGCCAGGGAGGCTTGGTTTGGAATTCCGGTTTATGTCCTAGCTGTGTGATCTTACTTAGTTAAGCCCCAGTTTCTATGTCTGTTAAAATGAGAATCTTCTGTTACTGTCTTGAGGGTTATTATAAATATTAAAGTAAGGTAACCTACATAAAGGTGCCCAGCATAGTGTCTTATACCTAGGAGATCCTTAACATGTTACTTGTTCTTTCTATTTAGGTCATCAGAATCTCTGAAATTTATAATACAGATACCTATTAATAAATTCAGAAAGCTATTTTTTATTAATTGCATGCAACTCCCATTAAAACCCTTACTAAGCATTTTAAGTGCCTGTATAGTTTATTAAGCATGAGTAGTAGTGCCCAGATTTGTTCATATGTTATACTTCTGTTAACTTTGTCTTTGGAAAATAAGCTCAAACATTCTTTGAATTTTGGAAGAAGTTGCAAATGCTTATTTTAAAAGCCACATGTTTCAATTCCTTGTTAAAAGCCCTGACTCAAATTTTAATTTGCTCTGTATCAGTTTATAAATCTATAAAGCTTAGTTTCTAATTACTCTCACATAATTGATCAGAAACATTAAATTAAAAAATGACAAGATGAGTAAGCTGTCTCTTCTGGAAGACAGGAGAAGTGATGGCTGGTGATTTGTTTTCTTTCAGCACATCTTTGCCACTAGGCTTAAATGACTAGGGAGCTATTTAAACTGCTAGAGTCAGAATTGTTTTTACACAGCTCTACCAAACATTTGTAAGTAGGAAAGGATGGTAGGGTGTCTGTGAGTAACAAGGGTGGGGGGAAGGCCCTCAAACCCCCCCCCCAAACACCCCACACACATCTCTTTCTCTCTCTCTCCTCCCTTCTCCTCTTCTCCTTCCTCCCTTTCTCCCTCCTTTCCTCTTCTACAAGCCCATGGAAGGAAACAGGACAAACATACTCTAAGAAAAATGATACAGCCAGGAAGGTATATTTTTGTGTTGTCCTTGCACCTCCCTTCTGTGACATTGTAGTTTTCACCTTTCCTAGGTGGTTTTAGAGTTCTCCTGTGCTTCAGTGTACATTCAGAAACCGGATAAAACAAAGTTTAAAAGTTAACACACAGCCGGGTGTGGTGGCACACGCTTGTAATCCTCGTGCTTGCGAGGCTGAGACAGGAGGATCGCACAGGTTCGAAGCCAGCCTCAGCAACTTAGTGAGGCTCTCAGCAACTTAGTGAGACCCTGTTTCCACATAAAGTATAAAATAGGTCTGGGAGTATAGCCCAGAGGTAGAAAGCCTCTGGGTTCCACCCCAGTACCACACACACACACACAAAGTTAACACATGACTTGCCTTCTCTAGTATTTTCAAAGAGAATCATAAAAGTGTAAAGAAAGAAAGCCGATGCAATCAGTCCACATTAATAAACGAAAAAGAGGCAGTAAACTGTGTTATAGCCTCTAAATACCTCCATTCCCACACCTGCTGATTCTCTGGTAGAGGGATGATGTTCGTGAGCCCGTATATGTGTGTGTCTGTCTGTATATGTGGTACCGGGGATGGAACCCAGAGGCATTCTACCTCCGAGCTGCACCCCCAGCCCTATTTTTAAATTTTTATTTTGAAATAGGGTCTTGTTAGGTGGAAGAGAGTGTGACTACTTGCTGAGGCAACCAATGATTCTTCTGTCTCAGCCTCCCAAGTGCTGGATTATAGATGTGCACTGCCACGCCCAGCAGAAGGTTTTTTTGTTTGTTTTGTTTTAATTCTACCTCTGAGCTACACCCTAGCCCTATTATTTTTTTATTCTTTATTTTGAAACAGAGTCTCACTAAGTTGCAGAAGGCCTCACTAAGTAGCTTGCAGTGAATCTGCCATCCTCTTGTCTCAGCCTCCGGAAAACTAGGATGACGAGGGTGCGCCACCACGCCTGGCTGGAAGGATGGCTTTGGAGGAAGAATAAACCTCAAAAGAGGGAAAGAATGCAGAGTGACATAATTTGTGCTAAAGAGGAATTTAGGGGAAATTGACCCTGGCTGGGCGCCTTCCTTTCTTTTTCTCTTTTTTGTTCTAGTTTTCAGAAATGTCTGCTCTGGGTGCTTGAGCCTCAGAGGCAGGATTGTCACCCCACATTTAGCTAAACTAGCACTAGGATATCACTGTTCATCTTGTCTTGGATATTAACAGTTTTGCCAGCTTGTGCTCTGGGGTGTCAGCTGCCTGAGGAGCTTCCACATATAAAGTAATCTTCATAAGGATCTCAGAGTGGAGTATTATTCCACCTATTTTTTGGGGGTGGGTGGGTCTGGGGATGGGCATTTGACCTCTGAGCTACACCTCCAGCCCTATTTTTTATTTCCTTCCTTCCTTCCTTCCTTCCTTCCTTCCTTCCTTCCTTCCTTCCTTGTTCTGGGGGTGGAACCCAGGGGCTATTCAACCTCCAGGCTATACTCCCAGAACTATTTTATACTTTATTTGGGAACAGGGTCTCACTAAGTTGCTGAGAGCCTCACTAAGTAGCTGAGGCTGGCTTCGAACCTGTGCTATCCTCCTGTCTCAGTCTCCCAAGTGTGGGGATTACAAGTGTGCGCCACCACACCCGGCTATTCTTTATTTTGAAACATGGTCTCACCAAGTTGCCGAGAGCCTCACTGTTAGCTGAGGCTGTCCGCGAACCGCGATCCTCCTGTCTCAGCCTCCCAAATGGTGGGATTATAGGCATGCATCACCATGCCTGGCTTCCATCTATTTCTTTACCCTAGGTTGGACAGATTCCTGGTACCTCATTGTTGACTCTCTTTTTCTTCTTTCTGGATAGTTGTTAATGTGGGACATATGATTTAAAGAAAGCAATATTTCTTTTGTCTCCTGTATAATACTCCTAACCCTGTAATTTGCATTAATTGCATAAAAATTTGTATAAAAAAGCACGTGGCTTTTTGAGGAGTTAGCAAGAAGAGATATTTAACTATATATTAATGTGGCTGATTATAACAGTTCTTTTTCTTTATATTTTGCTGCTTCTTTCTGAAAATACTAAATTAGAGAAAGGAAGTAGCATGTGTAAACTTTTGAACTTGCGGCCTTCTATTTTGAATTGATGTCACACACACACACACACACACACACACACACACACACAAATGTACCCAGAGGTATTCTACCTCTCTGTTTTATCCTTTTATTTTGAAGCAAGGTCTCAATAAATTGCTGAGGGTGTCCTCAAACAGTTGATCCTCTTGTCTCAGTACAAGTACTGGTACCAGCACGTGCCAACACATATGGCTGTGTGTGTGTGTGTGTGTGTGTGTGTGTGTGTGTGTGTTTATTTATTTATTTTAAGGTACTGAGGATGGAACTCAGGGACATTCTACCTCTGAGCTACACCCCCAGCCCTAATTTTTATTCTTTATTTTGAAACAGGGTCTCACTGAGTTGCAAAGGGCCTCACTAAGTAGCTGAGGCTGTCTGCGAACCGCGATCCTCCTGTCTCAGCCTCCTGAATGCTGGGATTACAAGCGTGTGCCACCGCGCCAGACTTATAGTTGGTTTTTTTTTAATGTAGAGTAAAGCACATGAGAACTTTGAGACCCTCCGGGTTATTAAGAGAATGTTGGAAGCCATAGTGGCATATAGGGAGATGCAAGGACAATATAAAATGTTCTCTCTGTCCTGTCACTTAGAGTAGCTTTGTCCTGCTTCCTTTCCATAGGCTTGTGAATATTCCTTTTGTGGTTTGAGGGTCTTGTTTCATCTTCTGACCAATTTACTCTGCCCAGAGACAAATTGGGTAAGTGATATAGATGTAGCCCATTTTGACTTTAAATCATACTTTAAAATAACTTTCTTTATTTCTTCTAAAATAAAGAAGAGAAGCAAGACTTAGAGTCAGTCATTTTGCTGACATCTGTTATTCTGTTGTAATATTAGAAAAAGAAGGGCTAGGGATGTAGCTCAGTGAGAGAGTGTCTGTCTGCCATGCTTGGGCCCCTGGGTTTTATCCCCAGCATTGGGACGAAGAAAGATACTGGCACATGGTTTGAAAAGAAATAAAAAGGCTAAAGCCTTTTTTCTGCAGTTCTTATTTTATTTTTAAAATTTTGCTGTTACCTTCCAGAAAAGAAGAAAAATTTAGTCAATTTGAGCTATTTATCCTTTTTCTTTTGTTTTCTTTCTTTTCTTTTTTTCTTTTTTCTTTTTGCCATACTGCAGGTGGAACCCAAGGGCATTCTTCCTCTGAGCTATACTCCCAGCCCTATTTGTTTTTTTTTGTTTTGTTTTGAAACAGGGTGTCACTAAGTTGTGGAGGGCTTATTAAGTAACTGAGGCTGGCTGCGAACCTGAGCTCCTCCTGTCTCAGTTTCCCAAGTACTGGGATTACAGGTCTGGACCACCATGCCTTGCTATTCAGGAAAATTTTTGAAGATATCAGGTGTCAATTTACTGCCTCTGTCGAGGTGTGCTGTCTTAATGTCCCAAGTCCTCAGTTTGGCATTCTTATTTCTGTTTCTCCAAACTATTCCATGTGCCAGAGGTACTTTTGCTTCCTCAGTACTTAATTATATATTTGTGTTTGTTTACTCTTGGGCTAGGGATGTAGCTTGGAGGTAGAATATTCCTGGGTTCAACCCCCCCAGTAACACACACACACACACACACACACACACACACACACACACACACACTTTATTAAGATTTTAAGTTTGCTACCTGAAGTTTGTGTGTGTGTGTGTGTGGGGGGGTACTGGGGATTGAACCCAGAGGTGTTCTACCTCTGTGTTACACCCCAGTCCCCTTTTAAAATTTTTTGTTTTGAAACATGGTCTTGCAAAAGTCGCTGAGATTGAGGTTGGCTTCTAACCTGCAGTCCGGTCTCAGCCAGTTACTGGGATTACAAGTGTACGTGTGCCACAGTGCCCAGTGCTGCTTGGAGATTTTGAAAAGTAAAATCAGATGCTTGGTGTTTTATATAATAGGTATTCTAGACTGCTAATACCTGGTGGCAGGGAAGGCAAGAGAAGCAATTATGAATTCTACTGTTGTTTACTCTGCTGTTTATGAGGTTTTGGGAGTTTTTCATTTAAATAAAGGTTACTCACTTAATGATATCCTGAGTAAATGAAAGAGCATTTTGATTTTAGTAGTGATTGTAATTTTACTTATTTGACCCCTGAAAACCATGGTCAAGGATGTGACCTTTAAGTATATGATTTATTTTCAAAAGAGGTAACTAAACTGAAACATAGGACATTTATTGGTTGTAGTTCCTTTCTGTTGGGCAGTAGATGTTACATTTACTCCACCTAATCTGACAAAAGCTGTTTTCAAATACCTTGATCACTGAGATGAAGTTTCTGGTTTCATAATATCACTATATTAGTTACTATAGTAATCAAGTATAATATGAATTTATAGCAACCAAAGGTAGAAGAATGGATTTAAAATATCTTTTATGTAAAAATAGACAAAATAAGGTATTTTTCTAGAATCTTTCTTACCATAGCCAATTAAATTTACTCCTGTGTGACTAAGATTATGTTAGTAATGACAGTATTACTTTTATTTCATTTTAAAACATTTATGAAAAATAGTTTTCTAGTATAGAAAGGTTTGCAATTAGAGATAAATATAAATAGGAAAAAGATCATTTCCCTACCCAATGGTAATATTAATTTTGCCGTTTTAGAGAAACCTATGTACATTCACATACATGTACACAGATACATATAATTTTATATATATATCTCCATCCCCTTATCAGGGAAACTTTTTATGACTCTATGAATTTCTATTTTTTTTTTGTGTGTGTGTAATACTGGGGATAGCACATTCTACCTCCGAGCTACACCCCCAGCCCTGTTTTTTTATTCTTGATTTTGAAACAGGGTCTCACTGAGTTGCAGAGGGCCTCACTAAGTAGCTGAGGCTAGCTGCGAACCACAATCCTCCTGTCTCAGCCTCCTTAATGTCCCTAATGTTGGGATTACAAATATGCGCTACCACACCCAGCTGAATTTTTTTTTTTAAATTCCAGCCGACTTTAGCTTTTTATTATAAAAGTGAAAGAAAAATGCAGGTATTAAAAGTGTACATCTTGAAATTTCACAGTGAGCCTAATCTGTGTAACCAGCATTCCTCTGGAGAGAAAACATCACCAGGTCCCCAAAAGCCTCCTGTCAGCAACAGCCTTCCCCACTCACAGGCTACACACTGCTCTTGATTACTTTTTGCATTTTTATTGAGGTATAATTTACATAAGTAAAATTCACTCATTTACTCATTTAAAGTGTTTTAGTTAGCTGGGCGTGGTGGTGGAAGCTTTTAATCCCAGTACTTGGGAGGCTGAGACAGGAGAATCTTTGGTTTGCTACCAGGCTGAGCTACTGAGTGAGGCCCTCTGAAACTTAGTGAGACCTTGTTCCTGTTTCAGAACAAAGAATAAGAAAGAGGGCTGGAGAGCTGGGCATGGTAGAACATACATGTAATCCTAGTACTTAGGAGGCCGAGATAGGAGGAACTGTGCACACAGCCAGCCTCAGCTACTTAGTGAGGCCTTCTGCAACTTAGTGAGACCCTGTTTCAAAATAAAGAATAAAAAAATCAGGGAAGAATGCCCCTAGGTTCATTCCCCAGCACTACAAAACAAAATAAAACTAAAAAAGAAAAGAAATAGGGCTGGGGGTGTAGTTCAGATGAAGAATACCCCTGGGTTCAGTCCCCAGTACTGCAAAAAAGAAAAGAGAAAAAAGTATTTTTGTTAATTTACTGAGTTCATCCATTAGCTATCACTATAGCCCAGCTTCCTTCCTTCCTTCCTTCCTTCCTTCCTTCCTTCCTTCCTTCCTTCCTTCCTTCCTTCCTTCTTTCTTTCATACTGGGGTGGAACCAGGGGCTTTTCTACCTCTGGGCTATATTCCCAGACTTATTTTATATTTTATTTGGAATCAGGGTCTCACTAAGTTGCTGAGAGCCTCACTAAGTAGCTGAGCCTGGTTTTGAACCCATGCGATCCTCCTGTCTCAGCCTCCCAAGTGCAGGGATTACAAGCGTGTGCCACCATGCCTGGCTATAGTCCAGTTTTAAAAAATGCATTTGAACATATTTTGATGTTTCTTTTTGTTGAACCCAAAATGTATTTCTGGTTTTTCATAATGATCACTCCTATAGCAATCTTCTGTGTATATCTTTGTAGACATTTCTGATTTATGAGAATTAATTACTAAATAGAATTACTTGTTGAGGAATATGTACATTTTTGTGGCTTTGGTTATACACTACCACATTGCCTTTGAAAATGTTTAATCTAATTTATAGTTCTTCCATCTGTAGATTACTCAATTTTTTTTGCATCAACTTTTTTTTTTTTTTTTTTTTGGTGGTACTGGGGATGGAACCCAGGGGATTTCTACCTCCGGGCTCCACTCCCAGACCTAGTTTATATTTTTATTTGGAAATAGGGTCTCTTAAGCCAGCTGAGGCTGGCTTTGAACCTTGCGCGATCCTCCTGTCTCAGCCTCCCAAGCGTGGGGATTACAAGCGTATGCCACCACGCCTGGCTTGCGTCAAGATTTTTAAAAGTTGTTAGCAGTGTGGTGAATGAAATATGATATTGCTGTTTTAATGTTAATTTATTTGATTTCTAGTGTGATCGTTTTTATATCATTAATGATTTTTTGTGGGACTTTGGGTTGAACCAGGGGTATTTAACCTCAAGCTATACCCCCAGCCCTATTTTTTAACTTTTATTTTGAAACAGCATCTTGCTAGGTTGGTGAGAACCTCACTCCTTGGTGAGCCTGTCCTTGAACCTACAATCATCCTGTCACAGTCTCTGAAGCACTGAGATTATAGGCATATGTTCCATGTCTGGTTTATTCATGACTATTTCTGAGTTTTCTTTAATGACTTTCCTGATAGTATTCTGTCATTTGATGACTTAATTGAGTATATATATTTTTTACTTTTAAGACACTTTAATATACTAAAGGCTATTAAGTTCTTTAACTGAAGTTACAGATATTTTTCCCTAGTTTCCTTTATGTCAGCCTCAGTTTTCAATGATAAAATAATTAGGATTTCATGTTTTAATATCAAAATGAAACTTTGTGTTTTATTCTACTAGCCTTTGGAAACCTATCATAGTATTTAAAAATTCTGAATTTTATGAATAATTTTAATCAAAATGTATACCTTTCATAATTTGAAATAAAAATGTTCAGTAGACATATAAAACTAATGCATTATGCTTTGTTGCCAAACTTGGTCTTTCTAGGCAGTTATACTTAAGCATGAACATTGACGACAAACTGGAAGGATTGTTTCTTAAATGTGGCGGCATAGACGAAATGCAGTCTTCCAGGGCAATGGTGGTAATGGGTGGAGTGTCTGGACAGTCTACTGTGACTGGAGAACTGCAAGAATCAGTACTTCAAGATCGAAGTTTGCCACACCAGGAGATCCTTGCTGCAGATGAAGTGCTACAAGAAAGTGAAATGCGACAACAGGATATGATTTCACACGATGAACTCATGGTCCATGAGGAGACAGTGAAAAATGATGAAGAACAGATGGAAACACATGAAAGACTTCCTCAAGGACTACAGTATGCACTCAATGTTCCTGTAAGTAATTCCTTTATAAGATGTTGACGTTATAGTTACAAATGCAATTAAGTTTGTCTTAAGTCATTGCAGAAATTTCAAGACTATTTAAAGGCTAGTTTTCTTGAATAATTTCACTAAAATATTGATAGAAATTATATTTGAAAGGCAAAATTAAGTTGTTGTATTACATTTTTTGAGACTTTTCTAGGATAACATTTATTTCTCTATCAGGATTATGTATGAATTGAATTTTAAGTGCTTAACAGGTAAAAGATATTTCGTTTAATTTCTGGTTTTCTTTTTTAAAGAGTAAAAAGTTTGAATCTTAAACATAATTAGAGAAAGATCACATACCACAAAATTTTTTCTTCAAATTTTGTAACTTTTGGCAATTCCACTTCCTGCCCTTTTTTTGGCATCGTTAAGAGATTCAACCCAAAACTTTTGTGCATGTTATTTGCGCATTTTACCACTGAGCTATATTTCCAACTTCTGCCTTCTTTAACCATTCATGATACACTCCTATTCTGTATCCTCTAATTGCTTAATGTCTATCTTTTAAGAATATCTCAGACCTATACTCCTTCCTGTCTACCCTAGACATATGGTTCAGCACCTCTGCTCGTCTTTCTGGGTGTTCATATCTTTCTTGCTTTCTATACCTTTATTTTCACCCCATGATCAGTAAAACCACAACCATAATGTAATTCTTATCTCTTCTATGATACTAAAACTGGGTTCCTTTCAGTTTATGCAATAATGCTATACTCTACTTTTGCTTTCGGACCTTAATATATTGTGCTTGGAATATTCCCCTCATCCATACTCTGTCCCTGTTTTTTAACCTAGTTAATGCTTCATCATAACCACCCTGCCACTTCTGTCAACCTAGGTGTATCCCTGTAATAAGGACTTGTGATTACTTGTCGATTGTCTGTCTCTCTGGTAGGTTATGAACTCTGTGAGCACAGGAGTTTTGTCTTACTTTCTATCCATCCCAGATGTTGACATGCCATTGAGTGGATGGGTAACTACTTATAAATATGTTCTAATTCATGTGCTCACCATCTTTTTCCTAGCTCATTGCAGTAGTCTTTTATTTTTTACTTTTCCCAGTACTGGGGATTGTATATCTGTCTTGTATTCCTTAGGTTTGTTTACTATCATGCTGTCCATATCCTTTACTTATCTTCCAATCTAGTATGCCTTTCATTTCGTTTCCTTTCCTTACTATACTGACTGGTGCTTACAAAACAATTGATGGATAGAAGTATTGAGAATCAACATACTTGATTTGTTCCATATCTTAAGAAGACTACATTCAGTCTTTTGCCATGGAAAGTTATGTTAGCTGTCGGTTTTTCATAGATGACTTTTATTAGGTTGAAAAAGTTTTTTTTATTCATTGAGATTTCCTCCCCCCGCCCGTTTTGTTAGCTTCAGTTTACCTACTTAAAAATTGTTTTAATTGTTCATGAGGGATATTAGTATGTAGTTAACTTTTTTTTGCAATGTCTTTGTCAGTAT
Source organism: Muscardinus avellanarius (assembly GCF_963383645.1). Classification (NCBI taxonomy): domain Eukaryota; kingdom Metazoa; phylum Chordata; class Mammalia; order Rodentia; family Gliridae; genus Muscardinus; species Muscardinus avellanarius. The sequence continues at coordinate 75,023,781 of NC_137790.1, read as the reverse complement.
TTAGTTATGCTGGTCTTATTATAAATGGGTTCGAAGGTATTTCCTTACCTATTTTTTGAAAGAGTTTTTTTTATGTCTGTTAGTCTTATTCTACCTTACATATTTGATAAGCTTTAACAGTAAGGTTAGTTGGGGCTGAGTTTCCTTTATAAGGTTTTAAGTTATAAATTTATTATTATTATTATTATTATTATTATTATTATTATTATTAGTGTGTGTGTGTGTGTGTAGGGGTACTGGGGATGGAACCCTTCTACCTCTGGGCTATACTCCCAGACCTATTTTATATTTGGAAACAGGGTCTCTTAAGCCAGTGAGGCTGGCTTTGAACCTGTGCAATCCTCCTGTCTCAGCCTCCCAAGCACGGGGAATTACAAGCATGTGCCACCACACCTGGCATATAAATTTATTTTTTATTTTATTTTATTTATTTTATTTTTTATTTTTGGTGGTACTGGGGTTCCTTGAAGCTCTTCCACCTTTGGGCTACACTCCCAGACCTATTTTAAACTTTTTTTATTTTTAGAAACAGGGTCTCTTAAGCCAGTGGGGCTGGCTTTGAACCAGCGCGATCCTCCTGTCTCCACCTCCCAAGCGCGGGGATTACAAGCGTGTGCCACCACGCCTGGCTAAATTTATTTTTAAAAAATATACATGAGAGCCGGGCTATTCAGATACAAATTTTTAAATAAGTTTTGGTAAATTGTATTTTTCAAAGAATGTGTTCATGTCCTGACTGTTTAATTGACAAGTTCTTAATATTTTTCTTTTATCATCCAAAGGATCTATAGTGATGTCTTCTTATTCTGTTTTTTTTTTTTTCATTTTTTTCTTTTCTCCTCCTTTGTACTAGGAATTGAACCCAGGGCCATTCTACTTCTGAGCTATACCCCTATTCTTTTTTTATTTGAAACAAGGTCTCACTAGATTGCTGAGACTTTCTCTTAGTTGCTGAGGTTGGTCTTGAACCTGATATCCTCTTGTCTCAGCTTCCCAAGTACTGGGATTATAGGCATGCAATACCACACCCAATTTTTTTTTTAACTTTTTTTTTTTTTTTTGGTGGTACTGGACTGAGGGTGGAACCCAGAGGCTTTCTACCTCCGGGCTATACTCCCAGACTTTTTTTATATTTTATTTGGAAACAGGGTCTCACTAAGTTGCTGAGAGCCTCACTAAGTAGCTGAGGCTGGCTTCGAACCTGTGCGATCCTCCTGTCTCAGCCTCCCAAGCGCGGGGATTACAAGCCTGCGCCACCACGCCCGGCTTAACTTATTCTTGACTTTGGCAATTTGTCTTTTTCTTTGTCTGGGTAAAAATTTAACTGTTTTTTAAAAGATTTTTCTAATCTCTTCAAAGAATCAAGTTTCAATGTTTTTAATTTTCACTATTGTTTATGTTAATTTTTTATTGTTCTCTTCCTTAAGCTACTTTGGTTTTTATTTTCTTTGATTTGCTTTTTAATTTTAATTTTTTATTTTTATGGTTCTAGAGATTGAACCCAGGGCATTTTGCCTTCAAGTTACACCCCCAGCCCTATTTTATTTTTATTTTTTAATATTTTTGTGGTGCTGAGGATTGACTCCAGGGATATTCTACTTCCAAGCTAAAACCTCAGCCCTGTTTTTTTATTCTTTATTTTGAAACAGAGTCTCACTAAGTTGTAGAAGGCCTAAGTAGCTAAGGCTGGCTGCGGACCAGGATTCTTCTGTTTCAGCCTCCTAAGTACTTGGGATTACAAGGGTATGCCACCACACCCGGCTTATTTATTTTATTTTATTTTTTATTTTGGGACAGGGTCTAAGTTGCTGAAGGCCTTACTACATTGCTGAGACTGACCTGGAACCTGGGATCCTCCTGTCTCAGTCTCCCAAGTACTGAGATTACAAGTATGTATCACCACGCCCAGCTTTTCTTTGCTTTTTAAAATAGAAAATGAGATTACTTATTTTAGATGTTTGTTCATTTTTGAAGTTTCTGAATAATTTAGACCTTTGATTTGAAGCTTTCTAAACTTCTTAGTTTAGCTTTTTATAAGTTTTTATTATAATGCAATTCAAAATATTTTAAGCTGGGCCTGTTGGCACACGCTTGTAATCCTGTGCTTGGGAAGCGGAGACAGGAGGATCGTGCAGGTTCGAAGCCAGCGTGCTGGCTTAAGAGACCCTGTTTCCAAATAAAAAGTATAAAATTGAAGCTGCCATGGTGGCACACGCTTGTAATCCCAGCATTCAGGAGGCTGAGATCAGAGGATCACGGTTCTCGAACAGCCTCAGCTGCATAGTGAGGCCTTCCATAACTTAGTGAGATCCTGTTTCAAAATAAAGAATAAAAAGCAGGGCAGGGGGTGTAGCTCGGAGGTTGAATGCCATCCCCAGACCCGCAACATAAATAAATAAAAAGTATAAAATTGGGAGTGTAGCCTGGAGGCAGAAGGGTTTCCAAGGAACCCCAGTATCACACACACACACACAATGTATGTATGTATGTATGTATGTATATATGTATGTATGTATGCATACTTTCTTTGTGGCTTCTTTTTTACCCCTGAGTTAATTATAAACATTCTGCTTAATTTCTGAGTATTTTCAATTTTTTTTCTATCATTTTATCATGGACATCTAATCATTGTGTTCAGAAAATATACATTGTATGATTTCAGTCCTTTTAAACTTATTAAGATTTTTGTTTCAGTGCCCAGTGTATGATTTAATTGGTTAATGATACGTGCTTACTTGAAAAGAATATATAGCCGTTATTAGCAGAGTTATTTAAGTATGTTAATTAAATCAAGTTGTATAGTTTTCTCCAAACTGCTTGTTTTTGTGTGTGTGGTACTGGAAGTTGAACCCAGAGGCATTCTACCTTTGAACTACACCCCCAACCCCATTTTGTTTTTTATTTGGAAACAGGGACTCACTAGGTTGGTGAGAGTCTCACTACTTACTGGGGTTTTCCTCAAACCTGTGTTACTCTTGTCTTCGTCTTCCAAGTGCTGGGATTGCAGATGTGTGCCACCAAGCCGGGCTCTCTTCAACTCTTTTTTATCTTCAAATGCTCCTCCACTGAGATGCATCCCTGTCTCCTCTCATGACACTTAAAACATCTACTCATGTACTCATGTGCATTAATGTAGTATTATGTTTTTTATTTGTTAGGTAGACTTGCATTTTCTATTTGCTAGTAAAATAAATCTGTTACAATGGTCATTTTGATGGTTTAAGATTTGGCTGTTGGGAGCCTCTTCAAGCTGGCTCTGTATTATTTAATATACTCACCAATTTTTGAAAACTTTTTGCTTTTTGGCACAAAATGTTTTAGGCTTATATTGTATTTTTTCTGCCTCAGTGCTGGAGTCTGTCATTTTTCCAAGGAGTTCTAGTTCGTTTTAATTGAGAATGGTATTTAGAGAATAAAATCTTGGTGTTCTACATGCTGCTCATTGCTATTGGGCAGTAACTGCCCCAGGCTCCTCAGTAGACAGAGCCAGAGAACTATAAATGTATATAACATACATTTATGTATATTATATGTATGTATACATTTATGTGATTATACACATTTATACTTATATGTGTGCATACATTTTCTTTCATAATAATTTCCATATCCATCTATCAATACCAAAAATCTGGGTTTATTGGGTATTCTGTACACACTTGTAATCCCAGTACTTGGAGGCTGAGACAGGAGGATCTCAGGTTCATAGCCAGCTTCAGCAATTTAACAAGGCCCTCTGCAGCTTAGTGAGACCCTGTTTCTAAAAAAAAAGGGCCCTGGATTTAATTCCCAGTAAAACACACACACGAACATATGCATACACGCACACACACACACACACACACACACCCCAACACCATCACTACCACTGCTGCCGCCACCACTACCACCACCACCATCAACACCAGGTATAATGGCGTGTATCTGTATTCCCAGTACTTGGAAGGTTGAAATGATTGCAGATTTGAGCCCAACCTCAGCAATTTAGCAAGACTATTTTCAAATAAAAACCAACCAACCAACCAACAGAAAAACAAAACAAAAAACCAGGGGTATAACTCAGAGGTAAAATGCCCCTGGATTCAATTTCCAGTACCACAAAATAAATAAAATTTAAAAATCATTGGTTCAAGCCAGGTATGGTAACACCTGGGAGACTGAGATGAAGGATCAGAGTTTCAAGGCCAGTGTGGTAACTTTGTGAGACCTTGTTTCAAAAGAAAAAGTAAAATGGGGCTGGCTTCTCACTTAGAGGTAGACTCTCCCCGGGTTAACATGCTCCCTCCCTCTCAGAATGATGGGTTCACACTGAATACCTCAGTTGTCCTACATGAAACAGAGTACATTAGGTAGTGAGAAACTTGAGTTGGCTACTGTTAGTGTATTTCCTTATTACTCCAGCCTCCCCAGTGGAGATGCCTTGAGGGTCCTATACCCCATGGCAGTGTTTGCCACCCCATCCCCATGGTACCTTTTTCCATTTGGATTCCCCTCCTGTGTCACTCTTGTCTTGTTTCTTTTGTGAGTCTGGGGGTGGAACCCAGGGGCATTCTACCTCCAAGCTACACCCCCAGCCCTATTTTTTATTCTTTATTTTGAAACAGGATCTCACTGAGTTGCTGAGGCCTTCACTAAGTAGCTGAGGTTGTCCTCGAACCGGGATCCTCCTGATTCAGCCTCCCAGATGCTGGGATTAAAAGCATGTGCCACCACGCCTGTCTGACACTCTGTTTTGTCTACTCCCACTCCTTGATATTTTGTTCACCACCCCAGCGTCTTGCTCCAGGCTGCCCTTTCCCCCACAATGTGGCCCCACCTATGCTGGTTGGGCTCCCAACAACTCATGCTGAGCTTCCCTTTTATGTGGAGGTCTCCTCAGATGATGTCCTACAGAGCACCCTGCCCAAGCACACGTCCTTTTCTTCCTACTGGGATTGGACACCTTCTTCTGCTCTAGCTTAGGGCTTTAGACCTGAGTGGTTGATGGAGGGAAGGGGACAGGGAAGAGGAAGGGGAAGAGTCAGCATCTATCCATTTGTAGTCATGCCTCTTCTCCTTCCAGCCCTTCACTGTTCCTAACTCCTGCCTATATTAGATGTGTTTTTCTATCTCTGTAACATCATAGTTTTCAGGGTTTTTTTTTTTTTCCCAATGAAATCATATAATGTATGACCTTCTGAGATTGACTTTTTTTCATATGCTTGAGAATCATACAAGTATAGTGTTTATCAATAATTTGTTCCTTTTTTATGGAGTAGTATTCCATGGTATGGATGTGCCATAGTTTAACCATTCTTTTATCAAGAGACGTTTTAGGGTTTTTCCCCATAGGTTTTGGTGCTATAAATAAAGCTGCTGTGAACATTGGTATCTATATCTCCAGGATCAGTACCACCCTACCATATTGGCTTGACACTTCATTTTTATTGAGCATTGCTATACTTCAAAGATAACAGTGAATGAACCTATAAAAAAAACCTGTATATATATATATATATATATATATATATATATATATATATATATATATATATCTCAGATGGGTAGAATTTAGGATTTGAGAAAATTTTTTTGGGGGGTGGTACTGGGGATGGAACCCAGGGGCATTCTACCTCGGAACTACACCCCCAGCTCTATTTTTTTATTCTTTATTTTGAAACAGGATCTCCCTGAGTTGCAAAGGGCCTCACCAAATAGCTGAGGCTGTACTTGAACCTTGATCCTCCTATCTCAGCCTCCCAGATGATGGGATTACAAGCGTTCGCCACATGCCCAGCTGAGAAATAATGTTTTATAGTAGAACATGGCAGACAGAAGTTTTGTATCTTCTTACTCATGTGTTGCTGTTGATATGACACAGTGGTAAGGGGCAGGTCGTGGATTGGCCCTTAAGGCATTCACCACTGAGCTTCGTTTTAGACCTTTTTGTTTGTCATTTTTGAGACAAAATCTTACTGAGTGGCCTTGAACTTGTAAATCTTCTGCCTCAGCCTCCTGAGTAGCTGGAATTATAGGTATAGACCACCATGTCCAGCATGAATATATATTTTTTCATTAAAAAGAGACCATTGAATTAAGCTAACAGGCTTTAACTCTTATTCTTTCTAGATTGTGCTAAATCTTTTTAAAAACTGATGTTGAACATGTAATGTTTTTCTTCTTTTGTTGACTCATTTAGTTGGAAGTCATAAAGAACTTTTTTCATGTTAGCTTTTTTTGTTAATGTAGTGCAAATAGTTATGTTCTTAAATTTTAATAATTTTAGCTTTGGTAGGCTATGTAAATTATCTTTGTAGTATTTGGTGGTGGTTTAAATAAAATTCTTTGTGATAACCTTTAGTTTTCAGGATTTCTCTCAACCGTGTACTTTAAATCAGCCACCTAGATTTAACTCAGCGACCTCACATTTTCAATAGCAAAGTACAAATCAATGCTTGAATTTCTGTAGTTTTCTATGTAAAATGTTCTGTGTTACATGTTTCCATGTTAAATATGTTAAATGTTGAAATTAAAATTAAATAAAAGTAATTTTCAGTCTCTTAGTCCAATCAGTCACATTTCAGGTGCTTAGGTCATGGCTTCTATATTGGATAGTATAGACAAAGAAAACCATAATTGCAAATTGTTTTATTAGGAACTGTGTTAGAAAGCGTCTCAACCAAGAAACTAGTTATTTTTAAGAAATTAAAGAAAAATATCTGATTTTTCTTTTGGGTGGTAGTGGGGATGGAACCCAAGGGCATTCTACCTCTGAGCTGCACCCCCAGCCCTATTTTTTATTCTTTATTTTGAAACAGGGTCTCACTAAGTTTTGGAGGCCTCACTGAGGCTGGCCATGAACCTGTGGTCCTCCTGTCTCAGCCTCCCAAGTATTGGGATTACAAGTGTGCTCCACCGGGCCGGCTTTGATTTTGTATTATTTTTCATATTAGATGTATTTGGGAGATTTGAGACATCACAAACATATATTTTTCCTCTTTTTTTGTTTTGTTTTTGTACTGGAAATTGAATTCAGGGCCTCATATATGCTAGATAAGTGTTCTACCACTGACCTATACCCTAGTCCTGCGAGGTCATAAATTTTTTTGCTTTATATTTTTCTAGTTTGGTGCCAGTCATATTAAGAGGAAAGGTTTATGTTATATATTAACAAAATGGAGCAAAGTATACTTCAGAATTATACTTGCTACATTTGTCTTCTCATAAACTGTTGGATTCTATCACTAGAGGAAAATTTTATTTTTATATTTTATTTATTTTTGTGGTACTGGGGGTGGAACCCAGGGGCTTTCTACCTCCGGGCTATACTCCCAGACCTATTTTATATTTTATTTGGAAACAGGGTCTCACTAAGTTGTTGAGAGCCTCACTAAGTAGCTGAGGCTGGCTTCAAACCTGTGAGATCCTCCTGTCTCAGCCTCCCAAGCACGGGGATTACAAGTGTGTGCCACCATGCCCGGTAAAAATTTATTTTTATAAATTAGCTATATAAATCATATTCTAGTCGTATAGTTGTGTAATTAAATATTTCTCTTATGTGTGTAATTCCTGAAAAACATGTACCTCAGCATTCATGTGGCATTTTATGCTAGTCATAAATTTCTCTACTATAAAATGACGTGAATGAAATCCTAGTCATACTTTCATGCATTTTGTATATATGAATAGTTTTGTTTAATGGCCCAGGAACCTCAAAATATATTTGGCCATTAGTATAAGGCTTCTGTTTTATTTTTCAGTTTTTAAATTTTTCTTAAATCTTGACATTAATCAGTGTAAAGAAGATTATGTTGGTAATTCTCCCAAATATTTCATGGTCTAGTCAATAAAAATCTAATATACAGGTGCAAGTAATTTGTGTACATATCTTGTGATGGGTGACTTCTTTCCTCCTATTACAAAAAGTACTAGCTTTAACCCATTTCAGTGGTTTTTGAGACATTTATTATTTTTAAACACATTTTGTACTTATTTAATTGCAGAATTGGATGGTATTTACTGATGACAAATGATGTTTTATTTTTTTAATTTATTTTTTCTTTTGTGGTACGGGGGATGGAACCCAGGGCATTGCTCCTCTGAGCTACACCCCTAGTCCTATTTTTCCCCCCAGTATTTTTATTTTTTTTTGAAACAGGGTCTCACTGAGTTGTGAAGGGCCTCACTAACAGCTGAGGCTGTCCGCAAACCGCGATCCTCTGCTCTCTGCCTCCTGAGTGCTGGGATTATAAGCGTGTGCCAGCATGGCAGGCAACAAATGATATTTTAGAATCGTCCAGAAGGTGACCTATCTCTTTGCTTTTTGTATTTGCCCAAGTGGCCATTGATAGGATCCTTAATTAATTAATCTATGATTAATTCCCAAATTATTATCCATTATTACATACTTTTTCAAAGTAATTTATAAGCCAGTTCTTATTACTGTCAAATTTCTTTTAAAGTATATATAAGTGATTCAGTATTAGTCTTTTTATGTTTGTTAAGTTTTAAAGTGATTCATTTGGCTCTATGTTTTAAGAGGTACACTTCTTTGTGTGTGTGGTACTGACTGGCGATTGAACCAGGGGCATTTTACCTCTGAGCTACACCCCCAGCCCTATTTTTTTCTTTATTCTTTTTTTTTTTCTTGGTGGTACTGGGGTTCCTGGAAGCCCTTCTACCTCCAGGCTACCAGGCTACACTCCCAGACCTATTTTATACTTTTTATTTGGAAACAGGGTCTCTTAAGCCAGCACGACTGGCTTCGAACCAGCACGATTCTCCTGTCTCCGCCTCCCAAGCATGGGGATTACAAGCGTGCGCCACCATGCCCAGCTTTATTCTTTATTTTATTTATCTCACTAAGTTTTGTAGAACCTCACTAAGTAGCTGAGGGTGGCTGCGAACCTGTGATCCTCCTGATTCAGACTTCTAAGTACTGGGATTATAAGTGTATGCCACCACTCCTGGCTAAGATGCACTTTTTTTTTTTTTTTTTTTTTTTTTTTTTGGTGGTACTGGGGTTTCTGGAAGCCCTTCTGCCTCTGGGCTATGCTCTCAGACCCATTTTATACTTTTTTATTTGGAAACAGGATCTTTTAAGCCAGCGGGACTGGCTTTGAACCTGCGTGATCCACCTGTCTCCATTTCCCAATCGCGGGGATTACAAGCGTGCGCCACCACGCGCGGCTAAGATGCACTTTTTAAAAGTACATTCAAGTCCTTTTTACTGAAGTGTGTTTTGTGGTTATCATTTCTACAAGTATATAAATGAAAGGTGAACACAGATAGTACCTATTATCTACCAACTCTTTTTTCATAGGATTTTAATGACATGCTACATGGCTTTTTTAAAAAAATGACTTATCTTAGTACAGTGGCCCTACTTATATGTAATCCTGGTACTTGGGAGCTGAGATGGAAAATCACAGATTTGAGGCCAGTCTCAGTAACTTAGACCCGATTGAAAATTAAAAAAAAGTACAATTGGGCTGGGGGTGCAGTTGAGAGGTAGAACTGCCCTGGGTTCAATCTTCAGTATCAGTACTGAGGATTGGGTAGGCAAGATGTCTTAACTGGCACCTGAGCAGAAAACATGGACTGAATGCTATCCCTTCATAGTGTTCCTTGGTAAGAGAGTCATATTATTACTTATTATTGTTGATTTCAATTTGCCTAAAAAGTTTTTGAATCAGAGTATCTCTTTTACATATTGAGTATCTTTTATCTGAAATGCTTGGGAATAGAAGTATTTCAGACTTTTTATTTTCTTAGATTTTAGGGATAAGACCCAATTTTTTTTTTTTTTTTTTTTTTGTGGTACTGAGGGGAGGGTCAGGGTCTCACTAAGTTGCTGAGGCTGACTTCAAACCTATGTGTTCCTCCTGTCTCAGCCTCGCAAGCGCTGGGATTACAAGCATGCGCCACCACACCTGGCTATAAGACCCAATTCTAAACGTGTGATTCATTACATTTTATATATACCTTATACTCACAGCCCAAAGATAATTTTATACAGTATTTATAGCATACAGATTGCTTGCAACCTGTTTGTGGTATCATGTCGGTTCTCAAAACAATTTGGGTTCTAGATTGGGAATGCTAAATTGATAGTAGATTGCTATGGAGAGTTACCTGGGCGTGGTGGCACACCCTTGTAATCCCAGCATTTGGGAGGCTGAGACAGGAGGATTGTGGTTCACAGACAGCCTGAGCTACTTAGTGAGACCCTTTGCAACTCAGTGAGACCCTGTTTCAAAATAAAGAATAAAAAATTGGGCTGGGGTTGTAGCTCAGAGGTAGAATATTCTGGGTTCCATCCGCAGTACCGCAAAAAAAAAAAAAAAAAAAAAAAGTTACCCATGATGGTAGATTTTAGAATCTTCTCCAGCTCTTAAAGCAGAGTGACTTAGTTTGTCATATTTTTTCCTTAGGTGGACATAAGTAAATGGAAGATTATTTCTAGATGGCTTTAATGACATAGCCAGAGCCCGGTCCAGTGAGTGGTACATGCCTATAATCCCAGTACTTGGGAAGCTGAGACAGGAGGATCGCAGGTTTGTGGCCAGCCTCAGTAACTTAGTGAGGCCCTCTGCAACTTAGTGAAACCCTATGTCAAAATAAAGAATAAAATAGGGCTGGTGATGTAGCTCAGAAGTATAATGCCCCAGGTGCAATCGCCAGTACCACAAACAAAACAACCCCTAAAACAAACATTTTCTTTAAAAGAGATTTCCTTTCAGTTTTACATTGCTGGTAGAACATTTTAGTTTTTAGAACAACTTAATATGTTAAGATAATGACAAGTGGAGTTTTTCTTTGATTTATAGTAAGACTGGTTTAATGTCATTTCTAAATTATAAAGTAATGTACACTTGTAGAGAAAATGTAAGATTTCTTAAACTATAAAGAAGATCATAAACATTGCTATACTCTTACTAAACTCTAGGGTAACCACTGTTTTTAACCTTCCTTTGTTGACATTTTAGTGTTTCTTTTTTTTTTCCTATTTAGGTAATTTTATAAAATTTACTTTATATATTTGTGTTTCTTTAATATTGTAAAAATGTATTTAGCTATGTATTTATATTTATTACTTTTTTTTTTTGGTGGTACTAGGGGTGGAACCCAGAGGCTTTCTACTGCCAGGCTATACTCCCAGACCTATTTTTTTTTATATATATATTTTATGGAAACAGTGTCTCACTAGGTTGTTGAGAGCCTCACTAAGTGGCTGAAGCTGGCTTCGCACCCGTGCGATCCTCCTGTCTCAGCCTCCCAAGCGCGGGGATTACAAGCGTGCACCACCATGCCCGGCTTATTACCTTTAAACCATGAACATTTCTCTGTAACCGATACTTAACCAGTATTAATATTTATCCTTTGGCCTGGTGTCATAGGCCTGTAATCCCAGTTCTTGGTAGGCTGAGACAGAAGGATTGCAGATTCAAGGCCAGCCTCAGTAATTTAATTTAGACCCTGTTTCAAAATAAAAAGTATATCCGAGCCTGGTGTGGTGGCACTCACCTATAATCCCAGTACTCAGTCGACCAAGACATGTGGATTGCAGATTCCAGGCTAGCATGCAATAGTGGAGGGAGACCCTGTTCCCCCCTCCTCCCAAAAAAGACTGAGAATGTAACTCATAGGTAAAATGCCCCTGCACTCCTGGGTCCATCCTCAGTAGTGCACACAGACAAGGAATGTTGGGAGGGCGTGGCTTCCCTAGCGCACCCCTAGATTCAATTCCTAGTACTACACACAAAAGAAACTTACAGCGATATTTTATTATTGGGTATTAGTTATTTGTAATTTTTATTATCATAGCTAATATTGTGACTTATATATTTTCTTTTATTTGGAAACAGGGTCTCTTAAGCCAGCAAGGCTGGCTCCGAACCAGCGCGATTCTCCTGTCTCCGCCTCCCAAGCGCAGGGATTACAAGCGTGCGCCACCCACCACGCCTGGCTTATTCTTAATTTTGAAACAAGGTCTCATTTAGTTGCAGAAGGCCTCACTAAGTAGCTGAGGCTATCTGTGGACCTTTTATACTCTTATCTCAGCCTTCCAAGTGCTGGGATTACAGGCATGTACTGCCACACCTGGCTAAGGTTTTTTGTGTTTCTTTTTCAGTACTGAGAATGAAACCCGGGGCATTCTACCTCTAAGCCATACTCTCAGCCCTATTTTTTATTCTTTATTTTGAAATAGGGTCTCACTAATTTATGGAAGGCCACACTAATTAGCTGAGGCTCTCCATGAACCGCGATCTTCTTGTCTCAGCCTCCCAAGTACTGGTATTACAAGTGTGTGCCACCACATCTGGCTACGGTTCTTAAAAGATATATATATATATATACACACACACACACACACACACACACACACACACATACATATTGACCAAGTTATAGTTTATGAAAGACAACCAATTTGGTTTCCTCTAGTACTTTACAAGAATTCCAGCTTAATGTCTTATAGTGATCTAGAGAAGAACCTTTGACATACAACCTCAAGATTCGTATATGATCCCGAGGGGGTGAAAACAAGTAAACATGATCTAGGTAGAGGGTAGAGAAGAAAATTAAGAGAGTATTTAGACAGGAGATAGATAATATATTGAAAAGCAGGGAAATTGGAAAGAAGATTTAATGTGAAACTCATTTATTTTTAGCTGTAAGGAATTTTAGGTATCAAGATGTCTAAGTGGAGTCATTATATAGCAATTGGCAACCCTTTATGTATTCAAACAATTACATACCTGCAGTTGTATGGTAATGATCAGTACTCTTATATATTTATTTAGTACCTTTTAAAAAAGGGTTCTTTATGTAATTTCACTTGATTTTCCAAGGTAAGGTGGATATTATTACTATCACAAATTAAGAAATGAGGAAATGATTATAATAATAATAATCTGTTGTATAGTGCTGTATTATACCGTTGGTACTTGCCTATATAATCTTATTTAATGCTATAGAACTCGATAATTTTCCTCTCTGTTTTACAAATGAACAGAGTTTTAAGTGATTACTTTTTATTTCACACTTCTAGTGTTACTGTTTCGAATTAGATCTTTTCTTTTTTATTTGCTACCTATCCTTTTTTTGTTTTTGCCATGCTACTACCTCTGGAAGCCAAGTTTACTCAGCTAGTAATTGGAAGAGATGACATTGAGACTCAAGTCTTCTAATGCTTTACCTAAATTTTGGCTTTTGTCCACTTTATTCTTCTAACTTATTTTCTTTCCCCTTAGTAATATCCATTAGGTGTCCCAGAACCAGTAGAAGTTTATTCTGTATTCTGGAAGTATTCAAACTATAGTTCCTATATGGAAGGATATGATGTACTTGTTCAAAAAGCATTTTAATATTTCAATAATCTAGATTTATTTATTTATTTATTTATTTTTCTGGTACTGAGGGTGGAACCCAGGGGATTTTCTACCTCTGGGGTATACTCCCAGACTTATTTTGTACTTCATTTGGAAACAGGGTCTCACTAAGTTGCTGAGAACCTCACTCAGTAGCTGAGGGTGGCTTCGAACCTGTGCGATCCTCCTGTCTCAGCCTCTCAAGCGCTGGGATTACAAGCGTGCACCACCTTGCCCAGCTATTAACCTAGATTTATTAAGAAATGGTTATAGTTGGAAATAACACCGGACTGAAATATATCAGATCTTGGTTTAAATCCTAATATTGAATCCTTATAACTTGGGCAAAACATTTATGTACTTGAAGTTTTATCTTTTTTTATTGGGAACATAAGTATAAGAAATAATTCACACTCACTATTATATATAGTCAGTATGTGCCAATAAGAAATAATTTACAGATCTTGGTCCTCAGATATGGAACATGTGGTTTAAGTTTTGGCTTTCTTAATTTATGCAATTTTAAGCAAACTTTTAATGTTATTTTTTATTTGGAAACAGGGTCTTTTAAGCCAGCGAGGCTGGCTTCGAACCTGCGCGATCCTTTCTCCGCCTCCCAAGTGCGTGGATTACAAGCATGCACTACCATGCTCGGCGTCTTTATTTTATTTTGAAAATGAGATGAAAATATCTAGGTGTGGTAGTACTTAGTAGTGAGACAGGAGGAACACAGGTTCGAGGACAGCTTCAACATGAAGTGGGACTCTCAGCAACCTAGTGAGACCCTGTTTCAAAACAAAATTAAAAAGGGGGTGGGCAGATATAGCTCAGAGATAGAGTGCCTGTGGGTTTAATCCCCAATACCACGAAAAGGTGGGGTTTTGAAAATGTTTGCCAATAGGATTATTTTAGGATTAAGTACAACAGACTTAAACAAGCAAGAGATTATGTGTCCCTATGCACCGTTTGGATCTGTTGTGTCCACAGTGCCTAGGACATTAGCTAACACTTAGCAAATGTTAGATAAGTCTTAGTTTACTGTGTTGACAAAGAGGCATGAAAAACTGGAGAAACATCATGTAAATGATTAAGTATTATTGTAGTTAGAAAAACCAAGGAGAGCCGGGTGTGGTGCCACACGCTTGTAATCCCAGCATTCAGAAGGCTGAGACAGGAGGATCGCGGTTCGCGGACAGCCTCAGCTACTTAGTGAGGCCTCTGCAACTCAGTGAGACCCAGTTTCAAAATAAAGAATAAAAAATAGGGCAGAGGATCTAGTTCGGAGGTCAAATGCCCCTCGGTTCCATCCACAGACCTGGAAGAAAAAAAAAAAAAAAAAAAAGAAAAGAAAAAACCAAGGAGTCTAGAATAGCTTTTTAACTTTTTTTTTTTTTTTTTTTTTTTGGTGGTACTGAGGATGGAACTCAGGGGCATTCTACCTTCCGGCTATACCCCCAGCCCTAGTTTTTATTCTTTATTTTGAAATAGGGTTTCGCTGAGTTGTGAAGGGCCTTACTAAGTAGTTTGGGGCTGTCCTCAAACCACTATCCTTCTGTCTCAGCCTCCCAAATGCTGGGATTATAAGTATGCAGTACCATGCCTCCTGGTGGTTAAGATTTATCTTGATCAGCAATGCTCCATCAGTGTGGTCTTACAACGTGTGTGTGTGTGTGTGTGTGTGTGTGGTTTGTGTGTGTGTGTGTTACTGTATGTTCACTCATGGATGGGAATCCATGAGTGTCACTGGAGGTTGAATCCAGGGGTGTTCTACCCCTAAGTTACAGCCCTAGCCCTTTTTATTTTGGAACAGGGTATTGTTAAGTTACTGTACACTGGCCTCGAACCTGCAATCCTCCTGTCTTAGCTTCCGAAGTACTGGGATTATTAAAGTTATACACCACTGTACCTGGCTCCCTTTATGTTCTTAAAAGCTTTTGTTTATATTTGTGTTCTCTCTCTCTTTGTCTCTCTGTCTCTGTCTCTCTCTCTCTCCCTCCCTCCCTCCCTCCCTCTCTCCATATATAGTACAGTATACACATATGCACACACACAGTGGCTGCACGGGCTGTCAGTAATGAAAAATTCAGATATTTTAAGGTTTAATCAATTTATAAATGATGATATAACCCATTACATGATAGCATACAGCATACTTTTAGTGAAAGAGAATCCTTTCTAAAGCAAATTTAGTGAGAATTGTTTTACATGTTTGCAAATCTCCTCATTGGTTTAATAGAGGATAGCTAGATTCTCCTATCAGTGCAGTTTGTGGTGACATCATATTTTAAATATTTTCTGTAAAATGACAGTATACTCATGAGAGCAAAGAATAAAATTAGATCTTATAAAAGAAGTTTGATCTGCAAACATGGCATGAAAAGGATAGTATCAGGGACTTTTGGGTCTCTGAGGTCCCCGTACTTAGGACTCACTGATGTAGATTTACCCAAACTAACAGCATAAAGGCACATACTGCTGAAGGGATAGATCCAGAAGAACCGCCACAAGGAAAAAAAGAACACAATTATGTGATGCCATGGATGCTGGGAGGATAGAATTCCCTAGGAGGATAGGGGTGTCAGTACTATTTTGGATAAGATAACCTGATCACTTTATCTGTACTCATTTAATCTATAAGATGCTGATATAGCAACCAAAATGTACTTTTATAGAAAGAAATGCAATAGAAAAGTCAGGATTTGAACTGTGGGTTTCTCAACTTTTCTAAAATCAAAGAACACCTTACAGCCTCCTCCCCTGCAGATATAACTCACTCCTTTTGAGGTTTATATGCTTTGTGAGGTTGGAATTGGAAATCTTTCCTATTGCCAAACCATCTTGGGAATAAATTAATGTCTATCTGTGTGTGTGTGTCTCTCTCTTACACACACACACACACACACACACACACACACACACACACACATTTTCTGTACTGCATAAATGCCCCAAATATTGCTAATATTTTTTGCTTAGTATGTTTGTAGTTCAGTTAATTGTGTTATATTTTCCTTTTTACATTTAAACACTTAACTGTAGTCATAGCCACCTTGATTCAACTTGAGTGTTTCCTAGGCAGTATTTTAAAATAGGTTTCTTATAATGATATTTAAACATATTCTTTTAATATGGCTATGTACTACTTTTACTTTCAGAATAACCATTTTTCTAAATTTGAGGACAGTTATTCCATCTCTGTATGCCACAGGCAGATTATTTTTTCAAAGTATTTGGCCATGGGAAGCATAATAATTGGAATAAATTTTGCCCCCCCCAATTTATTTATGTATTTACTATTATTATATTTTTGTGGGATCGGAGATGGAACCCAGGGCCTCATACATGCTAGGCAGGTTCTCTGCCATGGAGCTATATCCCTAGCATAATCATTGGGGATTGAACCCAGGAGTAATCTGCCTCTTAGCTATACCCTCAGACTTATTTATTTTGAAACAAGATCTCAGTATGTTGCTGAGGCTGGCCTCAAGCCTGCAATCCTCCTGTCTCAGCCTCCCAAGTACTGGGATTGTAGGCATGTAATCAGACCTATCTTATGTTTTTATTTTGAGGCAGGGTCTTGCTAAATTGCAGACATTGGCCTCTAATTTGCAATCCTTCTGTCTCAATCTCCCAAATAGCTGGGATTACAGATATGCACCACTGTCCCCAACTAAAAAATTAATTTTGCATTTTATTTTATGTACAAAGAACTAACATGACCTCTTTCTTTGGATAGACAGATGTCTTGGATAATCCATTTCTCAAAAAATTAAAGGGGAGCTGGGCATGGTGACATGCTCTTACAATCTGGTTTGCAGACAGCCTCAGCTACGTAGTGAGGTCATTTGAAACTCAGTGAGACCCTGTTTCAAAAATAAAGAATAAAAATAGGACTAGGGGTGTAGCTTGGAAGTAGAATGCCTTTGGGTTCCATCCCCAGTACCGCAAAAATAAATAGATAAATTAATTAATTAAAATAAAAAAGGAAAAATTCATGTGCTTTTGGAAAGAAGTGGCTACTAATGGAGTCTGGGACAGTATTTTAGAGATGCAGTGAAACGGTAGAACCTTGGTGATTGGAGAGAGTGGGAGGAGTCACTAGCACAGACTATACAGGAAAACAGAAAACTTGTGCAGTGGGTGGAGGATAAATGAGGGTACCAAAAGTCAAAATTGATATGAATATTTGGCTGCAGAAATGGAGAGGAGAGATACTAAAGACAAATACTTTGGCCAAGTGACTTAGATTTCTTTTTTTTTTTTTAAGTAGATCATATAGCTTGAAAGTGGAGCTGGGAGCTTTTAATTGATACCATTGGCAATATATATACAGTATATATATTTATATAGAATATATATACAATAATATACAGTATTGTTATTAGATAAATGACAAGAAAACTTAAGTGTACTTTCATTGGTGCATCGCAGTTTCATATCATAGTGAAATTCAGAGTGATACATGCACACAGCACTTGGTGAAGAACTGTTTTATATTAATTTATTTGTAGAAAAATGCATTGGGAGTTGCTAATGCCTTAACTATGTGAGGTTGGTAATATTAATTGAGCAAGATGGATCTTGCTGGATATATATGCAGGAGGTTTGGAATGAAAAGAAAGCAGAGCTCAGAATGATCCAAAGGAGGCAGTTACCTGTTTCTGGGGGGTTGGCAGTGGAGAGAAAGAGTGGACCCAAATTTGTAAACCAAATGACATATTCCTCATTATTACTTCTGTTAACATTTTCTATTTGTTATATCACTTATTATTCAGTATGAAAGAAGGGAGTTGGGAAGATTAGCAGGTCTGGAAGAAAAAACAGAAAGAGGGAATATGCAAATAGTGGGCTTGTAGCTCTGGTTAAGCCCCCTGTGTGCCGCAGGCCTGTTGCGGTCATCTCAGGTCTTCATTTCCCATCTTTCCCTTTGAATTCCTACCCTTACCATCTCTGTCACTCACTCGGAGCACAGCACATGCTGCCTTGAATTACTAGTTTGTTTTTGTAATGCATCAAAACTCTTGCATCTACGCTTTAAGACCTTTGGAAAGGAGACCTCGTGTATAGAAAGGGTTCTCCAAGTCTAGATTAGTGCTTTTGCACATATCAGGTTCTCAGTAAATGTTTTTGTTTTATTATTTCAGCCTGACTGAATTTAGCACAGGGCAGGTACTTGATAGCTGTTGAGTGAATGAATGTATGAAAAATGTGACTGGAAATACCAGTGAAGAATATCTTAAATATGCATGAGATAGTTAAGTTAAAAAGTAAGACAGCTTATTTATTTTTGTGCTTCAAAGGAAGTAAGACTTGGAAAAGGATGTCATTCTGGATTCTGGGTCTGAGTTAGATCTGGAACTTGACTTGAGAATCAAGGGAAGAATTTTTTCAATATAGGGAAGCCTTTTTATACTTAAAAAGTGAGGAGACTAAATAAGGGTATATATTTTAGAACTTTAAAAAAATAAACAGATGGGCAGTAGCAAGAACTTTGACACCAAACTTCTTTGCTGAAGAGAACTTAGAGCAAAGGGTGAAAAGAGGTCAGAGTTTTAGGAGGTGAAATATCTGAGTTTATTTAAATTTGAGTGAAAAAGGATAGGTTTTAGTCAGGCGTGGTGGCACTTGTAATCCCAATACTTGGGAGGCTGAGACAGGAGAATCTGGGTTCGCAGCCATCCTCAGCAACTTAGTGAGGCCCTCTGCAACTTATTGAGACCCAGTTTCAAAATAAAGAATAAAAAATAGGGCTGGGAATGTAGCTCAAAGGTAGAATGCCCCTGGGTTCAATCCTCAGTACCCTCCTCACACACATAATTAATTTAAAAAGGATGGGTTTCTGGTGGTGATGATTTTTCTATCTAATGAAATAGCAGCACTGAAATTCTGACTCTCACATAGGCACTATGGCGTTAATGGGACTGGATAAAATGGTTAAATGATGGAGAAGAAACTAGACAGGGCTTTTTGTTTGTTTTTTAATTTGATGTTTTTTAGATTATAGATTCACCCCACCCCCCAGTACTGGGGATGGAACCCAGGGGCATTCTACCTTTGAGCTACACTCCCAGCCCTAGTTTTTATTCTTTATTTTTTGAAACAGGGTCTCACTAAGTAGCTGAGTCTGTCCACAAACCGCGAACCTCCAGTCTCAGCCTCCTGAATGCTGGGATTACAAACCTGCACCACTAAACCCAGCTAGACTATAGATTTTCTTGATGCTCCAATGGACCAAACTAATCTTTTCAAACATTACCCATCTGCTTTTTACTAATTACATTTGGTTTATTTTTTTGTTTGAAAAGTAACACCAAAGCCAGGCACAGTGGTGCATACCTGTAATCCCAGTACTAGAGAGGCTGAAACAGAAGGATCACAGGTTCAAGGACAGTCTCAGCAACATAGTGAGACTCAGTAGCCTAGTGAGATCCTGTTTCAAAACAAAAAATAAAATAGGCTGGAGGTGTAATCCAGAGGCAGAATAACCCTGGGTTCAATCTCTAGTACCACAAAAAGAAAAGAAAATTAACACCTAGAATGTATTTTTCTTTTAAAGAGTTCTTAAGAAAAGGACAAGTAAGTTAAAAATGAATTATCTCTGCCATGCTTAAGAAATTTTTTTTTGTTTATATAGATTATTATTGTAGTTGTCCTTGAGCAAAAAAAAGCTGTTTTTCAGGACTTTTGGCAGCTCATTATTATATTCATCGTGTGTGTGTGTGTGTGTGTGTGTGTGTGTGTGTGGTGTACGGTGTGTGTGGGGGTACTGGGAATTGAACTCAGGGTCATTCTACTTTAGAGTTACACTCCCAGCTCTTTTTATGTTATCTCACTGGATTGCTGACAATCTCTCTACATTGCTGAAGCTATTCTCCAACCAAGTGCTGGGATTGCAAGCCTTGACCACCACACTTGGCTCACTGGGTCACTCACATGTTTTTAAGTTTTTGGATTTCCCATATCTTTTCTAAATACTTTAAGTTAGATCAGATCCTTTATAGTATGGTTAAATTATGTAATGAAATTGCTTTATTTCATTTATGAGTGATAAGCCTATTGGAGCATTCTAGAAATGTAATTTACTCTGCCCATTGATAATCACTGTGCTTTGATCACTGATAACTCATAGGTTTAGGCTTATGCTTTTATGTCAGAAATATGTCTCATATTTGAAAATGATAGAATTAATATGATCACTTTCTATGTATGTTGAACTAACAGAAAGGTTCAAATATATATATTAATCTTTTTTACAGTTTGCACATAAAAGCTCTTCTTTTTTGTGAATAGCTGCTAATTGCAGGACTTATTTATGGATCTTATACTCTACTTGGCACTTTTGCTAAAAAGAGTTCCTCTGTCTCTTTTTGCTGCATGTTACATTTCCATGATTTCTTTGCAACTTATTAGCTGACAAAAATATTCAAATTACTTTTTAGACCTCCTACAAAATAGGACAGAGCAGTTCCACAGCTGCTTAAAGTCTCTGATCTGTCTCATACTTAGCCCAAGCGTGTGGTTTATTACTACCACTTCAGAAGTAGTAAGATGGCATATCCCAAATCCTTGTTGACTTACCTTTCCATTTTATGCTCTACTAATGAATACTAAAGGAAGTCAGTATACTGTTGGTAGTACAACAGAAAAGCAGTCAGTATACCGTTCTATACCCTGATATAATTATTAGCTAAATAGTTACTTTACGTCATTTTTTGTGTATATGCCAACCAAGCTCCTTGATTTGTTATTCTCTCACTGCCCACATTTCAGGGATTTATAAAAACTTCTACTTTCTTATTTTGTCAGTCCAAAATTCCTCTTGGGTTAAGCATTTTACTTATGGACGTTTTCTACATGTAGCCGTAATCCAAAATATAGTATGCATTTGTAACATGTTCATAATTGTTTGTTACGGTGTGTGTGCGTGCTTGTGTGTGTGTGTGTGTGTGTGTGTGTGTGTGCGCGCGCGCGCGTGCGTGTGCGTTTTCCTGGATATTGATCCCAGGGGCATTCAACTGCCCAGCTGCATTCCTAGCCCCTCTTTAATTTTTAATTTTGAAAACCGGGCGTGGTGGCACACACTTGTAATCCTAGCGCTAGGGAAACTGAGACAGGATCCCACAAGTTCAAAGCCAGCCTCAGCTACATAGTGAGACTCTTAGCAACTTAGTGAGACTTGTTTTGAAGTAAAGTATAATAAAATAGGTCTGGGGGTATAGCCTGGAGGTAGAAAAAGAGCCTGGGTTCCACCCCCAGTACCACCAAAAAAATTTTTTTTAATTTTTAATTTTGAAATACGGTCTTGCTAGGTTGCTGGGTATCACTCTATTGCTGAGGCTATCTTCTAATCTGAAATCCTGTCTCAGCCTCCCAGCTTCTTGAGTATTGGGATTACAGGTCTGTGCCACCATGCCTGGCTCTTTGTATATTTTTAGAGTGAAAGAGTTGTCATTAACATATTATGCTTCTCTGTTTGTGTGGTACTGGGGGTTGAATCCAGGGGGCCTTTTGCCTCTGGGCTATATTTCTATCCCTGTCTTACTTTTATTTGGAAACTGGGTCTTGTTAAATTGCTGAGGCTGTCTTTGAACCTGTGATCCTCCTGTCTCAGCCTCCCAAGGACTAGGATTGCAAATGTGTGTCACCACACCTGGCTTCACATTGTGCTTCTTAGATGATTCTCCAGGATTGTCACTGTATTTCTTAGCCTGTTAAGTTAAAAGTTAAAGATTCCAGCTGGGTGTGGTGGTACTTACTTATAATCACAGTGCTTGGGAGGTTGAGACAGGAGGATCACGCAGGTTCGAAGCCAGCCTCAGCTACATAGTGAGTCAGCAATGTACTGAGACCCTGTTTCCAAATAAAATATAAAATAGGTCTGGGAGTATAGCCTGGAGGTAGAAAGCCCTTGGGTTCCATCCCCAGTACCACACACACACAAAAGTTTGATTCTTGTTTTTTCATTTGAAGAAAAAATCGAAAATGTAGTAGTAAGGAGGGGATGACTGAGCACTGTCAAATCTGATGAGAATTGACTGTACTATTAGTGCCCTTAAACCTTGGTGTGTTTCTTTTAAGACAGGCAGCTCTGAGATCTAAGGATGGAATAATATATAGTATGCTTTGTGTCTTGCATAGAGCACTGCCTTTAAAGGATATGAACTTTTATTTTTTGTGTGGTACTGGGGATTGAACCCAAGGCCATTCTACCTCTAAACTATACCCCTAGCCCTATTTCATTTTTTACTTTGAAACAGTCTCACTAACTTGCGGAGGGCCTTACATAGTTGCTGAGGCTGGCCATGAACCTGTGATCCTCCTGTCTCAGCCTCTTAAGTACTGGGATTATAAGCATATACCACCATATCCAACTAAACAAACAAAAGTTTATAATCACACATATGGTAATGACTTCTTATAAAGGCTAGGAAAATACTGGCTACTATTTAGGCAAAACTGTTTAACATAAAAATAAGTTTTCATTGTTAGTCTCTTCTGATGTATCATCTTTTAGAAAATTTTTTGCTTTTTTCTTGATATGAATTATATATATAATACACACACACACACATATATGTGTGTGTGTGTGTGTGTGTGTGTGTGTGTGTGTGTGTGTGTGTGTGTGGTGGGGTACTGGGGTTCCTGGAAGCTCTTCTACCTTCAGGCTACATTCCCAGACCTATTTTATAATTTTATTTGGAAACAGGGTCTCTCAAGCCAGTGTGACTGGCTTTGAACCTGCACGATCCTCCTGTCTCCACCTCCCAAGCGCAGGGATTACAAGTGTGCGCCACCATGCCCGTCTTTTTTGATATTTTATCAAAGAAAGTGCATTAGCCGGACATGGTGGCGCACGCTTGTAATCCCTGCGCTTGGGAGGCAGAGACAGGAGGATCGCGCAGGTTCAAAGCCAACCTCAGCTACTTATTGAGGCTTTCAGCAACTTAGTGAGACTCTGTTTCAAAATAAAGTATAAAATAGGTCTGAGAATATAGCCCAGAGGTAGAAAGCCTCTAGGTTCCACCCCCAGTACCACCAAAAGAAAGAAAGAAAGAGCATTAAGCTGTCTAAATACCCTCTTATAGCCGGGCATGGTGGCGCACGCTTGTAATCCCAGCATTTGGGAGGCTGAGGCCGGAGGATCACGGTTTGCGGACAGCCTCAGCTACTTAGTGAGGCCCTCTGCAACTCAGTGAGACCCGGTTTCAAAATAAAGAATAAAAAATAGGGCAGGGGCTGTAGCTTGGAGGTCGAATGCCCCTGGGTTCCATCCCCAGACCCGCAATAAATAAATAAATAAATAAATAAATAAATAAATAAATCCCCTCTTATCTCCCAGTATTGTGTTGACTTATCGACTTTATTACTTTTCATGTGTGTGCCCTTTGTATTAGTTCCATAAATGTGGCAATGAAATTGATGTTGTGATGTCCTGACTTATACTGTATCTCACTGGTCTTATGATCATCTTTTCGCAGGATGTCTTTGTTCTTTTTTCCAGGTAGATTTTTACAAACTTTAATTTTGCCCTCAGCTTATATACATTTAATTTTTGTTTCTCAAGAGACAATTCTATTACACTCTTTTATTTAGTTTGTGCCCACACACATAGGTACTGTGGGCGTGCCTGTACGTACACTCGGCAAAGGGTTGAACTTTCAATGGCATTTTGTCACAATGGACTTTTATGCATTTCTAAAATCAGCTTTTTTTTTTAAACAGATAAGTGTAAAGCAGGAAATTACTTTTACTGATGTATCTGAACAACTGATGAGAGACAAAAAACAAATCAGAGAGCCAGTAGACTTACAGAAAAAGAAGAAGCGGAAACAGCGGTCTCCTGCAAAAGTAAGAATATATTAAGGTGGTGGTCACTAACCTTTTAATCTCAAACTCGTGGTGTGTCATAAGGACAGGAACCTGGTTGAAGTTTAAGGCAGACGCAGGTCTTGTATGGTTTAGTAAAGGTGCACAAGCCTCACCAGGAATGGAGCCATGACCTTCAATTTTTCTACCTTCTCATCATGTCTCTCATTTTTCCAAAAATGAACGTCTCTATTTCTATGTCTCTTTTTCTTCTAAAAACCAACAGATGTACCACTGCCCTTGCTTGTCACTTATATTAATTTTACTTACTTTAATGTTAAAATTTCATAAACATTAAATACCAGTTATTCACCAGGG
This sequence comes from Muscardinus avellanarius, assembly GCF_963383645.1. Taxonomy (NCBI): domain Eukaryota; kingdom Metazoa; phylum Chordata; class Mammalia; order Rodentia; family Gliridae; genus Muscardinus; species Muscardinus avellanarius. Next base: position 74,999,245 of record NC_137790.1, on the reverse strand, counting down.
AAAGGGTTTTAGGTTATCTGCAACAGAATGTAAGCTCCATGAGAGCAGGAACTTCATTTACTCACAGCTGTATCCCAGGCCTGGAGTAGGAGGCACAATGGGCTCTTACCAGGTATTTTGTGGCTGAATTAATGGGGTAGTCAACTTAAAAATGACTCAGTAAATGCTGTCAGGAGTTGCCAGTTTTTGTTAGTTTTTTTTTTTTGCGGGTCTGGGGATGGAACCCAGAGGCATTCCACTTCCGAGCTACACCCCCTACCCTATTTTTTATTCTTCATTTTGAAACAGGGTCTTACTAAGTTGCAGAGGGCCTCACTAAGTAGCTGAGGCTGTCCATGAACCACAATCCTCCAGTTTTAGCCTCCCAAATGCTGGGATTACAAGCGTGCGCCACCACGCCCGGCTTAGTTTTTTCTTTTTAGTACAGTAGTAGTTGGCTTTATGCAGCATTTTTCGTATTCCTAGGAATTCTTTGAACTCAGTGCAGTTTATTGCATCTGTATAGTTAAGTTTTTCATTCTTTTTTCTTCCCACATTGCTATTCTTCTTGTATTTGTGATTTGAAATCATAATCACATCATTATTTATCTCTCTTGTGAACTGTGGTGTGCTGTAGTAGCTAGCTCATACTGGCTTGCAGGAGCCGATTGCTGAAACCATTGGTAGCTTATGGTGGGAATATCTATACTGTGGAAACCAGCAGAAGGTTTCTAGCCCTCTCATTCCCTAACTGGTTGTTAAAAATTTACCAGCACGGGGCATATAGAAGTATGTTTATTATAACAAAGTTTGAAAAATAGAGAATAAAGTTATCTATAGTTCCATTCTTAGAAATAATTACTTTGATTTCCTGCTATATCCTTGTTTTTTTTTAATTTTGTGAATATGTGTAGATATAAACTTAATTTACTGATTTTTAACCCTTAAAGTGTATTAAGCTTTTTAATACTTAGCGGGTCTTATAAACACTTTTATTAGTTGTATAATATTATGTTTTTGATAGCTCATGTTATATTTAATGATTACTATGTTGAACCTTGTTATATTCTTAGAAAGTTGTATTCTTAGCTGGGCATGGTGGCGCACACTTGTAATCCCAGCATTTGGGAGGCTGAGACAGGAGGATCGAGGTTTGTGGACAGCCTCAGCTACTCAGGCCCTTTGCAACTCAGTGAGACCCTGTTTCAAAATAAAGAATAAAAAATAGGGCTGGGGGCCTAGCTCGGATATAGAATGCCCCCCTGGGTTTTACCCCCAGTACCTTAAAAAAAATTTGTTTCCATTTTAAATTATGCAACATTTTAACTATTCATGTGTTTATCATTGTGTGTGATTGATCTTGATAATGTTATGCCTTCTAGAAGTAATGTACCAACTACATTCCTACCTGAGCGGATGTGTTGCATCTCTGTGCTCTCACCAGCCTTGAATATCAAACTTTGCTTTTTTATAATTTATGATTTAGAGTCTCATTATAGTTTAGGTCTTACTTTGTTTAGTTTATGATTATACTAAATGTATACTAAATTTGGTTTTTCTACCTCTGAGTTATGTCCCCAGCCATATTTTTTATTTTTTATTTTGAAACAGGGTCTCACCGAGTTGCAAAGGACCTCACTGAGTAGCTGAGGCTGTCTGTGAACTGCGATCCTCTGATCTCAGCCTCCTAAATGCTGGGATTACAAGTGTGTGCCATCACGCCCAGCTTTTCTTGTTTTTATTGGCATTTTATAGTTCACATTTTATAAAATTCTGTCCTTCCTTCCTGTTCTTGGGATTCTAATATTTTTTTTTTTTTTTTTTTGTGTGTGTGTGTGTGTGTGTGTGTGTGTGTGTGTGTGTGTGTGTGTGTTACTGGGGGTGGAACCCAGGGGCCTTCTACCTCTGGGCTACACTCCCAGACCTATTTTATATTTTATTTGGAAACAGGGTTTCTTAAGCCAGCTGAGGCTGGCTTTGAACCTGCGCGATCCTCCTGTCTCAGATTCCCAAGCGCAGGGATTACCACCACCCCTGACTCTAATATTCTTTTCAGTGATTTATTTATATCCCTTTTTTTTCCCCCTCGCTTGTGCTTGGTAATGAACTCAGGGGCTCATCCATGCTAAGCAAGTGCTCTAAAAGCTGAACTATCAGTCCTTTTTATTTTTTATTTTCAGATAGGAACTCACTAAGTTTTCCATGCTTTCCTTGAAGTTATGATCCTCTTCTTTAGCCTCTTGAGTTTCTGAGATTATAGACATGCTCCACCATGCCCAGTCATATAGTATGTATTTATGTTAATAAATAATGAATTATTGAATATTAACAAACACCATTAATTTTTGAATATTAATAAATCAAGTGGTTCATATTTAGAATAAATCTGGATTGGAGGAGCAATTAATTTCTAGAATAGCAATAGTAATTGTGTTATTTTGCATTTGCTATTTTTTTAAATTTATTTTTATTTTTTTATTGGTGCACTGTATTCATATATCATAATGGGATATACGTGCACACATCCCCCAGTTAGCCTCTACCCCACACCATTCCCTCCCCCTCCCTCCTTCCCATGCTTGGCTTAGTAATATTATAGCAATTTATCCAGAATTAACAATGATAATCTCACATAACAGATTCATTTGTTTGATATCAAACTTTTGATCACTTAGAGATAACATTTCAATATTTCTTTTTGCTTTCTTTTTACCAGAGGATATTTTTTTCTTTTCTTTTTTTTTTTTTTTAAGGAGAAACTATCATACTTTTTTTTTTTTTTTTTTTGGTGGTACTGGGGTTCCTGGAAGCCCTTTTACCTCGGGGCTACACTCCCAGACCTATTTTTACATTTTTATTTGGAAACAGGGTCTCCTAAACCAGCGCACACGCGGCTGACTTCAAACCTGCGCGATCCTCCTGTCTCTGCCTCCCAAGCGCAGGGATTACAAGCGTGCGCCACCACTCCCGGCTTATCATACATTTTTTTTTTCTAGAAAAAAATCTATCCTAACATGAAATATGAACTCTAAATACCCAAAACAATCTCGAAAAAGAACAAAGCTAGAAGATATACATTTTCTGATTTCAAACCTTATAAAGCTACATTAATTGAAATAGTGTAGTACTGCCATAAAGGCAGATATATAAACCAGTGGAGTAAAATAAAAAGCCTAGAAATAAATTGTTCCATATATGGTCAAGTTATTATTGACAAGGTTTCCAAGAACATTTGGTGAAGGAAATAATGATCCTTTCACTAAATATTGTTGAAAAATAACAATTACACGAAAAAGAATAATGTTGGACCCTTACCTAATACCATATACAAATGTTAACTCAAAATAGATAAAAGACCTAGATGTAAATCTTAAGACTATAAACTTTTAGAAGAAAACCTGGGTCATAAAACTTCACAACATTGAAATTGGCAGTGATTTCTTGGATATGATTTCAAAGGTACAGGCAACAACAGAATAAACAAACTTTCTAAAAAAAAAAATTGTACATCCAACGACAGTGTATACAGAGTTAAAAGTTACTGATAGAATGGGGTAAAATATTTCCAAATGCTGTATCTGAAGGTATATTAATATTCCAACTAGAAATTCAAAAAAGTAGCAACAATAAAAGCAAACAATACAGTTTAGAAATAGGTAAAAGACTAAAATAAATAATGAATCTCCAAAGATTTAACTAATAAACACATGAATATATTCTTTGCTTAGTTGTCTGCTGGATGGAAAATCTTGTTTCTCTGGTTCTGGTGTGTATTACCTATTTCTTCTTTGTAGTTAATCTCCTTGAGTATTTTCTCTAGCGCTGGTTTTGAAGACATAAATTCCTTCAGTTTCTGTTTGTCATGGAAGCTTCTTATTTCCCCATCTAATTTGATAGATAGTTTTGTTGGGTAGGAAATTTTTGGCTGGAAGTTGTTTTCTTTCAGAGTTTGGAATATGTTACTCCAAGCCCTCTGGCTCTCATGACTTGGTTTGGGAAGTCTGGAGTGATTCTAATTGGTTTGCTTCTGAATGTCACCTGGTCTTTTGTTTTTGTTGCCTTTAAGATTCTCTGCTTGGCTTCCACATTTGTCATTTTGACAATTATGTGGCGTGGGGAACCTCTTCTCTGCTCCTGTCTAAAGGGAGTTCTATAAGTTTCCTGGACCTGTGTATCGATCTCTTGCTCTATGTTTGGAAATTTTTCTGCTATTATTTCTTTGAAGAGATTATTGATCCCTTTGGTTTCACCTTCTTTTCTCTCCTCTATTCCGATTATTCTTAGGTTAGCTCTCTTAAAATGGGCCCATATTTCTTCAATGTCGGATTCCTGCTGTCTGATTTTTTTTTTCTAAGTTATAAATTATGCGTTTGTTTTTGGAATGATCCTCTTCTAGGAGCAAGATTCTATTCTCCATGTGGTCTAATCGATTGTTTATACTTTGAATTGAGGCCTTTACCTCAATGATTGCATCCTTTATGTCTTTTAGACTTTCTCTAAATTCTTTTAGAAGGTTCTGTATTATTTCTACAGTTATATTCCTGATTTGATCTTCTGGAGATCTCTGAATTTCTGTGTTATCAGGTTCTGATAATATGGAGTTGTGGGCATTCATTGCCCTATAATTGTTCCTCTTTCCCATGATTTCAGAAGTTTGTGCCTTCCCTGGGTCACTACGACTTCATTTAGGGTGCTCTGTATCTCAAGTCTGTGGTAATCTCTGCCACCGCTACTCCTTCACTGGGTTGGACTGCAAAATCTTCAACCCAGGGAGATTATCAAAGTCCCTGGGCATGCATTACAGGGATTTCTCCTTTAGGGGCCGCAATTTCACTCACAGTTATTGTGCATGTTGATCAGGAGCTGTCATTGGTGCGGTGAACTCCCTGTCACTGCTGGCAATATGGCGCCGCTGCCACACCCTTGGCTGTGAGGCTGGCGTATTCCTTTTCTGGTTTTGAGTTCTGTTCTGAGTCCCTGGAAGGTGTGATGAGCTTGACCACTGGGAGTTTTTGATGTTATTTGCGCTGAAAGAACTGCTGAATTACACCCGAATGATCCGCAGCTGCTCACTTCAGCTCCTCGTTTACCTTTCCTCTCTGGATCCTGGTGCTGTGAGGGAAGATGGTGCCTGCACAGCCCCACTGCTGCATTGCGGGCTTGATTTTTGGTCTCTGGTTGTTCTTCTCGTGTTTTTCCTCTGTCCCTTGTGTTTACATTTTTTATTTCTCAGCTGATGGCGTTTTCTGGCTATGAAAAGCGCTGATTTTGTGGCAATAGAGATCAACTTTTAGCCGGGCTCGTAAACGCTGCTTTTCTCAGTCGCCATCTTCCCGGAAGTCTGCATTTACAATTGACCTATGGGGAATCTGTTTCAGGCTTTAAAATAAATATATGTAATTTGCATATATCATGATATATATATATATATATATATATATATATATATATATATATAATTTACATTTTTCTGGATATTTTAATACCGTAGGTTTTTTATGCTATTCTGGAGTGTAGTATCTTTCTTAATTCTTATTAAACCCCAGAATATGATCTTCTGGTGTTATTTGGAATCTTTATATGTTGATATATTGTAGGTACTTTTTTTTTTTTTTTTTTTGGTGGTACTGGGGATGGAACCCTTCTACCTCCGGGCTACACTTCCAGACCTATTTTATATTTTTATTTAGAAAAAGGATCTCTTAAGCCAGTGAGGCTGGCTTTGAACCTGCGTGATCCTCCTATCTCTGCCTCCCAAACTTGAGGATTATAAGCATGCACTACCACGCCCGGCTTGTAGGTACTTTTAAATATAGATCAGATGTTTATAGTTTATGCTCTTTTACTTATCTGATTTCAGAGAAACTCACATAAGATTATTATTTTATAATATTTCTAAGGATATTGTTTAAGTATTTATATTGTTATCCTGTGTCTAGATTATAAGATTTGACCTATTCTAAGTATAGTATATATAAGGAAACATTTTAGAGCAATCTTTTCAGGAAGTCCTTGGAAGTGACCAGAAATATTGTTATCCTGTGTCCAGATTATAAGATTTGACCTATTCTAAGTATAGTATATATAAGGAAACATTTTAGAGCAATCTTTGTAGGAAGTCCTTGGAAGTGACCAGAAATAGTATGCAGCAGGCGGATGATAAAGAACAATTTTTAGATTGTTCTCGCTGTTACATTTAATGGGACAGGGAATTGGTGAGGGATATTTTTTAACATTAATCTACTATCTTCAGGTGAATGGCTTTCTGTGTGTGGTATCTCATAACTTTGAGGCATAAACAATGAATTAATTTATATTTTCTCAAGAGTGTGTTAAAATTCAATCTGTCATTGTATATGAAGAGAAAGAATTTGTCTTGGGTTTATTAGTCAGTGTATTGGTTGTTTCAAATTCTTTAATAAGTTGAAGTTTCTCAAAGTTTGGCCTATTCTAAGTAAGGTATGAGTAAGAAAATGTTTAGGGGCAGTCTTCTCAGAAAATGCTGAGGAGGGTGAAGTGACTAGGAAAAGTATGTAGCAAATGGGTGTGAGGATTACACTTTTATTTTTCATTTTTAATTTTTTGGTGATACTCGGGAACCTAAGGGTCTTCTGCCTCCAGGCTACACTTCCAGCCCTACTTTATTTTTTATTTGGAAATAAGGTCTTGTCAAGTTGCTAAGGCTGGCTTCGAACCTCTGAACCTCTGATCCTCCTGTCTCAGCCAGAGTACTGGGCTTACATGTGTGCGCCACCACACTCAGCTTGAGAATTATAATTTACTATGTTTAGAAGACTGTACTCTCTGCCAGCACTTTTTCCAAATATTGACTTTTGCCACTGTGAATAATTTGCATATGTGTCACTACTATATTGGATTGTGAGTCTGTATAGAAAATATTTAAAGCAATGTGATAGGATTTTAGTAGAAATATCAGAGTTTATATACATCCAAATAAATGTGATTCAAGATAACCTTTGTGGCAAGAAATACTGTATTGTTATGTCATCTTTAGCTGCCATGGATTTGAACAGTAATTTCTTTCTGAATCTTTATTTGGCAAAGTCTAGTCAAACTTTACCTAAACTTAAGGTAGGTTTTGTACTTGAAAATTGCCAGAGTATACTTGGCAACACATCTGATGAAAAGAGGGTATTTGAACTCGAGAGTATGTTCTAGGTTATTTGCTGCATTGTAGAATGGGTATTTTATCAAAGTAAAATGTCCACATGGTAGAAGCTTGCCCCTTTAATTTACTTATTTGAAAAAAAAAATTTATCCCATGTGTGTTAGAGATTAAACCCATTGCCTGTGTGTACTAGGCAAGTGATTTACCACTGAGTTTCACCCCAGCCCAAATTTCATTTTAACTGCTTTGTTGAAAAGTTTTGTTGTATTCTCTTTTTAAGCTGATAAGAACAGATACTACACTTGATCTTAGCCAAAAGGCTGAGAAGCAATGTGTTCTCTTTTTAAATACAATGCATTTGACCACAAATCTGTATTTATTGTTTTGGTCCTTATATTGTGCACGTTTAAGAAAATCATTATTATAATGGAGCCTTCTGAGAGGACTGAGGTTTAAGGTTCTTTGTCTTTTCACCCTGAAAACTCCTGAATGTCAGACATTTAAGTGGTTTTGTAATTGTGGTACTGTCTTAATTTCATATGAGCTTGTTCAATTTTACATTGCTGTATCTGGCCACTTATGATCACTTTCCTTTGCCTTTGAATCTGTTTTTGTTTTGTTTTGGGTTAGGACCACAGCTTAGACGTGTGTGAAAAGCCTGTGTAGATTTAATTCAAATTACAATGTGTTTATGTATGTGGTTCTCCCTCCTGGCTGTGTTAGTCACCTGCAGGACTTTTTGCAGTTACTGAGGTCTACCCTCTATGCCTGGAGGTTCTCATGGTGAGTGGTAGATACTTAAGCTTCAAACCCTTAACTCTTGATACCAGAAGTTTATGGTTAACTGAGGTCTTATCATTTGAGATTGCTGTTAACTTCTTGTTTGAATTAGGAGGAAATGCACTGTACCTCAGAAGGGCTTTATCAGGATTGAGGGGTTAACATGAGTTCTAAGAATCCTTTTCAGTAAAATTGTAACAAGATAATATCTTAATCCAGTAGTGTTTGTTTTTAGGTCTTTTCAAATTCTTTAGCAATTCTTTTCAATTCTTTAGCAGGGTACTTTAAATTACTTTATTCTGAAATGTTTTTCCTTTTTCATTTAACATTTTATTTAACATTTGAAGGGCAGTGACGAAGGAATCTCTGTCAGGTGCTGAAGAAAGTAATTGTGTTTGCTAGAACACTTCAGGTAAATTGAGTATTCTAAGTTATGCTGAATTCAGGAGGGAACAGCACATTCAACATACAACCAGATTATGAATTATAGAAATCCTCTCCTAGCGATTTATTACACGCCATTGGTTCCCAGAAAACATTTGACAACTTGATATCAACAAGATTTAAAATTGAATGATACTAAGTCAGGAAGAAAATGGACATACCAAGCATTTGTCATATTTTCTTCTATATGTTACTTTGATTTAGGAACCAGTGACTTTGAAGATGAACCAGTTGTAGGACTGGATAAACAGGAACTATGAGTTAGTACTTACATAGAAAATAAAGGAAGAAAATTTTAGCCAAATAATTTATTTATCAAATTTTCCTAGGGAGTTACTGTATTTTAGATAGAGTGTTTTCCATAGAACTGAACCTTTAAAAATATTTCTGATGATGTAAATCTTCCTTTAGAAAATATCACGTACATATTAAAATCCAGAAAACAAGAAAGAACCTTTTGCATAAAACTTGAGGTCATTATGCTAAACTGAAATTCTTATACCGTGGTATTGATATAGGGAATTTTCTAGCATTGTCAGAAGCTTGTTATTTATATCTTTAAATTTATTTTTATTTTTATTTTTATTTTTTTGGTGGTACTGGGGGTGGAACCCAGAGGCTTTCTACCTCTGGGCTGTACTCCCAAACCTTTTTTTTTAAATATTTTATTCGGAAACAGGGTCTCACTAAGTTGCTGAGAGCCTCACTAAGTAGCTGAGGCTGACTTTGAACCCGTGTGATCCTTCTGTCTCTGCCTCCCAAGTGCAGGGATCACAAGCGTGCGCCACCACGCCCAGCTTTTTTAAATCTTTTGTGGTACCGGGGATGGAACTCAGCAGCATTCTACTTCTGACCTACATCCCCAGCCCTATTTTATTCTTTTATTTGAAACAGGGCCTCACTAAATTGCTGAGGCTGGCTGCAAACCTGTAGTCCTCCTAACTCAGCCTCCCAAGTACTGCTATCACAGGTGTGTGCCACCACGTCCAGCTGAAGCTTGCCATTTATTTATTTATTTATTTATTTATTTATTTATTTATTTATTTATTTATTTATTTATTTGGGTGGTGCTGGGTTCCTGGAAACCCTTCTACCTCCGGGTTACACTTCCAGACCTATTTTTATATTTTTTTTATTTGGAAACAGGGTCTTTTCAGCCAGCGCAGCTGGCTTCGAACCTGTGCAATCCTCCTGTCTCTGCCTCCCAATCGCGGGGATTACAAGTGTGCGCCCCACCACGCCTGGCTGAAGCTTGCCATTTAAAAATGAAATTTTGGCCCAATGTGGTGGCACCCACTTGAAATCCTGTGTTTGAGAGGCTGAGACAGGAGGACCACAGGTTCATGGCTAGCCTTAGCAACACGAAGCCCTCTGCAACATAGTGAGGTCCTATTTCAAAATAAATAATAAAATTGGACAACTGGGGGTGTAGCTCAGAGGTAGAATGCCCTTGGATCCAATCCCCAGTGCCACCAAAAAATTAAAAAAGGAAGAAAAAAGAAAGAAATTTGGTAATGAGTAAAATCTAGTATGCAAGGCAACCAAAAATCCTTAAGAAAGGAAGACAAGTCAGAGTGCCAGTTTGGGATATCAGCTCTAAGTAGAATAGTCAAATGTGAGGCCTATTGCTTTGGGTGACTGTTATTTTGTTGTATGTTTTTGGAGCTACACTAATCTTTCATTTCAAATTGGATTCAGGCAGTAAAGAGAATTTTAAATGCTCTTATTTCCCAACCTGAGTTACAGTGCAGCAGCTTATAATGAGAATTTAGATTCACTTTTCTAAGTTATCTTTTGGATTTAGAAGTTGATTTTGGAATGTATGATAAAACATATAGTCAGTAGTTTAAAATATGCTCTAATACTTTTAGTAGTATATGTATAGAACATGGAAAATTATGTTTGCTTTTTAAGAGAGAACACTTCTCATTGAGGGTGTCAGACTTCCCGTTGTTCTGTGGCAGTGATCCTGGAGCAATGAGAAGTCTCTCAGATGAATAGGCAGAGCTTAGAGATTTGCCCACTGAAAATGGTTATATTTAACCATCACCATCCATCTCTCTGTCACCTCTCTATATGCAGCTTTGTAGCTAGATAGAAATAGATACATCTCAAAACAAATACACTTACAGTAGGTCATGAGATTAAGAAAACATTAACTGAGAGGTTCCATTTGATATACTTTTTTTTTCTGTAAAATTCTGTAAACTCAAATAGATAAGAAAAAAAATCAAGCTGGATATGGTGCCGCATGCTTGTAATCCCAGTACTTGGGAGGCTGAGACAGGAGGATCACAGGTTTGAGGCCAACCTCAATCACTTACTGAGGCCCTTTGCAACTTAATGAGACCTTGGTTCAAAATAAAGAATAAAAAGTAGGGCTGGGAATATAACTTGGAGGTAGAATGCTCCTGGGTTCAATCCTAGTTCTGCAAAAAAAAAAAAAAAAAGAAAAGAAAAGAAAAAAATTACACATGTTATATTATTACTAATTTCTCTATTTGGTAAAGACTGATTGCTTACTCTTTAGAATGTATCATATTTTTGCTGAAGTAGCAGTGACAGGAGGCCAGAAAAGCATCCAGAGATGCCTGTAGTGGGCATTTTAAATTTTGAAATGGCAGATTTTTTTCCCCCTGTAGTAATGATGTTCATATATTGATGAAAAGAACTGAAAGGCAAAATGATTTTATGGTACCAAGAGCAGGTAAGACTGCTAATCTCTAAGGCAAATACATAACTTGTAGGTCACATTCTACTAAAAGATCTTGAAAGAAGGTATAATAGAGGCCACGTTTGTCCCAAGGAAGAAAATTTTGGCTATATTATCATGCTATTTTTCTTTCACTAAGGGACCTTTTCCTATGCATGCCCACCTCTCTATCATACTCACTACTCAGTAATCTGAACACTGAAGGATTGAGAAATATTGCTTGTAGAAAATATTTTTTAAAAGAATAAGTGGTTAGCTAGGAGGGGTGTTTCATATGGATAGCAGGCAGCTGTGCCCACAGGTATGGACTCCATCACTAGACCAGAGGGCTAGTGATGAATAAAACAGGCAAAATCACACAATACATTTAAAATATTATACTTTGGAAGGGCCATTGGTACCTGATTGAGACAACATTCATTTTACTCTGTTTCCTTTAGACAAAGATGTTTGTTTCTCAGGCCTAAAGAAGTATGGGGGGGGGAGCTAAATATAAAAGGTCTACGAATTTGGTATTTCTCTCTTTGAACTTAGAAATAAAATAGCTAGTTTTTTCATTGTGTTTCTCTACAAGGCAGTGGTAGTTGTTCCATCCTTCAGATTTCACCTTGAATTAAGACCTGAATCTACAACGAAGGGTAGCATTACTTCCAGTGCCAGAAAACAAGGACCTAGAATTCCTTCACAGTTCATAAAAGGGCCTTGTGCAGTAAAGAATCACATCCGTTTCACATTAAGCAGCTTGGGCCAGATCTGCTCCTTACAAAGCCTTTCCTTGCAGTTGCTATTGCCACAGAAAGCTATTGAACAGCCATGTTTTTTGGCACTTAGATCTTCTTATTTATTACCAACATATGTTGGGGGAAAAACCCTGGTGCTATTCTCTTATGTATAAAGTACTTAATATCTTTTACTATTTGTTTTATATGTTAGAAGTATCTTGAACCAGAGTTTTAAAAGGTTTTGTATATTTTATTTTTTAACAGTGTTAACTTGCATATTGTTATGTGACTTGGAGGAGTTGAGAACATTTTAAATGGACTAGCCAGGGGTGACACTTTCCATTCTCACTCACTGTCAGGAAGCTGTGACTCCCCTCCCATTCTCCTGCCAAGTGTTTCCCTTCCATGGCTTCAAGCACAGGCTCTGAAGCACTGTTGACCACACTGGCAGTTTGCCCAGAACCCAAATGCCCATATAATTTGCATAATAATTACCACTGATTCACACTTCGTGTAGGATGCCTTCCTAACTCCCCTTTTCTAGGTTGGGGAAGGGGTCATAGTTGTGTCTCTTCAGCTCCTACTCAGTTTCCACTGTCTTGTGTGTTTTTAAAGGTGTTTTCCAGGTCTCTCTTCTCTGTCTTGGACTTTGTCTTAGCTTGTATTCAGTATACTTCCTTCTGCCTCCAACATTGTTCCTTCTCAGTGGCCATGTGCCTCCTGGTCTTGCCTCCTAGTTCTCTTGCCTTCCTTACCTTCTGTCATCTTTTCTCTCTCCTCAGTAGTGGAAAAAAAAGACCATTTGTTATTTTCACTCTGCCACATGTCTGAGTAGGGGCAGTGCATGTTGCACTTTGAACCCGTTGTTGGTAAGTTGGAATGTGCTGAGTGCCCAGGTGAGCCGCACTGGCAACTGTCTGGACTGGGCCACAGTACTCGCCATCTCAGGAGTCATTCTCAAGATAAGGCTGTCTTCTAGCTTCCTTTTTCATACCTATCTCTAATCTATTATCCAATAATTATTTTTAGGAATATATTTAGCAATACTAGTAGTACTAGAATACCCTTAGAGATCTAGACTGAAAGAAAGGATGAATTCTACTGTAGGATGACTTGAAACTTAATTCTCTCTCTCTCCCTCTCCCTCTCCCTCCCTCTCTCCCTCCCCCTTTCCCTCTCCCTCTCTCTCCTCTCCCCTCCTGCCCCCTCTCTCTTTGTAGTACTGGGGGTGGAACCCAGGGGCTTTTCCACCACCGGGCTATACTCCCAGACCTATTTTATACTTTATTTGGAAACATGGTCTCACTGAGTAGCTGAGGCTGGCTTCAAACCTGTGCAGTCCTCCTGTCTCAGCCTCCCAAGCACTGGGATTACAAATGTGCGCCACCACACCTGGCTCTAATTTTCTCTTTAAAAAAAAAAAAAAAAAAGATAATAGGCAAACACCATGTTTCAAAAATATGTTTTAGCTGTGTAATGTTAAGTCTTCTTATTTTCTATCTTTTATGCATATATAGACAAACACATTTCTGTATGTATTGTTTTGTATTCAAAAATTAGCACATTTATATGCTGAGTTACAAACCTATTTATTTATACTACTAGAAATTGAACACAGGGGCATCCCTGCCCTATTTTTTTTTTAAACAAGAGTTTTTTTTTTATTTTGAAACTGCATGCTGGCCTTAAATCTGTGATCCTCCTGTCTCAGCCTCTTAAGTATTGGGATTTCATGTTTACTTAAACTTTGGTGCTCATTTCATATAAGTTTATAAAGAGATTTCTCCTATTTTACTACCATATAATAGTATATTCATTTTCCATAACTTATTTAACCAGTCCCATATTGATTAATATTTAGACCATGTATAAAACATAAGACTTTTTCTCTTGCTTATATAAGAATTTGAAATTGAAAACACAGCTGTGCTTACCCTAGCAGAGAACATTTAAGGGCTCCATTAGGCATCAGTATTTCAGGGGAGGAGCCAGAGTGGTGAGATCTTACTTTACCAAATTTCAAGGTTTTATTAATGATTTTTATCCATTCTGATAAATTGTACTTTCCTACCATTAAAGATAACATTATTCTAATATTCTTTTCAAGATTATTTATGAAAAAATACTTAAAACCTCTGGTTACTTTTGTTTATATTTTCCTTTTTAAAAAACTAATATTTAATTACATTTTAAAAACTTCTTTCTTTTGTTTTTGCCTTTTTTTTTTAAACTAGATCCTTACAATAAATGAGGATGGATCACTTGGTTTGAAAACCCCTAAATCTCATGTTTGTGAGCACTGCAATGCTGCCTTTAGAACCAACTATCACTTACAGAGGCATGTCTTCATTCACACAGGTATTTCTTGAGTTAAAGTGGGCTTATGGCCATTAACATTATTACCTTGTTCTTTTCCTCTTTGTGTAAACTGTAGCTAATCTGACACTGCCAATCAGAACTTATGGTTCAGAACACCAGAAGGATACCAGGGAAGACATTACATGAGGAAAGAATGAGCAAGATATATAAAATTAATTAAATAGTCTTAGTTGGGCAATTATTTGGCTTAAAGTTCTCCTTTTAGTTAGGAAAATGCTTAAATACTATATTACAAAAGCATGTCCACATTCATTGTTCTGTGTAAGATAATCCAGGCAGTTTGAAATATGAATTTCAGAAATTGAAAGTTAATATCATGAAGTTAATATCATGAAGCCATTGAGAATAGAACCAAAGATTGACTTACAGACCTTCGGGGAAACAGGCTAGACATGAGAGCTGGATTGGGGTGGTAAAGGTGGGACAGAGTCCTAAGTGAGGCCTGACGCTGGGCAAGGTGGTGCACGCTTGTAATCCCAGTACTTGGGAGGCTGAGACAGGAAGATCGCAGGCTAGCGGCCAGCTTCAGCTACTTAGGCCCTCTGCAATTTAGTGAGACCCTGTTTCAAAATTTAAAATTAAAAAAAAAAACAATAGAACTGGAGGTGTAGCTCAGAGGTAGAATGCCCCTGGGTTCAAAGTGAGGTATGACGAACTAGAAAATACAATTTTGTGCCAGAAGCTAAAAGAAGACACTCTTCCAAGGAGTCCATGATCAACAGTGTCACCCTGCAAAGGACAGAGAGGGGTAGAGAACTGGGGAGGGGGATTTTTGGAAAAATAGCTAGGAAATCACAAGTAGCTTCTCAGGAAGGAGAACATTAGAGTCAAGCCACTAATGAGTTGTGAAGGATTTGAGTCTTGGGTAGACTGCTCTTTTAAGAAGGTGTTGTGATAAGCCGGGCGTGGTGGCGCACGCTTGTAATCCCTGCGCTTGGGAGGCTGAGACAGGAAGATCGCGCAGGTTTGAAGCCAGCCTCAGCTGGCTTAAGAGACCCTGTTTCCAAATAAAATATAAAATAGGTCTGGGAGTGTAGCCTGGAAGTAGAAGGCCACTGTGTTCCATCCCCAATACCATAAAAAAAAAAAAAAGAAGGGGTTGTGGTAAAAGAGAAAGAAAGAAAGTGCCATGGTAGGGAGTGTTTTAGGATTGAAGGCTTCTCCACAAGGAGCAGACCAGACATGCTCTCCTTAAAAGGAAAGGCTCCAAGCCGGGCATGGTGGCACACGCTTGTAATCCCAGCATTCGGGAGGCTGAGACAGGAGGTACTTAGTTAGGACCTCTGCAACTCAGTGAGACCCTGTTTCAAAATAAAGAATAAAAAAATAGAGCTGAGGTAGTATGTCCCTGGGTTCCATCCCCAGTACAGCAAAAAATAAAAAAAGGGAAGGCAAAGAGGGAAGGTTTAAAAGAGTCAAAAAAGGAATATTTAGAGCTGAGCCTGGTGCCTTATGCTCTTAATCCCAGTGCTTGGGAAGCTGAGATAGTAGGATCATGGTTTGCAACCAACTGCAGTGGGGCCCTCTGCAATTTAGTGAGACTCTGTTTCAAAATAAAAGAATAAGCTGGGTATGGTGGCTCACACGCTTGTAATCCCCACACTTGGGAGGTGGAGACAGGAGGATCTCGCAGGTTCGAAGCCAGCCGCGCTGGCTTAAGAGAATCTGTTTCCAAATAAAAAATATAAAAAAATAGATGTCTGGGAGTGTAGCCTGGAGGTAGAAGGGTTTCTAGGAACCCCAGTGCCACCAAAAATAAATAAATAAATAAATAAATAAATAAATAAATAAATAAATAAAATAGGGCTCAGAGTATAGCTCAAAGGTAGAATGCCCCTGGGTTCCATCCCCAGTAAACACACACACACACACACACACACACACACACACACACACACACACACACACACTTATATAGGAAGTTCTGAAGAAAATAGATGAAAGGGCAAATGGGAAGATTAGATAGAACAGGAGGGGTCTGACTTCTGTATAAGGAAGAAGAGATTTAAGATTATACAAAGTAATTGATAGAGTCCTTTCCCAGCCTATTATTTTTAAATTGTTTTAAATTGTTTTCTTTTTTTCTCTGACAGATATAAATCAATTTAATATTTTGTATGGTTGTGAGAATGTAAAATTTCAAATCTTGGGGAAAATTTTGAGAGGAAATAAAATTCTTAATAAAAAATATAAAAAATTTTGTGGTCTTTGGGATTTTTCCAAAATTTGGCTTTTCACAGATATATTTCCTCAGAAATAGTAACTAAAACTGTTGTTTTATCCATTAACTAATTTATGGATGTGAAATTATTTTAAGGCGAAAAACCATTTCAATGTAGTCAGTGTGACATGCGTTTCATACAGAAGTACCTGCTACAGAGACACGAGAAGATTCATACTGGTGAGTGCTGCCACCCGACTAGGGTGGTTAAAGTTACTGTTTCAATAAGTAGCAACAACTTGGTGCCATTTTTGTATGGTTTGTTTCTTAAGACTATAAATCGCAGCTTATCTTTTTTCTTTCTTAAATAAATCAGTGTAACTGTTAAGTCTTGGCTTTTTGTCCAAATCCAATAAACTACTTTGAAGTAGAGCCTTATAGTTGTAGTAATCTAAAATATACCTTTTAAGTGACAAGAGGAGGAAGCCTTTCTGAATTAGCTGTTTCCTTAGGTTTTTAACAAGTTTAGAGTAGGTAGTTAGTTATCATTCATGTTAATTGCCATTTGGACTAGTTAATTAGCTGAGCTCTGGGGTAGTGATATCATTTTTTATTTCTCTGTATCATTTATATAGCTTACCATCTAAAGAAATGTGATCTTAAAAAGTTGGGAACTTCCAATTTCTCATTCAAGTTGTTAATGATATAAAAACAGATATTTTGAAACATCACTATATCATGCCTTACAAATTGAAGTCTAATTTTAGAGCAAGTATTTATTTGCATTTTTGTCAGATTAAAACTAAGTTTTATAAGTAACTGATTTAGTGGACTATCAACTTTTGACCATTGTTGCCTCAAAGCACAGTTAAAAGTGCTCCTTTAGAAATTTTTTTTGTGTGACAGAATAATAAATGCAGAATTGGCAAATTTGTAGAACTTTTTCTTTTACATTTAAATAGAATTGAGAATGATGATAATATGAATATTAAAAATACTAAAATTTTTAATACTTCTCTGGATTAAATACTCAAATGAGAACATTTCTAGCTGTAATTTAGACGTGTTCTCATAGTGTGTGCAGTACTGGTGAAAGGGGGATCTGTGAACAAAATGTCAGATAGAAGCAACCTTTTCTGCCTAATACCTTTCTTTCAGCTTTCTCTGTCCCTAAAAGGAAGCATAATTATGGCTGGTCTGCTTAAACAGAGCTTCAGTTGTTAGCAAACTATGTGCTCGGATGATCACTTTTTGTTTTTGTGATGCTGGAGATCTACTCCAGCACTCAGCACACGGTGACAGTACTCTACCACTGAGCTGTGTACCCAGCCCTGATGTTCTCCTTTTTTGTTCTTGTTTTGCAGTACTGGGGACTGACTGAACCCAGGGGCTCCACCACTGAGCCCCCCCCGCCCCTTTTTAAGCCGAGTCTTGCTAAGTTACTGCATGCTCGCCCTGAACCTGCAGTCCTCCTGTCTTGGCCTCCCAAGTACTGGGATTATAGGCCTTTACCACTGTACTGGCTTGATATTCTTGTTTTCTTTTGTTTTTTGGTACTAGGGATTGACCCAGGGGTATTCTACTTCAGAACTATACCACCAGCCCTTTGTATTTTTTTATTTTGAATCAAGGTCTCACTAAGTTGCTAAGGGTGGTTTTTAAATGGTGATGCTCTTGTCTCAACTTCCCAAGTACTGGGATTACAGTTGTATGCCACCATGCTCCACGAATATTCTATTTTGTCTTTTGTGTGTGTGGGGGGGTACTGGGGGTCATCACTTGTTTCAGTTTCTCAAGTAAATGCTTATTTATTACTTTCAGATGGAAGGCAGTATACTAGGCACTGTGGGAGAAAAAATTTCGTAAATTTTGTGTGACTTACAGCTAAATTAAAATTTCTATGCAGTGATAAAATGATCAGATAAAAATGAAAGTGGTTAACTATACTTTATGTTTTTAATATCTATTAGATTTTAATGACTTATTCATTTAATTAACAGAAAGTTTACTGATCCTCTAGTATTTTTCAGACACCAGGAATATAGAAAGACTATAAAGGAATTTCTTTGGAGATACAGACATATAAATGAACAGAATATAATTAAGTGTACAGTTTTATACAAAATGCTTAAAATGTTATGTTCTCTGTTGGAAGACTTAGGGAAGGCATCACAGAAAAGTATCAAGAGGCTAATAAGTTCAATTTGTAGTATGTGTAAATAGATGGGTAGGTGGGCGTGTATCTGAAAAAATAAGTTTGAAACAATGCTTTTTGTGTGTGGGGGGGTACTAGGAATGGAACCCAGGGCTTTTTGTACCTCTGGGCTATACTCCCAGACCTATTTTATATTTTATTTCAAAACAGGGTCTAAGTTGCTGAGAGCCTCATGAAGTAGCTGAGGCTGGCTTCGAACCTGTGCGATCCTCCTGTCTCAGCCTCCCAAGCGCAGGGATTACAAGTGTGCACCAACACGCCCGGCTTGAAACAATGCCTATACTCTGTTGTTTCTATTATAGTGAATTCTTTCTTAAAGGGTTGGTCACAGTCCTGTAATTCCATGATTGGAAAGACAACTGTTCCAGGCCATGGGGAGAGCTTGGAATTAGACAGGCTGTAGTGTGTAGTTAACATTTATTAAGAATTTAGTAAGCTGGGCATGGTAGCACACACTTGCAATCCCAGTACTTGGGAAACTGAGACAGGAGAATCACAAATTCTCATCCAGCCTTGGCTATTTAATGAGGTCCTCTGCAACTTAGTGAGACCCTGTTTCAAAATAAAGAATAAAAAATAGGGCTGGAGGTATATCTTGGAGGTAGAATGCCCCTGGGTTCAATCCCCAATACTGGAAAAGGAAGGAAGGAAGGAAGGAAGGAAGAAAGGAAGGAAGGAAGGAAGGAAGGAAGGAAGGAAGGAAGGAAGGATTGATTTGCTAAATGCCAGACACTACACTACACTAAATGTTTTATTATATATCTCATTCAGTCCTCACATTAAACTTGAGAGGCAGGAGCTATTGCTATCCCGATCTTATAGATGAGAAAGAAGTGGTAAGCATACAGAAGTGGAAAGAGTCTCCTGAATTCATACACTGTAGGAAGTGATGGTGCGTAGACTCCAGCTGGAGCGTTGGTTACCCTGGGGCCATGTGCAACCACCGACTGTGCAGCATGGGGCTCGAAGCAAAAACACAGCTCTGGGGCTTTTGGGTTTTGTCTTGTAACCAAATTACCTATAAGCTCAGCCTATTTAGGTATATTTATATATATATCTCCACAAATATGCTCTCCTTTACTTATCATTCTGTCCTTTTTTTTCATACTCTAAATGACTTTTCTATTTGGAGGAGAATAGTACCATAGTACCCTCCAATTTGCCCATGTTGGGGCCTTCTCTCTTGGTAAGCTCTTAGTTTAGAAGAATGTATTTAAGTTGTTTTGGATGGCAGTAGGGGAAAAAAAAAGTTTTCAGTATGTCTGTCCTTTTCTAAGTTGTCAAGGAGATAACAAGTTACCTACCAACTAATCCCCAAAGGTTGTATGGCGAAAAGGATCATCAGTTCTTAAAGGCTTCATTTTCTTTGCAGCCTTCTGCATCCCCTTAGGTTTCTTTACACCATCTCCTCCTACTCCTTCATCCTCAAAACCTTTGTTAGCTCTATTTACAACATGGAAGACAACAACTAGCTGCTTGGCTGATCTGACCAACAGTAAAGACGTCTATGACTTCTAAAAACCAAGCACATAGCTTGATTTGCTTTTCAAAGAGAAATATTTTTAACATTCCCTGGACAGACTATCACTTAAATTCTCTTCCTAAGTTTGGGTTTATCTACTAAATACTCTTTTAGGGGAGAGTATTTCCCCATCTAGAGGCTGATCCCTGAGGTTCTGGTTCTGAAAACTAGCACAATGAAGAAAGCATCAGGGCTGTTATTTTTGGCAGGTATGGCAGATGTATATCTCTTTGTGAATGTTGGAGTCTTCATTCAGGTTATGTTTAGGTATATGAGAGAAAAGGTAAGGATTTGGGGGCTAAGGTTGAGGATGTTAATTCTGGTCATTTTGTTTTGGGCCAGAATCACTGCTCAGGTGTATACTAAGGTAAAGATCTGTCGTGACTAGATTACCTTGTGATCAGGTGCTTTTGTGTCAAGTGCCTCTTCCTTTGCATTTTCAAAATGCACATCCTAGCTGGGCATGGTGGCGCACGCTTGTAATCCCTGCGCTTGGGAGGCAGAGACAGGAGGATCGTGCAGGTTCGAAGCCAGCTGCGCGCGTTGGCTTAGGAGACCCTGTTTCCAAATATAAAAATGTAAATATAGGTCTGGGAGTGTAGCCCGGAGGTAGAAGGGCTTCCAGGAACCCCAGTACCACCAAAAAAAAAAAAAGCACATCCTAAACAAGTGTTAGAACAGCAAGCACATAACCAATTGTGTTCCTTTCTCCTAACCATGTTAGAGAAAACAGCCCTTGGTAAGGTAGGCACTGAGATACAAAAATCACAAGTACAATTTAAGATCTACTTTACTTTTCTACATTTCTCTAAAATAGGAAGCCACAGAATAATTATCATGGAGTGTGTCTGTGTATGTGTGTGCATGTGTGTGTATGTGTGCTAGGGATAGAACCGCGGGACCTTCTACCTCTGAACCACACCCCCCGTCCTGTTTTATTTTTATTTGGTCTTGTTAAGTTGCTGCTTGCCTCACTAAATTACTGAAGCTGGCTTTGAACTTGGGATTCAACTGTCTCAGCCTCCCAAAGTACTGGGATTACAGGTGACTGCCACGATGCTTAGTTTATGATATTTTGACTGTCATGGCAAATTATGGCTGCCTTTTATAATTGTGGCAGTTTTTGTAGTTTGTTTTTATATCATTTCGTAAAAATATTATGAAACCATTTCTACTGATAGGAAAGTTTTTAGAAGTGACTTGTCTCTCCCCAAAATACAAGAGATCTTTTTTGCGGGGGGGATAGTACTGGAGATGAATCCCAGAGGCATTCTACCTCCGAGCTATACCCTCAGCCCTATTTTTTATTCTTTACTTTGAAAATGGGTCTCACTGAGTTGGAAAGGGCCTAAGTAGCTGAGGCTGTCCTCAAACCACAATCCTCCTGTCTCAGCCTCCCAAATGATTACAAGAGTGCTCCACCATGCCCTTTTATGTCTTTTTCTCATTTTTAAAGTTATATTTATTTTTAAATGCTTTTATTGGTGCATTATAGTCTGACATCATAATGTTGTTCATAGTGATGGTGGCATATGTACACACAACACTTGGTGGGCTTTCCCCTGGCTCCCTCCCCACTACCCACTTTCCCATACATGATATTGAGATTAACACTGGTTCTCACACACACACACACACACACACACACACACACACACACACAATGTCAGTGAGAGTTTCCTTCATTAAGGGATTTTTTAAATAATCAAATTATTCATAGACATATTCACTAAATTTCTTCCATAAATTCTTAAGGCATTAAAATACATCTATATATTTGATTATGTATAACCCTATTTTTATTTTTTATTTGTGATACTAGGGATTTAACCCAGGGGCATTCTACCTCCCTCCAGGCTACCCCAACCCTTTTTTTTTGGTGGTGGTGGCACTGGGGATGGAACCCTTCTACCTCTGGGCTATACTCCCAGACCTATTTTATTTGGAAACAGGGTCTCTTAAGCCAGCAAGGCTGGCTTCAAACCTGCGCGATCCTCCTGTCTCCACCTCCCAAGTGCGGGAATTACAAGCGTGCGCCACCATGCCCAGCTTTTTAATTCTTTTTGAAAGAGGGTCTTTCTAAGTTGCTGAGGCTGGCTGTGAACCTATGATCTTCCTGTCTCAGCCTTCCAAATACTGAGATTACAGGTGAGCATCACCACACCTGGCATGTAATTCTTTCTAATAATATCTATAGTAAGAAACACTGGAAATCCTGCCTTCTAGGGGTGTGTGTGTGTGTGTGTGTGTGTGTGTGTGTGTGTTACTGGGGATTGAACATGGCCATTTTACCTCCAAGCTACACCCCCAGCCTTATTTTTATTTATTTTGAAACAGGGTCTCACTAGGTTGATAAGAGTCTCACCACTTGCTGAGTCTGTCCTCAAACCTGCGATCCTCCTGTCGAAACCTCCCAAGTACTGGGATTACAGGTGTGCGCCACTATACCCAACCTAAGTATTCTTCATACCTGAAAACATGTTTTTATCCTCTTTTCTTGACTGTAAGTGTATTCACAGCCACATTAAATAACTGAGTAATAGCTTACTTGGTGATGAAGAATGAGTGGCTGAAGTTCTCCAGTTTTCACAGGTCTTCACACAAACACATCCTATAATACTGTATAATGAAACATCTCAATTAAAGAAACGATGTATTTATACCCTATTTTTTTCTTTTTTAAGTACTAGGGATTGGACCCAGAAGCATTCTACCTCCAAGCTATGCCTCTAGCCTGATTTTATTTCTTTATTTGGAAACAGGGTCTCACTAGGTTTCTGAGAACCTTGCTACATTGCCAAGCCTAGCTTTGAACCTGTGATCCTCTTGTCTCAGCCTCCCAAGTACTGGGATTATAAGAGTGCACCATGACACCAGCTAAATTATAATTTAATACTATATCTTAGAACTATTTATTTATTTATTTATTTATTTATTGGGTTTGGGAATAGAACCCAGGGGCATTCGACTTTTGAGCTACACCCCCTGCCCTATTTTTTTTTTTTTATTCTTTATTTTGAAACAGGGTCTCACTAAGTTGCAGAGTGTCTCACTAAGTAGCTGAGGCTGTCCGCGAACCGCGATCCTCCAGTCTCAGTCTCCCAAATGCTGGGATTACAAGCGTGCTCCACCATGCCTGGCTTAGAACAATTTTATAATGACTTCTTTTTTTTTTTTTAACAGTGCTAGAGATTGAACCCAGGGGCATGCTTATAGTACTGAGCTACCCAAGCCCTCTATTTATCTTAAATTATTTTTTCTTACTGGGGATTGAACCCAGGGATATTTTACCTCTGAGCTACACTCCAGCCCTTTTTATTTTTTATTTTGAAACAAGGTCATACTAAGTTGTTCAAGCTGGGCTCCAACCTGTGATCCATCCCCCCTCTCAGCTTCCCTAGTAATAGGATTACAGTTATCTGGCACCGTGCATGTCTTCTCTTTATTTTTTACTTTGCCCAGGCTAGTCTTGATCGTGTGTGTGTGTGTGTGTGTGTGTGTGTGTGTGTGTGTGTGTGTGTGACTAGGGATTGAACCCAGAGTCATTCTATCTCCAAGCTAACCCCAGCCCTTTTTATTTGTAGTTTTGAAATAGGGCCATGCTCTGTTGCTGAGAGTCTTACTATGTTGCTGAGGCTAACCTTGGGCTTGCAGTCCTCCTCAGTTGGGATTTGTAGGCGTACACCATCATTCCTGACTGGTCTTGATCTTGTGATCCTCCTGCCTCAGCCTATCAAGTAGCTGGAATCACAGGCATGTGCTGCCCCATCTGGCTAAATGGCTTATTTTCATTTAAATATACATATAATATGTATTCATGGGTACTCCTCCCCCTCAAAATTATAGATGTTCCTTGCTGGTTCATAGTGTTGTCTGTAGTAAAATAAAAATTGTTTACTATTTGTTTTGACAAGTGTCTGGTTGAACAAATTGGTACTTTGTAAAAATCTTTTTTTTTTCTCCCCCAGTACTACAGATGGAGCCCAGGGGCATTCTACCTCTGAGCTACACCTCCAGTCCTATTTCTCATTCTTTATTTTGAAACAAGGTCTTACTAAGTTGTGGAGGGCCTCACTAAGTAGCTGAGGCTGTCCGCAAACCATGATCCTCCTGTTTCAGCCTCCCAAATGCTGGGATTACTAGCATGGATGCCATGCTTGGCTAAAAAATCTCACTCTTTATGTATAATGATACAGTGAATGAACGAGTGTGAGTCATGTGATTCACAGTTTGACAAAGGCTGTGTCAGGTTTTCTAATGCAGTTGGTATAGACAATCTATACTTCAGGAGTTCAGATGAAATAGACTGGCTTCATTAAGTATATGTACCATTGTACCCTACTCTGAAAATATTTATATGTGATCGCTGATAAGTTTCTGTTTTCTGAAAATGCTTAAATGCCATTATCATTTCAACTCACCTTTGGATTTTATGAAAATGTTCTGTGACTTGTTTTGCTCTTCTGTAGGCCTCTTCAAGAGATTTTGACTTGATGGCATATAGCTCAGAGGAATGATATATTAAGCAGTGTAGTGCCAGGCACTTACCTTTCTAGCCAGCTTCATCACCCAGCCTGCTTCCATTACTGGTCATCAAAGCAAGTACACTCCACTCTTCCTACTCTGTTTCTTTTTTGGGTTTTAAACTGATTAATTCTGTATCTCCTATTAATATCTGTATAAAAGAGCTGGTTAACAAATTAAGACTATCTTTTTTCATGTATTGTAATGCCTGTATAAATTCTTTACAGGATTTAATTGATGCTTTACCCATATCCTATTACCCATTTTTATTTTATTTTATTTTTTGTGGTGTTGGACCTAGAACCCAGGAGTATTCTACCTGTCAGCTACATCCCCAACCTTATATTATCATTATTATTATTATTATTATCATTATCATTATCATTATCATTATCATTATTATTTTGTGGTACTGAGGATTGAACCCAGGGACATTCTACCTCCAAGCTATACCACCAGCCCTATTTTTATTTTTTATTTTGAAACAGGTCTCACTGATTGCAAAGGGCCTCACTAAGTAGCTGAGGCTGCCTACTGCAATCCTGTTGTCTCAGCCTCCCAAAGGCTGGGATTACAAGCTTGTACCACCACTCCTGGCCCTATTCTATTTTTTATTTTGAAACAGGGTCTTGCTGAGTTGCTGAGGCTGGCCTCAAACCTACAATCCTCTTGTCTCAGTCTTCTAAGTACTGGGATTACAGGTTTGCACTGTCATGCCTGGATCCTATTTTGATTTTTAAGTGCCTTCAAGTCTCTTAAGGGTACATTTTTAATCAGTCCTGAAAATATATTCAGTCAATTTTTTTTTTTTTTTTTTGTGTGTGTGTGTGTGTGTGTGTGGTACTGAGGTTCCTGGAAACCATTCTACCTCCGGGCTACACTCCTAGACCTATTTTTATACTTTTCTATTTGGAAACAGGGTCTCTTAAGCCAGTGCGGCTGGCTCTGAACCTGCACAATCCTCCTGTCTCCACCTCCCAAGTGCGGGGATTACAAGTGTGTGCCACCATGCCTGGCTGTATAGTTCTTTTTGAATGAACATATGTAAAAGTATGGTTTATATCACATCATCGCTGCGCTGAACCTAGAGTTGGTGCCACTGCTTCAGAATCAGTCCAAGTCGATTTGCTCAGCAGTGTGTTGGTTTTAATCAGTTAGCTGGCTGTACACACTGTTGCTCCCAAGTAACTTAAAACCAATATCAATCTTTTCCCCACCTCATTGAAGTGATTGCTTTTATGAGATTTCTTAGGAATACCGCTGTCATGCTGTAGTAAAATATATGTTCACTGGAGAGGGCCTCAACCTATAAATAAGGCTAAAAATTAAATGAAATGAATACGAAAGACATTTCACAGAAAGGGTAAATACAAATGAAACTTAAGAACAGTTTTAAACAGAAGGAATGAAAAAATGAAACTAGTATAGGTTTTTAAACTTTGTTTGGAACTCTGGTTTTCAAGTGAAATTCTATCTTGGAGCAATTTTTTTTTTTTTTTTTTTTTTTGGTGGTACTGGGGTTCCTGGAAGCCCTTCTTCCTCCGGGCTACACTCCCAGACCTATTTTATTTTATATTTTTGAAACAGGGTCTCTTACGCCAGCCTGGCTGGCTTCGAACCTGCGCGATCCTCCTGTCTCCGCCTCCCAAGCGCGGGGATTACAAGCGTGCGCCACCATGCCCGGCATCTTGGAGCAATATTAATAGTCAGCTAAAAAATAAGGCCTAAATTTGATCCCCAGAACTGGAGAAATATAAACAACTACAAAAACCCCCAAGGCAAATGATTTCAAATGTTTTCCTCAGCTCTTGATGTGTTGATTGACAGTACCAACTGATGTGATCTTTTCTACCCATGAACACCTCTGACATCAGATGAGGCAAGGGCTCAGTGGTAGGGAGTGGGCTTCCATCCCCAACACTAGAGGGAAAGAGTAGGGTTGTTTTTTGTTTGTTTGTTTGTTTGTTTGTTTTCCCCTCATACCAGTGATAAGTTTTGCAACTCTCTCAACCCCAACTAGGTGCCCTGTGATTTAATCCAACTCTGACCCTCTTTATCTGGAGTTAACATGACTGAGTTAAAAACTCAGTCTCCGCCAAGCGTGGTGGCACACACTTGTAATCTTAGCATTCTGGAGGCTGAGATCAGAGGATCGTGGTTTGTGGACAGCCTCAGCTACTTAGCAAGGTCCTTCACAACTCAGTGAGACCCTGTTTCAAAAATATAAAAGGACTAAAAAAAAAACAGGGCTGGGGGTGCAGACTAGAGTTACAGTGACCCAGAGGTTTCATCCCTAGTACCGCAAAAAAAAAAAAAAAAAAAAAAACCTTTTAAAAAAAATAAAGACAGCTGGGCGTGGTGGCACACACTTGCAATCCCTGCGCTTGGGAGGTGGAGACAGGAGGATCGTGCAGGTTCGAAGCCAGCTTTGCTGGCTTAAGAGACCCTGTTTCCAAGTAAAAGCCAAAAATAGGTCTGGGAGTATAGCCTGGAGGCAGAATGGTTCTATCCCCAGTACCACCCAAAAATAAATAAATACATACATACATAATACATACATACATACATACAGTCTCACAAGACTGCTCCCACTTTAGAAGGCAATAGCAAGTTCAGATCTTCTTTAATTCTGAGCAGCTGTAAATTGAGGATTCCCAAGACCTACTGGTTGGGTTTGATAGTTCATAGAACTCAAGAAAGCACTTTACTTGTATTTATCATTTTATCATAAAAGAATAGGTACAAACTGCCAGATGAAGAGCTATGTAGAGGGAGGGCTAGCAGGGTCCCAAGTGCACACCTCCCTTGTATGTGGATGTGTTCAGCAAACCACATGTTCTCTGAATCTTGTATCAGTTAAGGTTTAGTAATATAGACATGAGAGAGTATTAACCCAATCTCTAGCCCCTCCCTGGAATTTTGGGAAGTTGGGCTGAAAGTTGTAGGCTTTCAATCAAGGTCTAGTCTTTCTGACAAATAATTCCCATCTCAAAGCTTTCTAGGATCTTACCAAGAAGTCACCTCATTAGAAAAAAGAGAACCAGTACCCAGGGAATTCCCAAGGATTTAGGAGCTCTGTAAGGAGCTAAAGACACTGTTACTACTTCCATCACTCAGGAAATTGCAAGAATTTTAGGAGCTCTGTTTCAGGAATCAAGAGTCAAAGACAAAATAGAAGAACAAAAGATGCTGTGTCATCTCTATGACATAGGAAATTATAAAGATGCTCTTTGTCAGGAACTGGGACAAAGATAAAAAAAACAGACTTCTTAGCTGGGCGTGGTGGCACACGCTTGTAATCCCCGTGCTTGGGAGGCAGAGACAGGAGGATCACGCAGGTTCAAAGCCAGTCTCACTGGCTTAAGACACCCTGCTTCCAAATAAAAAGAATATAAAATAGGTCTGGGAGTGTAGCCCGGAGGTAGAAGGGTTTCCAGGAACCCCAGTACCACAAAACAAAACAAACAAACCAAAAACAACAGACTTCTATGCTATACCAGCATCACTCTGTTGTTATTTATTGAAGGGGTCAATGCTGAATTTAAAGTAACTGAAGAATTTGTTGTCTCTGTGGAATCATTATATGCAAGAATATTTTCAAAATGGAATTTAAAACTTTTTTTTTTTTTTGGTGGTACTCGGGTACTGGGGTTCCTGGAAGCCCTTCTACCTCCCGGCTACACTCCAGACCTATTTTGTACTTTTTTTTTTAACTTTGGAAACAGAGTCTTTTAAGCCAGCATGGCTGGCTTTGAACCTGCGGGATCCTCCTGTCTCTGCCTCCCAAGTACGGGGATTACAAGCGTGCACCACCATGCCTGGCAGAATTAAAAACTTTAAATGATGAATTGCCTGGTAATGTGGAATAAATATCAATAATGCTATTTTTGTTTATTTATTTACTTACTTTTTTGTGTGTGTGTGGTATCAGGGACGGAACCCAGGGGCATTCTACCTCCTAGCTACACCCCCAACCCTATGTTTTATTCTTTTTTATTCTTTATTTTGAAACAGGGTTTCACTGAGCTGCACAGCTAAGTAGTAGCTGAGGCTGTCCATGAACAGCGATCTTTCTGTCCCAGCCTCCCGAATACTGAGATTACAAGCGTGTACCACCATGCCCAGTTTGTTTTTATTTTATTTTAAAAGAACTTGATAAAACATTATTTGGTTGTAACCTGAAGTGAATCTGCCAAGTTTTGTTACTAGAACAGCTGACAATGGGAAAAATGTGTGTGTTTGGGGGGGGGGGGTTAATTAAACTAATGCTTAAAGCTTGAGCAGATGTAGAATAATTAAAGCTTATGGTGTTTTATTATTTGTGGATAGTGGTACTTTGTGGAAAACAATGTCCTGACTTTTTCCACTATAGAGCAGTTACTTGTCTTATAAGTTGCTTTTTTTTTTTTTTTTTTTTTTGCAGGTCTGGGGATGGAACCCAGAGGCATTTGACCTCCAAGCTACACCCCCTGCCCTATTTTTTATTCTTCATTTTGAAACCAGGTCTCACTGAGTTGTAGAGGGCCTCACTAAGTAGCTGAGGCTGTCCACGAACCGTGATCTTCCTGTCTCAGCCTCTCAAATGCTGGGATTACAAGCGTGCGCCACCACGTCTGGCTAGTTGCAATGTTTTATTGGATTTTTTTTTTTTTTTTTTCAGTGCTAGGGATTGAACCCAGGGGCATTCTGCCTCTGAGATACTTCCAGCCACCATGCCCAGCTTATTGGGAATTTTTGAGTGTAAAGACAAGATTAATTTTATTTTTGAATAACTAAAACTGTTCTTAATATTGTTGAATGCTGAAGAATGCCTTTGGAAATTAGCATTTGTTGAAGACTGGAAAGTGTTTCTCAATAAATTTAACTTAATATTACAAGAGAAAATAGTCCTTATATGCAAAAATCCCTATGTGGTAAAGTTATTTTCACAGCAGCACATACTGATTCACAAAATCATACTTGCCATGAGGTTACAAGATACGGGAACAAGCAGAATATCTATTCCCACCTATGCTTGCTATGGATATGTATATTCTGAGCTCAAGCTACAGTTTTATCAGGTTTTGGACCTTGATCCAAGTGCAAAGAAAAAAAATTCCATGTTTCAGAATCCTTGAACCATGTAACTCCCCTTAATAATCTTCAATTAAAAATTATTAATCAGCTGGTTGTGGTGGCACATGCTTGTAATCCCAGTACTTGGGAGGCTGAAGCAAGAGCATCACAGGTTTGTGGACAGCCTCAGCTACTTAGGCCCTCCTCAACTTAGTGAGACCTTGTTTCAAAATAAAGAATAAAAAATAGAGATGGGGAGATATGGGTGTAGCTTGGAGGTAGAATGCCCCTGGTTCCATCCTCTGTACTGCAGGAAAATAAAAAAGTGATTAATCTGTGATGGAGTACATTATAAAAGTCAGATATCAAGAATCGAATGTAACTTTAGCCGGGCGTGGTGGTGCACGCTTATAATCCCAGCATTTGGGAGGCTGAGACCGGAGGATCGGGGTTCGTGGACATCCTCAGCTACTTAGGCCCTCCGCAACTCAGTGAGACCCGGTTTCAAAAATAAAGAATAAAAAATAGGGCAGGGCATGTAGCCTGCCTATGCCCCTGTGTTCCATACCCAGACACACACACACACACACACACACACACACACACACACACACACACAAAAGAATCGAATATAATTTTATAAATGCCTCTCAAGTGATGAATAATTTTATGGATGAATATCGATATTCTTTGTGACAAGATAATTTGAAAGGTGGAATATGAGCCGTGTGTGGTGGTGCACACTTGTATTCCCAGCTTTCAGGAGGCTGAGACTGGAGGATTGCAGGTTTTGTGGACAGCCTCAGCTTAGCGAGGTCCTTTGCAACTCAGTGAGATCCTGTCTCAAAAATAAAAAGACAGCCGGGTGTGGTGGTGCACGCTTGTAATTCCCGCGCTTGGGAGGCAGAGACAGGAGGATTGCGCAGGTTCGAAGCCAGCCGCGTGTGCTGGCTTAGGAGACCCTGTTTCCAAATAAAAATGTAAAAATAGGTCTGGGAGTATAGCCTGGAGGTAGAAGGGCTTCCAGGAACCCCAGCACCACCAAAAATTAAAAAATAAAAATAAATAAAAATAAAAAGACAAAAAAGTAGGGCCAAGAGGGTAGCTGAGTAGGTGAATGCCCCTGGGTTCCATCCCCAGTACCACAAGAGAGGCGGGCGGAGATGTGAAAATTTTCACTGGTGGTCATTAGCAGACAATTATTTGTAGTTGACTTTAATGATAGCAATCACTATCACTAAGTTTGAATCCCATTTATTGAAATGCTATTCCCTCATAAAAAACAATCCAGTCTTCTCCTTAGTAGACCTATATGGTGAAAATCTTGATCATCATTTTTGTCATTATAGTTTATAAAACTGTTTTCTCTTTTGTTGTATGAACATACCTACAGTAGCCTTGATTTTTATCTCTCATCCCGTCAAGTCTCATATCTGGCCTTATAGAAAAGTCTTGTCTACCCCTGTCAAAGGCTATTGTGTGAATGCCCCACTCTCAAAGTCCTTATGACACTCTTGCCATTCATCTTATTTCACTCGTGGTCATACGTAGACAGCGATCACCACACTTTACTCTTTGTATTACTTCAGAGAGTGCTCCTATCAGTCCTACCCGTGCCCTTAGTACCTAGCTTTTAGCAACCCTCTATCTCCACTGCTCCTGGCAACCTAGCGATCTTTCTCATTCTCACTGTCCCTTGTTTTCTCAAATCTTCTCTGTCCTTACCCAGCCTAAATTCTGTCGTCATTTAACATAGTTGCTCCCTTGCTTATGTTTGTACTCCAGCCCACTTTATTTAATAAGACTTTTTTTTTTTTTAATTAGGTGTGGTGGTACATGCTTCTAGTCTTGGTACTTGGGAGGCTTAGACAGGAGAATTGCAGGTTCAAAACCAGCCTCACAACTTCGGCCCTGTTTCTGTTGTGGTGGTACACACTGGTAATCTCAGTACTTTGGAGGCTGAGACAGGAGGGTCGTGGTTCACTAATAGCCTCAGCTATTTAGTGAGGCCCTTCGCAACTTAGACCTTTTTTTCAAAATAAAGAATAAAAAATAGGGCTGGGGGTATAACTCTGAGATAGAATACCCCTGGGTTCCATCCACAGTACTGCCAAAAATTAAAAAAAAAAAAATGAGATTGCTAGGGGCATAGCTCAGAGGCAGAATGTCTATGAATTTAATCCCCAGCACCATAAATAAATAAATAAATAAATAAATAAATAAATAAATAAAGCGCTAAGGTGAAACTCAGGGCTTCACACATGCTGAAAAAAATGTTCTGCCACTAAGCTATGTTCCCAACCCCCCTTGCCTTCACTTATACATAGTACTTACAGGGCTAAATTATAATCTTAGTTCCATTCACCTGACCTTGGGCATAAAATAGAAAGCTTCGCTAAATTAGGGTCACTTTGTATTTTATTTATTTATTTTATTTATTTATTTATTTTTTTTGGTGGTACTGGGGTTCCTGGAAGCCCTTCTACCTCTGGGCTACACTCCCAGACCTATTTTTACATTTTTTTATTTGGAAACAGGGTCTCCTAAGCCAGCGCGCGCGGCTGGCTTCGAACCTGCGCGATCCTCCTGTTTCTGCCTCCCAAGCGCGGGGATTACAAGCGTGCGCCACCACGCCCGGCATCACTTTGTATTTTAAATGGGCCTTTTATGCCTTTTGGAAAGATTTCCTTAGTCCATTCACTCTTCCATCACCTGGGTTGGAATTGTAGGTTGGCCAATGGCCAGTTTGACCTGCCCTCTGTTTCTGTGATTAGAATGTTATGGCCCTGAGCTATGCCAGTGCTTTCATAGATTGTGGTTGTTTTCGTCCTGTACAGCAGTGCTGAGCAGTGCGACAGATTCTGTGATCTTCAAACAGAGCCCAGATTACTTCTATTTTGGCCCTCTTTAGAAGCAGCCTTTCTCTCAAATCAGTACTTGATACTTTCTTCTCTCTATAAAATCTCCTACATTTTCCCTTTCCATTTTACTTTTAGCTGATTGCCTCCTTTCTATATAACTGAGAGAATGAAATTACTCAGGAAGAGAAATTCAGTAAGTGCCTGGTACTCATCCATGTGTTGGGAAGTTTTGATCTTTTCAAGGAAATTGGGCTAATAGTCTTTTCTTTGAATAATGGGAGAATTTAGAGTGGGTACGGATAGTGAAGATTTGAGGAAAATAAGGGGCAATGAAAAAAAAGTACTTGAAAGTTTTATTGTATTTTTTTAAAAGAGTTGAGAATTTCCCCCAAATATGTAAGCATTTGTGAAACCATGTATAAGCTCTGGGCATTTTTTTTATTTAAAAGGAAAAAATGGTTTTTTTTTTTTTTTCAAAGAAAAAAGTTGGGAAATGAGATGAAGGAAAAGAAGTATTTCTTAATTTTGAGAAGCCACAGACTCTTAAATTTGCTGTAAAAATAACCCCATCTCAAGTTGGTTTAGTTTTTCTTATATGCTCTGGAGAAGAAAGGAAACCTTTTTTTTTTTTTTTGGTGGTACTGGGGATGTAACCCTTCTACCTCCGAGCTACACTCCCAGACCTATTTTATATCTTTATTTGGAAACAGGGTCTCTTAAGCCAGGGAGACTGGCTTTGAACCTGCGTGATCCTCCTGTCTCCACCTCCCAAGCATGGGGATTACAAGGGTGTGCCACCACGCCTGACGCAGAAAGGAAACTCTTTAAAAAAGGTATCATCCAGCCAGACCTGGAAGCTCACACTTGTAATTCTAATAATTGGGCTCTTAGTTACTGAGATTACAGAGGCTGAGACAGGAGGATAGCAGGTTCAAGGCCAGTCTCAGCAACTTAGACCCTGTTGACAAAAACAAACAACAAACAAAAAATAGGGGGGCTTAGCTCAGAGGTAGAATACCCCTTGGTTTAATTCTTAGTACTACAAAGAAACAAGCAAAAAAAGAATGCTATCCAGAGTCTATAATTTTTCATATACATTGTTTCTTATTCAATCAAGAATTGCTTGGCTTGTTAGTGGTGACAGAATAACAGAAGGCCAAGGAAGGATAGATAACCTGTCCTCTGTAGAGTTATCAGAGAAGGACTTTAAAATTTAAACTCGGCTTGCTGAGGTGGTACACACTGGGTGTAATCCTAGTTTTTGGAGAGGCTAAGAAAGGAAGATAGCAGGTTCAAAGCCAGCCTTAGCAACTTAGGGAGGCTCTCATCAATTTAGCAAGCCTTGTTTCCAATTAAAAAATAAAATAGTAGTGGGGCGTGGTGGCGCACGCTTGTAATCCCAGCATTCGGGAGGCTGAGACCTGGGGGATCACGGTTCGCGGACAGCCTCAGCTACTTAGTGAGGCCCTCTGCAACTCAGTGGACCCAGTTTCAAAATAAAGAATAAAAAATAGGGCAGCAGGGGGTGTAGCTCGGAGGTCAAATGCCTCTGGGTTCCATCCCCAGACCCGCAAATAAATAAATAAATAAATTAATTAATTAAATAAATAAGATAGTTCTGGGAGTTACAGCCCAGAGGTAAAAGGCCCCTGGGTCTTTTACTTAAAAAAGAAACTTTAATATATTTAAGAAAATAGTACAACATATACAAAAATTAGATGAAGAATTATACCTGAATTCTATATTTTAAAAGGAGCTGTGAAGCCAGGTGTGGTGGTGCACGCTTGTAATTCCAGTGCTTGGAAGGCTGACAGGAGATCGCACAGGTTTGAAGCCTTACTTAGTGAGGCTCTCAGCAACTTAGTGAGACCCTGTTTCTAAATAAAATACAAAATAGGTCTGGGAGTATAACCCAGAGATGGGAAGTCCCTGGGTTCCACCCCCAGTACCACCAAAATAAATAATAAATAAATAAATAGGAGCTATGGGAGTTCTCTAGAACTGAAAAATAGAATAACTGAAACAACTCAACATAGAAGCCTAATGGAAAATAAAGAATAGAGGCTATAAAAGAGTGAATTAGAAGACATCAGTTGAAAATGTTGCAAAGACTAAAAAGGAAAAGAGAAAAATATATAGGACCCAAGCGTTCCTAGCTGGCTTTCTTCATGTCTCTTAAGGATAATGCATAACTAGTTATATTCTAGAACCATAAGGGAGAAGTTAATTTGCTACACACGGTGGATTTAGGACTTGATTGTTTTGCAGAGTTCAAATGGAGGAAGGCTGAAGCATATAGTTGGAATTCCAGGAAGAGGAGAAGGACTGAGACTAACAACTTTGAAGAGGGGATGGTGGGAATTCTACAAAACTCATAAATGTTAAGTTATATTCAAGAAGCTCTGTTAACACTAGGCAGTTTGCATTTTAAAAGAGAGAGAGAAAAAGAAGTACATTTCAAACAACTATAAACTAAAGATAAAGAACATTTTAAGGACAACCAGAAACAAATTACTCCCAAAGAACTAAAAAGATCACTGGCTGATGTTTTTTCTCTCTCATTAGAAATTATGAGAAAAGAGATGAACTCAGTGTGATGGCACATACCTGTAATCCTTGTACTTGGGAGCCTAAGACAGATCAGCCTTGGGAAATTAGTGACACCTGTTTCAAAATAATAAGGGCCGGGGGTGTAGCTCAGAGGTACAGTGACCTGGGGTTCAATCCCCAGCACTAAAAAAGGAAGAAGAAGCAGGGGAGAAGGAGGAAAAGAAGAGAGGAAGAGGAGGGGAGAAGGAGAAGAAACAATTGAATAACATCTTTTAAATACCTAGGGGAACTATTCATTAGAAGTGAGGGTAAAATAAAAATGTCCTTAGGTAAAGAAAAACCTTGGTAAATTGGTTACCAGTAGTCCCACAGAATAAGAAACAATAAAGACTTTCCTAGACTGGAGAAAAATGACCCCATATGAAACTATGGGAATGTGAAAGAATAAAAAGTGTCAGAGACATTAAATAAATGGCTAAGCATAAATGAAAATTCACATACCAATGATAATGTAACTAAGAGACTTAAATTATATGCAACATTAGCATATATAAGGACAATAGCAAAAAGAGTAAGCATATAAATGTAACACTCTAAGACCTGGTATTTTTATGGAAATGATAAAATTAATAACTGGAGTATAATTTTTTGTAACCACTATAAGAAAAGCAAAGGAAATTGAAGCTAACATGATGGGAAAGGGCAGAAAAATGGAAAAATAAGAGATATAATGTGAGTATCACAGAGCTGAGTATGGTAACGCTTGCTTATAATTCCAGTACTTGGGAGGCTGAGACATAAGGATCACAGGTTTGTGGCCAACCTCACTAGTTAGTGAGACCTTCTGCAACTTAGTGAGACCCAGTTTCAAAATAAAGAATAAGGTCAGAGTGTGGTGATGCATGCTTGTATCCTGGGAGGCTGAGACTGGAGGATCCGGGTTCTCAGCCGGCTGTTGCAACGTAGTGAGGTCCTGTTTCAAAATAAGGCTGGGGATGTAGCTCGGAGGTAGAATGCCCCTGTGTTCAATCCCAGCATAAACAAATAATAAGTGTGTGTGTGTGTGTGTGTGTGTGTGTGTGTGTGTGTGTGTGTAAAATAATTGGGGCTGAGGGTGCAGGTTGGAGGTAGAATACTCCTGGGTTTCATCCTCAGTATGGGGGTGGAGGGAAATTGAGTTTCTCTTATCTAAAATGCTTGCAGCTAAAAGTGGTTAAGAGTTTAAAATTTTTTTTTAATTTTTACATATATGATGAAATATCTCTGGGATAAGACCCAAGTATCCAAGTATGAAGGAATTCACTTGTGTTTCTTACATGTAGCCTGGGTACTTTAACATGACCTTTTAGTTCGCCTGCACTTTGTGACATGAAGTCAAGTGTTGTACTTTCTTCTTTGTGGCATCATGTCAACACTAGAAAGTTTTGGATTGTCTGGCATTTAAAACTTCAGAATTTTGAGTTAACAATGTTCAATCTATACTTGATTCACTTTTAATAAAGTCATAAAGAACAACAAAAGGGGCAAAGAACAAATGCAAAGCTCTATAAGTGATATATTTTATAGATATGAGTCAACATAAAATGGGATATGCCTTCTATATAAGGTAGAATGTAAAGGGAAAGAAAACTAAAGAGACTTTCAGGCAAGAGGCATTATTAGAAACAAAGGAAAACATTTCATAATTAAAATAAATTGATTGCACTGGAAGAATTTTTAAAATGTCAGGGATAGCCAGGCATGGTGGTGCATGCTTGTAATCCTAGTACTCGTGAGGCTGAGACAGGAGCAGCGCAGGATTGCAGCATTGTGGCCAGTCTCAATTACTTAGTGAGACCCTGTTTTAAAATAAAGAATAAAAAATAGGGCTGGGGGTTTAGCTTGAAGGTAGAAGGCCTCTGGGTTCCATCCCCGTTCTGCAAAAAAATAAAAATAAAAAAAAGTGAGAGAGATGTAATTCATAATTGGTCTTTAAATTCCACACCTTTTAGGTTGTGTGAAGACATCTTGTGTCATCTTGCTCTATCCAACTTGCAGTATGAGCTGTCCTTTCATTTCAGGTCCATGCCTTATACCTGCCCACCTTTTTGTCATTTAGTAGCTGTTTCTGTTAGCACGTCTTCTAACACAGTAACATAGAGCTTGTAATAATATAACCTTTATTTTACTTAAGAATGGCTCTAAAACACAAAAGTAGCAATGCTGGCAATTTGGATATGCCTAAGAGAAGCTATAAAGTGTTTTATTTATGTGAAAAGCTGAAAGCACATTAAGGTTCTCTGTGAAAGAAAGATCATAGCCACAATAACTTAATTACAGAATATTTTAAGTAGTTAAGGCTGGCTTCGAACCTGTGCGATCCTCCTGTCTCAGCCTCCTGAGTACTGGGATTATAAGTGTGTGCCACCATGTCTGGTTATTATAGAATATTTTAATAATTTTATTATTAGTTGCTAATCCCTTACTGTGCCTTTATCATAGGTATATATGTAAAGGAAAAAACCAAATGATTGGGTACCATCCAAAGTTTCAGACATCCACCAGAGATATTAGAACCTACTCCTGTAGAGAAGGAGGGATAACTATGTATCAGACACCTATACAAACACTAAAATACTTAACAGTGGGAGACTGAAAGGTTTCTCTCTTAGACTGGGAACCATAGTGATACCTGCTTAGTGTTCCATCTAAGATCCAGCTAGTGCAGTAGGGCCAAAACAGAGAAAACGGGAAAGGAGATGAGCAAGACTTCTAAACTGCTGTCATTAAGAGTTGCTAAAGGGAAATTAAGAAACAGGAGGGGCAGAGTTTGTTACTCTGTCCTTATTGATGTGTATAAATGCAATTCTATTTAACACATACGATGGGAGGGAAGAACTTTGAAATCTATTTTAATTAAACCTTTTATGGAGAAGCAAGGAGCCAACAATAGCCAGACAGCTTCTCTAGAGAAGTTGACAGTGCCGTGATGGTTTGTAGTGGTTTGAGGCGGTCCCTTGTTGGCACAGGGAGGAACAAAGATGAACTGGCCCAGAAACAGACCTATTTGTATCTACTTGACTTACAGTAAAACTGACCCTTTAGTGTGGTAGAGAAAGGATGTTGTTTTAACTAACTTTGCTGGATCTATGGGAGGAAATTAATCTTAACTATGTACCTTACAGCATACACCACAATCAATTCTGGATAGATTGTAGAACTAATTGTCAGGAGCAAAAACCTCTATCAGAAAGGGTTAGAGAGAAGTTTCATAACTTTGAGTAGAGACTATTTTCTTAAGCAGGTATAGAAAGTGCTAGTCATAGTGGAAGAAATTGTTACATTAACATTAAGATCTTTTATTTAAACTGGGTGTGGTGGTGCTGAGTGGGGTTAGGGAGATTGCAGGTTCTTGGCCAGCCTCAGCAACTTAGTGAGCCCTTGTTTCAACATAAAAAATAAAATAGGGCCGGGAGTATAGCTCAGAGGTAGAACACCACGGGGTTCAACCCTTAATACCACACACACACACACACACACACAAATAAGATCTTCTGTTCATTAGACTTTGTTAAGAAAGTGAAAAACTAAGGCTCATAAATATGTACAGAATTACTACACATCTAATTAAGGAAAAGATAAACTGATAGAAAAGTGAGCAGAATGCTTGAACAGATACTTCACACAAACACAAAAAAGATTATTAAAATTGTCAGTAAACATTGAAGAGGAACTACATCAGCTGTCAGGGAAATGACTTTAAATTGTAATCTTACCTCTTTTACACTAAACCCCAAAATAACTGGAGTGAAAAATGCAGGCACTCTAAAGGGCTTGCAAGGATATGAAGTGTTTGAGACTCACTGCTAGCAGGCCGGTGAACTGGCACAGATCCTGTGATTTGTTATTTCCACTCCAAACTATATGCCTTGTATTACTGCGTATGTATTTTCACGAAAAGATGTGCCCAAGAATGTTAAAGCCACATTGTTAGCAATAACCCAAGACTGGGAACAACCTAGATTTCTGTTGACAGTTGAATGTAACCATGGTACATTCATTCCGGACCTACACTGTACAAGTATCTTAAATGCATGGCACTGAGTAGGAAAAGCCAGGCACACAAGAGTACACAGTACAACTCCATACCTGAAGTCCAGCAAGGTGAAGCTACTTGTGTTGAACATTGGGACAGCCACAGTATGTCCACTCAGAAAATTCCTCAGACTGCGTTTATGGTTTGCCTACTATTGCATAGGCATGGTACATTTTAGCAAATTTATTTGTAAATTTTAGAAAGTGTCCCTTCAATGTACTTTAGATGTATTTTAAATTTTTATGTTATAAAGTTATTTAAAAAGGAGGATTGATCTGTGGTGCTAGAAGTCTGGACAGTGGTTGGCTGTGAGCAGCAGCGTTCAGACAGGACTTGAGGCACCAAGGCCTGGCCGTAGTCTGCTTTCTGCGGACATGCCAGGCAGAGTTGATAGACTGAGCAGCCAGTGAGCAGTGATCGTGCTTTCTTTTCTTTTCTCTGTGACTTCAGTAGAAAGTTTACTTCATTGAAATACAGTAAGGAAGAAAGAAAGAATGAGCCAGGCTAGGCAAAATAAAATGTGCCTATTTCCTGATATAGAAGCTAGGCAGTGGGTAAACTGGGGAGTTTATTTTCTTCTTTACTTTTATGGATGTTTGGAAAGATCCCTAACAATAATTGAGATGAACTTTAGGGACAGAAAGCAGATAATTGGTTTCCTAGAGGAGGGAAGAAATGAAAGAGGGCTTAAGGGAGAGATTAGGGAGTATAACAGGAAACTGTTTTTAGGTAAATTTATTGTCTTGATTGTAATGAGGCTTTCAAAGTTGTATACATTTGTGAAAACTAAATAGAATCATTTTTTAAAAAATCTAAGTTCTTTATTCAATCCAACTGCTGTCATTTTCCTGAGAGAATACTAGATACTGGCAAACTCTTAATACTTGGTAAATGAGTCTGAAAGCCTGGGGTACCGCTTGATATATTGGTCTGTGTTATTTTTTCCCTACAGAAAATCATGACCATTACCTAATTTCTTAAAGGCTATTTATAGGTTATTTGAAGGAAGTCTAGACATGTAATCAGAGGGCTCACACTTTAGGCCCTCACTTTTAGCACTGAGGTCAGCTGAAGCAGCTTTTCTGAAGACCAAGGTCCATTCCTCAGCCTGGCTTGCCAGCCATGACTTTGGGCAAAAGCCTCATTATCTGCCATATGGGGTAATGTGCTCTTGCCACCTTTATCCAGGCACAGTTGGTAAGGAAAGATTGTGTATATTGATGGTGTGTGGTGTGATGGTGTGAGTGTGTGTGTGTGATTAAGTGATTATCAGAATCAAACTAATCAACACATCTATCGCCTTACATAGTTACCTTTTCATGTGAGGTGAAAATATTTACGATCTGTCAGTAAAAAATCAGGTATAAAGTCCCATGATTATTAACTATAGCCACTATGCTGTACAAGATCTCCAGAACTTAATTCATCTTATATCTGGAAATGTTTGACTGAAATTTCTTCATTTCTCTCTATCCCATGCCCTTATAATTACATTCTATTTTCGGCTTCTTTGAGTTCTGTTATTTTATAT
This sequence comes from Muscardinus avellanarius, assembly GCF_963383645.1. Classification (NCBI taxonomy): domain Eukaryota; kingdom Metazoa; phylum Chordata; class Mammalia; order Rodentia; family Gliridae; genus Muscardinus; species Muscardinus avellanarius. The sequence continues at coordinate 74,958,605 of NC_137790.1, read as the reverse complement.
TTCATTTATAAATAAGATCATGTGATATTTTTCTCTTTGTGCCTGGTTTATTTCACTTAGCATAATGTCCTGAGGTTCAATCATGTTGTTGTGAAAAATGGCAAGATCTCCTTTTCTTCTTTTTGGTTGCACTGTGGATTAAACCCAGGGACATTCTACCTCTCGGCTACACTCCCAGCCCTATTTTTTATTTTGAAACAGGGTCTCACTAAGTTGTGAGGCTAGATACAAATCTGTGATCCTCCTCTCTTGGTCTCCCAAGTACTGGGATTACAAGTGTATGCCACCACACCCAGCTTAAGATCTCCTTTTTCTCTTTTTCTTCCCTTTCCTTTTTTCTTCTTCTTCTTCTTCTCCTCCTCCTCCTCCTCTTCCTTCTTCTTCTTCTTCTTCTTCTTCTTCTTCTTCTTCTTCTTCTTCTTCTTCTTCTTCTTCTTCTTCTCCTTCTCCTTCTCCTTCTCCTTCTCCTTCTCCTTCTTCCTCTTCTTTTTCTCCTTCTTCTTCTCCTTCTTCCTCCTCCTCCTCCTTCCCCTCCTCCTCCTCCTCCTCCTCCTCCTCCTCCTCCTCCTCCTCCTCCTCCTCCTCCTCCTCCTCCTCCTTCTTCTTCTTCTTCTTCTTCTTCTTCTTCTTCTTCTTCTTCTTCTTCTTCGTGGTGTGTGTGTGTGTGTGTGTGTGTGTGTGTGTGTGTGTGTGTGTGTGTGTGTTACTGAGGATTGAACCTAGGGGCATTCTACCTCCAAGCTACACCTTTTTACCTTTTTTTTTTTTTTTTTAAGTGGTACTGGGGTAGAACCCAGGAGCTTTTCTACCTCCCAGCTATACTCCCAGACCTATTTTATACTTTATTTGAAACAGGGTTTCACTAAGTAGCTAAGGTTAGCTTCGAACTTGTGCAATCCTCCAGTCTCGGCCTCCCAAGCGCTGGGATTACAAGCATGCGCCCCATGCCACCATCATGCCTGGCTTAAGCTACACCCTTTTTATTTTGAAATAGGGACTCACTAAGTTTGCTAAGGGTCTTACTAAATTGCTGAAAACCTCACTGAGTTGCTGAAGCTGGCCTCAAACCTAAGGTCCTCCTCTATCAACTTTCTAAGTACTAGGATTATAGGCTTGCACCACCATGACCAGTTTATACTCAGCCATTTTAATTCTGTACATGTCACATTTAGGTGGTGTTTACCATAAATTAGTAATGTTGCTTTAGCTTACCTAGGTGCCACTATTGGCACATCGGGGTTTTTTAGTGTTGCTATGTGTAGGCACTTTTTTTTTTGGTTTTTTTGGTTTTTGTTTTTTGTTTTGTAGTGCTTGGGGATTGAACCCAGAGCCATTCTGCCTCCAAGCTACACCCCCAGCCCTATTTTTTAGTTTTATTTTGAAGCAGAATCTCACTAGGTTGATGAGAGTTCACTGTTTGCTAAAGCTATCCTCCAATCTGGTATCCTTCTGTCTCAGCCTCCTAGGTACTGGGATTATAGGCATGCACTGCCACATATGGTTTACTTTTTTTAAAAAAAAATCAGTTGTTTACTGAATATATAGTTTGGCTGATAGAAAAATAAGTTTTAAAATTGCCATATTCATATGGCATTGCTTATGAATAAAGACAGTATTTGTTCACATTCAGTCCCTAGACCAACTCTGAGATTGTTAAAATTATGAATAAGATCTTTCTGGGATATTGCTTTTTTTATGTGTGGGTAGTGTGGATGGAACCCAGTGGCATTCTACCTCTGAGCTGTATCCCTAGCCCTGTTTTTTATTATTTATTTTGAACAGGGTCTCAGTAAATTTCAGAGGGCCTCACTAAGTAGCTGAGGCTATCTTTGAACCTGCAATGCTCTGGTTTCAGCCTCCCAAATGCTGGGATTACAAGCGTGCACCACCATGCCCAGCTATGGGATGTTGTTTTTACTAGAGGCAATCAGTCATTTTCCAGTGTTGCCTGCCTCATAAAGTAAAAGTCTAAAACCTCATCTAAAGAAGCCAAAAAACAGTTCTTTTGTTGTCATTAGCCATTTTATCATAAGGAATTCTAGGACTAGACCGCCATTTCTTTATCTTTGTTTATTGTGGTGCCAAGGATCATATCCAAAGCCTCGCACGTTCTAGGCAAACACTCCATCACTGAGGCATACTCCCAGCCCTAGACCCCTTTAAATAATATGAGGGTTATAAATATATAATTTCACACGCCAGGCGTGGTGGCGCACGCTTGTAATCCCCGCGCTTGGGAGGCGGAAACAGGAGGATCGCGCAGGTTCGAAGTCAGCCTCGCTGGCTTAAGAGACCCTGTTTCCAAATAAAAAAGTATAAAATAGGTCTGGGAGTGTAGCCCGGAGGTAGAAGGGTTTCCAGGAACCCCAGTACCACCAAAAAAACAAAAAACAGAAAAATATTTTTGCTTTGCTTTTGAGAAGTTATGACCTGCAACCTGTTATTTTTTAAAGTGACCAAACATTGCCAATGTTTCTAAAGTTTGAAATTCAGGAGTTAACTTTCTTGCTGCTTTTCATTTGAGGGGAAGAAAATCATTCTATACTTGAAAGGTGAGTTTTAAAAATTTTACTACCTAGACAAATTACTTCTTTCATTAATTATCTGAAGGCTTTGGGGGGGGGTTGCCAATTCAGTTTAACTGACACTTTTGACATATCTTCATGTTACTTGGCAACTTCACAGTTTTTATTTAATAACCTAATTTCCAGTTCGTTGTTTGTAATTTAATCTGAGTTGATTTCCTAGTGAAAGTAATTTCCTACCTAGTGTATGGTCTTCTCTTGGCCTGATAAATGGTGTTTATAACCCTTCTGGAAGGACTAGATGCCAAAGATACTCTTCATTTTAAGCAGAATGACTGGGTGTGTGGTTACTAATCTATGAATTTGTCTCAGTAACTCTATTTCATCTTTCTCCAGGTTTATTGTTTAAGGGCATTCCCATTTGGTACATACTGCCCAGTCACTGGGTTATAACTATAATCAATATGTAAATACAGTCTTAGTTATTTACTGTCAACCTCTTAATTTCTATTGTTAATATCTAACATTTATTAAGCTACTTTTATAATATACAAGATTTACTGCTTATGAGTTACTTTAATGTTTGATTCTGAAGTATATTCTATTAATATTTTATTTTGCAGAGAGAATATCAAGTCTGAGAAGTTTGTATAACATGTACAGTTTCTCACTTAAAAGCTGAGACCAGAGCCAGGCATGGTGGCGCATACTTGTAATCACAGTATTTGGGAGGCTTCGATAGGAGGATTACAGGTTCCCAGCCAGCCTCAGCAATCTGTGAGGCCCTTCACAACTTATTGAGACCCTGTTTCAAAATAAAGAATAATAAAAAAAAAATACGGCTGGGGTGTAGTTTGGAGGTATAATGCCCTTGGGTGAGCCGGGCATGGTGGTGCACGCTTGTAATCCCAGCATTCAGGAGGCTGAGACCTGAGGATAGCAGTTCGCAGACAGCCTCAGCTACTCAGTGAGGGCCTCTGCAACTCAGTGAGATCCTGTTTCAAAATAAAGAATAAAAAATTGAGCAGGGGGTGTAGCTCGGCTCGGAGGTCAAATGCCTCTGGGTTCCATCCCTAGACCTGTTAAAAAAAAAAAAAAAAACCCTGGGTTCAATCCTCAGTATCAAGAAAAGAAAAGAAAAGAAAAAGTCAAAACCAACATTAAAACCTACCTAAACTTCTGTTAACAAGTATATAGTAATAGAACATAAATATTTTTACCTATATTTTATGAATATTCTTTATTATGAAAGTAACTTCTATTTACATTCTAATTAGTCACCGAAGTTAACAGTTCTTAAATATTAAGTGCTTTGTATTTACTGTCACAGTAAAAAGAACTAGTTTGGAAAAGTTTTGTGGAGGAGTTAAGAAAATGACCCTGGTGGTGAGAAAAAGCATGGCAGTTTTAGGAATCAGAAGAAGGCCCCTTTGATTAAAGCTGAGAAATCAAGTAAAGCTGTAAAGAAAGGTCAGACATGAGTGGGGCAGAAGCCCGATGATAATTGGCTCACTTTGCTGTTTTATCCTAAGACATAAAATGTCCACCAGTTGGATTTAAACAAGATCAGATTGGCTTACATTGGCAATGTAAGCTATGGCTATAGTATGGAATTAGGAGAATAGAGCAGATACCAGAGAGACTGCTAGTTAAGAAGATATTATGGTCCAGGTCAGAGAATGGTAGTGTCCTGGACACAGGTGCAGACAGTGGGAAGTGGAGAGAGGTGGGCAGATTCAGCAGGTATGTAGTAAGCAGAGTCAGTAGTGCCTATTAATTGGGTGAATATGGAGAGGGAGTCAAAAGGGTAAAAGTTATACCAGCCTCTGGCCTAGATGGGTGGAAGTGCTGTCTGTGGCCTCTTTCTCACCATAAGATTTCTTTCCTTCAGCCCAGCTATGGATTGAAGATTACAAGTGTAGTGTGAGCTATGATGTAGTTGAGATCCGTGTCAGAGAAATGGATATGTTACATAGACAGTTTGGATTTGATGGTAATAAAGCTATAAAAATAGGCAAGCTTCCCTTCTTGCCAAAGAAAAGAATGTAGAATGAGAAAAGCAGAAAGTCTAGGTAGAAGTCTTCCAAAACATTTCACATTTGGAAGGAAGAGGATTAGCTGGAAAGAGCCCTGAGAAGGAGCAGCAGAGAAGTTAAAAGGAGTATGGATGTTATAGAAGCCAAGGCAAAGTGAATTTCCAGGAAAAATCAAGTTGAGTTGAATGCTGTTAAGAGGGCTAAAAATTAAACTGAAGAGATTTGCAAGAACCATTTTAATGGAGTGGTAGTTAAAGAAGCCAGATTGGAATAGTTTGAAGAGAGAAAGAGGAGAACTAGTTGAAACTGACAAAAATTAGGTGTCTAGCCATAGTGTGCTAGATTATGCCTAAAGCTTAGCTCCTTAAAACTCTCTGATATGTAATTTACCCCAGTAATTACTGTATTAGTCTCTGCCATTGCTAAAATAGAAATGTCTAAGGCTAGGTCTCTCATAAAGAATAGTCTATTCAATTCACAGTGCTGGGACTGGAAGTCCAAGTCATGCATCCCCATTGACTTAGCTTTTGGTTAGGATCCCCGTGGTGGTATCACATCATGGCAGATGGCATCATGGAGGGCCTGTGAGTGGGTGTGATCAGATGGTAAGCCAGCAAGCCAGAGTAACTAGGAAGACAGGCTTGCTCCTGTGGCACTCCTCTTGCACCAACTTACCAGAGTCCCAAGAGATCTGCCATCTACTTCTTTGAGGAACACCACCCCCAGTGACCTGGTTACTCCCCTCAGGCCTCTCCTCTTAAGTCTGCAACTCCTCTCAGCACCATCACATGAGGGACACGAGTCCTTGAGGATGTACTAAGCCCATATTGAAGCCGTAGCAATTACCCATCCACTACAGTAAAATTTCTTACCTATAGACAGCTGACTATGTGCAGTATCACTTACCAGGGGCAACATGCCAGTGGGGAATGCAGTTTCTAAGGATGACCACTAGAAGAGAAAATCGAGGGCCCTTGTGTATTGAAAAATTGTATGTGAGACATGTTGGGATTGTTTTAGTCACCATGTTTTTTTGTTTGTTTTGTTTTGTTTTGTTTTCCAGTACTGGGGATGGAACCCAGGGCCATTCTACATCTGAGTGACACTCCCAGCCCTAATTTTTTATTCTTTTTTTTTTTTTTTAACAGAGTCTCACTGAGTTGCAAAGGGCCTCACTAAGTAGCTGAGGCTATCTGCAAACCTCCAGTCTCCGCCTCCCGAATGCTGGGATTTAAGCATGCGCCACCATACCCTGCACCATGTTATTGTTTTTTTTGTTTGTTTGTTTTGTTTTGTTTTGTTTTGGTGGTACTGGGGTTCCTGGAAGCCCTTCTACCTCCGGGCTATACTCTCAGACCTATTTTTATTTGGAAACAGGGTCTCCTAAGCCAGCGCGCACGGCTGGCTTCAAACCTGCGCAATCCTCCTGTCTCTGCCTCCTAAGTGCGGGGATTACAAGCGTGCGCCACCATGCCCGGCTCATGTTACTGTTTTTGAATGTAAAAAATGTTTACAAACTTCTTGGTACTTTTCAAGTAAGTTTTTCTTGTCAATTGCAAAATCACTCAAACTAGATTTGGTGGCATATCTGTAATTCCAGTACCTGGGAGGCCGAATAGGAGGATCGCAAGTTTGAGCCCAGCTTCAGCAACTTAGACCCTCAGCAACTTAGCAAGAACTTGTTTTAAAACTAAAATATAATAAGCTTAAGGGTATAGCTTGGAGTTAGAATGCCCTGGGGTTCAATCCCCATTACCACCACCAACCCCCCCAAAATAATCATTTTTGCAAATAATAATTATTATAAATTTTTAAACACCAGAGATTTGGTTGGAAAAATATTTCAAACAAGTGAATTTATTAAAATAGTACAAAGCTATACCTGTGCACATATACAGAGTAGAACATATAAAGGGGGAAAACATTCTTTATAGCATCAAGAACAAAAAGATAAAATAGCTAGGAATAAATTTTAACGATATACCGGGTTTGGTGGTGCATGCTTGTAATCCCAGCATTTGGGAGGCTGAGACAGGAGGATCACGGTTCAGCTGCCTAGTAAGAACCATTGCAACTCAGTGAGGCCCTGTTTCAAAATAAAGAATAAAAAATGGACTGGGGGTGTAGCTCGGAGGTAGAATGCCTCCCTGGGTTCCATTCCCATTACTGCAAAAAAAAAAAAAAAAAAAAAAGAAGAAGAAGAAAATAACAATGTAGAAAATTTTTTGTGAGGAAATTATTAAAAAGACTACTGAAGACACAAAACAAGAATTCGTAGAACAAAAGCTATATTTATATTTTCTGTCTCAGTAAAGAATCCACATCATAAAGGATATCAACTTTCCATAAAATTACAGGCAGTTTCTCCCTCCGCTTTCCCCAAATACTAGGTAAAGTCATTCTGAAGTTTCTGTGCAAAGGAGACCAAGAAGACAAATCCAGAGGACAGGGAGGAAGATTAGCTCTACCAGATTATAAAGAATGTTATAAAGGCTTTAAGAATTAAAGCATTTACTGGGCATGGTGGCACATGCTTGTAATCCCAGAACTTGGGAGGCTGAAATAGGAGGATCGCAGGTTCATGGTCAGCCTCAGCTACTTAGGCCGCCCACAACTTAGTGAGACCCTGTTTCACAATAAAGAATAAAAAATAGGGCTGAGAGTGTAGCTTCAAGGTAGAATGCTCCTGGGTTCAATCCCCAATACCCAGAAAAGAAAAGGAAAAATTTTATTCATGCCTCACATTCTGCCTCACGATGAACTCCACATATATGATAATGTTATGTAAAAAGCGAAGCTGCAAGCACAGCCACACACGCACTTAGATTCCTGGTAGCATGCAGCTCCATTCTCACCAACTACGGGTCTGAAAAGGCAAGAAAAAAAAGTCCAACTTCTCTAATAAAATGCTTATAAATCATCTACTAAAAAACCTAATGACCTACAAAAAATTGGGTGAAAGACATGAGTGAGGAAAAAAATGACTTGCCCTCACACTGGGATTAGGTAATGCTGCTGTAGTTCAAAAAACTCAAAACACAAGAACAAATACAAAGGGAGTCTTCTTCCTATCCTTGTCCTGTGTTTTTGAATGTTTACATTAATCTCTGGCTTACTTAGCCATCATATTTGTTCTATAGGTTGAGTATCCTCTCTCTGAAATACTTGGGACCAGAACTGTGATGGATTTCAGACTTTTTTTCAGATTTGGAAATATTTGCATATACATCGTGAAATATCTTGGGGATGGGACCCAAGTTAAACATGAAATTCATTTGTATTTCATATACAACTTGTACATATAGCCTGAAGGTAATCTTAAACAATATTTTTAATTTTATGCATGAAACAAAGTTTTGCAGTGAAATTTTCCACTTGTAGCATCATGTCAGTCCAGTGGTGTGTGCCTGTAATCCCCAGTACTGGGGACGCTGACACAGGGGGATCACACGTTTGAGGTCAGCCTCAGGAACTTACTTAGACCCTGTCTTAGAATTTAAGAAATTAAAAGGGCTGGGGATGTAACTCACTAATAGAGCAACCCTGGGTTCAATCCTCACTACCAACCCCCCCCCAAAAAAAATGTTCAGATTTTGGAACATTTTAGATATTTTAATTAGGGAAACTCAACCTATATTTAGTATGTAGGGGCTGTGCGGAATTGTTTTTAGCAACAAGTAACATTTGTACAAATTGTTTTTAAAGCATTTATGTTTCTAGTACTTTTTTGTTAAGGGAAATGTCTTAGTATTGCTTCTAGTTAAATAAGGCGTTACTTTTTATTATCTATTAGGATATAGATAATTTAAACATGAATCTGTTCTTAGTACATGTTGAGTTTAGTTTTGAGCTCCTTGAGGAAAAAAGTATTTCTAATTCATTTATTTTACATAGTGCCAGTTGTATTCTTAAGTTTTTTTGTTTTCGGGGGGTTTTTGTGTGTGTGTGTGTGGTACTGGGGGTGGAACCCATGGGCTTTCTATATTCCCAGATCTATTTTGTATTTTATTTGGAAACAGGGTCTCACTAAATTGCTGAGAGCCTCACTAAGTAGCTGAGGCTGGCTTCGAACCTGTGCAATCCTCCTGTCTCAGCCTCCTAAGCGCAGGGATTACAAGTGTGTGCCACCACACCTAGCTCTTAGGTGGTTTTTTGGGGGGCGGGGCGGGATGGAACCCAGGGACATTTGACTTCTGAGCTACACTCGCTGCCCTATTTTTTTATTCTTCTTATGGAATATTTTAAAAATCATAATGTTGAGGTAAAATTTATGGTATCTGGAAACCCGCCCATTTATACAGGTGAGTTCTTTTCAAGCATGTTCAGTCTTTTTTTTTTTTTTTTTTTTTATACAGGGGGGTGGAACCCAGGGGCTTTTCTACCTCCAGGCTATACTCCCAGAACTATTTTATACTTTATTTTGGAAACAGGGTCTCACTAAGTTGAGAGCCTCACTAAGTAGATGAGGCTGACTTTGAACCTGTGCGATCCTCCTGTCTTAGCCGCCCAAGCGCTGGGATTACAATCATGCGTCACCACGCCCAGCTCCACAGAGTCTATTTTTAAAAGATTTTTGTCACTCCAAAAAGAAATCTCCCTCCACCTTGTGCCCCCTTCCTTCCTTCTTTCCTTCCTTCTTTCCTCCCTCTCTTTTTTTCTTTCTTTTTTTTTTCTAGATATGGAACCCAGGGGCATTCTACCTCTGAGCTACACCCCCAGCCCTATTTTTTATTCTTTATTTTGAAACAGGTTCTCACTGAGTTGTGGGTAGCCTCACCAAGTAGCTGAGGCTGTCCTTGAATCACGATCCTCCTGTCTTTGCCTGCCAAGTACTAGGATGACAAGCGTGCACCACCACACTCGGCTTGTCCACTTCTTTTCACAGCCTATTTTGGGCATGTTGTAGCTTGTACTTTATACCTATTTATATCTGAATAATCTGTGGTATAGGATATAGGATATAGCATGTTTTCATTTATTCCATTAGACAGTGGATATTTGCGGTATCTCTACTTTTTAGCTATCGTGAATACTGGCATCCATATTGTGCACAATAGGAAAGTATTCTAGTTCTAGATATGTGGTGGTAGTAGAATTGCTAGATTATGTGGTAACTCTGTAACTTTTTCTGGCCTGCAAAACTTTTCCACAGCAGTTGCACCATTTTAGAAACCCCCCCCCCCAATACTGGGGATGGACCCCAGGAGCATTCTACCTCTGAGCTCTATTTTTTATTTTTTATTTGAAACAGGGTCTCACTAAGTTGTGGAGGGTCTCACTAAGTAGCTGAGGCTGGCCGCAAAACTGCAATCCAACTGCAGTCCTCCTGTCTCAACCTCCCAAGTATTGGGATTACAAGTATGCGCCACCATGCCCAACTCATTTTATAATTCTCACAGGCCATCTCTGAGGGTGTCATTATTTCTATACCCAGTGCTAACATTTGTTTCTATTTTAGCCATCCAGTAGGTTGGAGTGGTACGTCATGGTGGTTTTGGTTTATATTGTACAAAGGACTCTGATGCCAAGTATCTTTTCAGTGCTAATTGGTCATTTGTGTATCTTTTTTGGGAAGAAGGTTCATTCATATATATTGTCCATTTTCAAATTAGATTGTCTTTTTACTGCTGAGGTATGAGTTCCTTTTATAGTCTCTGTACATATCCCTTATCAAATATATGATTTGTAACCGGTCATAGTCTTAGTGGTGCACGCTTGTAATTCCAGCATTCAGGAGGCAGAGATGGGAGGATCACGGTCTGCGGATAGCCTTAACTACTTAGCAAGACCCTTCACAACTCAGTGAGACCCTGTTTTAAAAAAAATAAAAAAAAATAAAAAATAGGACCGAGGGTGTATCTTGGAGGTAGAATGCCCCTGGGTTCCATCCCCAGTACAGCAAATATATATATTTATATGTATATAAAGTGCATGTATACATAATTTGTAAATATTTTATCCCATAATGTGAATCGTCTTTTCACTTTTAAAAAACAGATTTCATAAAGTTTATTTTAATCAGTTTTAAGCATACAATTTAGTGGCATTAAGCTAATTTACAAGATTGTGTAACCAGACAGAAGGGCTCTAACCCAAACTGGGCATGCTGGGTCACACCTGAGATCCTAGTTACCCAAGATGAGAGAACTGTGCCCTTGATGCCAGCTAGGGCAACAGAGTGAATAGTGAGACTCCATCACACACAAAAAGTAAGTAGATAATAGTCATAAAAAGCTATAACCATGAAATAATAATTTCCCACTCTTGCCTCCCATATTTCTGGTAACTACTGGTTTACTTTCTGTGTCTCTGAATTTATCTATTCTGAGTGCTTCACATAAGCAGACTCAGTCCATATTTAGCCTTTCATATCTGACTTTTTTCATTTTGTATAAGTTTTCATCCATGTTATAAGTAGCACATATCAGGATTTCCTTTTATGGCTGAATAATACTCTTATTTATCACATTTTTCTCTCCATCTGGTGATAGAACACTTGGCTTGCTTTACCTTTTGGCTGTTGTGAATAATGCTGTGATATATATTGGTATTCAGGTATCTGTATGGGTCCCTGTTTTTAATTCTTTTGAATATGTACCTAGGAGTGGAATTACTGAATCATATGGTAATTCTGTGTTTAACTTTTTTGAGAAACTGCCAAAACTATTTCCCCACAATAGCAGATGTGAATGCCTTTGCTTTTTTTTTTTTTTTTGAGAAGTGTCCTTTGAAGCACAAAAGGTTTTAGTTTTGATGAAGCTCACCTAGGGGTCTAGGGGGTCTAACTCCATTCTTTTGCATGGAGTAGGTATCAAATTGTCAGAGCACCATTTATAACACTAGTCTTTATCCATTGGATTACCTTTATTTATTTATTTATTTATTTATTTATTGTTTGTGTGTGTGTGTGTGTGTGTGTGTGTGTGTGTGTGCGCGCGCGCACGTGTATGTGTGTGGTACTGGTGGTGGAACCCAGGGGCTTTCTACCTTCGGGCTATACTCCCAGACCTATTTTTTATATATATATTTTATTTGGAAACAGGATCTCACTAAGTTGCTGAGAGCCTCACTAAGTAGCTGAGGCTGGCTTCCAACCTCTGTGATCCTCCTGTCTCAGCCTCCCAAGCGCAGGATTACAAGCATGCATCACCACGCCCAGCTGGATTGCCTTTATTTACTTTTTTAAAACTTGTTGTGATCCCAGGGGCATTCTACCTCCTAGCTACACCCCCAGCTCAATTTTTTATTCTTTATTTTGAAACACGGCCTCACTAAGTAGCTGAGACTGACCTTGAACCTGTGATCCTCCTTTCTTAGCCTCCCAAGTACTGGAATTATAAGCATGTACCACCATGCCTGACTACTTTGGCCCCTTTTTAGGAAACGATTTAACCATTTCTTGATACAAGCCATTATGACACTTTCTTGGTTACTATGGTTTTGTAGTAAGTTGTGAAGTCTAGAAATGGGCATCTTCCTATCTGGTTCTTTTTCAAGATTTTTTTGGCTATTCTAGATGTGCTTTAGGATAAGGTTGCCAATTTCTGCTTTCCTAATATTAAGTCTTCTGATCTCTAATATTAGACAGAATTAATTGAATTCTAATTATCTTGCCGATTTTTTACTTCTTTCTGCTTTGTTACATGTTCTCTGTTAAAATGTGCACGTGTGTGTGTGTGTGTGTGTGTGTGTGTGTGTGTGTGTGTGTGTGTGTTAGTTACTGGGGGTGGAACCCAGGGACTTTTCTACCTCCAGGCTATACTCCCAACCTATTTTATACTTTTATTTGGAAACAGGATCTCACTGAGTTGCTGAGAGCCTCACTAAGTAGCCGAGGCTGGCTTCGAACCCGTGCAATCCTCCTGTCTCAGCCTCCCAAGCACGGGGAAACAATGCCTTCCTTCCCTTTTCATCTTGGTCTCTCTGGAATCTTGTTCCTTTGATTATTCACTGTGACAATTTCGTTTTGATTTAGTTCAGTATTCATATTCAGTTCTTCTCCACTGGTTCCTCTGCCTTCAAACAGTACTGTCTCCCCATCCTTAAAAATATTAAATCTTGAACAGATTACCTCCTGTTACTTCCCATCTCCTTTTTCTCATTTCTCTCACATCCAAACTTCCTTTAACAAGTGATCTTCTCTCCAAGCTTCTGTGCTTCAATAATTATTCAGTGGCCAAGTGCCTTAACTTTTCTGGGCTTTAATATTTCTGTTCCATAAAATGAGTGAGTTAATCTAGATTCTTGTATTTAGCCATCTTTCTAGCCTTTGAACCCTGGAACCTTTACTTGAAGCCATAGTATATCAAAGTGAGATATTCTGCAACTTAATTTTCTGGACAAGCTTTAAACCTTTTGCCATATCAGCAGCAGTGCTTGAGACCTGAAGAACCCCCAAGAGCTACTGAGAGGCCCTTTCCACCCTAAAATTTGGTAACCCTGTAGCAATTGCAGAAGTTATATTCTTGAAAGTTTTAAATCCAATTTTATCATCCCAGATGAGGAACACATATAAAAACTTAAATATATAAGATATAATATAATATGATATATATTATATATATATATATTTTTTTTTTTTTTGGTGGTACCAGGGTTCCTGGAAACCCTTCTAACCTCCTGAATTCACTCTCAGACCTATTTTATATTTTTTATTTGGAAACAGGGTCTTTTAAGCCAGCGAGGCTGCCGTCGAACCAGCGCGATTCTCCTGTCTCCGCCTCCCAAGCGCAAGGATTACAAGCGTGCACCACCACACCCAGCCAATAATTTACTTTTTGCCAAAATAAATTCTCATCTTCGGCACCATTTTTCTGGATGTTGTGTTGTATCTCAATACTTAGTTGCTTGGTCATTCCTCCCAGATTTTATTTCTTTGGCATTTACTTTCAAAAAGTGCTACTCAGCTTAGATTTCAGCACTTTTAAGAGGCTTTTCCAAATCATATCAGCTCATAGTAAAACTTTTTCTCATTGATATCCACTGTAATAATCATTATGCCATTCATATGGTAAGAATAGAAATGTATAGTAGAATTACCGAGTTGAAAGTACTGAGTGTCATAGGAGAGAGATAGAGTTCTGTGGATATTCAAAAAGAGGGCAAAGTATCCCAGAAGAGACATGGCTTGGATCTCAGTGGGAATGAGGTGGACATGCCTGACTAAAGGAGTAGCATGGGTCAAGGCAAAAATAGGAAGGTGTGTGTGGTTATTTATATATATATATATATATATATATTTTTTTTTTTTGAGTGGTACTGGGGTGGAACCCAGGGGCTTTCTACCTCCAGGCTACACTCCAAGACCTATTTTATACTTTATTTGGAAACGGGGTCTCACTAATTTCTGAGAGCCTCACCAAGTAGCTGAGGCTGGCTTCGAACCTGTGTGATCCTCCTGTCTCAGCCTCCCAAGCGCTGGGATTACAAGTGTGTGCTACCACGCCCAGCTTGTGGATATTTTTGATTGGCTGAGGAAAAGGCTAAGGAGGGAAATCCTGGGATATGAGCCAAAGCCGTTCTCATTTTATAATATGTGTATCTTGTTTTTTTTTTTTTTGTTTGTTTTTTTTTTTTTTTTTTTGGGGTGGTACTGGGGTTCCTGGAAGCCCGTCTATCTCCGGGCTACACTCCCAGACCTATTTTATTTTTGGAAACAGGGTCTCCTGAGCCAGCGCGGCTGGCTTCGAACCTGCGCGATCCTCCTGTCTCTGCCTCCCAAGCGCTGGGATTACAAGCGTGCGCCACCACGCCCGGCAGTGTATCTTGTTTTTTCAACTATGCTATTTACTCTCTGAACACAAGCATAATGTCTTTAATTTTCTACAGCAGGGGTATGAATAGAAGGCAGTAGTCAGTAAAATTTTATTGAGTATATGATATGTTGAAATGGTAAAGCTGGGCATGGTGGTGCACATTTGTAATCCTAGCATTTGGGAGGCCAAGACAGGAGGATCACGGTTTGCGGACAGCCTCAGCTTTTTAGTGAGGCCCTTTGCAACTCAAGTGAGGCTGTTTCAGAATAAGAATAAAAATTAAGGCTGGGTATGTAGCTCAGAGGTAGAATGCCCTGGGTTCCATTCCCAGTACGGGGGGGGGGGGGGGAGATACAGGAAGGAAAAGAGAGTAGCTTCCCAAACAAACTTTTTTTTTTTTTTTTTGGGTGGTGGTACTGGGGGGGGGGGAACACAGGAAGGAAGGAAGGAAAAGAGAGTAGCTTCCCAAACAAACTTTTTTTTTTTTTTTTTTTGGTGGTACTGGGGTTCCTGGAAGCCCTTCTACCTACAGGCTACACTCCCAGACCTATTTTTACATTTTTATTTGGAAACAGGGTCTCCTAAGCCAGCGCGCGTGGCTGGCTTCGAACCTGCGCGATCCTCCTGTCTCTGCCTCCCAAGTGCGGGGATTACAAGCGTGCGCCACCACGCCTGGCCTCCAAACAAACATTTTTCAAGGTGACTTCTTGTCATACCATTCCGTTTACCTAGACTTTAGCTTTATCAGTTAAAAACTATTTAGAGCCTCATAGTAATGGTGTCTTATGACTAAGCAGTCCTTAGCGGGTTTTTAATAAATGAGGGTGATGGGTGGGGCCAGTAGTATGTGCAACTAACAGAACCCAGTTTATAATTCACCCTCAAGGGACAGGAAATGCTGGTTTGAGTAGAGAAAAATAATCTATATAAACTTTAGTCTCTAAGCTCTTTTTATGTCTTAATATATTAGATTGTAAAGAATATTTTCCTAGGATTCTCATTGAACCCCATGTGCTTTTTGCTTTTTATTTTTTATTTTTCTCAATACTGGGGATTGAACCCAGGGACATTCTAGCCCCAAGCTACACTCCCAGCCCTATTTTTTGTTCTTTATTTTGAAACAGGGTCTCTCACTAAGTGGGGGATAGGCCTCACTAAGTAAGCTGAGGCTGGCCACAAACCTGCGATCTTCCTGTCTCATCCTCCCAAGTACTGGGATTACAAGGATGTGCACCACACCAAGCAACCATGGGAGCTCTTTAAAAGAAACTAAGAACTTAAAAGCTGTACCCAAGAAATTTATTGGTTGTATACTGGACAACATTATTTTAAAGTTCTAATATATTGTTTTCTATGATTGAAAAAAATGTAAGGAACATCAGCTGTTTTACTGAAAGAATGTCCATATTGCTATAAATTCCTGGTACTGCTGGTCTCCCTGGAGAGATCATGTTGTATGCACACATAACAGAAGGGAGGAATATTGAATATCCCTGCTTTCAGCTTCTACTGTAAGGAAGACTTTTTTCATTTAAAAAGGGCAAATTATCATAAATGTTAAAATCCTTTTATTTTAGAAATCCTTATGACAAAGTAATTCATTATTTACAATATTTGTTTTGTTTTAAACTTTCTATATTATGTACTAGGTGAAAAACCATTTCGCTGTGATGAATGTGGTATGAGATTCATACAAAAATATCATATGGAAAGGCATAAGAGAACTCATAGTGGAGAAAAACCTTACCAGTGTGAATACTGTTTACAGGTAAGATAGGTAGTTTGAAATTCTTCTATCCTAATTAAATGATAAAGTAATTCTAATAAATTAAATGAAATGTTATTTACTAGAACTATTTGAGGAACTTAGACTCATAAAAAATCAGCTTGATTAATTTGTTTGAATTTTTATATTGTTATACTTATTTTGTTTCTTTTTTCTTTTCATTTTCTCTTTTGTTGATCAAAAATACAAACAAAATCCCCACTTCATCCTCTGAATTCTACAGTATTTTTCCAGAACAGATCGTGTATTGAAACATAAACGTATGTGCCATGAAAATCATGACAAAAAGCTAAACAGATGTGCCATCAAAGGTGGCCTTCTCACATCTGAGGAAGATTCTGGCTTTTCTACATCACCAAAAGATAACTCACTGCCAAAAAAGAAAAGGCAGAAAACTGAGAAGAAATCATCTGGAATGGACAAAGAGAGTGGTTTGGACAAATCTGACCTGAAGAAAGACAAAAACGATTATTTGCCTCTTTATTCTTCAAGTACTAAAGTAAAAGATGAGTATATGGTAGCAGAATATGCTGTTGAGATGCCACACTCTTCAGTTGGGGGATCACATTTAGAAGATGCATCAGGAGAAATACACCCACCAAAATTAGTTCTCAAGAAAATTAATAGTAAGAGAAGTCTGAAGCAGCCACTGGAGCAGAATCAAACAATTTCACCTTTGTCCACATATGAAGACAGCAAAGTTTCAAAGTATGCATTTGAGCTTGTGGATAAGCAAACTCTTCTGGACACAGAAGGCAGTGCCGACATGGATCAGGTTGACAACTTGCAAGAGGGGCCCAGTAAACCCGTGCATAGTAGTACTAATTATGATGATGCTATGCAGTTTTTGAAGAAGAAGCGATATCTTCAAGCGGCAAGTAACAACAGCAGGGAGTATGCACTGAATGTGGGTACCATAGCTTCTCAGCCTTCTGTAACACAAGCAGCTGTGGCAAGTGTCATTGATGAGAGCACCACGGCATCCATATTAGATTCACAGGCATTGAACGTGGAGATTAAAAGTAATCATGACAAAAATGTAATTCCAGATGAAGTACTGCAGACTCTGTTGGATCATTATTCCCATAAAGCTAATGGACAACATGAGATCTCCTTCAGTGTTGCAGACACTGAAGTGACTTCTAGCATATCAATAAATTCTTCAGAAGTACCTGAGGTCACCCAGTCAGAGAATGTTGGATCAAGCTCCCAAGCATCCTCATCAGATAAAGCCAACATGTTGCAGGAATATTCAAAGTTTCTGCAGCAGGCTTTGGACAGAACTAGCCAAAATGATGCCTATTTGAATAGCCCGAGCCTTAACTTTGTGACTGATAACCAGACCCTTCCAAGTCAGCCAGCATTCTCTTCCATAGACAAGCAAGTCTATGCAGCCATGCCCATCAATAGCTTTCGGTCAGGAATGAATTCTCCACTAAGAACAACTCCAGATAAGTCCCACTTTGGACTAATAGTTGGTGATTCCCAGCACTCATTTCCCTTTTCAGGTGATGAGACAAACCATGCTTCTGCCACATCAACACAGGACTTTTTGGATCAAGTGACTTCTCAGAAGAAAGCTGAGGCTCAGCCTGTCCACCAAGCTTACCAAATGAGCTCCTTTGAACAGCCCTTCCGTGCTCCATATCATGGATCCAGAGCTGGAATAGCGACTCAGTTTAGCACTGCCAATGGACAGGTGAACCTTCGGGGACCAGGGACAAGTGCTGAATTTTCAGAATTTCCCTTGGTGAATGTAAATGATAATAGAGCTGGGATGACATCTTCACCAGATGCCACAACTGGCCAGACTTTTGGCTAAAAAAAAAAAAAAAAAAAAGTGTAAATAATACTGGCACTTTAGAACAGATTAATCAAGAGTGGGGTTACTCTGTGTTAAATGGAGTGCTGTACAGATTTAAGAGCAATGCGTTATAACAAGTTAAGCTGATATGAATAGCAAGATAATCCAATACCTGCATTTTGTTTGGTTAGTCAGCATTCTTTGAACTGCCTTACATGTTGTCACCTTTATAGAAGCGATGCATATACTTGTTTTAGATCAGAAACTTGCTATTCCACCTACACCAAGTTAAAAAGGAAAAAAATAAAAAAGACTTTCGCACAATTGTTTCCTAACTGATAACATTGTACATTCTTAGGAGATTAGTAATTGTGTGAAATTTACTCATACTGTTTCTAAGTTTTTCAGCATAGTCATTGCACTTCAGCAGGGAATCTGAGTATACTTTACAGAGTGAACTTAAATGTCAAGAGATTATGGCTTAAATTAGCTTGTCCTGTAGGGGGAAAAAAAGAAACCACCTTTTAAAAAGAATGATATGCCATATACCCTTGATTTTAATTTTGCATTATATTGACGTGTTTTTTTAAGAAAAAAGTAATAAAAATCTGATAGTCTAAGACTCCACTATTTAAAAGCCTAATTACTTTTAAAATATGCATACTTTCAACACTTTTACCAAAATACACAAACTGTTGAAGCATTCACTTCTCTATGGAAGTATGCATATTGGTGTCAGTTTCTTTGTACAGTTGTACCTAGATATTTTTTATGAGTTTTTCATGTGCAAGTATCAAGGTTTTGAAGTTTTAGTAAAAACTATTCTGTAGATTACATTCCCAAGAACATAATGCTTACATAAAATGTATATTCCACATTTTAAAGCTTAATTGTATTTTACTTTACATATACACTTCAGTTAACATAGAGCACTTAGAATCTATTTGTATTTTTGATTTCTCAAAGTTAAAAAAATAGATTTTTAGGTTTGAAATGGTTGTGTCATAATCATCTCATGATTGACAATTTTAATTTTTGGCAATAAAAGGAAATTGGGGTATCTTTGGAACTGTAAAACCTGGTTTAATCCTTCCTTTTCTACATTCTTGCTCAATTGGATAATTAAACAGTGTCCAGAGAAACTAAAGAAATGGGCCTTTTAATTGCTTATTTTATCTTGAGTTACTTTTTAATGAACACTGCTCATTACAGTTTTACAAACCAAAAGTGTTTACTAATTCCAGTAACTACATTTTCTTTTTCAGCTAGATGAGTGATCGGAAATTTTTTGTTGCATTTCAAAATCTAAATAAACTACACACTTTATCCTTATACCATGAATGTTTTTTTTTAATACTTTGTCTTAAAATTATACAGCATGGTACAATAAGTAGTGCTTTTATATATACACTTTTCTGAAGAATGATGGTTTGAGTTACACATTGGACAGCTTTGATTTTTGAAAAGTAACTTTAGTTATATTGCTTCTATCATCCTCTTTAATTTGTTCCACTTTTTTGGTTTTTGTGTTTCACATTTCTTGCAGCCATCTTTGTCGCAGTGCACATACTGATAAAGGACCAGTGATAATCTAAAGTTAATATCCTGGAAGATGGAACTTTGTATTTTTCCATTTTAACTTTTACATTGGCCCTGTAGATCCGCATTCTTAGTTTCAGTATAGAATATGTTATCCATTTAAATTATTTTTTATTTAATGTTCTCCCAAGACTGTTCTCATAAGGAAAGGGAACAAAGAAATCTCCTCCCTTAACATCCTTCACTTATATTCATTTATTTTAAATATATTGATGTTTTATGATGAAAATATAAGTTATGTTTAATGTGGTTTTTTTAATCCACTTTGGTTACTAAGCTTTGCTTTGAAATACTAGTTTTCCTATTTGACAGCTTTCTTTGCTGCCAAAGTTTTCAAGAATTTTAGACTTCGTTGAAGTAAATATTTAAATTCTGCCATTTTTGATCTTGAGATTGATGTGTGTTGTGTTGCGCATCACATAATTAGTGAGAAGAATTAATTCAGGTGTGATGTTAAAATGGAACTGTGCTCTCCCTGGGCAGGCATTTGTATTTGTCTCAGAGTGCTTTTGATGAGAGTAGGCATTTATTTTGTGAGTTGATTTTTTTTTAAGCCTGATCAAAAATATTGGCCCATTGGGAATTTCTTGCAGTGCTTGATACTGTGTAAAATTTGTGTTTGTTTTAACATCACCAGCACAGTTTTAAGAATGTGACTATTGCTGAGCAGTTTGGATAAGCTTAGAAAGGAAGGCCTTTGAAAATGGTAGTTATACTAGCAGAATTTCAGGTGTTGCATTCCTGTCTTCAACACATTTCTTTATATCTACATAATGGCAGACATCGCTACCAGATTATAAGCGTTTTTGAGATAACTGGTACTTAGCCAGCATAACATACTGACTTACCATTTAAGTACGGTCATCACTCTCTTACTGTGAAATTCTCGATGCCTACAGACTGACCTTGGGTTGTCATCATAGAGTAAGCATGCATCTCAATAGTTTAGGTTTCCCCATTTTGGTTCAGAAAGTTGTTTAATTTCTATCTGGGCATTAATAGGAAAACAAGTAGCCTGATTGAAACATAACAGGATATACCATACCCTTTGTAGTTCATGTTTCTCATTCCCCTCAGTAAACAGATTGTTGTATGGAAACATGCTCCTTACACCCTTACACTTTCCATCAGTGTAAAGCGAGATGTGCTTTATCACTTAGTGTTTTGTGTTTGAGGATTGGAAATATCACGTTAGATGAGGAAGTATCTCTTGAACATCTTTTAAGAGTATTTTTTAACTTAAATTCTCATTGCACATATATTTCATTTGGTTTGGAGTATCTGAGTGGCTCTTGAGTTTTTTGGATCTACATGCAAATGTGCTACCTGCTAAGGTAGGACTCTGTCTTCTTAGCTCTGGCTGCAGTGCCAGCAATTGGGTCATTTCTCTTTGAGAGGGAGAAAAGGCCTTGGGCTCAGGGCACGCTTTCATTTCCACAGATGCTAGACACTTGCAAAGTGCCCGTGAGGTTAGATCTTTTGCCACTTCTTTAATTTTATTAATTTGGGTATTTAAAGGGCTGTTAAAAAAAGAAAAAAGCCGGGAAACTTTAAAAGTAGGCATTACTGTAGTACTATGTTTCTTAGAACATTTTAAACTAGAACTCATTTTTTTCACAGTATATATTTACTTGAAGAAGCACTATTATGATCAGTGAGAAATTTTTTGAGTCTGCAATTTTATTTAAAACTTTTCCGTTTCAAATTGCTTTATTTCAGGGAAATAATTTTCCAGTTGTTTTTGCTATATTCTGCAAATAAAAAATGTATGTTTCCTTTTTTCACTTAAACTTTGGTAGGAAACAAACTAAAGCAGACAAACATTTCTTGTTATGTTTGTTGCTTTCTTTAATCCAATGGATAAAAAAGTAAAACCCTGTAAACATTATTTTATTTTTTTATGCAATACCATGCTGTAAATACGGTTCATCAAGTAAGGATGTACCTATGATTGAATCTTTAATTCTGCACAGTTAGAGTTTATATATAAACGTGTCTTGACAATCAAGGACTTTCATGTGAGTCTTCCTTTATGATGTTTATTAATGTTATGCATTCCATTTGTTTTGAAGTGAGTACCAATGTGCTAATTTGTATTGTCTGAAAGTATGTAATGTTTTTACAGCTTGTTTTTAAGAATCTGTAAATATGTACAAACAAATCACAGTACTGCTTTATGTTAGAAGGCATATGATGTTGTACTGTATGTAAGCAATAATACATAGCAGTGCTAACTTTACAAGTAGCATCAGGAAAGTTCTAAAAACATTTCAGAGTCATTAACTATCCTTATTTCATTTAATAATGATTACCTTTAATCAGTTTTTATAAGCAAATTCCATCGTTCCTCCTATTGGAACGTAACACTGTTTACACAGCATAATTGAAGTTGCAGGGGAGACAGGCTAAATCTGACTTCGTCTGTACTCACTTTCACTAAGCATTGAATGGCCTTACCACTCTTCTGCAAGATGGAGGAAGACCGCAAAACTTAGTGCCCATCACACTGAAGGAAGGGACGTGCTTTGTTTTGTTCCTGCTTCTGTACTTCTACCTGACTTTGTGGTTTGCTTTGGGTTTTGATATTTGCTTCTGTTCTAGATTCAAGCCCATAAGTGTTGAGGTGACTTCAGCTCCATTGTGAAATAGGCAGTCTTCGTATTTCATAGCTACATTTCAATACTTCTAAACTTTCTACTTTGATTTTTAGATACTTATTTTTAAAGCTTGATTTCTCAGCTAATCAGATGAGTTTATTCAACATCAATACAAAGAAAGACAGACTTACTATAGTTTGAAGTGAGTAGATATTATACTGTACAGAACAGCTAACTATTTGAACACACGTCACTGCTTTAGAGATAAAAACGCCAATTTCTAAATGTATATGACCTACATTTTATAGGAGAACTGTTTTTAAATGCTAGTCATTTATATAATGTGCTTTGAAGGATTTGCTAGTCCACTCTGTCACTTTTTAGTACACTGGTATCTTTTATATGTAATGTATGCTTTTTATTATTGTAGCAAAGCATTTCCGTAGAAAGAATTTTGCAACAATATGGGGGAAATTTTTCATTGTTGGATTTGAATTATACTGGATTTTATCTGTGTAGTCTTACTTGTCTTTATTTTAATGCTATCTGGAAGGGAACTTGGTATCCAAATAAAGCAGGTAACCTCATTTTACTTCAAGGGCATACTGTGTAGTGCTGAATTTAATCTGGAAATCTGATGATTTTGAAAAGAATACAAGTTTATAACAATTGTACAGAAGAAATTAAATGTGTGATGGAAATCCTCATGGTGGAGCACGTTGAATTTTCTGATATATAGTATTTTCCTGGGATCCCCTATGCCTTCTTTGTATGGCAACTGATAAAAGGAAAACCCTGAATTGAAACTGGTAGGACAACAGGATATTCTCATTATACAGTATTATTTTTCCTATCCCGTTTTCTGACCTCTTTTCAATCCCTGTAAATTTTTATTTTCTATTTCCTATTGATAATTAAACATGTACATAATATAGATGCTGTTGTATAGAGCTGAATTAATCGGGTTGCCATGCTTGAATGAGTAGCTATGTGGAAATACTTGATGGATGCTGAGAAGTCACAAAATGCTAGAGCAGATTTACAGAGGAAAGGGGCATTGTGTGTCTTGGAAAGGGCGCAGCAGATTTTCTTCTACCCCCTAGGGGATCGGTGTGAAAGAACCAACCGAAAACTCAGTTATCACGTACAGAGTGGGTCTTTCCTTCTACCCTCCCAAAAATATGAGCACGAAATTTCAAAATCTACTCAGGTGAAAATCGCTTTGCAATGAAACTTATCACATTGAAATTTTCTCTGTTAAATATGAAGATACTTGTGATATTTTTAAATACAAACTTTTACATCAGTAGTCAGCAGCCTGACAGTGAAATTTAGTAAGTCAATATATTTTAAAGTATATTTTGCCCTCCATATATAATTGTTTTTAAGCAATGGGGAGGATTTTTTGTTTAAATACATTTCTTATTATCACTGTAAAGACAGAGATCTTGCTTGACCCCATACTATGCCATGAATGAATTGCTGAGCCTTTATAATACAGTGAAAGCTTGTTTCATGCACCCGCATGGAACACAGAAATGTTCTTTAAGTGACCTATTAAGAGGTTTAATGAGTTTCACGGCTTTTGGCACAATTGTCATATATTAACCTTGCCATTCGGAGTTTATAATACCATTTTATGTATTGTGATACTAAAGGAAGTTGTGTTGCTTTATTTTAAGTTGGATTATTAGACTAACATATTTGCAAATTCTGCATTTTAAATATGGATACTGGCTGTTTGAAAAATAAAATACGGAATACAATTTTATGAATAATTTTCTAGCTGAATTTTTCACAATACTTTGAACCAAATGATTCTTGGTAAATATGCAAAAAATGCGATATGTAGATAGTTAATATTAAAAAGGATGTCTATGGAATTAATGGTTACACAGATTAAGTAACAGTTATCAGGGCCTTTATTGTAGCTTTGTGTGGAATATTGTTTAATTTATTCTAAAATGCAAGTGTCAAGTGTTACTGTCATTGAATATTTTAGACTTGAAATATGTTTAACATAGAGCTAAGAATATATGTGATTTTTTTCTTTACAGATAAGATTCTCTTAAGGCACCATCCGTAGCATACATGGGATCCTTTTTTCTTTCATTAGTGTAGATAGATTTATTTCCATTCATCTGCCATTTTGCCAGTACCTTATCTGTGACACGGGGATGCGTCGTGAGAGAGCTGTCTGCAGTCAGGAGGGCAGCCAGGTCCGAGGGACACATTTAAACTATTCGGCCTTTTCAGAGATCAGCCCTGGGGCCTGGCTCAGCAGCATGGTGCTGTAAACCAATTGTACATAAACCACTGGTCGTCTACTAATGCGCTTCCTAGATCCCATCCTTGAATGATTCAGCTGGTGGGGAGAGGGGTGGGGAGATATCCTACTTGACACTTCTCCCACCTTCCGAAGATTATATTAAAAAATAAAATAAAATTGAAGTCACTTGAATTCATGTGTTGTCACTGAGTCTTACTTGGCAGTTTATCACACAAAATGAATATGAAGATTTTTCTTTTTATATGTTCGGATAGAAATTAAATTGTTTCAGAGTTGTGTCTGTTTGATTCCTTCCCTTTTTTAGTAAACCTGATAAAGTATTAGAATAAGGTACCTGCATATAGTGAATACAGAACGGAGGTAGAGTAAGTGAACTAAAGCTAAAATGTGGCTTTCATAAGTTTAGTTGTCTTTTCTCTTTGTCATTTTCAAATAAAAGGCATTTTGAATAAAACCTTTTACCCACACTCATGCAGATGTACGTACATATGTGTAACAGCCGAGATGAGAAATGTGATACTGTAAACAAGAATGACATTTTCAAACTGAAAACTTGAGTTTAAAAATGGTCTTGAATTGTAAAACAGAACATTTGAGGCTTTTCATATTTACCCATTGATGCAGGTGAACTTTTAAAGTTAAAACCTTGATTTCACATAACTCCTATTCTTACCAAGCTTCTGAAATGGATGCTTCTGTTGGGGTGGGAAAGGGAGCCAAAGAAGCCCACTGCCCATGATAGGTATTGCATTTTCTGTTGGTTTGAACCCTCGCTTCCTGGAGCATAGACCTTTGACCCCCGTATTCATTCAGCACTGATCACCTACCTAGTAGGTACTGTACTAGACGCAACTCTTAGATGGTTGGGGTGTCAAGGGTCTTATTTGGGCATCTGAGAGGATCTGGTAGTTGTATCAACTGTGGGTTGCAGCCTCATACTTGGTATCATCAAGGCAAATATTGAGTGAATATATCTTGGGTGCTGTACTGAAT
Organism: Muscardinus avellanarius; assembly: GCF_963383645.1. Lineage (NCBI taxonomy): Eukaryota > Metazoa > Chordata > Mammalia > Rodentia > Gliridae > Muscardinus > Muscardinus avellanarius. The sequence continues at coordinate 74,933,220 of NC_137790.1, read as the reverse complement.
AATTTGCATCTCTTTCCTCAACAAATGGGTAAGTAGTTATTTCCTGTTGTGGGATAGTTTTCTAGGTAAAACAATTTTAATAAATTGGTCCCAGAACATAGAAACACGAATATAGCAGCAGTAAAAAAAAAAAAAAAAAAAAAGTTGTCAAAAACTACCCGGTACTCAACATACCAACCATGTTTATGGATAGGTGTCAAATTTGGACTGTGAAAGTGGAATAGACTTGTTCCTGAGGAGTTGACCTATCTCAGGAGTGAGAAAACTAATGTTCACAAACCCGAGGGCCACCTGTACCCCCAGGGTCTTGGGAATAGGTGCTGGAGGATGCTTCCCTGGGAGCAGAGGAACCAACTGAACCAAGGCTGGATTAGTGATGCTACACTGTCTACACGAAAGCCTGAAGTTGGACACACTACTCTTGGTTCCTCCCACACTGATTCTGTGCATGGTACTCTTCTACCTCCATCAAGGTGTTTGTTCCACTGTAAACTTCCTTTTAAAACCTCCAGTATGCTGGGCGTGGTGGTGCACGCTTGTAATCCCTGTGCTTGGGAGGCGGAGACAGGAGGATCGCGCGGGTTGGAAGCCAGCCTCACTGGTTTAAGAGACCCTGTTTCCAAGTAAAAATATAAAAAATAGGTCTGAGAGTGTAGCCCAGAGGTAGAAGGGTTCCATCCCCAGTGCCACCAAAAAAAAAAAAAAAAAAACCTTCAGTACGTGCCTTGAGAACAGATAATTGGCAAAATACAATGTAGAGGGACTAGACAGGCTAGTACTATGTATGCAAAAACTACGTATTCTTTAGGACAGTATTTTGAAGTCAGCAACCAGGGCTACATGAAACAGCTTTAAATGAGCTTGTGTGTGTTTCTCGTTGACTGAGATAGCGGTGCGTGGCTTGGTAATGTTCTATAGGCTGCATGGGCAGATACAGAGCAGTGAAGTGACCAGGGGACTCAGTCAAGGGGTTTTAAATCGGGTCTGCCATGAGCCATCTATAACCTGTTCAAGTGACTTGTTCTTTCTGAACCTCATTTTTTTTTTAACATCAGGAAGTGAAGATAATAAAAGCTTATTCCAGTTGCTGTGAATGTCAAATCATTTGAGGTAACAATTTGTAAACCACAGCAAAAAATATTTCCACGCTCAGATGTTGAGTGTCACCAAGGCAAGATAGAGCAGGGTTGGGTAACGCTGGAAGCCTCGTTCCGCTTAAAACACAGCATGTGACAAAACAGCTGGCTTGTAGACAGTAGAAATCGAGCACCTCTAATCCAAAGCCGGAAATGCTCAAAGTCTGACGTGTTGCCACAGGTGGAAAATTCCACCTCTGACCTTGCAGTGACGGGTTGCTGACTTCTCTCTCCTGTACCTCCCATACAGAAAATTTAAGTGATGGCCAAATGCTCATGCCATTTGCTGCCATGGTCCCGTATAGCTGCCGCTGTTGTCATAAAGCTGCACCCTGATGATTATTAGGCTCGGCTCCACATCACGTGTTTTCTCATACTCCCCCACCTCCTGGCCTGTGACAGGTGCCAGGTGGACAGTACAGGGAGAATGACTCTCTTGTCAGGACAAACCCCAAGAGTCAACAAATAGCTTAGATCCTGGAGGAGAAACCTGCTCTACCAGAGCTGAGGCCACCCGATGGCCAGGTGGGGGCTCCTCCCCCTCCACTCAGCCCTACCCAAGGAGCCAGGGCAGGACTCGGTTTCCCTAGGGTCCCACCCCTACTTCTCTGGGGCCAGGAGTGCTCACAAGCAAGAGACTTGTGTCAGACTTGGGCGCCCCACTTCTGACTCCCAGGAGTTGGGCAAGACCTGCCCACAGACCTCCTTGTTGGTCCTGGGGCTCCAGAAGCAGATTTCAAACTCCAGGAAGGAGAAGAGCTTCTTTTCAGTTTTATCTCTTCCTAGGATTGAAGAGACTGTATGTAGAGGAGAAAGCCTGGTGTTGGATCCTGAGGTTCATGTCCTGGCTCCACCTTCAGGGCCAGCAAGTCTGTCTGAGTATGTGCAGAACTTCTGTAATTTGTTTTGTTTTGTTTTGTTTTGTTTTTGGTGGTACTGGGGTTCCTGGAAGCCCTTCTACCTCTGGGCTACACTCCCAGGCCTATTTTTACATTTTTATTTGGAAACAGGGTCTCCTAAACCAGCGCGTGCGGCTGGCTTCGAACCTGCGCGATCCTCCTGTCTCTGCCTCCCAAGCGCGGGGATTACAAGCGTGCGCCACCATGCCCGGCAACTTCTGTAATTTTTTAAATGGGCAAGCGTACCCTTTGGAAGTACATCACAGTGATGTACCACATGGTAAACTAGCCATGCTCTCTCAGGCACAGATTTCACACACACCTTTGCCATCAAAGATTGTAAGTAGGGTAAGACACCACTGCTGACAGGGTGCTTTCCATCACTCAGGGGTTTTGGAGAGGGAGAAATCGGCCAGGAATTCTGTAATTTTCAGCCTTTAGTGCACATCAGAAGCAATGGGGAGACTTAAAGAAAATTCTACCTGGGCTTGGTGGCAGCAGACACATGTAATCCCAAGACTTGGGAGGCTGAGACAGGAAGATCACAGGTTTGAGACCAGCCTTGGTACTTAGCCCCTCATCAATTTGATGGAAGCTTATTTCAAAATAAAAGAGGGGGCTTGGAATGTAGCTCAGAGGTAGAATGCACCTAGGTTCAATCCCCAGTATTAAAAAAAGGAAAGGAAAAAACATTAAAAAGGGGGAAATGCTGAATCCCAGGCCCCACTCCAGACCAAAAGACCAATTAAGTAATGAAGCTGGAGTCTCTGGGGGCAGGTCCCCCAGGTGTGGGTGCCGCCCTCAGGTGTGGGTGCTTTCTGAAACCCCCGCTTAGGAGATTGTGAGGTACACCCAGGGATAGGAAGGCACACACCAGACAAGCCAACCCCCATCTGGAGACAGTAGGACTCTGGTTCTGGATCCAGGGTATGAGATGTGTTTTGTATACATACATATATACTTACATCATGATTTTAATGTCTTCACATTTCTTTTTTTTATTCTTTGTGTGTTTGTAGTACTGGGTTTGGAACCCAGGGGCATTCTACACCCCCAGCCCTATTTTATTCTTTTATTTGTGAAACAGGGTCTCACTAAGTTGCAGAGGCCTCACAAAGTAGCTGAGGCTGGCATGAATTCTGATCCTCCTATCTCAGCCTCCCAAGTACTGGGATTATAAATGTGCACCACCATGCCTTTCTGCTTTCACAGTTCTGTTCTGCTTGACTCTGTCTAAGCTCTGATCCCTTCCCAGGGCTCAGCCTTTCTAGCAAATGAGGTTGTCTTCAAGGCACGGTTCCTTTGACCATCTTCACACTGAAGGCAATTCCCAGCACCAACCACGGGAAAGAAGGCGAGGGAGCTGGATAAGACCCATGAGCAACAGCCTCACTACTGGGTGCTCCAACCTTGAGCCTGAGTGCTACTGAATAGGATAAAAAGGTGAGTTTAATAATTTTTTTTTTTACATGCCATTTCAAGGCTCAGTGAGGATAAACCCAGACCCCCATCTCCTTTTGAAGGAATCTCAACTTCATAGCATTGAAAAAGCATATGGAATGGATCTGTTAGTGTTGCCATCTTTGGAAAATATAACCTGCCCCACATGATTTATCTTTTTGTTTTTCTTACTCATTTTCCCTCCGATTCCAAAGTAACATGTACTCACTGTAAGAAAAAGATTCAATAAAAATCCAGAATTTATGTACCTACGTGGGTTTCCTCTTCCACTTTACTATCTCAATCCCATTCTCTATAGATAAATGCTACTAATATAGTGATATATATTTTCTATACAAATTTTGTACATATATAAGTGATGCAGCATAACATTATTCTACCACTTGCTGTTTTTATTGCTTCTTATGTGGTAAATAGAGTTCTATGTTAGTACATATAAAACCACCTTTTTTTGTGTGTGTAGGTGGTAGTGGTGATTGAGCCCAGGGGCATTCTGCCTCTGAGCTACACCTCTAGCCCTCTTTCTTTCTTTCTCTCTTCCTTTTTTTTTTTTTTTTCTTTCTTTTTCAGTAGGATCTCACTAAGTTGCTGAGGCTGGCCTCCCAGTTACTGAGGTTACAGGTGTAGGTCACTGTGCCCGGCTTCATCTAATTCTTTCTAATGCTGGCTGCCTTCATGTGACTACACCACAACACTTAATCAGTCTTCTGTGGATTTTGGTATTGTTCTCATTTTCTTCAACGATGACAAATTATTGATGCAATGAGCATCCTTCTATTAGGTCATATATGGTAATATCCTTTGCAGTATTCCCAAATGCTGGGATTATAATTGTGTGCCACCACACCCGGCTTATTCTTTATTTTGAAACATGGACTCACTAAGTTGTAGAGGGCCTCGCTAAGTAACTGAGGCTGGCCATGAACCCGGATCCTCCTGTCTCCACCCCTCAAATGCTGGGATTACAAGTGTACACCACCAGGCCTGGCTTGGTCATATATGGTAATATCTTAAAAGTGAAAATGTTTGCTGGGTGCAGTAGCACATGCCTATAGTCAGTATTTGGGGAAACTGAGATAGGAGGATCAAAGGTTCAAGGCCAGCCTTAGATTCTCAGCAACTTAGTGAGACTCCTTCCCTCCCTCCCTCCCTCCCTCCCTCCCTCCCTCCCTCCCTCCCTCTTTCTTCTTTCTTTCTTTCTTTCTTTCTTTCTTTCTTTCTTTCTTTCTTTCTTTCTTTCTTTCTTCCTTTATTTCTTGGTACTGGGGGTGGGACCCAGGGGCATGTTACCTTCAAGCCACACCCCTGGCCCTATTTTTATTTTTTATTATTTTTGCAGGTCTGGGGATGGAACCCAGGAGCATTCGACCTGAGCTACACCCCCTGCCCTATTTTTTATTCTTTATTTTGAAACCGGGTCTCACTGAGTTGCAGAGGGCCTCACTAAGTAGCTGAGGCTGTCCGCAAACCGCCATCTTCCGGTCTCAGCCTCCTTAATGCTGGGATTACAAGCGTGAGCCACCATGCCCGTCTTTTTATTTATTTCTTGAGATACTGGGGATATTCTTAGATACCCATGGGTGTTCTAACTCTGAGCTACATCCCAGTCCTGTTTTTAATCTTTATTTTGAAACAGGGTCTCACTAAGTTGCAGAGGGCCTCACTAAGTAGCTGAGGCTGTTCAAGAACTGTGATCCTCTGGTCTCAGCCTCCCAAATGCTGGGAGTACAAGCCTGCACCCCAAGCCCGGCTATTTTTTTTATTATTTATTTTAAAACAGGAGCTCATTGAGTTGCAAAGGGGCTCACTAAGTAGCTGAGGCTGTCCCAAACTGCAATACTCCTGTCTCAGCCTCCTGAATGCTGGGATTACAAGCATTCACCACCACACCCAGCTTCTTATTTCTTTTTTTTCTTTTCTTTTTTTTTTTTTTTTTTTCCAGTACTGGGGATGGAACCTATGGGCATTCTACCTCCAAGCTACACCCCCAGCCCTATTTTTTATTCTTTATTTTGAAACAGGGTCTCACTGAGTTGCAAAGGGCTTCATTAAGTAGTTGAGGCTGTTCCCGAACCATGATCCTCCAGTCTTCGCCTCCCAATTATTTTTTATTTTGAAATAGGGGCTTGCTAAGTTGTTGAGGGTCTTTCTGAGCTTCTGAGGATTTCGCTAAATTGCTAAGGATGGTCTTGAATCTGTGATCCTCCTGTCTTAGCCTTCCTAGTTCTGCGATTATAGGCATGTGCCACCATAGCCAGCTGTGGGATCCTGTTTCCAAATAAATAAAAAGGGCTAGGAGTATAGCTCAGAAGTAGAATACCCCTGGATTCAACCTCCGGTACCAAAATAAGTAAAGAAAAAATAGATAAATAAATAAACAAATATAAGTAAATGGAAAATATTTTGGTGTAAAGATATGTAAATTACTATATCTCAACATGAGAGTGATTTTTAAGTTAGTGTCATTGTTATAAATCTACATTAAGCAGGATACACTTTTTTCTTTGCAAATGAGTAAGTTTATTTAGCCTTAACATGGAAGAGAGAAACAAAACACATTTGTTCTAAGGTTTAAAGATGCCTACCATCTTTGAAAGGAACTTTTCATTTATTTAGAAATGATGAGTGGCAGGAAGTGGGTGATTATAAAGAAGGGAGAATTTCCTTTTCTTTTCTTTCCTGTTTGTTTGTTTGTTATAGTACTGGGATCAAACCCAGGGCCCTGGACACGCTGGGTGAGTGCTGCACTGCTAAGCTACATCTCCAGCCCTTTGTCTAATGTTTTTAATACAGGCTCATATGGAACTGAAATCAAACTCTTCAGCCTTCATGCTGTCGCTTAGAGGGAGGCTCATCAGAAGGTGACAGCAAACACCAAACCAGTTTAAGGCAAAAAACAAAAAAGTGTCACATATGACCCAAAAACGAGTAAGAAAAGTGACTCTACCGGCCAGATGGGCATTTGGATATATAGTGGGTTCCAATGCTGTATCAAAATGTCTGCCTATCTTTCCTTTGTTCACAGACAAATCTGTAATTTATTCTGGAGTTCTTTCTCTTGCCGAGACAGGTTATTAAACACTTCCTTGCAGCCAGCTGGGCATGGTGGCATAGGCCTGTAATCCCAGCTACTTGGGAGGCTGAGGCTGGAGGATGGCAAATTCGATACTAGCCTCAGCAACTTAGTGAGATCTTGTCTCAAAATAAAAATAAATAAATAAAGAGGGGTAGGGTAGTAGCCCTATTAGAACACCCCTGGGTTTACTTCCCAGTACTGCAAAATAAATAATAAATAGATTAAAGAGATAAAAGCTGCTTTGTTGGGAATGAAGACACGTTACAACATGGATGAACCTTGAAGGCATTATATTAATGCCATAAGCCAGATTCAAAAGGATAAATACTGTTATGATTCCACTTATGTGTGATAATCCAAAATAGGCAAATTTAGAGAGATAGAAAGTACTGCGAAAAGAAAGAGGGAGGGAGGGAGGGAGGGAGGGAGGGAGAGAGAGAGAGAGAGAGAGAGAGAGAGAGAGAGAGAGAGAGAGAGAGAGAGAGAGAGAGGTGTTAGTTGAGGCTGGGGTGTGGCCCGGGCCCACCCTCGGCGGTCAGGGCTCGGGTGTCATTGCTAACAAGTATGGAACTTGCGCTCTATACATGATGGAAAAGTTTTTGAACTAGATAATGATGATAGTTGCACAATGCCGTGAATGTGATTAATGCCTGTGAGTTTGCACACCTAAAATGGATTAAAACGGCCAGTTTTACATAACCTCCCTTCACACCCGACTCCTTCGGGGTTCAGGCTCCCTGGGTGCCCGCGGCTTTGCCTCCCTTTTGTTTTTAAAAGAACAGCCTCTGTTTTAGGTTTTTCGCACAAGGGCCTGTGGTCCGGGAGGTCTCCAGCCGCCCTCCTGTTCCCCGGGAGCCCACACGGAAGCCTAGCGAGTTATTCAGGGGTGAGGACGGACGCCGGGTTGGAAATGGGAATCCTTTCATCCCCGACTATGTTAATTTTTTTCCTGTAACCTGGATCGTCTCCTCCCCGGGGAGGGGCGGTGCGCCCGGCTGCCCTCCCCTCCCGCGAGCGTGGCCGTCCACACCTCCCGAGCGGGGCGTCCACACCCGGCGGCCACGTGGCGGCGGCGGCGGCGGCGCAGGTGAGGGTGGGCGCGGCCCGGGGTCGGGGTGGGCGGCTCGGCTGGGCTCCCAGGGGCCGGGCGTGGGTCGGGGTCGAGGGCAGCCTGCTCGGTGCGCCCGGGCAGCCCGCGGACCGCGCGGCCCTGACCCCGCACCTCTGCGCACCAAGCCCCGCAGCCTCCCCAGCTCTCTCTGGTAAGCACTGCCCCTCCCCCAAGGCACTTAAATACTAGCGCACCCTCCCCTCCGCACCCGGCGTCCTTGGGAACCGCCAAGGGTCACATTCTTTCCACCAGACGGTGATCACTAGTCCCCAATAACTTCTCGCTGTCTTCTTCCTCCAAGATGCCCTGAGCCCAAGGGAAGACTCCAGTGGATGAGGACCCTGCTCCTCCGAGGGCGCGCCCTCCCCTGCCCACTATGGCCCCTCCAGGGTCTCCCCAAACAGCCTCCTAATGGGCCCTCTGGGTCTCTCTGCCCCTGGTCCATTCCACATGCGCTGGCCACCTGAGTCCATCAAGTGAGCCCGTGCTGCCCCTGCCCTGGACAAAGAAGGGTCCCCAAGGCTACGGGGATGGGGAAGGTGTGACACTGTCCTCAAACTGGGGCGCCCCCGGGGTCCCCACAGATTGAAAGAATGCAGGGAAGGGAGTGAGCCGGGGCAGGATTTGAGCCCAGTGGACTCAAAGCAGGAGGGTCTCAGAGGAGGTAAAACAAAGTCTTTTCCTCCCCCAGGGCCTTGCCTGGCAAAGAGAAGAGGACGCGCTAAGAGGAAGATGATAAGGGGCAAAGGGAGGGGCCACACTGACCAAGTATAGCGTTTATTTTCCAGGGAGGGTCCCTGTCCAGAGCACCAGGATCCCACTTCCAGGAGCATGGCCCACAAGTCTCCAGTGCGGGAACTCTTCCACGAGGCAGCCCAGCAGGTAGGCTGGCTGGAGTGGGGGTCACAGAGGGGCTGCCAGGGGCCTGCAAGCCAGGGGCCCCCCAGACAGTGTGCCCCGCGGGAAGGCCACCGTGCCCCATTTGCAAAGCAGTTATCTCAGGATGGTATCTTGACATCCCAGGTTAGTTGAGAAAATACCATAGAAGACTCAGCCATCTAGGTGCAGAAAATCTTCTGTGGCATTTTTTGTAATGGATTTTGAATCTTCATACCCTCCACCCTTTACCCTGCCATGGGAGGTCTTCCACGACCCTAGTGAAGACTCAGATAATATTAACTTCTTTCTAGCCGGGCGTGGTGGCGCACGCTTGTCATCCCAGCATTTGGTAGGTTGAGATAGGAGGATCATGGTTCGTAGACAGCCTCAGCTACTTAGTTTTTGTTGCTGTTGTTGTTTTGTTTTTGTTTTTGTTTTGGTGGTACTGGGGGTAGAACCCAGGGGCTTTCTACCTCCGGGCTACACTCCCAGACCTACTTTATATTTTATTTGGAAACAGGGTCTCACTAAGTTGCTGAGAGCCTCATTAAGTAGCTGAGGCTGGCTTCGAACCTGTGCGAATCGCCTCCTGTCTCAGCCTCCCAAGTGCTGGGATTACAAATGTGTGCTCTCACGCCCGGCAAGAGAGTCAATCTCTTAAGAAATACCCCAGCACTAAAAAAAGAGAAGAGCCATACTTACATGTTGGTCAAGAAATCCTATGCCCAGGATCTCTGCTGTTCACCATCACTCAACTCCAGTTCTCACCGCTCCTTGGATTTCCCTCATGCATTGTGCAGAGGGTGGGAGGTTCCCCAGCATCATGACAGGGAGGATGAGCCCTTTAGAAGGGGAGACAGCCAACTGAGTGCCTCACACAGTGGCAAGGGAGCAAGTTCCAGACGTATTCTGAGCCAAAGGGCAAGGGATAGTGAGGAAGGCTGGGCTTGGGCTTGGTGGGGGATGTAGATGGTTGCTAACTCCCTTCTCATGAGCACAGGCAGGAAAGAAAAAGTGCAGCCTGCCGGCTGGCAGCCAATAAATGCACAGTGAGACCACTGCTCCCTGAGCCAGGTGTGATGGTGCACACCTCTAAGCCCAGTACTTTGGAGGATGAGACAGGAAGATCCCAGAGTCGAGGCCAGCCTCAGCAATTTAGACCCTGTTTCAAAGTAAAAATAAAATCGCCAGGTGTGGTGGCGCACGCTTGTAATCCCAGCATTTGGGAGGCTGAGACAGGAGGATTGCACAAGTTCAAAGCCAGCCTCAGCTACTTAGTGAGGCCCTTTGCAACTCACTGAGACCCTGTCTCAAAATAAAGAATAAAAAAATAGGACTGGGGGTATCAGTCGGAGGTAGAATGCCCCTGGATTCCATCCCCAGTACTGAAAAAATAAAGTAAAAATAAAATAGGCCTGGGGGATGCGATTCACAGGTAAAATGCCCCTGAGTTCAATCCCCAGTTCAAAACAAAAACCTGTACTGCTTCCCTTCCCTCTAGATCTAAGGCCTGTTCCTGTGGCACAGCACTTAGCTTCTCATACCCAGCCCTACCAGCTGCTTAGAAATGAGTGTCTGGAAACTTGGAATAGCTCCTCAAAGACACTTCATTACTCTTGCTGGGAACTGTTCACGCTGGGTCAAAAGGCCTGAGGCCGTGTTCTTGGGGCCCCTCGGAGCTTGGTTTGCCGAGGGTCTTACATTTATATCGTCTGATGGGTCTCTCAGGTACTTCCCATATGTTTTCTTGGGGTGTGTGAGACTGAGTGTTTATGATCTCAGCATATATTTTTGGACCATTTCATAATAGTGGGCACTGTGTTGAGCATGGAAAAGAACACTCGATGGAAAATGTGTGGCCTCAGGGATCCCACAGGGAGGGCTAAAGAAGACATGCTGGGTTCTTCTCTGTGAGAGGCTTAGCGCCGATCTTCTGTCCACTGTTTAAAACTCCCTCGGTTCCCCGGGTCAAAAGCTCAGCCTATGCCCTGCGCGGTCTGGCCCACACGGGTCTGTATTTCCCATACCATCCTCTTTATGTCCCGCCTTTGAGGAAAGCCACACCAGTGCCCTGCTCGTTTGTCCTCCTGGTCTTTGCTGATCCTTCTCACTTGACTGGTTGTCACTGGAACCCTCCCAGGACCTAAGGCAGTGCCTGGCATTTGCGTAGACAATGAGAATTAGTTGACTAACAAAAAGCACAGTGCGAGTTCAGTTGTCTCCAGCGCTCTGGGAGAATGTTGACTTTTAAAACGTGATGACGCAGCCCGGTGTGGTGGCATGTGCCTGTAATCCCAGTACTTGGGAAGCTGAAACAGAACATTGCAGGTTTGAGGCCAGTTTTAGCAACTTAGTGAGACTCTCAGAAACCTAGCAAGACACGTGGCAGCTTTGGGAAGCACATCCCGAGGGGAGGGGAACACTTTATTTTATTTCAAAACAAAAGATTAACAGGGCTAGGGATGTAGCTTAGAGGTAGAGTTTCAATCCCCAGCACCAAAAAAAAAAAAAAAAGTGCTGACACAGAGACCTGCGTTACCCCCATCTCCCTCCACATCAGGACTTGGGTTGGACAGCACCCCATGCGTGGCGGCCATCAACATGCATAGTTCAGACCGTTGAAATCCCATTGTTTCCCTTGCTCCCCAGCACCGTCTTGTGAGGGCTTCCATCTCTTCCCTGGATTCTCCATGCTCACCCCACTTTTCTCTCACCTCTCCTTCGCTGAGTGGCCTTTTTCTAAAGCCTCAAGCCATGCACTGGACTCCTCTGCCTACGGCCTTTCAGTGGCTCTTCATTGCCTTAGAACACTTGATACTCCTTGGCTTGACCCCTGGGGACCTGACCAAACTCTCCTGCTCTAGTGGGATCCGGGATCCGTGGAAACAGGAGCCCGCTCCTAGCTCCCTCACTCCCTCTCTCAAGCCTCTGAACACCTGGGGCTCAGCCTGGCTGGCTCCTGTGCTATCCCAGTGTCCAGCACAGTGCTGCGCCTGCTGAGCTGAGCTCTTGTGGCCAGGACTGGGGCAGCTGCCCTGTAGTCCTGGTGGAGAGGGACACGCGGCAGCTTTGGGAAGCACATCCCGAGGGGGGAAATGACGATTGCCCGTGGGAGGGTGCGTTCTGTGTCCGAGCACTCGGTATGTGTTACCTCATTCAGTCCTCATAGCAGCGTTCCGCAGTATCTGTGATTATTTTGGCTCTATAGATGAAGGACTGAAGCACATGGAATGAGGGCACATTTGATGCCAGGGCCCTGCCTTTCACCTTTTCTGCTCTCTCCCTCCTGCTCCTGTGGTATGAGCAAAGCCATCCAGGGGCCTCTGTGGGAAAGCAGGGAGTGGGCTGGTGGCTAATGTGTTGGACTCTGGGAGTGGCTGGCTCTCAAGAGTTTTTGTGGACCATTTAAAACCTTTAGGCAGGTATGGTGGCACTAATCTCAGTGTTTAGGAGGCTGAGACAGGAGGATCACAGTTTCAAGGCAAGCCTCAGCAACTTAGCAAAACCCTATTTCAAAATAAAAAATAATAGCCAGGCGTGGTGGTGCTCGCTTGTAATCCCCGTGTTTGGGAGGTGGAGACAGGAGGATCACGCAGGTTCGAAGCCAGACACGCCGATTTAAGAGACCCTGTTTCCAAAAATAAAAAAGTATAAAATAGGTCTGGGAGTGTAGCCCGGAGGTAGAAGGGCTTCCAGGAACCCCAGTACCACCAAAAAAAAAAAAAATTATATTTGCCGGGCATGGTGGCGCACACTTGTAATCCCTGCGCTTGGGAGGCGGAGACAGGAGGATCGTGCAGGTTCGAAGCCAGCCACACTGGCTTAAGAGACCCTGTTTCCCAATAAAAATATAAAATAGGTCTGGGAGTGGAGCCGGGAGGTAGAAGGACTTCCAGGAACCCCAGTACCACCAATACATAAATGAATAAATAAATAAAAATTAAATAAATAAAAATAATAAAAAGGGGTGTAGCTGGAGGCAAAAGGCCTGTGGGCTTGATCTCCAGTACCAAAAAAAGAAAAAAAGAAAAAAAAACTATTACTTTAGTCAGGCATGGTGGCACATGCCTATAATTTCAGGATTTGGGAGGCTAAGACAGGAGGATTACAGGTTCAAGGCCAGTCTCAGCAACTTAGGGAAGCCCTCAGCAATTTAGTGAGAACCTGTTTCAAAATAAAAAATAAAATGGGGCTTGGGTATAGCTCAGAGGCAGAATGCCCCTGGGTTCAATATCTAGTACCAAACAAACAAGCAAAATCTTTCCTCCAGTCTTAGGGGTCAGGAATTCTGCTACAAGTCTGGGGCCTAAAGAACTGAGTTCTGGGGCTTGTATGAGACTGAGTTGGCAGTGCCCAGTGGGAGGCTCATGGTTGTCATACCACCCTTCCATCTTGACCAGCTTCTCTCCTGTTCTCTAACCGGGAAGTAGCTCATAGTTTGTGAATAAGGTGGAGAAGTCCATGCCTGTATTCTTGGTTGGGCTTCAGTCATAACTCTGTGTGTGTGTGTGTGTGTGTGTGTGTGTGTGTGTGTGTGTGTGTGTAGGCTGGTCAGCCATCAATGCACCTGCTAGGGAGGGGCTGTAGGCCTGAGGGTTGGTGACATGGTGCTCAAGGGTACATGCGTTGCCTGCTTCACATACTGACCTTAACCCTTTGTAACCTTGGCATGTTCTCTATCTCTCCAAACCTCATTTCTCCACCTATAAAATGTCATAATGAAAAGCCGAGTTGGTGGTGCATGCTTGTGATCCCAGTACTTGCGAGGCTGAGACAGGAGGATCCGGGTTCGTGGCCATCCTCAGCTACTTCGTGAGACCCTGTTTCAAAAGAATAAAAAATAGGGCTGGAGGTGTAGCTCGGAGGTAGAATGCCCCTGGGTTAATTCCCAGTACCACAAACACATGCAAAAAAAATTTTTTTTTAATTATAAAGAGCCAGGCATGGTGGCACATGCTTGTAATCCCAGTACTTGGGAGGCTAAGATAGGAGGATCACACAGGCTTGAAGCCAGCCTCAGCTACTTAGTGAGGCTCTCAGCAACTTAGTGAGACCCTGTTTCTAATATATATATAAATGTCTGGGAGTGTATCCCAGAGGTAGAAAGCCTCTGGTTTCCATCCCCAGTACCACCATAAATAAATAAATAATAAAATGCCGTAATGATTGAGCCTACCCAAGTGAATTAAGAAGATTAAAGAAGAGAATTCTTATAAATATTTACTATAGTGCTTGGTTCATAGTAAGCACGCATGAATGTTGGCCCATAATGATCTCGGGTGGGGAGTATGCATTTGTTCCACTAGGTGTTGGTAAATGATTGGGAGGATCAGTTGGCAAAGAAATGCGTGACTCAGGACAGCAAAGTCAAGCAGAAGACCCAAGGCAGGAGTCTCACATCCTCCATGACGTGCTGGCCAGCATGAAGCCAGTGGAGGAGGTGCTTCTGAGTGTGAGACCTGCCAGGTTCCAGGTGTGACCCACCTTGGGCCTGGCCCCTCTTTCCCTGCACAGTGCCCCAGCACAGCCACACTGCCGGTCCTCCTGCTCTTTGCCTCTCCCCTCCTCACCTTTCCTCTTCTCCCCCCTACCCGGTACTAGGGATTGATACCAGGGGCATTCTACCTCTGAGCTACACCGCCAGCCCTTTTTATTTGAAACAGGGTCTCACTAAGTTGCTACGGTTGGCCTTGAACCTGTGATCCTCCTGTCTCAGCCTCCCAAGTACTGTGATTACAGGTGTGCACCACCCTTGACTTGTATTTTTATTAGGCATTTTCCAGAACAGTTTTAACATCTTTAAAAGGCCAGTGTATGATCTGAGCATGATGGCACATACCCGTAATCCCAGCACTTGGGAGGCTGAGACAGGAGGATCAGGGGGTTGAGGCCAGCTTTAGCAACTCAGGACTCAGCAACTTAGTAAGACCATTCCAAAATAAATATATTAATAAAAAAAAGGGCTGAGGATGTAGCTCAGAGATAGAATATCCCTGGGTTCCATTCCCAGTGCCAGAACTAAAAACAAAGTTGCATAGCATATTCAAGGTCCTAGGTTCTATCTTCAGCAACACACACACACACACACACACACACGTGTGTAAGGTGTGTCTAGGGAGCCTCATGTTAGGCAATAATATACACTTTATTTGTACAAAAATGAATGCAACTGAGGAAAGAGAAACGGGAACAAAGACGAGTTGGCGGGCCAGCCCCTCCTTTATGAATGGGGACATCTGGGCCCACAGGGCTGATTGGAAAAGCATGGCTTCCGTCTTGGCTTCCCAGGGTCCTGAATGCCCTCATCCTTCTAGCTTGAAGCTCATACAAATTTTAGGACTCTCTTTGGTAAAAAAAAAAAAATACAGATTACAAATACAAAATTGGACATAATCTTTGAAAGGGACCCAAGGCAAGTGTAGGGTCTTGAAACAAACTACCAGCTTCACCATAAAACCATCACTAGTAAATGGACAGAGCCAACCTTTGCAGAGGAAGGAGGCCTGTGACCCTGGAGTCTAGGAGAGAAGAGAGGACAGACCCTCAGGACTGAGGTGCTATTGTGGCTTTTCACGCGGGCACTATAGCATGTTCTCCTCTGTCCCCTCTGCATTTCCCATGACAAGCGTGCCCCCCAACGCTGCATGTTTGTAAAAAGTAACATGGAGCCAGGCAGGAGTCACAAGTTTGTAATCCCAGGGGGGATTACAGCGTGACTGAGACAGGAGGATTACATGTTCAAGGCTAGCCTCAGCAACTCAGTGAGACCCTGTTTCAAAAATAAAAAATAAGCCGGGCGTGGTGGCGCACGCTTGTAATCCCAGCATTCGGGAGGCTGAGACTGGTGGATCGCGGTTAGAAGACAGTCTCAGCTACTTATTGAGGCCCTCCGCAACTCAGTGAGACCCTGTTTCAAGATAAAGAATAAAAAATTGGGCAGTGGGTGTAGATCAGAGGTCAAATGCCTCTGTGTTCAATCCCCAGACCTGCAAAAATAAATAAATAAAATGAAAAAAATAAAAAATAAGCTGGGCATGGTGGCACATGCTTGTAATCCAAGTACTTGGGAGGCTGAGACAGGAGATTTGCCTCAACAAGTAGTAGTGAGATTCTTGTCAACCTATTTAGACCCTGTTTCAAAATAAAATAAGTCTGGAGGTGTAGCTCAGAGATAGAAGGCCCCTGGGTTCAATCCCCAGTACCAAACAAAAAATAAAATAAAATAGGGCTGGGGATGTAGCTCAGAGGCAGAGTATTCCAGGGTTCAATTCCTTGTCTGTCTGTCTGTCTGTCTGTCTCTCTCTCTCTCACACACACACACTAAAATGGAGATGTTTTCTGGATAAAGCTATTCTACCTAGAAAATGACAAACATGTTCTTCATTGAGATGATTTAGGCAGAATTCCGCATGCCATTTGTACCTGCAGGATTTTATTTTATGGAGGTGACTGAATGGCAACACAGACAGGTCAATGCCATTAAAAGAAGACTTTAATTACTTACATTTCCCAAGAGAAGGGGATGAGCCACGCCACACAGGGCCAGGCACGGTCAGGTGTTGGGTGGTCACACAGGAGTGAGGGGAGCATGGCCAAAGCCTTTTTTGGGTTCCTTCAGGGAAGGCAAGGCAGGGCAGGGCAAGCAGCTGAGGACTGGCCAGTTTGAACAGGTCCTCTGGATTATGGGAGTGGTCTCTAGTTGTCTGATATCTGGCCCTGGAGGCTTTAGGTTGGGGAAACTGGCATGGTGTGAAAGAGTTGGATAGGGAGGTGGTTGGGGCTGAAGAATTGGTTGGTTTGCATGTGAAAGGCATGTTCCAGGCCAAGCACTTTGCTATTACTAAGAATTGGCTAGGTTGGGCACAGCGGCACACACTTGTAATCCCAGCATTTAGGAGACTGAGATCGTAGGATCACAGTTCGTGGACAGCCTCAGCTACTTAGTGAGGCCCTCTGCAACTTAGTGAGACCCTGTTTCAAAGCAAAGAATACAAAAATAGGGCTGAAGTTGTAACTCAAAGGTAGAATGCCCTGGGTTCAACCTCCAGTGCCACAAAAGTAAATAAATAAAAATAAATAAAAATAGAAAATAAGGATTGGCTAGCCCTGGAAGGGTCAGTCTTCCAGGCTGGCATATTATTTTAGTTTGTCCTAACATTGAAAGATATGGGGAGGGGAAGCATGGGTCGTACACTCTAGCTAGGTGTGAATGGATGGCATAGGTGATTCAGAACTGCTTCCTGCCCTATTTCATCCATGACCGTCATTTAGTAGTTGGGGTTTTCAAGGAGAATCCAAGGTGCTACACTAATGACTCTGAAGTACTTATTGGGGTAATTTGGGAACGGTGTCACTATTTGGTGCTTAAACTCTGGTCTGACTTTCTATGGGGCAGATAGCTGAGTTTGGGCTTCATTTTTGTACTTCCTCTCACCAAAATATAAATCTTCAGGAAAATAGTTTAAATGCTAGATATAGTTGGGTGAGGTGGCACATACCTGTAATCCTACTATT
Organism: Muscardinus avellanarius; assembly: GCF_963383645.1. Lineage (NCBI taxonomy): Eukaryota > Metazoa > Chordata > Mammalia > Rodentia > Gliridae > Muscardinus > Muscardinus avellanarius. Next base: position 74,916,144 of record NC_137790.1, on the reverse strand, counting down.
TGTGAAGATGAGACAGGAGGATCTCAGGTTCCAGGCTCACTGCAGCGACTTAGTGAGACTCTGTTTCAAAATAAATACATAAGGCCATGACAGGAAGATCACAGGTTCAAAGCTAGCCTTGGCAAGTTAGCAAGGCCTTCTGCAACTTAGTGAGACCCTGTTTCCAAATAAGAAATAAAATTGAGCAGGGATATAGTTCAGAGGTAGAATGCTCCTGGCTTCAACCCCAATATAAATAAACAAACAAACAAACATTAGATACTTTAGTCACAGGAAGATATAAATTAATTATAGTTAAACTTAACTACACATGCCTCAGTATATTTCAACTCAGTATCTCTTTATTTTTATAATTATCAAGTATAATTTAATCTAACTAAATTTTTTTCTTCACAAGTTTAATGTCTTAGTCAAACGATGTGGTGTTTATAAGTAATGGTCATTTAAGATAGCTGGACATAAAAATTCTTTTGAGGTAATATCTATTCAGGCTTTGATGAATTTTGAATAGGATAATGCTTTAGCTTTACTATTCTCAGGAGAAAGGTCCTGTATTTACTTCCTGTTTACAACAAAATACCTGAGGCAATTCCACAGAAGAGGCTGGGAGGTTCAAAGGCATGGTCCCTGCATCTCATTAGTTCTGCCGAGGGCAGCAGGTGGCTGTGGAGGGAGCCTGAGGTACAGTGAGCAATGGAAGCAGTCAGCCAGGAAGCAGGGAGGGAGGGAGGCTCTCACACTGGGGTCCCGCAGGCCCCATTGAGGACATGCCCCAATGACCTAAAGACCTCTCACTAAGCCCTGCCTCTTAAGGTCCACAGCATAGCTCAGTACTACCACCCTGGGGGCCAAACGCTTATCTATGCCCCAAAGGGGGATGTTCAGCATCTCAGCCATAGCAACTCCTATGTACATTTCTTTTGTTTAATTTTGGTGTGTGAGTCTTTCCTTTCCCATATGTAAAAAGAAAGAGAAAAGGACAGTGGAGTAAAAACCACTCATCTGTATAAAATTTCTGTGATGCTTTCTTCCTAATCCACAGGGCCTGTAAGGCACACCCATCGTCACTGTCACGGTTCCAGGTTATAGGTGCTTACTGAATAATGTGAAGCCTGGTGGCTTAGCAGTCCTCAGTAGGCTGGAAATAGTCCTTTCCTTGCTCTAACATGAATCCCAGTATTCACAGAATTCAACTTAAAAAGAAAATGGAAAGCCACAACTCATTTTGAGTCTTTTTATTTTTTATTTTTTGTGGGTCTGCAGATGGAACCCAGGGGCATTCGACCTCCGAGCTATACCCCCTGCCCTATATTTTAGTCTTTATTTTGAAACAGGGTCTCACTGAGTTGCAGAGGGCCTCACTAAGTAGCTGAGGCTGTCTGTGAACTGCAATCCTCCAGTCTCAGCCTCCCAAATGCTGGGATTACAAGCGTGCACCACCATGCCCAGTTTGAGTCTTTTAAAGGCAGTTATCAGTAAAGAGTAACACAAAGCAAAAACAGGTTATAATTTGATGTGTGTGTGTGTGTATGTGTGTGTGTGTGTGTGTGTGGTAACTGGGATGGAACCCAGAGGGATGGAACCCAGAGGCTTTCTACCTCCGGGCTACACTCCCAGACATATTTTTTATTTGGAAACAGAGTCTCACTAAGTTGCTGAGAGCCTCACTCAGTACCTGAGGCTGGCTTCGAATCTGTGCAATCCTCCTGTCTCAGCCTCCCAAGTGCGGGGATTACAAGCGTGCGCCACCATGCCTGGCTATAATTTGATTTTTTTTTTTAATACTGGGGATTAAACCCAGGGGCATTCTATCTCCAAGTTACACCCCCAGCCCTTTTTTCTATTTTTCAAGATGGTAGAGGCACACATGTACACATCACTCATTTAGCCCTTCCCCACTTCCCACTCCATTCCTTCCCCATTCTTCCTTCTCATGCTCTGCTTGGTAATTGACTTTGATATGTTTGTGGATGTACATTTAGAAGGTCCCCCCCCATCCCTCCTCCCTTTCTCAGTTAGGTTGCCTTATTTGATCATCTAAGGTTTTTTCCTTCTTTGTTTAGAGTTCCTCCTATGGCCCATCCTAGCTTCCACATATTATTATAATGTTCTCCAGATCCATCCATTTCTCTGCCAGTGACATAATTTTGTTCTTCTTTTGGCTGAGTAAAATTCCATTGTATACATATCCCACAGTTTTGTAATCCATTCATCTGTTGATGGACATCTTGGCTGGTTCCATAGTTTGACAATTGTGAATTGTGCAGCGTTTTACAAATGCATGCATTAGTTTAGTGGTTTGGTTTCCTTTCTTTTGGGTAGATAGATACCCAGAAGTGTTATTGCTGGATCATATGGTAGGTTCATTCCCATTTCTGAGGATCCCCCATACTGTTTTCCAAAGTGGTTGCACTAATTTGCAATCCTACCAACAATGTCTTAGAGTTCCCACTTCTCCACACCCTCACCAGCATTTTTTGTTTGTGTTCTGAATGATTGCCATTCTAGTTGGAGTTAGGTGAAATCTCAGGGTAGTTTTGATTTGTATCTCTCTGGTTGCTAATGATGTTGAACATTTTTTCATACATTTATTGGCCATTTGAATTTCTTTTTTTGTGATGTGTCTATTTAGTTCACTTGCCTATTTTTTGATTGGGTTATTTGTTTTCTTAGCCATGAGTCTCTTGAGTTCTTTGTATATTATAGATATTAGTCCTTTATCAGAGGAGTAGTTGGAAAAAATTTTCTTCCACTTTGTCGGCTCTCTGTTGAGATTCTTAATAGTTTCTCTTGCTGCACAGAAACTCTTCAGTTAAATGCAATCCCATGTATTGATCCTTCTTTTAATTTCTTGTGCCTTTAGGATCTTGTTGAAAATTTTTTACCTGTGCCTATGTGTTGAAGGGTTTGTCCTATGTCCTCTTCAAGGAGCTGCAAGGTCTCTGATCTGATTTCCAAGTCTTTAATCCATCCTGAATTGACTCTTGTGCAGGGTGAGAAAGTGGAGTTAATTTCCATTTTTCTCCATATGGTTAACCATTTGTTGAAGAGGCTATCTTTTTTCCAGCGTATGTTTTTGGCCCCTTTGTCAAAAATCAATTGACTGTAAGTGTGCAGATTTGTTTCTGAGTCTTCTATTCTGCTGCATTGGTCTATGTGTCTGTTTTTGTGCCAGTACCATGCTGTTTTTATCACTATGGCTTTGTAGTATATGTTAAAGTCAGGTATTGTGATACCTCCTACGTGATTCTTGTTGTTGAGAACTACTTTGGCTATTCTGGTTTTTTTGTTGTTGTTCCAAATGAAATGTGTGTGTGTGTGTGTGTGTGTGTGTGTGTGTGTGTGTATGTGTGTGTGTTACTAGGGATTGAACCCAGGGGCATTTTACCACCAAGCTACATCACCAGCCCCATTCTTTTGGTTCTTTATTTTGAAACAGGGTCTCACTAAGTTGCAGAGGGCCTCACTAAGTAGCTGAGGCTGGATGTGCACCTGCGATTCTCCTGTCTCAGCCTCCCAAGTACTAGGATTATAAATGTGCACCACCATCCCCAGCTGTTCCAAATGAATTTAAAAACTAATTTTTTTATGTCTGTGAGAAATGACCTTGGTATTAATGGTATTGCATTTAATCTATAGATCACTTTTGGAAGAAGGGCCATTTTGATATTTGTTCTGCCTATTCAAGAGCATGGAAGATGTTTCCATCTCCTAAGGATATTCTTCAATTTCTTCATTCAGTGTTCTATAATTTTCCTTGTATAGGTCTTTTACCTCTTTGGCTAGGTTTAATTTCTAAGTTTTTATTTATTTATTTATTTTTAATATCCTGAGTGGAAGTGTTTCCTGGATTTCTTTTTCAGTGAATTTATGGTTGGCATACAGGAAAGCTTACAATTTTTTAAGATTGATTTTGTATTTTAGACACTTTGTTGAATTTGTTGGTCAGTTATAAAAGCCTTTTGGTTGAGTTTTTTGGGTCTTCTAAGTATAGTATCATGTCATCTGCAAATCATGATAGTTTTAGTTCTTCTTTTCTGATTTGTACTTCTTTGAATTCCTTTTCTTGCCTTATTGCTCTGGCTAGAGTCTTGAGTACTGCATTGAAAAGAAGTGGTATAATGGATATCCTTGTCTTATTCCTGTTTTTAGGGGAAACTCTTGGAATTCTTCCCATTTGATATGATGATGACTGTGGGTGTACTGTATATTGCCTTTATGATGTGAGGTATGTTTCCTCTATTCTGATTCTTTTGCAATGCTTTTAGCACAAATGGGTGTTGGATTTTATCAAATGCTTTTTCAGCATCTATTGAAATTATCAAGTGATTTTTGTCTTTAGTTCTGTTTATTTGGCGAATTACATGGATTGCTTTCATATGTTCAACCAGCCTTGCGTCCCTGGGATGAACCCAGCTTGGTCATGGTGTATGATTTTCTTGATGTGGTTTTGAATGTGAGTTGCTAATATTTTGTTTAGCAGTTTTGTGGCTAAGTTCATCAAGATACAGGCTTATAGTTTTGTTTTCTTGACATGTCTTTATTTGGTTTTGGTGTTAATGTGACATTGGCTTCATAGAATGTATTGGGAGAGTCCCATTTCTTTCTGTTTTATGGAATAGATTGAGAAGTATTTGGATTAGTTCATGTGTAAAGGTTTTATAAAATTCACTTGGGAAACCATGTGGTCCTGGGTTTTTCTTTGATAGTAGGCTCTTTATTGCTGCTTCAATCTCTTTGATTATTATTGGTCAGTTAAAATTTTCTATATCTTCTTGATTCATTTTAGGAAGGTTGTATGAATCTAGAAATTTGTTCTCCTAGATTTTTCATTTTGTTTTTCAAAGTAGTTTCTGATAATTCTCTGGATTCCTACACTGTCTGTGGTAATGACCTCCTTTTCTATCTCTTAGTAATTTGGATTGAACCTGCGCGATCCTCCTGTCTCTGCCTCCCAAGCGCAGGAATTACAAGTGTGTGCCACCACACCCGGCGTCTTTTTTTTGTTTTGTTTTTGCAGTCCTGGGGAAGGAACCCAGGAGCATTATACCTACAAGCTACATCCCAGTCCTATTTTTTATTCTTTATTTTGAAACAGGGTCTCACTGAGTTGCAAAAGGCCTCACTAGGTAGCAGCTGAGGCTGTCCTTGAACCACGATCCTCCTGTCTCAGCCTCCCAAATGATGGGATTACAAGCGTGTGCCACCACTCCCGGCTCTGTTCTTCTTAATGTGGTCACTCAGTGTAATGAATTTTCCTCTTAATACTGCCTTTAGGATATCCCAGAGGTTTTGATATATTATCTATATTTTCGTTTGTTTCTAGGAATTTCTTAGCTTCACCCCTTATTTCTATGTCAGCAGTGTGGTGTTCAGTTTCCATGTGTTTATGTGGTTACTCTGGGTCTTCTTATAGTTGATTTCTAGTTTCATTCTATTGTGGTCTGAAAAGATGCAGGGGAGTATGTCACACTTTTAAAATTTGCTAGTGCTCACTTTGTGGCACAGGATGTGGTCTATTGTGGAGAAGGTTCCGTGGGCAGCTGAGAAAAATGTGAACTCTGCTGTAGCCACACATACATCCTGTATGTGTCTGTTAGTTCCATTTGATTTATGGTGTTCTTTAAGTCTGAGGCATCTTTACTGACCTTTTGTCTAGAATACTGGTCTAACAGTGTGAGAGGAGTGTTGAAGTCTCCCAGTATTATTGTATTGGGATCTATGTGTGACTTAATGTCACAAAGAGTTTGTTTTATGAAAGTGGCTTCACCTATGTTTGGGGTATAAATGTTGACTATTGTTATTTCCTCTTGCTGTATTGTTCATTTTACCAGTAAAAGATGACCTGCTCTGTCTCTTCTGATAAGTTTAGGCTTGAAGTCAATTTTTCTGATATCATAGTTCCTCCTCCTGCTTGTCTTTGAGTTCCTTTGTCATGGATTACCTTGCTTCAACTCTTCGCCTTAATTTGTGAGTATCTTTATTTATAAGGTTTCTTTCTTTCTTTCCTTCTTTCTTTCTTTCTCCTTCCCTCTCTCCCTTTCTTTCCCTCCCTTTCTTTCCCTCCCTTTCTTTCTTTCTTTCTTTCTTTCTTTCTTTCTTTCTCCCTCTCTCTCCCTCCCTCTCTCCCTTTCCTTCCCTCCCTCCCTCTTTCTTTCTTTCTTTCTTTCTTTCTTTCTTTCTTTCTTTCTTTCTTTCTTTCTTCCTTCCCTCCTTTCTCTCTCTCTCTCTCTTCTCTCTCTCTCTCTCTCTCTCTCTCTCTCTCTCTCTCTCTCTCTTGTACTAAGAATGGAACCCAGGGGCATTCTACCTCTGAGCTACACCACCAGGCTTATTTTTTATTCTTTACTTTGAAACAGGGTCTCACTGAGTTGTAAAGGGCTTCACTAAGTAGCTGAGGCTGTCCATGAATCATGATCCTCCTGTCTCAGTCTCCCAAATGTTTGGATTATAAGTATATTCCACCATGCCCAGAATAAGGTGTGTTTCTTGCAGGAAGCATATAGATGGGTTCTGATTTTTAATCTATTTTGCCACCTTATGTCTTTTTATTGGGGAGTTGAGGTCACTTATATTCAGCATGATTACTGAGAGATGATTTTTAATTTTTAATATTTTGAATATATATATATATATATATATATATATATATATATATATATATATAGTACTGGGGGTGGAACTCAGGGGCTTTCTAGCTCCAGGCTATACTTCCAAACCTATTTTATATTTTATGTGGAAACAGGGTCTTACTAAGTTGCTGAGATCCTCACTTTTAAGTAGCTGAGGCTGGATTCAAACCTATGCAATCCTCCTATCTAAGCCTCCCAAACATGGGGATAACAAGCATGTGCTACCACGCCTGGCTGAATTTATACTTTTGTTTGAGGTAGTGATTGTTCTTATTTGCTTATTTATTTATTTATTTATTGGTGGTACTGGGGTTCCTGGAAGCCCTTCAACCTCTGGGCTACACTCCCATACCTATTTTTACATTTTTATTAGGAAACAGGGTCTCTTAAGCCAGCGCGCACGACTGGCTTTGAACCTGCACGATCCTCCTGTCTCGGCCTCCCAAGCGTGGAGATTACAAGCGTGCGCCACCACGCCAGGCTATTTGCTTAATTTTTGTTTGATGGAAATGATTGTTTCTCTGGTTCTGGCATTTATTAATTATTTCTTCTTTGTAATTAATCTCTGAGTATTTTCTCTAGTGCTGGTTTGGAAGACATAACTTTTGTCAGCTTCTGTTTGTCATGGAAGATTTTTATTTCCCTGTTGCATTTGAGAGATATTTTTGCTGGGTAGGAATCTTTTGGCTGCAAGTTGTTTTCATTCAGAGTTTGGAATATGTTGCTCCAGGCCCTCCTAACTTTTATGAATTGGTTTGGGAAATCTAGAGGGAATCTAATTGGTTTGCCTCTGGATGTCACTCGGTCTTTAGGTTTCATCTCCTTTAAGAGTCTCTCCTCGGCCTCTACATTAGTCAATTTGACTATTATGTGGCATGGTGAACCTTTTCTCTGATCCTGTCTAAAGGAGGTTCTATATGTTTCCTGTACCTGTGTATCAACCTTTCTTTTACTATGTTTGGAAATTTTTTCTGATATTACTTCTTTTTTTGTGTGTGTGTGTGATACTGGGGATGGAACCCTTCTACCTCGGGGCTACACTCCCAGACCTATTCTGTATTTTATTTTTAAACAGTGTCTCTTAAGCCAGCAAGGCTGGCTTCGAACCTGCGCGATCCTCCTGTCTCCGCCTCCCACATGGGAGGATTGCAAGCATGCGCCACCACACCCAGCTGATATTACTTCTTTGAAAAGATTGTTGATCCCTTTGGTTTCAGCTTCTATTTCCTCTCCTATGCCTATTTTTTTTTTTTTAGGTTAGCTCTTTTAAAACTGCCCATATCTCTTCAATGTCTGATTCATGCTGTCAAATTGTTTTTTTTTTTGTTGTTGTTGTTGTTTTTTTGTTTGTTTGTTTTGTTTTGTTTTGTTTTTTGGTGGTACTGGGGTTCTTTGGAAGCCCTTCTACCTCCGGGCTACAATCCCAAACCTATTTTATACTTTTATTTGGAAACAGGATCTCTTAAGCCAGCGAGGCTGGCTTTGAACCTGCTAGATCCTCCTGTCTCCACCTCCCAAGCACGGGGATTACAATAGTGCGCCACCACGCCTGGCTCAATTTTTCTTTTCTTTCTTTTATTTTGTGGTACTGGAATTGAACCAAGGGGCATTCTACCTCTGAGCTACACCCCCGCCCTATTTTTGTATTATTTATTTATTTTTTATTTTGAAACAGGGTCTCACTGAGTTGCAGAGGGCCTCACTAAGTAGCTGAGGCTGTCCGTGAACTGGGATCATCCTGTTTCAGCCTCCCAAATGCTGGGATTATAAGCATGCTCCACCACACATGGCTTCAAATTGTTTTTTTCTAAATTATATACTTGCTGGGCATGGTTGTGCATGCTTATAATCCCAGCATTTGGGGATTCTGAGAAAGGAGGATTGCAGTTCACAGACAGCCTCAGCTACTTAGTGAGGCCCTCTGCAACTCTGTGAGACCCTGTTTCAAAATAAAGAATTAAAAATAGGGCTGAGGGTGTAGCTCAGAGGAAGAATGCCCCTGGGTTCCATCCCCAGTACCCCCCCCACAGTAAGATAAATAAGTAATAATAAATAAATAAATAATAGTGAGATAAATAAATAAAGAGTGAGATTCTATTTTCCATGTGGTCTAGCCTACTGTTTACAGTTAGTATTGATATCTTCACTTCAATGATTGTATGTTTCACTTCCTTTAAGGCTTCTTTTTTTATTCCTATTTAGGGTGTCAGATTATTTGTTTATTCCTTCATTTCTTTTAGACTCTCTCTGAAATTATTATTTATTTATTTATTTATTTATTTATTTTTGCAGTACTGGGGATAGAACCCAGGGGCATTTTACCTCTGAGGTACAGCTCAGCCCTATTTTTTATTCTTTATTTTGAAACAAGCTCTCACTAGGTCATGGAGGGCCTAAGTAGCTGAGGCTTTCCATAAACCAAGATCCTCCTGTCTCAGCCTCTCAAGTACTGCGATTACAAGAGTGTGCCACCATGCCTGGCTTCTCTGAATTCTTTTTGGAAGTCCTGTATAATTTCTACTATTAAATTTCTGAATTGTTCTTCTGGCAATCTCTGCAATTCTATGTTGGTGGGTTCTGTTATTGTGGGGTAATGGGAGCTCATTGTTTCCTTGTTATTCTTCTTTATCATGGTTTTCAGTTTCTTAAGTTTATATTTTGGCTGGGCATGGTGGCACATGCTTGTAATCCCAGCATTTGGGAGGCTGATACAGTAGGATCACTGTTTGCAGACAGCCTCACCTACTTAGTGAGGCCCTTTGCAAGTCAGTGAGACCCTGTTTCAAAATAAAGAATAAAAAATAGGGCAGGGGGTATAGGGGTAGCTTGGAGATAAAATTCCCCTGGGTTCCATCCCCACTACTGCAAAAAGAAAAATTTATATCTTTGTTGCTTATGATAAATTTCTCTCATTCAGTGTGTAGGTTTCTTATGTCTGTTTTCTCTTAATAGTATCTAATTATGAAAGTAGATATTTACTACTTGCTATGCCTACAATTGAATAGCCTCTACTGTATGGTTATTCTCTGTTCTCTGATATGGATTTATCACCCTTTGATATTAACCTTGAAGACTGTATCTATTATCGCATACCCACTGTTGTTCTACCTGTAGATTGTCAATAAGGGGTTGTGGTTACTCTGGGGTTCCTTCTGCCCATTGTAACAGTGTCACTGATTGGTTTCAATTGTTAAGGTCCCGTGTTTTGGACCTCCTTTTTTTTTGTGGTACTGGGGATGGAACCCAGGGGCCTTCTACCTCTGAGCTACACCTCCAGAACTATTTTATATTTCATTTGTAAACTGGATCTCACTAAGTTGCTGAGAGCCTCACTAAGCTGCTGAGGCTGGCTTCAAACTTGCAATTTTCCTGTCTCAGCCTCCCAAGTACTGGGATTACAAGCATGCACCACCACACCTGGCCTGTCACCTCCTTTATAGGGAGTTGGCTCACAGGTGTGAATAGAACAGTTTGTGACCTAATGGTTTTTTAACCTCAATGTGTGGGCTGTTGGGCATTTTCTTCTGTCAGCTACAGTTAGTTTATCCTTAGTGTCTGGCAGTCCTTTCCAGCAGTTCACCTCTTTGGTCTAATCTCAGCAGTAGGGATTTAGAGGTATCAGCTGGTATATACAAGGGCAGGTTGTGTTATATTCAGTGGTGAATGTTGGGTGAGGGAGGAGGATCCAGAGTGATGGGTACAGGAATAGGGTAGAGGGTATAATAGAGCAGAATGAGAGTTTAAGTATAATAAAGTCATATATGGTAGAAATGAGAGATTGTGAATATATAGGAGGATTCTAGTAGTTAGCGTATTTAGGTATAGTGATATTAAATGGATTTAATATAATAAAAAGAAAAAAAGTTTGGAGGGAAGTGAGTAGATAAGAATGAGGAGGAACTTATAAAAGGGATGGGGAAATGAGCAAACAAACAGAGAAAATAACAAAACAACCAAACAAAAACACAACCCTGCAAATATACAAGTGCAAAGCACATTTGGCCTCTGCAGTCCTCTTTGGTCTGTGTGGATACTTTCAGGCATTTATTAATTTTTTTGTGCAGGTCTGGGGATGAAACCCAGGGACATTTGACCTCCAAGCTACACCCCCTGTTCTATTTTTTATTCTTTATTTTGAAACTGGGTCTCACTGAGTTGCAGAGGGCCTCACTGAGTAGCTGAGGCTGTCTGTGAACCGCGATCCTCCAGGTCTCAGCCTCCCAAATGCTGGGATTACAAGCGTGCGCCACCACGCCCGGCTCAGCCATTTAATGTCTACTTGTTATAGTAGGTTCTTGAGCATGTTCCAAGCATTCTCATTTGCTCACTAATCTATAGTAGTGATGTCAGTTTGCAGCCCCACTTTTGGGTCTTCTGCAAAGATTAGGACCCTGAGCTGGTGTCTCTCTCTCTTAGTCTAGTCACTGAGTGCCGCTGGTACCTGTCCCGCTGCATGCTTGGGTCTCCCACCTCTCTGCATGACCTGTTCCTATCTTTCTATGCAGGTGGCGGGTGTCACTAGGAATGGACCTCGTGTAAGGGTGGGGGCCCTGTGCTTTCTACAGGCCCTGGGCCTGTGCCTCTCTCTCTCCCTGCACTGGTGGCAGGTGTCCAGTGCTATCTCTGGTGATCTTTGGGTGATTTCCAGAGACCCTGTGTAGGCCCTGGGCATTATGGGCCTTTCTCGCACCTCTGCTGCGTTTAGCAGCAGCTTCCAACCTGACTTCCTCAGGGGTCAACTGCAAAGTCTCAGACCCTGCGTATCTATCGCTTACCACAGGTGGTCTGGGTAGTCTCCCACTGAGCCTCACAGTTAATTTACAATGAAGGCTGCATCTGGGCTATTGGTCTCTGTTGAACCTGGAGCGAGGTGCTGACCACTTAAGGATGCTGAAGATCTGCAGCTGCTTACTTCACATCAAGTCTCTGGCTTCTTTGCTGGGAGTCTCTAGGGGCCACAGTGCTAGCAGTCCTGGCTCAGAGCGGGCAGGCCAAGATGGTGCAGGCCGCAGCCGGCGGTGTTCCCAGATAAGGTGCATGCGGGGCACTTTGCTATTCCCTGTAATTTGTTCCATCAAAGTTCAGTTTTTTGTAGCTTAGTTCAACGTTTGCTGCCTTTTTCCTCTTGTTAAGTAGCTGCCTTCACAGTGGTTGAATTTCGGGTTTTACTGCGACTGGGATGTGCTGTGTCCCTCAGTCACCATCTTGGCGAGTCCTCTATTTTTTTTAATTTTTTAAAATTTATTTTTATTTTATTTATTTATTTATTTATTTATTTATTTATTTATTGGTGGTACTGGGGATGGAACCCAGGGGCCCTCTACCTCTGGGCTACACTCCCAGACCTATTTTATATTTTATTTGGAGACAGGGTCTCTTCAGCCAGCTGAGGCTGGCTTCGAACCTGCAGGATCCTCCTGTCTCAGCCTCCCAAGCGCAGGGATTACAAGCGTGCGCCACCACGCCCGGCTACTCTATTTTTTATTTTGAAACAGGTTGTTTCTAAGTTGTTGAGGCTGGCCTCAAACCTAAGATCATCCTATATCAGCCTCCTAAATACTGGGATTATAGGTATGCACCATTGTGCCTGGTTATAACTTTTTTAAAAGATAACAAGAATTTCGGGGAGGCATTGATTTACAAAAGTCTTCACCTTTGTTTAATATCCCACTTACTCAATGAATTCAAAATATGCTTTAAATCGCAGGCATCTTTTGGGGAACCCATCGACTAAGTACAGTTATAAACAGGATTACTAACATTAGGCCAGTGAGGTTAGCAGCATTAGGTGGTTCTGGAGTTCTACCAAGGGGATTCTACCTCTGCGCTACACCCCCAGCCCTTTTTAATTTTCATTTTGAAACAGGGCCTTGCTAAATTACTTTTTGCTGGCCTCAAACCAAGATTCTCTTGTATCAGTCTCCCAAATACTGGAATTACAGGTGTACAGCACTGCACCTGACCAAAATCCTTGTTTGGTTTTAAAATATTTTTAGTGACAAGCCGGGCATGGTGGTGCATGCTTGTAATCCCAGCATTTGGGAGGCTGAGACAGGAGGATCACGGTTTGAGGACAGCCTCAGCTACTTAGTGAGGCCCTTTACAATTTAGTGAGACCCTCTTTGAAAATAAAGAATAAAAAATAGGGCTGGGGTGTAGCTCAGAGCTAGAATGCCCCTGGGTTCCATCCCTGGTACCTCAAAAAATATATCTAGTGATGTGGTAATTTTTTCTTAAATAAAATATAAGTATTCTTGTCATAGGAGTATTACCATGTATGTAGGAAAAAACACTTAAAACAATACAGAATAATATATCACAAAAATCCTCTCCCCTTCCCTCCCTGTCATTCCCATAGACAATCACTACAGGTGGTTTCAGTGTTTCCTTTCTTCCAGTGGTTATCCTCATCACCTTATTTATTTATTTACTTGTCTGTTTATTTATTTGTTGGTACTGGGGATTAAACCCAGGGGCATTCTACCTCTTTACTACATACCCAGCCTTATTTGTTTATTTATTTATTTAAATAGGGTCTCACAGCCAGGCGTGGTGGCACACGCTTGTAATCCCAACTCTTGGGAGGCTGAGACAGGAGGATCCCACAGGTTCGAAGCCAGCCTCAGCTGCTTTGTGAGGCTCTCCGCAACTTAGTGAGACCCTGTTTCCAAATAAAGTATAAAATAGGTCTGGGAGTATAGCCTGGAGGTAGAAAAGCCCCTGGGTTCCACCCCCAGTACAAATAAATAAATAAATAAATAAATAAATAAATAAATAAACAAATGGGTCTCACAAGGTTGCTGAGGCTGGCCTTGAAACCTGTGATCCTCCTGTCTCAGCCTCCCAAGTACTGGGATTACAGGGTTGTGCCACCACACCTAGCTTCATTATCACTTTAAGTAATATACCTCAATTTTTATCAATGTACTATCAGTTTACTTATTTTTCCTGATATAAAAAAATAAGACATGGGCACACATACTCCTCCCTCTATTTCTCTCATTTTTAATTTTTTGTTAGTTGGATTATTATTTTTACACTCTCAAGGATTATAACATTTTCATTTTTTCTGTAACTGTAATGAACAAATGTTTGCTTTAGCTGTGTTTTAAACATTTTCAAACCAATAAGCAGAGTTTAAAATAGTAAGAGTGTGTGTGTGGTTAACACAGTAAATAAGTGATGTTATTGAGCCCACCAAGAAGAAAATATAATCTTCAGTCATTAAGGCGTTGCTGCCTGAAGGCCTTGATTTCTTTCAAGTTTTCTGTACTTCGGGTTCATATGTGGTTACTGCTGTCTCATGCCTTATTCCACCTTTTTCTGGGGATTCTCTTATTTGGGGGGGACTCATTATTTTCATACAGGAATCAGAGGTAGTGACTCCTTTTTTCTAACTTTAGAACTGTGGAAAGTCAGATTTTTTGATTCATGTGCTCAACATTTTGCAACAGATTGAACACAGAAGTAGCTGTGAGAATCCAGCTGTCTTCTAACAGGCCAGACCTTAGGAAGATTTGCAAAATTTATAACAAGGCCTTTCTTTTCACAGGGAGAAAATGCTTTTGTTTTGGAAGATAGTTATTCTCTTGTGAAAATGCCATTTATCTTAACAAGAAGTGGGTTTATTATTGTATTATAACAAACAAACAAACAAACATTTAAAATGTCTCCTTTGGAAGCCCATGAATTCTGAAGGAACCCTCCATGTGACTGATCCGTCCCTGGCACTTGCCTTCCCCCCATAGTTATAATTATAGTTTCATACTTAAAGAAATACCACGTTTCCTCTCATTTCCATGGCAATTTTGGAAGGTAGATAAGCTCTTGCTCTGTCATCTTAAAAGAAAGGCTGAGCTGGGCCGGCTGGCGGATGCTTGTGATCACAGCATTCGGGAGGCTGAGACTGGAAGATCACGGTTCGCAGACAGCCTCAGCTACTTAGCGAGACCCTGTTTCAAAAATTTAAAAAAAAAAAATGACTAAAAAATAGGGCTGGAGATGTAGCTTGGAGGTACAGTGCCCCTGGGTTCCATCCCCAGTACTGCAAAATAAATAAATAAATAAACAAACAAATAAATAAATAAATAAAAATAAAAATAAAGAAAGACAGCTCATTCATTCATTTATTCAGGCGTCGATTCCACCAACTTGCATTCATCCAGCACAGTAGTCTCCCTGTCCACGGGTGCATCCTGAGACCCCAGTAGGTGCCTGGAACCACAGACAATATACTTATTCCTCTCTCTATACACACACCTGTGATACTTTTTTTTATTCTTGTGGTGCTGTAGATTGAACCCAGGGATGTTCTACAACTGAGTTACACCCTAACCCATACACACACACACACACACACACACACACACACACACACACACATATATATATATATATATATATTTTTTTTTTTTTTTGGTGGTACTGGGGTTCCTGGAAGCCCTTCTACCTCCGGGCTACACTCCCAGACCAATTTTTACATTTTTATTTGGAAACAGGGTCTCCTAAGCCAGCGCATGGCTGGCTTCGAACCTGCGCGATCCTCCTGTCTCTGCCTCCCAAGAGCGGGGATTACAAGCGTGCGCCACCACGCCCGGCTTATTTTTATATATTTTTTGCAGTATTGGGAATTGAACCCAGGGGCATTTGACCTCCGAGCTACACCCCCAGCCCTATTTTTTATTCTTTATTTTGAAACAGGATCTCACTAAGTTGAGGAGGGCCTCACTAAATAGCTGAGGCTGCGGTGAACCTGCGATCCTCTTGTCTCAGCCTCCTGACTACTAGAATTATAAGCATGTGCCACCACGCCCGGCTCTACTTTTTATTTTGAAACAGGGCCTCACTGAGTTCCTGAGGCTGGCCTGGAACCTGTGGTCTTTCTGTTTAACTCTCCCAAGTACTGGGATTGCAGGTGTGCACCACCACATCCAGCTACCTGTGATGCAGTTTAGTTTAATTTACAAATTAGGCAAGGAAGAAATGAAAAAAAGCTAATGATAAAATATAACAATCATAGTAATATACTGTGAAAAAAGTTACATAAATGTGGTCTCTCTTTTGAAAAAGTCAAGGCAAATATTAATGTTTTTAAACTGCAGTTGACTATAGATATATAAAACTAGTGCCATGTAAAACAGGTACTATTGTCCCTGTCTATGTTGGTCCATCAGGGGTACAGAGTGAAAAAATTATATTTTTAAAATGGGATCTTTTAAGCTGGGTGTGGTGGTGCACTCTTGTAACCCCAGCATTTGGGAGGCTGAGACAGGAAGATCTCAGTTCGTGGACAGCCTCAGCTACTTAGTGAGGCCCTTTGCAACTCAGTGAGACCCTGTTTCAAAATAAAGAATAAAAAATAGGCGGGGGTGTACCTCAGAGATAGAATGCCCCTGGGTTCCATCCCAGTATTGTGAAAGAAAGAAAGAAAGAAAGAAAGAAAGAAAGAAAGAAAGAAAGAAATTTTTATGAGTTTTTTTTATTGAAGTTTTATTTATTTATTCAGTATTTTATTTATTTATTTATTTATTTATTTATTTATTTATTTGTGGTACTGGGGTTCCTGGAAGCCTTTCTCCCTCCGGGCTATACTCCCAGACCTATTTTATACTTTTTTTTTTTTTGGAAACGGGGTCTCTTAAGCCAGCGAGGCTGGCTTCGAACCTATGCGATCCTCCTGTCTCTACCTCCCAAGCATGAGGATTACAAGCATGCACCACCACGCCCGGCTTCAGTATTATTATGGTAATTATGGTACATTATATATAAAAATAAAGAATAAAAAATAGGGCTGGGGGTGTAGCTCAGAGGTAGAATTACCTATCATTTTTGGGGGAGAGGGAGTAGCACTGGGGATTAAACTCAGGGGCATTCTACCACTGAGCTACACTCCAGGACTTTTTCTTTTTTATTTCAAAACAGGGTCTTGCTAAATTATGGCATGCTAGTTGTCAAACCTGGGATTACAGGTGTTATGCCACCAAATCAAGCTATGTTATATATAATGTACCATAATAAAATACTCAATAAATAAGTAAATAAAATTTCAATTAAAAGTTTTATAAAAAAGATCTTTCTTTCTTTCTTTCTTTCTTTCTTTCTTTCTTTCTTTCTTTCTCTCTCTCTTTCTTTCTTTCTTTCTTTCTTTCTTTCTTTCTTTCTTTCTTTCGCGGTACTGGGGATGGAACCCAGGGGCATTCTACTCCTGAGCCACACCCTTGCCCTATTTTTTATTCTTTATTTTGAGACAGGGTCTCACTGAGTTGCCGAGGCCTCACTGAGTAGCTGAGGCTGTCCGCGAACCGTGATCCTCTTGTCTCAGCCTCCCGAATGCTGGGACAAGCGTGCGCCACCATGTCCGGCTTTTTTGTCTCATCTTGGTGATATTAACTTTGGTTACTTATATCATGTGGTGTCCACTAGGTCAGTCCATCCTAAAGTCATTAAATTTCCTTTTATAATTAATAATAATTTGTTGGGGCCGCTTGAGGCTGTTCCTCATCAATCTTTTACCTACAAATAAGCTTTAGCTTTCATTGGGGATTCTTGGCCAAATGGCTGTCACTGTGATGACTGCAAATGGCAATTTTCTAACATCATGATTTCACATAATATAGTTGGTTTTCTGCGGTAAGAAAGGGTTTCCTCTTCCAGTTCGTTGGGTAACTTGATCTATTATAATATCTATATGGACTCAGATTCCTACTCTAGCCCAAGATATCCGGTGGCAGCCCCTTCACTCCCCTTCCTCTATGCCTTCGCTGCATCTTCAATACTTTTCCCCCCGGCACGTCCTTGCTTTCTGGTAGAAGCCCCCTGTGCTTTTTCTATCCCAGACCTGAGACACTGACTTCTTCAATGAAAGAATCCTCTTCCCTGATTCCTTTGATTTTATCTTGGTACTGGGGATGGAACCCAGGGGCATTCTACCTCGGAGCTACACCCCCAGCACTATTTTATTTATTTTGAAACAAAATCTGTCTAAGGTGCTGAGGCCTGCCTTGGACCTTAGAGTCTGTCTCTTAGCCTCCCAGTGCTTGGATTACAGGCGCACACCACCAAGCCTGTCCTGATTCCTTGGAGTGGGTAATAGCATCGAGAAGCCAAGATTCGAGTACGAGGCATGTTCATGGCTGCTGTTAGGTCTTTACGGAGAGACCCTTTAAGCAGTCAAGAAAAAGAAGATAAATATAAGTATACACATCCATATGTGTCTATTTTTCTGTATTAAAAACTGTGAATTCAAACTAATACTTCTAATTCCAGTTCATCGGCACAGGGTTCATCTTCTGTTCTTCCTCTTTCTATACCTGGAACACTCTCTTCAGCGTGAGAAGCTTGACTTCCAGTCAATGTGATTAGCTATTTGCACAATCCTATAATTCACAGAAAGCAGATTTAGAATTGATAATTTACATCTCTATAACCCCCTACAAACCTATCTGGAATTTAATATTAATTATAGTTATTTTCATCTTTAGATAGCACACAGTTGAAGTTCTGGGTTCCAAAGTTACCCTGCTTAGTTCTTTTTTTTTTAAACAGTTTTTTTTATTGAACATAAATAGTATACATTTAAACTATATCTGATGCCCTCTCCCTCCCCCCCCCGTCCCCGTTTCCCCTTCCCCCCTCCCACCAATGGTTGACCAGGTTAACCATGTCATGTTCATAATTTTACACATGTTCAGATGTAGACCCTCATTAATCAAGATCAGCCTTACTCCTCTCCTATCTTTCCATTCAAACTTTGCTGATATTTCCCCTCCATTATCTGGAGTCCCACTGGTATCCTCTGTGTTTCCTAGTTTGGGCATATTAGAGGAAACATATGTACCTTCTCCTTCTGTGCTTGGCTGATCTCACTTAACATAATGTTCTCCAGGGCTTTCCATCTTCTTGCAAATGATATAATTTTGTTCTTCTTTATGGCTGAATAGAATTCCATTGTGTGTATTTCCCACAGTTTTGCTATCCATTCATCTGTTGATGGTGATCTGGGTTGGCTCCATATTTTGGCTATTACAAATTGTGCTGCTATGAACATAGGTATGCATATGTTGCTGTAGTTCTCTGAATTCGACCCCTTTGGAAAGATACCCAGGAGTGGTATAGCTGGATCATATGGTGGATCTATTCCCACCTTTCTTAGGAATCTCCACACAGATCTCCATAGTGGCTGAACTAGTTTGCATTCCCACCAACAGTGTAAAGAGTTCCTCTTTCCCCACATCCTCGCCAGCACTTGTTGTTGTT
This sequence comes from Muscardinus avellanarius, assembly GCF_963383645.1. Lineage (NCBI taxonomy): Eukaryota > Metazoa > Chordata > Mammalia > Rodentia > Gliridae > Muscardinus > Muscardinus avellanarius. Next base: position 74,897,257 of record NC_137790.1, on the reverse strand, counting down.
ACCCTGGTTAGTTCTTTTTTTAATCTTAAGTGTGGTTATGCTAGTCACTTGAAATATAGTTAGGCTAATTTGTTTCTCTTTGCAGTCTGTTTTAAGTTTTACCTCTCATCCTCATAGACTTGATTTTGTTTTGCGCATGTAAAATATTAATATGGTCCTCAAACCTAAACTATATGAAAGTGTATACTCATGTAAGAGTTCTTGAATGGATAAAATATTGGCTGATCTACTGCAGCACCTAAAAGAATCAATCTTTTGTAGTTTGCTTGTGTATTTATTTATTGTGGTGACGGGGATGGAGCCAGCCTTGGTCACGCTGGCTCTCCTCTTAGCTCCACCCCAGGCCTGCAGCTGATTTGTAACTGGCTCCTATGTTATTGTGGGGAGGGATTTAGGGTTTTCCTTGCTCCTGCTTGTATCAAATCCAGGTAGCCTCCTCGCAGCAGGCCTCTTTTCCTCTTTTTCCCTGTGGGAAAGCCCTGCCCTTGGGCAAGGAGACTTGGAGGGAGGGGAGGCCCCTATGCAGGTGGGCCTGGCCTTGCTGTGGGATCCTGTCTGTCACTTGTGGGATGGCGGCAGGCGTCTTGGCTCTGAGTTCTGAGGACAGAAGCTGCTCTTGGAGAAGAAGCTACCGTTGGCCCTGAGAGGCAGAACTGGGGGTTTCAGCTCAGCACCAGCGTCTTCACAGCCTCTGAGCGTCTCGCCACTCCTGGGGCTGTGCCACTGTGTGACCAGTTGAGAGGCACAGCCTTGGGCGAGAGTGAGGGCGCACAGGCGTGGGAGCACAGATCAAGCCTGCACGGACCCTGCGCTTAGACACTGGCTTTCCAGCTAGTTCTGTAGCAGAAAAGAGCCATGCTGCCAGGAAGGCCTCATGTTTGTAGGAATCTTTTTTTTTTTTTTTTGTATTGGAGATTGAACCCAGGGTACTCTACCTCTGAGCTATGCCTCCTTCCCAGTGCCTGCCTGCCTTCCTTCCTTCCTTCCTTCCTCCCCCCCTCCTCTCTCTTCTTTCTTTCATGGTACTGGGGATAGAACCCAGGGATTTCTACCTCTGAGCTCCACTCTCAGCCCAATTTTTAATCCTTTAGTTTGAAATAGGGTCTCATAAGTTGTGCAGGTTCTCACTAAGTAGCTGAGGCTGGCTGTGAACCTGTAATCCTCCTGTCTCAGACTCTCAAGTGCTGCGATTAAAAGCGTGCGCCACCATGCCCAGCTTATCCCTTATTTTGAAATAGGATCTCATAGAATAATTGAGGGACTTGCTAAGTTTCTGAGGCTGTCCTTGAACCTGTGATACTCCTGTCTCACCACCCCAAGTACTTGCCATTACAGGTTGTACCACCATGCTTGACATTTATAGGAATCTTTTTTTTTTTTTTTTTTTTTTTTTTTTGGTATTGGGGATTGAATCCAGGGGTATTCTACCCCTGAGCTACACCCCCAGCTCAATTTTTTTTTATTATTATTTTAAATTTTAAAACAGGGTCTCACTAAGTTGCTGAGGCTGACCTTGAACCTGCCATCCTCCTGTCTTAGCCTTTCAAACACTAGGATTACAAGTGTGTGCCACCATGCCAGGCCAATTGCCCAGGGAGCTGTCCAGGTCCTAATCCAGGGAAATCAGACTTTGATCTAATGGGGCCCTGCTGAGTTGGTTCCAGGTTTGATCTCTGTGGGGCCAGCAGCACACTCACGAGATCCCGAGAACAGCTAGAACTCCTGCTCCAATCGAGAGGGCTGCTCCCCACGGCACAGGTTGGGAGGGCTAGTGAGGCAGCTTCCAGAGTCAAGGAGTTGGCTGGGAAAAACAGAACCTACACTGAAGAATACTTCTCTTGTCTGCCTTCCAACTTCCTCGGAGAAATCTTCACCCACATTTAGAATCATCTGTGGAGTTTCAAGCTTACCCAGAGCCTTCAGAATTGTCATCTCATCTAAGTCTTACAGAAGCCCCCCACACAGGTGTCCAGCCATGCCGCAGCGTGCCCAGCTCTTGATCCTGTGGTGTGGCACAGGGTGTCTGTCCAGAGCCAGGAGAGAGGAATGAAACCCCCAGTGCCCCCGGGCCACAGTTCAGCAGCAGCTTGGGCTGCTCTGCCGTCTAATCCATAGTTAAGTAATTAGCGTTCAGAAGGTAAGCTGCTGCACATGTGCGAGGTGGAACCTGGGTAGAACCGCCCCTGCTGCTGCACGTTGGGGCCAGGGGCAGGCCATGTCTTGCTTTGACCCACCTGACCTGAGCGGGAGGGAGCAGCGTCTCTTACCCGCTGCCAGGAGAGGGGAGGTGTCATCTCACATCGCAGGTGTGCACTGAGGTCTGCAGGTGGCCCTTAGAGGCAGAGGCTCTGGGTTGGGCTCAGATAATCACCTCTGGCAGGACTTTTCTGGCTCTTACTCAGCTTAGCACATGGGTGCAAGAGAGTATTTCTTACCTGGTACTTTTTCCTTCCTTTTAGACTCTGCTCTCAAATGTTGGGAGATTCTCTAGTCACAGGACAAATACTGCTCTTCGAAACCCACCAGGTGGCCATGGTTCCCCTAGTGCTGGGTGTAGGCCCTGGGTGCAGAGGGCCAGGGTCTGCTTCTCAGCCCAGGGGCTTGTCGCAGTGAGCAGTCCACGCTGTGGTCACCTGGAGCCCTGCTCCTGTCGCTGCAAGCCTGCAGCCTGTCCAGCTTGTCCTCCAGGCTGTGGGTCTCCGGAGACAGCAGCGTGGCCCTGAGCATGCCTGGCAGTGCCTCTCCTGGGGACTGGTGTGCCCGGGAACCTCGGGGTCAAAGCCAGGCCCTCTCCGCCCAGCATCTGATGAGCAGGCACGAGAAGACCTCGTGGTGCTCTTTCACCTCCCGGTGACACGAGGCCAGCAGGCACCAAACCCGATTCTCACCAGTTACACTATTCTCAGGGTAAAGGGTTTCCTAAAGTTCCTACCGGCCAGGGGAGTCAAGTTCCCTTGGCTTCCCATTTGCCAGTAACCAAACAAAACAGCAGAGTGGAAAGCTGAGAAAACTCCAAAGGGCACGTTGTGGGCATGGCAGGCGTGTGTACAGTTAAGTCTAACCCAGAATGCTAGCGTTATAGAACCTAAAAGACTTAAATTTGGGGGGGAAAAAGAAGAAAAGTATAGGTTTTTCAGTGCTGGGGAAAGGACACATTCACAGCCAGGTGCAGGACGGAGCCCCGCTGAGGCACCCAGGAAAGCAGGGAGCCAGTCCTGCGCCTCCCAGGGCTGTAGTGAGGGCGGGTCAGAGGAGGAGACAGGCAGAAGCTGACCCGCTGTCTAAATTATTCCTCTCTTGTTGCTGATAGTTGCTGTCTTTACTGTTTTTAATAATAATGGGCCCTTGAGGAGCTCCTATAGGAAGCTGAGCACAAGCAGAGACAGGATGTTGGGCCGTGTCCTGAATTTTGAGATCAGGGTCTTGGAAAACAATCCTGTGTTCACCCAGCAGGCCCCTGGCGCTTCTGTTCAAGGACAGGCAGAGACTGAGTCTTCGCTCTGAGCCACAGTGGCTGCTGGCACATTTATTGACTTTCAGGAGGTTCTGCACTTGTGGTTTGTGAAAGACAGATGAACAGAAATGTACACAGATAAAAGAAGCTCCAGTTGGAGCTGAGAATGTAGCAGCCCGGACAAATAGGGACACCAGAGTCCCCAGACCATCTGCCCATGGCACAGTCACCATCCCTAATTATTCCTTGAGGCCCTTTCCCCTCTTCCTCCTTTCCTTTCCCCTCATTTATCTTTTTTACTTTGTTTTATAAACTCAGGGGCACCCTATCTCTGACATACACGCCCATCTCTGCCTTTATTTAAAGCTTATTTTGAAACAGGGTCTTGGTCTGTTGCCGACGATCTTGTTAAATTGCAAAGGTTGGCTGTGATCCTCCTGTCTCAGCCTCGCAAGAACTGGGATTTTACAAACATGCCACAACTCCCAATTTCCCTGGTGTATCATTTTCAATTAAAAATTAATTGACACATAAAACTTTTATAGCCAGGTTTGGTGGTTCACACTGGTAATCCCAGTACTTGAGAGGCTGAGGGAGAAGGATTGCAGGTTCGAGGCCAGTCTTAGCAACTTAGCAAGACTCTTAGCTACTTAGTGAGACCCTTTAAAAAAAAAAAGCTGGAGGTGTAGCTCAGAGATAGAGTCTTCCTGGGTTCAATTCCCCAGTAACACACACACACACACACACACACACACACACACACACACTTCACCAAACTTGCACAGATTTATGGGGTACAGTATAATTCCATACATGTATATAATTTGCAATGATCATATCAGGCTAATTAGCATTTCCATCTCCTTAAACATTGTCATTTCTCTCTGTTGGGAAACTTTGAACTCTTCTAGTTATTTTGAAATACATACTAAATTGTTGTAAACTATAGACACCCTTGAGGGCTGTGGAACACTAGAACCAATTCCTCCTACCTAACTGTATGTCGGTCCCATTCTCCAGCCGCCTCTCCTGTTCCCTTCCCCGCTCAGTCTCCAGCGCCCTCTGCCCACTCCGAGGCCCTTGCTGGGTCTGTGAGTGTGGGAGGAATGGAGGAGCAGCTGTGGGCATTCTCTTTTGTACTGAGCCAGCCTAGCTGGCCTCCACTTTGGCCCTATAGGGGGGCCATGTTCTCAGCCACTGAGGACCCCTGTCCCCGTGCCTCTGGATCTTAGACTTGCTCCTGCACTCTTGAGATTTCCTCTTTCTCACTGTGTTTACAGATAGTAGACAGGCCTGCCAGTTGCAGACTCTGCACACAGGCACTCTAAGCTGGGCGCGTCCTCTGCCCCACGCACCCTACCCACAGAGTCAGACAGGTTCCTGAAGATCCAGGCTGCAAGCACGAGTCCCAGCATGAGCTCCTTCTGGTTTTATTTAAGATCATGCTAATATTTCCACCAGCTTTTAGTCTTTTTAGTGAAGACTTTCTATTTGAGTGTTTATAAATGCCTTTGTTATTTTTGAATTGGAAAAACAAGCAGAGAATCTGTTGAACCAATTATTATGATGCTTTAAAATCCTAGGGCCTTAGCCGGGCGTGGTGGTGCACACTTGTAATCCCAGCATTCGGGAGGCTGAGACAGGAGGATCGTGGTTCGTGGACAGCCTCAGCTACTTAGTGAGGCCCTTCGCAACTTAGTGAGACCCTGTTTCAAAATAAAGGATAAAAAAATAGGGCTGTGGGTGTAGCTTGGAGGTAGAATGCCCCTGGGTTCCATCCCTAGCACCAACACACACACACACACACACACACACACACACACACACACAAATCCTAAGGCCTTGGAAAGCAAGGCAGCAGAGGGGTCACCATGTCGGTGTGCAGTCAGGAAGGCAGGACCACTGCAGATGTTTTAAACAGAGGGACTCCAATGCATAGGGTCGGTTACAGAGGCGTTGAATGGGCTAAAGGAGCAGAAGGCAGAAAGAAAGGCCATCCAAAGCTTAGCGACTGCCAGAAGCTTCCCTGGCTGCTAGGACTGAAAGGGAAAAAAGTATTTCCAGAGCTGTGACCGCTGCCTGAGCTGGCCGGGAGCCCACCTGCATGGACTCATCACAGGCAAGTCATGCCCGCAGAAAGCCTGGGAAATGTAGTCCACTGGGCAGCCAGAAGGAAAGGGGGCCAGGTTTGTTGAACAGTTAGTCTCAGCAGTCTCTGCTGTTGGAGAATCCAGTGGTAGTCCTAGAGAGAAAGAGAGAGGAGGAGGGGCCAAAGGCGGGGAGGAGGGAGGAAGAGAGGAAGACGCCCTGGCGGTAAGGTGGAGTGTGTTCAAGTTGGTCTCTACCCACCCTGGTTCACTTCCCTCTCCCTCTCCCTCCTCCCCGCCCACCCTGATGGCGGCTCCTGACTTCTGTGTGCTCTTGTCGGCAGGGGGTCCTGGCCCAGCCCCAGCCCTGGTGGAAGACCCAGATGTTCGTTTGGGAGCCAGTGCTGTTCGGAACCTGGGATGGTGTGTTCACGTCCTGCATGATCAACATTTTTGGGGTTGTCCTCTTTTTGAGGACTGGCTGGCTGGTGGTGAGTGTTGAGCTGGTGGCCCTGCAGTCCCTCATGGGCCGGTGACCGGGAAAGCTGTCACACTTGGCATTCTGCGGCACAGGCAAGGGATTCCTGAAGTACGGCTGCTCCCGAGACGCGAATCAGGAGCAAGCTCAGTGAGTGGGGGGCATTGCTTTTTAAGGAAGAATGCTGCAATCTGGGGCCTCTGAGGATCTCATGGCAGTTCTGCAATGAGTTTGACTGCATGAGGAAGTCGGGGCTGGGGCTGGGGATGCAGCTCAGTTGCAGAGTCCTGGATTCTATCCCTAGCACCGTTTATTTTAAAGTCAGGGTTCATCATGGGTGGGACTAGAGACGAGGCAGAGAGATCAGATGGGTGGCACTTTTGCCACTAGCTGTGACCGTCTCCAGCCCTCCTGGTTCTCTTCATCTCACCTGTGCCCTCCTAAAGCGCCAGCTCCTCACACACATGGCAACTTCTCCCGCCACACCTGACCCTGTTGAGACCACGCACACACAGCGATGCTCAGTCAGAGGTGTGGGCTCCCTGCTCCTGGGGTGGACTGCCTAGAACAGACCCTCCTGACGTGATTCTGGGGGTCAGTTCTTCTTCTGCACAGGACATAGGGCCTCTCCTTCAGGTCTTATGCAAAAGTGTCCTTCCAGGCTCATGTGTGCCCTGAGTGGGGTCCTCAGCCCCCACATCCTGCCTTCTCACACCACAGGGCTTCAGTAGACCACTCAAGCTGCCCAGAACAGAAGGTGAGCCAGGCTAGAATTAAACACCTACTGTGTGGGATTGCAAAACACCAGCCCTGTCCCCTCCTGGTGGGCAGAGTCACATAAGGAAAGATCTCAGTAGCATGAAGCCCCTGGGGTGGAACAAGCCAAGGCCCAGAGGTCACTGAGCTGTCCAGGAGGGCTTCCTGGAGGAGGTTAAAAGCCTTGAAGGGCACATTGGACTGGACAGGTGAAAGAGAGAGGGGACTGTTTGAGGTGTAGAATGTACTGGTCAGTATGCTCCAGAGAAACAGAGCCAGTGCCGTAGGAGATACGCACGTATCGGGTACACGGTGTCAAGTGTTGAGGCTGAAGACAGGACACTAGGGCAGGATTTCTGTGCTGCAGTGTGGAGGCAGAACGCTTCCTCAGGAAGCCTCAGTCTTTGTTCTTAACTCTCTTCGATGGATCAGAAAGGCCACATTAACGACATTATAAAGGGCAATATTATTTATAATCAATTGATTATGTTAGTCACATCTCAAAAAATACTTCTACAGCAATATCTAAACTAGCATTTGACTAAACCACTGGTCACCATAGTCTTGCCATGTTGACACATTATTAGCCATTCCATGAGATAGGGGATTGGAACACCACAGTGTGGGGTGTATAGAGTCTCAGCTCCCTGCGAGCCACCGGAGAGCCACACTTCCCCGCGCTCTCCTCGACCACCCCGGCTCTGACCTGGATGAGGCTGAGCATTTGTTTGTATGTATAGAAAGCTTAGGGTGGAGCCAGCATGGTGGCACATGTTTGTAATCCCAGTACTTGGGAGGATCTCGGGTTCATATGTGGCCAGCCTCAGCTAGTTAGTAAGGCCCTCTGAAACTTAGTAAGACAATGCTATTTCAAAATATAGAATATGCCGGGCGTGGTGGCGCACGCTTGTAATCCCCGCGCTTGGGAGGCTGAGACAGGAGGATCCCACAGGTTTGAAGCCAGCCTCAGCTACTTAGTGAGGTTCTCAGCAACTTAGTGAGACCCTGTTTCCAAATAAAATATAAAATAGGTCTGGGAGTATAGCTCGGAGGTAGAAAGGCCCTGGGTTCTACCCCCAGTACCACCAAAATAAATAAATAAAATAAAGAATAAAAATAGGGCTGGGATGTAGTTTGTAAGTAGAATGTCCTGGGGTTCAATCCCCAGTATCAAAAAAAAAAAAAAAGGCTTAGATTGGAGTCAACAAATTGGTGTTTATGCTGAGAATAAACTGTATTTATGCTAAAAATTTATGCCTCTCACAACTCCTGCCCCTCTTCAAATTTACAGAGACCCCCGATTGTCTAAACATGTAACCTCCAGCTCAGATGCCTCATCTCGGCAGGTGGTCTTAGGCTTCTGAGATGACCCCCGGGTTCCCTTTCCTGGGGGCAACCTCACTGCCCAGACCTTTCCAACCCATGATCAGAGGGGGCCCTTCCACCCGACCTCTGAGGCAGAGGAGGCCTGGTCAGGGATGGCCTGGGCTACCGGGGCTCTGCTCCACTGGTTTTAGAAAAGCCTATTCATAGCTGGGCATGGTGGCACACACTTGTAATCTCAGAACTTGGGAGGCTGAAATTGGAGGATCACAAGTTTGAGGACAGCCTTGACAACATAGTGAGACTCAGCAACCTAGTGAGACCCTGTTTCTAGCAAACAAACAAACAAAAAGTAAATAAATAGTGCTGGAAGTGTGACTCAGAGGTAGAGCTCCCCAATATCCCCCCAAAACATAGGTTCCATCCCCCAACGTGAAGGTAGTTTTATTTGTTATTGACTGTTGCATGGCAGATGACCCCCAGCACTGAGGTGACAAGTACGTGCTCGCTCACAGCTTCCGTGCTCAGCGCCCCACGCACCTCGATGGTGCTTCTTGACCCAGGCTCTCAGCAGGCTGCCGCCGAGCTGTCAGCGGGGCTGCGGTGCCATCTGAAGGCTGGGCCGGGGAGGCCGGGGAGCCATGGCAGGCCGTGGTCCCGCTCATGTGGCCTCTCCATAGGGTCGGCTCAGTCCAGGGCAGTCCACTTCCACCAGGGCGAGAAGTCGAAGGGAGGAGGGAAGACAAGCCACAGACTTTTAAGATCCTAATCTTGGAAGGGACACTCTGTCACTGCTGCAATAGCTTAGTCATTAAAATGAGTCACTACAGAGATAAAACAAGCAGCCTAGAATGAAAGTATGTGCATGTTTAATTTTATACTTCAGAGCTATTGGATAAACTGTAGCGAATATGATCATTTTGAGTGACTAATAAAATATTTGCATACTTTAAGAAAATGTGAGTCATTAGGTATAGCTTCAGCTCGGGGGCAGCGGATCACACAAGGGCGGGATGGCAGAGGCGGGGTCACTGGGGCTGTCATCAAGTCTGTCTTCAAGGTATCCACACAAATACCTTTTGCTCAAAAATGACCTCTCCTTATCAGCTGCGACATGAGTTTCACCTGAAAAATCATATTCGATCATGAAAACAAAGGCCAGTGTGGAATGCCAAAACTAAGACCGAACTTCTAGAAAATGGCATAAAATGAAAATAAGTAGAGACCATGTGAAAATGATATTTTCTTTTGGTACTCGAGCTTGAACCCAGGGGCATTCTACCTCTGAGCTATACCCACAGCCGCCCCCCCCCCCCAGAACTGGGGATGGAATTGAGGAACCTTATACCTCTGAGTTACACCTCCAGCCCTATATTTTATTATTTTATTTTGAAACAGGGTCTCACTGAGTTGCAGGGCCTCACTAAATAGCTGAGGCTGTCCATGAACCGTGATCTTCCTGTCTCAGCCTCCTGAACATTGGGATTGCGTGCATGTGCCACCACGCCCGGCTCACAGCCCTTTTTATTTTTTTGGTTTGAACCCAGGGTCTCACTAGTTTGCTGAGTCTTTCTAAGTTACTGAGGTTGTCCTCAAAACCTGCAACTGTCCTGTCTTAGCCTCCCAGGCACTGCGATAACAGGAGTGAGCCACCACTTCGAGCTCAAAATGATTACTCTAAAGAATAATCTGGAGATATTTATAATTTGGAAGATGGTAAAGTGGCCTTTCTGATGTGAAAGCTTAAAGATGTTGTTGGTACAGGATTTTTCTGTGTGTGTGTGGTACTGGGGGTGGATCCCAGAGGCTTTCTACCTCTGGGCTATACTCCCAGACCTATTTTATATTTTATTTTATTTATTTATTTATTTATTTATTTATTTATTTATTTATTGGTGGTACTGGGAGTGGAACCCAGAGGCCTTCTACCTCCAGGTTATACTCCCAGACCTATTTTATATTTTTATTTGGAAACAGGGTCTCATTAAGTTGCTGAGACCCTCACTAAGTAGCTGAGGCTGGCTTCGAACCCGTGCGATCCTCCTGTCTCAGCCTCCCAAGTGCGGGGATTACAAGCGTGTGCCACTGCGCCCAGCTGATACAGGATATTTTAATTTACATGAAGAAAAATTTACAAATATGAGCAAAAGAAGAAAATTGTCCTATAACATTTTATTAAAAGTGTAAAATCCACAAAATTAGTGACAAGCAGGCTCAAACGTCATACAGCCTGAGGACATCTGCCTCGGGGGAGCTGAAGCCGGCACGATGGGTGGAGTGGGCACTCTGGTTCACCACCAGAATCATTCATTGCTGCCAGCCCTAGAAATCACAGCGCTGTTCTGGGCCATCTGGCTGTCATTGGGTTTTCGTACACATTCCTACACAACTGTTAGCAGTCTTTTCCTAGAGGGAGCACACAGATATCCTTATGCTCCAGTCTAGAGTGCATAAGAAGGAGATTGAGTAGGTGGAATATTTATAAGCTGCACAATAATAATAATTAACAATAGCATAAGATTTATAGCAAAATGAGAATATAGCAAGTAAAGTTTAGCAAGCGTTGCTATGACAGATGGCATTCAGAGTGCATTAAATGTATTGGATCCTCTTAAGATCTAGCATTTCCTGACAATCTGTGAGATAAATATTATCAGTCTCTCTATTTTATGGAAGAGGAAACAGAGCAGAGAGGTGAAGCCGCAGTCACCGCGTTGATGAGGTGCCTGGCTGCCATGCGCCGCATGCAGACCCCTACCTCTGTGCATGCGTGTTCCATTCCAGCCGCCAGTGTGCCCTGATACCACCTCGTGACTGCTCACTTCTGCAGACAGCCCCCACCCATTTTGCTAAAAATTTGTGTGGGAGCTCGATGTGGTGGTGCACACCTATAATACCAGTACTTGGGAGGCAAGACAGGAGGATCTCAGGTTCAAGGCCAGCATTAGCAACTTTGGGAGGTCCTGTTTCAAAATTAAAAAAAAAAAAAAAATAAGGGGCTGAGTATATAGTGGTGCGCCCTTGTAATCCCAGTACTTGCGAGGCTGAGACAGGAGGATAGCAGGTTTGTGGCCAGCCTCAACTATTTAGTGAGGCCTTCTACAACTTCTTGAGACCTTGCTTCCAAATAAAAAATGAAATAGGGCTGAGGATGTAGCTCAGAGGTAAAAGGCCCCTGGATTCCATCTCTAGCATCAAAATATAAAAATTAAAAAAAAAAAAAGGCTGAGGGTGTAGCTTGGAGGTAGAATGCCCTGGGTTCAATTCCAGTACCACCACCAAAAAAAAAAAAAAAAAATGGGAGAGACTGGCATGAGTGATAGTGACTGCTGTCACGGTTACTTTGTCACAACCTAATCACATCCAGGGTCTCAGGCATGCTAGGAAAGTGCTCCAATATTGAGCAATATTCCAACCCATAGTTTGTTTTTATTCGGTTTAATTTCCCCCAAGGCGTTTAAGCTAGTTAATAAAGACACCCACAGTACTTCAAGCTAAAAATAACTGGAAACTCTTATGAGAGAGCACAGGTTTCAACAAGTGAGGGCAGAGTGAAGCTCGCTCACGGCACCGTCCCTCCCTGGGCCTACACGTGCCTCCTGAGCTCTTCCCGCAGGCAGGTCTCCCTGGCAGGTGTCTGCAAAGCCAGCTGAGCAGCATGTCCTCCCCGGGGGCCTTGCAGGGGACAGCGGGCACAGGGACTTTCTTCTCCTCTGTGCTAATATTGTAGGAGGTCTTTGCCGGGAGTGGGGAGGGGGGGGACAAGATTGGTCCACAGCCGGGCGTGGTGGCGCACGCTTGTAATCCCCGCTCTTGGGAGGCAGAGACAGGAGGATCGCGCAGGTTCGAAGCCAGCCGCGCGCGTTGGCTTAGGAGACCCTGTTTCCAAATATAAAAATGTAAAAATAGGTCTGGGAGTGTAGCCCAGAGGTAGAAGGGCTTCCAGGAACCCCAGCACCACCAAAAAAAAAAAAAAAAAAAAAAAAAAAAAGATTGGTCCACAGGATGTTTATAGTTATATAAGAATGCAAATATTCCTAAGGGTATTTGTATGAATCAGCAGGAATGAATAGGAATGGCGTAGAATGCTGGAACAGAAAGAGGGAGAGCAGAGCACTGTGCGGCTCCGACACCTTGACTCCGTGGGCTCCATCCCAGACCAACCCTGAAGCCGCAGACATCATCCGGGCAGGGGATCAGTGCATCCCTGACATCCAGCACACCTCTCCAGCTCACTTCAAGGCCACTCAGCCCTCCCCCTGGCTCTGCCACTAATTCTTTCTCCAGCACCTAGCTCAGGGAGCCTGGCCTTCCAGCCACCGCTGCCTCTCTGGCAGCGTGCGCACCCGCCTCCTTAGGAGAGCCGGCCCACTTCCTCCCCACGACTCTTGCTTTTCCCATTGACATGTGTCCGTCTATGTGTGTCTCTAAGCATTTGTGTGTGTTTATTCATTCAACATGAAGTGAGTACCCAAGGTGCCGAGGACGTGCTCAGCCCCAAGGGTATGAGGGGGTCCTGCTCGCCAACGCTAATAGCCTGGAAGTGGGGACTGACTTGGAAGGACACTTAGTATGACTCTAAGCACTGTGATAAGTACTAAGCCCTGGGTACTGGAGGAGCCCAGAGGAAGGGTTACAGGGACAGGCCTGGAGGAGAAAATCCTGAACACCGAGTCTTCAAGGATGTGTTGGAGCTAACCTGGCAAATAAGCAGAATGCGCAGAAAAAGGGTCGCAGGCAGGGCGGGGTGGGGTCATGGAGGGAGAGAGCTGCCAGGGTAGAGGCAGGGGTAACAGATTAGGAGTCGCCCATCCGGTGGACTGAGTTACTCTGACCTGACCCTGCAGAGTTTGAGGCAGGGACGCTCCGCTTGCCTAGAGCTTCTTGCTCAGCACCGGGGGCATCCTTTGTCATAGGTTTCCCCCAACCCCCCCGTGCCTCAGCCCCCACCTTCATTCCAGGCAGGGCTGGGGGTCCAGGGCGAGGGGCGGTGGTCCTGGCTCCTATGAGGGAGGCTTGGCTGGGCCTCGGCTCTCATCTGACCCTGTCCTTGTTGTTCTGCAGGGAAACACAGGTGTGCTCACGGGCATGCTCCTGGTGTCCTTTGTCATCCTCGTGGCCCTGGTCACCGTGCTGTCTGGCATCGGTGTCGGGATGCACGGCGGCATGGGCAGCGGTGGCGTCTACTCCATGATCTCCTCCGTGCTGGGCGGGCGGACGGGAGGCACCATCGGGCTGCTTTATGTGTTTGGACAGGTGAGGCTGCCGTGTCCCTGCCCACAGTCAGCTACTACCTTCTCCTCCCTCAGTCTACCAGAGCAAGAAGTGAGGTAGCAGACCTGCTCTACTGCCCAGCAGGCTGAGCTCCGGAGGAAACAGGCAGGGCCATGCCCTGGCCCCGATCCAGGCCCTGGTCCAGAGCTCCTGCCCCACCGCTCCCGCCTGGTGGATTCCTGGGTTTGGCCCAGCCCCATTCTTTCTGCCTTTCTTGAGGGCTGCGCATCTTAGTTACCGGAGCCCAGGTGGCAGCCTTGTGGCCTGGACCCAGGGCACCTTTGCACCAAACAGAGGGCATTTGCCTGTGCCAAGGAACTTTCCTGGAAGCAGGCCCCTCTCAACTGAGCTGGAGCTCTCAGAGAAATCTGATGGCTGGGGGTCATTGGCAGGGAGGCGGGACACTGTGTCTGAGGAAAATGCCGAGGGGGAGGCCGCCCCTCAGTGAGCAGGGGACCCAAGGCTGTGGAGCTAAAATGCAGGGCTGGTGACAGTGCTGAGGAGGTGAGTGCAGCCTCCGGAAGCGGGTCTTTGTGAGCATTTTTTGGACTGAAGAAGCTTTGATGATACCATAAAGGGTGGTGGGCGGTTGGAAAACAGCTTAAAGAAAAAGATTTGTATGAGGAAAGCATCAGTTTTGCTTTTTTTATTTTTAGGCAGTACAGGAAGGAATCTCAGCAAAAATACATCTGATTCTCTAACACCACAAAGCTGTGTGTGCATGTGGTGTAGTGTGTGGTGGTGTGGTGTGTGTGTGTGTGTGTGTGTGTGTGTGTGTGTGTGTGTATGCATGCATCTCTAGGACAGATGCATGGAAAGCAGATGAACTGTGACTGCCTGTCGGGAGTGATGATGCCGGTACGTGGGAGGCTGAAATAGGAGGATGACAGTTTCCAGGCCAGCCTCAGCAGCCTTGTGAGACGCTCAGCAACCCAGTGAGACCCTGTTTCAAAATGAAAATAAGCAAAAAGTACTGGGGGTGTAGCTCAGAGGGAGCATGTCCCTGGGTTCAATCCCCAGTAACACATGCAAGCACACACGCACATGCACACACATGCACATGCACACACATTTATTTCTGCTCTAATTCTTATTATTCCCTCCTTTCTGCTTCGAGTTTGGTTTGCTCTTCTTCTCTGGTTTCTTAGCGTGGTGGTTAGATGACTGACTCGAGCCCTTTCCTCCTCCAGGGCGTGGCTGGGGTTTCTCAAGTTCCCCATGCTGGGTTCATATCAACCCCTTAGCCCTCACCCCAGGGCACATATGCATTCATTAATTTTTAATAACCAATAGAGCACATTGTCTAGTTTTTGCTCTATCAGGGATTGGCAAACTTCTGTAAAGGACTAAACAGTAAATATTTTGGATTTTGTAAGTTGTACATCTCTGTTACAGCCACTCAGCTCTGCCAATGTAGTGCTAAAACAGCCATAGACAATATAAAATAAAGAGATACAGCTGTATTCCAATAAAACATTATTTATCAAAACAGGCAGCAAGCAGAATTTGGCCAGTGACTAGATTATTTATTTATTTATTTATTTTTGGTACTGAGGATTGAACCCATTGACATTCTACCTCTTAGCTACATCCCAGCCCATATATATTATTTATTTATTTATTTTTGGTACTGAGGATTGAACCCATTGACATTCTACCTCTTAGCTACATCCCAGCCCATATATATATATATATATATATATATATATATATATATATATATATATATTCTGGAAACGTGGTCTTCCTAAGTTGCCGAGGCTGTCCTTGAATCTGCAATCCTTCAGCCTCCCAAGTGCTGGGATTAGGCGTGGGCCAGCTTGCCGGGCCTTGCCCTAAACCTTAAGAGGTGCAAACACTGAGAATAATGATTCTGGAGGTTTGCAAAATGGTGTCATTGTTCTGCATGCTCCTATTAGCCAGCTGTACGTTACTGTGAGAAAATACCTGATGTAACAAGTTTAAAGAGGAAAGGTTTACTTTGCTCAGGGCTTTCAGCGGTGCAGTCCATGATCGGCTGGCTCCTTTGCTTCTGGGCCTCTGATGACGCAGAACATCATGGTCGGAGGCTGCACAGCCAGGGAGTAGAGAGAAAGAGGAGAGGAAGGGTCTAGGAACAGGAATTACCCCGTGGGGCACACCCCAGGGACCCCAGTGACCTTCTTCTTCCCCCAGGCCCCCTCCTAAGTGTCCACCACCTCCCAGTAATCCTATGTGCTGTGAACCGATCAGTGGACAGACCAGGCCCAGCCCTCGTGACTCTTTCGCCTCCCAAGAGCCCCACTCTGAACGTTGTGCTCTGGGGACCCAGCCTTCGACATCCGAGTCTCTGGGGGACACTTGCCATCCCAGCCCTAACACTCCCAAGCCTTCCTCCCTGGCTTCTGAGGCCTGGGCTACAGAGACTAGAGACCTCCTGCTCCCTGCTCCACTTGCCCGTGTGGGCCTGAGGGCTTCTTGGGAGTGGCTTAACTGGACACTATAATGTCCAGCTTCAGCCTGCATGAAGTGTCTAGAAGCATTGCAACAGCTATTGTGGTCCGTGCTGGACTCTGTACAAGCACAGTGGAAATTGGGAATCGGCTATAGACCCAGAGGTCTGGAGCTTCCTCATGGGAGTCAGCACGCACACGAGACACGCAGTCCATCAGCTTTGACCTAAGTCAGGGATTTGTGTCAGGAGGAGGCGGTGTGGAGGGACGGCTCCGGCCCCCTGATAAGGTATCCAAAGATGGAGAAAAAGGTCTATGAGCATGAACTGTGACTCTTTAAAACAAAATACCCTAGCCGGGCGTGGTGGCGCATGCCTAAAATCCCCACACTTGGGAGGCTGAGACAGGGGGATCGCACAGGTTCGAAGCCAGCCTCAGCTACTTAGTGAGGCTCTCAGCAACTTAGTGAGACCCTGTTTCCAAATAAAATATAAAATAGGTCTGGGAGTATAGCCCAGAGGTAAAAAGCCCCTGGGTTCCACCCCCAGTACCATCCAAAAAATAAATAAAATAAATAAAACAAAATACCTTAACTGGGCATGTTGGTGCGTGCCTGTAATCCCAGTACCTGGGAGGATGAGACAGGAGGATTGCAGGCTTGAGGAGAGCTGTAGCAAATAGTGCGACTCTTGTCAACCTATCAACCTAGCAAGATCCTGTTTCCAAATAAGAAATAAAATCAGACTGGCAGACCCTGAGCGTCCACTCCTGGTGGCTTGAATTCAGACCAGCCCTGAGCTGGCTCTGTGAGCCGGTGTGGGTGAGGGCCTTCCGTCCTGGGCTGCTTCCCTGAACACATTTGGACTGGGCTTCATCATGCCCCACCATAGTTTTTACGTAAACCTAATGGTACTCTCAGGATGCTTGCTCTTATTTCTTCTTTATAAAATTATCTTGTTTTACTTTGGTCCTAGGGATTGAACCCCAGAGTGTTCTATCTCTGAGCTAGACCTCCCAGCCCTATTTAATTTTTTTTATTTGAAACCGAGCCTTGCTAATTTGCTGAGACTGGCTTCGAATCTGGGATCTTCCTGTCTCAGCCTCCCAAGTACTGGGGTTACAGGCGTGCACCACCATGCCTGGCTCTACAAAATTCTTTTAAAATTGCAAAATGATATTCACCGTAGTCAGTTAACACATCGGAGATAATGGAAAGGAGACGTTCTCCCATACCTCGAGGTACCTGTGTAAACCACAGACAGCATTCTCCACTACTATAGCCACCCACTTGTGGGTTTTGAAGGACTCGCTTATTTTTATAAAAATTAGGATACATTTCATACTGTTCTGTTGTGTGAAGTCTCGCTTTCCAGTAAGTCACAGGTAGTCCTCTAGCTCAGGTCTTTTAACCATTATTAAGCAACTCCTACGCATGGGAGTTGCTTAACATTGTATACCATGAGCTTCCCAGAGTTGGGCAAGTTTCTGCTCTGTACTCTTACTGTCTTCTGTATGAGTCGTTTTAGTCCTTTTTCATTCCTAATAGTCTATATTTTTCATTCATTCTCTCTCTCTCTCTCTCTCTCTCTCTCTCTCTCTCTCTCTCTCTCTCTTTTCAGTACTGGAGATGAAACCCGGGGCATTCTTCCTCCGAGCTACACCCCCAGCCCTATTTTTTATTCTTTATTTTGAAAATGGGTTTCACTGAGTTGCAGAGGGCCTCACTGAGTAGCCGAGGCTGGTCGCACACGTGATCCTCCAGTCTCAGCCTCCCAGATGCTGGGATCACAAGCGTGCAACACCACACCTGGCTCACATTTTCTCTTCTTAATCAGGCTGCCAGGGGTTATCTATTTTATTAATTTTTTTAAAGGATTAACCTTTGTTTTTTGTTTTTTTCTCTTATTACTTTTCTTCCAGTTCATATTTCTCTATACTAAATGCCTTTTCACTCTATTTATGTTTATCTATTTATGACCTCCTCAGTTAATTTTTCCTTCCTTCCTTTCTTCCCTCCTTCCTTCCTTCTTGTGGTTAAACCCAGAGGCATTCTACCTTCTAGCTCCACCCATAGCGATTTTATGTTTTTGTTTTGAAACCCGGTCTTGCTGGTCGCTGAGAGTCTTGCTACATTGCCGAAGCCGCCTTGAACCTGCAGTCCTCCTATTTCAGCCTCCTAATTACTGGGATCACAGGCCTGCACCACCATGTCTGTCTTCTTTCTTTTTTAACTAATAGAAATATCTAGGACTAATTTTTCCCCCTTCGGAATACAAGTTTGGTTCTGTCTCTTGAGGTTCAGGACTCTCCTTTTCATCACTTTCTACGTAATTTGAAGTCTTGTTTTTTACTACTGGCTTTTCCCACGTGGGTCCAATTTATCTGTATTGCAGTTTCCCCCAGGCTGATTTGGAAGTTCTCCTGTGCTCAGTTCAGCTCGTAGTGGCAGGCCACCTTAGAAGCCATAATTAGGCTTGTATTTTTCTGTTTACTTATTTTACTTTTTCTAAACATCCCAACCAAGTCATACTACTTGCTAGATGCTCCCTGATGAAATAGGAAATTTCTTTCCACTCTTTATAGACACCCTCACCTCTAACCTCAAGCTCGTAGACTTTGAGATGATCATTTGATTTTGGACTGTTATTTCTTCTCCTTCAAGTCAGTCTCTCTGACTTCAAGATCTTTATTGACAACTTAAACTACAACTTTCCAGGGACATTGGTATCATTTACTTAGCATTAGCAAAGTATTTTAGAATATTTATAGCTGGCTACTGTTTCCTCTTTCATAGTGGCTGGGAATAATAATGTCATAATGACATGTCAACAGTTATCATTTCTGTAATTCTAACTGTGAACCAGAGATTGTTGTAGAACTTTACATAAAGTAGCTCATTTAATCCTCACACCAACCTGAAGTTAGGAGTCTTATCACCTGTGCTCTACAGGTTAGGGAAGGAGACACAGAGAGGTTGAGATACTTTCCCAAGTCACACAGCATTTGGCCTTTCTCTGGTGTCACAGTCGACGCTGCTAATGACCCAGCCGTCTTCAGCATCCCAAGGAGCCTTCTCCCCTTGCCGACATCTTTGGGCTTACAAACATTTTAGGTGCAAACCTGAATGAGAGGCTCTGCTGAAGTTATTGGAAACATAAGGCAGTATTTACAGCGTGGCCTACCCCTTTAAACACAAAAATTCTGCAGCTAGGGAAAAAAAATCAGTTCGGACGCTCCAGGTGCAAATGATCACGGTCAAGTTCTGGGGTCATCCTCTTCACATCGGAAACGCGGGGCACCAGGGAGGCGAGGTCCACGCACACCATCATTACTACCACGTGCTCATCGTTTACTTTTTAAACTCAGATAAATCTGGCCGTAAAGAGTCCCGTTGACCTGGCCGGATGCTGTCGAAATAGCATCATTACCACCAGCACGCTCCTGGGGGGAAGCTAAGAGGAAGTCTGAGTTCTGAGTTGAATGTTGGAAAACAGGTCAGTCTCTCTCTTTCAGAGATGATTGTACTTTCCATTATTCCATTATTTTTTCTCTTTCTTTCTTTCTTTCTCTTTCTTTTTTTTTTTTTTTTTTTTTTTGGTACGGGAATTAAACACAGGGACATTCTATCCCCAAGCCATACCCCCAGCCCTTATTTTCTAATTTTTTTGTTTTGCAACAGGGTCTCACGAGGTTGCTAAAAGTCTCACAATGTTGCTGAGGTGTCTTTGAACCTGTGATTGTCTTGTCTCAGCTTTCCATGTACTGGGATAACAGGCATGCACCACTATGCCCGGCTCACAGTTCTAGTGTGAACAGAAATGCCCATTATTATGGGGGCACTGGAATAACTATTTAAGCGTGTGAATTTGTTGGAACATTGAGAAAAATGTCATGTGCCTGATTACAAAGTGAGCCGATCTCAGTGAAGGTAGGGCCTGTGCGTGAGCTCCCTCAGATACAGAAGCTTCCCTCCTTCCTGGCCTGGACACAGAAGGCCCGGGACTTGATGATGCCTTTTTCCCAAAGTGCATTTTATAGTCAGCATATCACAAAATATTCATTGAATGCTGGTGACATACTTAGCAAATGCGCAGTATTTGAAGAGATGCAAATCAACATAAAATTTTTATTTTTAAAAGATGTTCACAGAGCCGGGCGTGGTGGTGCATGCTTGTAATCCCAGCATTCGGGTGGCTGAGACAGGAGGATCGCAGGTTGGCAGCCAGCATCAGCTACTTAGGCCTTCTGTAACGTAGGGAGACCCTGTTTCAAGTAAAGAGTAAAAAAAGAATAAAAATAGTATAGAGATGTAACTCAGAGGTAGAATGCCCCTGGGTTCAATTTTCAGTACTGAAAAAAAAAAAAAAAAGAAAGAAAGAAAAGGAAAAGAAAAGATTTTTGCCTTGTCAGACATGGTGGCACAAGCCTGTAAGTCCCAGTACTTTGGAGGTTGAGACAGGAGGATCAAAGGTTCAAGACCAGTCTCAGCAAACTAACAAGACCCTGTTTCAAAACAAAACAAAAAGGGCCTGGGAGTATAGCTCAGAGGTAGAATGCCTCTGGGTTCAGTCTCCAGTACACACACACACACACACACACACACACTCACACACGATGTTTGCATTCTTGGTAGTGATTTGGGAGACAGATACATGGAATGATAATAGAATATGGACCTAGATAGATACTCTGTTGTGTGGCGTTGGCAGTTAGCATATTTATCAGGAAATGGGAATGAGGAGAAGCTTCATGACAAAGCACAGCTGGGGCGGTGGTGACGAGAGTGGCCAGGGCTGCTGGAGGGAAGGGATCAGCCTGAGGACTGGCCGCGGCTGAGGACTGCGCCTGCTGAGGCTGGTGCTATTTTCAACTATTTTATACATTACATTTTTTTTTTTTTTTTTGGTGGTACTGGGGTTCCTGGAAGCCCTTCTACCTCCGGGATACACTCCCACGGGCTACACTCCCAGACCTATTTTTTTTAACATTTTTATGTGGAAACAGAGTCTCTTAAACCAGCGAGGCTGGCTGCGAACCAGCACGATCCTCCTGTCTCCGCCTCCCAAGCGCGGGGATTACAAGCGTGCGCCACCACGCCCGGCTACATTACATTTAAAATGCTTTAAGCTGGGCGTGGTGGCCCACACTTGTAATCCCCGCGCTTGGGAGGCTGAGACAGGTGGATCACACAGGTTCGAAGCCAGCCTCAGCTACTTAGTGAGGCTCTCAGCAACTTAGTGAGACCCTGTTTCCAAATAAAGTATAAAATAGGTCTGGGAGTATAGCCCGGAGGTAGAAGGGCTTCCAGGAACCCCAGTACCACCACCACCAAAAAAAAAAAGCTTTAAAATAAAACTTATGACTCTCAGACAAATATCAAGTATATGTGTGCCAAGGATTTTTTTTTAAACTTGTGAATTAGCTGAAGAGTCAAAAAGAGCCGTGAGTGGTAGGCGTGGACACTCGGTGGATAGAGATCCAATCTACAAATCCACAGTTAGGCAATTTAATAAGTAAATGTGAGGATAAGCTTGCTGGGGTAAATATAGAATGAGGTAATGTCTTACTGAACAACAATCTCTAATCTTTTGAAGTATCTGTTCCCCTGGACAGAAGTTATTTGAATCTCTACTGGGAAAAAATGCATAAGTTAACATGTAACTTTACTAAGTGGGATTCTGTCATACAGCCAATCAACAGCATGCAGTGAGCAAAGTACATTCACCTGGACAGTCCTTGGGTGGCCTCTGTCACCCATGACATTGAAAAGACATGCCCGCTTTAGATAACTTAAGAAATAATACTGACCTAAAGAAACGCAGAGGATACTGTTTTGCTCTGTGCTCTGAAGATGGGCCTCCGCGTGTCCTTGTTCTAGATTTAGGGCTTGAATAATGCAGAGGGAGAACTCCAAAGGCCTCTCCAGCCCAGACCTCTCGCCCACAGAAGCAGCCAGCTCTCTGCTTGGGCTCTACGCTCACCCTCCCTTTGTCAAGACGAAAAGAGCAAAAGTGGGGCCGTGGCTGACTCCGGGGCAGAGGGTCAGGTGCTGGGCCTCTGTGCCGTGCCACGTTGTGCTTGTCGGGTGAGCAGGACCCTCGGGCCCCTGACGCTCGTCTTTGTGCCGGCCCTTCCTACCTGGAACTGCCGGGCAGTGTGTTGCAGGTGCCATGTACATCACCGGCTTCGCTGAGTCCATCTCGGATTTGCTGGGCCTTGGGAACATCTGGGCCGTACGAGGAATTTCAGTTGCGGTGCTTCTGGCCTTGCTGGGGATCAACCTTGCTGGGGTCAAATGGATCATCCGCCTCCAGCTGCTGCTGCTGCTGCTGCTGGCCGTGTCCACGCTGGACTTTGTGGTGGGCTCATTCACCCACCTGGACCCAGGTGAGCCCTGCCCATAAGAGTCCCACATATGGCCTATTGATAGGTTTACAGTGCTTTGTAGATGTTAATAGGTGTGGGTTTGGAGCTGACCCTCCTCTGCAGGTGTGCCCACAGGTGAGTGGGTGTGTGTTGGTGCAGGTCATGGGCCAGAAGCTGTCTTCATACACACACATTTTCATTTCACACACTTTCCATGTTTCTTTTCTTTCTCTTAAAAGCAAAATCCCCAAATGTAAAATTTTTAAGAAGCAGAAATAGATGGATATGGATCAAATTCATAACTGTGATTGGACGACGAGGCACGAAATAAATATGGGGGTATAGAAGAAAAATAATTTTATCTGTCGACCTCTACTTTTTTTGTGTGGTACTGGGGATGGAACACAGGGGCGTTCTACCTCCGACCTACACCCCCAGCCCTATTTTTTATTCTTTATTTTGAAATACAGCTCACCGAGTTGCAGAGGGCCTTGCTAAGTAGCTGAGGCTCTCCTTGAACCGTGATCTTCCTGTCTCAGCCTCACAAATGCTGGGATTACAAGCTTGCCCGGCCACCCTCTACTTTTTTAAAGGACGTTGTCTAGAGTGTGTGAGGCTCTAGGTTTAATTCCTGCACTGTAAAACTGAAAATAAATAAATAAATGACTCGATATAACAATATTAACAATTGTTATTTCTGGGAGATGTGGACAAATATGTTTGGTTATTTATAGTGTTCTGTACAAAATTATTTTTCAAAATAAAAATATGCATCTATTAACTAAGCTGAAAGGAAATCAGCCACCTGGTATGACTTTATCCCCTTGGAAGTGGTATCATATCTTTGTAATATATCTATCACTGATGAATCTCACCCTGGGTTTTCCTCAGCCTTGAGGATGATCTGCAACTCGAATCCTGAATCCTCAGGCGCCGAGCGAGAAGCTCCTACCCAGAGCATGTACAGCTCTGCAGCTTTCTGATTTGTGCTATTTGGCATCGAAGCCAACTTTGTTTCTCTCCAAAATGCGGTGCTATTCTGAGGGTACTGAAGAAGAAAGGCAGCTGCCTGTCATCCCACACTTTAGGGACTCTGTCTTGATATGGCAGTTGTCACCAGGCATCTACACCAGGCTGTGGATGAGAAAGGAAGATAGAGCCAACAGTGTTGTTAAAAAAAAATCTACATACGAGACGTTCATGCTTGTAATCTCAGTACATGGGAGGCTGAGACAGGAGTATCACGGGTTCAAGACCAACAGTACATGGTCATTTAGTGAGGCTCTCCTTCAAAATAAAAAAACAAACTAGGGCTGGGAGTGTAGCCTAGAAGTAGAGCACCCTTGGGCTCAGTCCCCAGTACCAAAAAAAAAGAAAGAAAGTAAATCTCAGCACAGACAATTACCTGTAGAGATGGTGGCGGTCATGGTGGTGTTAGTGACATGGTCTGTCTTTATTTAGTCCTTATCATAACCTCTTGAGATAAGAACAGCCATATGGTATAGGTGAGAAGTCGAGGCTCAAAGATGCTACAGTTTGTGGTGCTGCTGGGCTTTGAAACTAGACCTATTCGGCTTTGCCGCTGAGCCTTTCCCTGAGGTGGGAAGTGGCCCGTGTCCTTGTGGCAGCAGCCGCTTTGCCCTTTCGGGGCTGCTCCTGACGCTTGTTCTAAGCCACCTTGCCTTTATCACAGCACTGGTGTAGACAGGTTGGGATCCAGTTTGTTGTACCCACCTGCCTTATCTCTTCTTTGGATGTTATAATTTTCTGCTGGGAAATTGTCATGCTCCTCAATTCTCTGAATGCCTGGTACCCTCTGGCATCCCGGGTCCTTCCCCAGAACCTCCAGACCACCCCATGATCCGGCGTGTAAAGGTTAGTTCTACGGCAGACCACCCCAGTGCTGAGGCCCGCGGGGTCCACGTTGCTGCCTGATCCCGCAGCGTGCTGACTGGAGCATCTCCATAGGGGGAAGAGCTGATTGCTTTCCCTGGCCTTGGACCATTCTGCAGAGATGGTCCCCCACTGAGAGAGACGTACTGGCTTTGGGCCACCAAACTGTCCAGAGAACTGTCCACGCCGGTCCCCGATTGCCCGGGCCTTCCCCCTGCACAGATGGTTACTGAAAGAGCAGAAGTAGTTAAATTGCAGGGTAAGGCTGCTGGCCTGTTTGAAATCTCACTAGACTGATGCGTTTTCCTCCTTCTTGATTAGAAGTTTTCTTGGCTCCTCTTCTAAGTTACTACAAATATTTCTCCTTCCCTCTGGTCAGTGCATTAGCAGGGTACAGCGTGAGCGGAAATTTGTTTTCAATTATTTCCATAGCAACGAGCCCCTCTAGAATCTGTTTTTGGTATCATCAATGTTTTATATGGGGCTATTTTCTTTGTGGTTAAAAATTCAAACTGAAATCAGACTCTAAACCTGCAGAATGGATTTAGCAGAATGATTTCAACTATTTTTTTAAAGATACATATGTAGACATTTGAAAAAAGACTGGAAGGAACTGCCTAAGAGTAAACTGATTGTCTACCTGTTGAGATTATGTGCGGTGCTTGACGTGTGTGTGTGTGTGTATGTGTATGTGTGTGTGTGTGTGTGTGTGTGTGTGTGTGTGTGTGTGTGTGTTACTGGGGATTGAACCCAGGAGCCTTCTACCTCTGAGCTACACTTCCAGAAGTAAGTTCGTGCGCCACCACGCCCGACACTTAAGAGATGTTTTTGAAGCAGCATCAGGTGTACAGAGACTTTCGTAGATAATGCATAGAGTTTGTATATGCCCCTTCTTTCCATCCCCCTGCACAGCTTCCCCTGTTATTAATATCTTGCATTTGTGTGGTACATTTGTTACAACGAAAGAATGGATATTGACATGTTATTTTTAACTAAAATCCATAGTTTAAGGTTCATTCTTGGTCTTATACATTCTGTGGGTTTTGACAATATGTAATGCAAACGGTCACAATCCAGTATCACATGGAAAAGTTTTACTGTCCTCAAAGTCCCCTACGCTCCACCTGTTCACCCCCAACTCCTGCCCACCACTTGCTTCTTTCTGCCTCCATAGTTTTGCCTTTTCTGGAATGTCATGTAGTCAGAATGACACAATCTTAGATTGTTGTTCTTATTGAGCTTTCTGAGTCCCTTATATATTCTGGATCTAGCTTTATGTCTGATGAATAGCTGCCAAATGTTTTCTCCTGTTGCGGGTTATCTCTTCTCTGTGCTGACTGTTTCCTTTGCTGTGCAGAAGCTTTTTAGTTTGATGTCATCCCGTTTGTCAGTTGTTTGCTTTTGGTTCCTGTGCTTTTTGAGTTCTATCCAGAAAATCACTTTCTATATCAATGTCTCGAAGTGTTTCCCCTGTGTTTTCTTCTGGTAGATTCAGCGTCGCAGGTCTTACACTTAGGTCTTTGATCCATTTTGAGTTGATTTTTGTATGAGGCGAGACGGGGGGGTCAAGTTTTAGTCTTCTGCATGTAGACATCCAATTATACCGGCAACATTTATTAAAGGCACTGTCCTTTCTCTAGCATACGTTTTTAGTGCCTTTGCAGAGAATCAGTTTGCTGTAGATGCATGGGTCAATTTCTGGGATCCCTATTCTGTTCCATTGATCTATGTGTCTGTTTAATACCAATACTATGCTGTTTTGATTGTTACAGCTTCCGTGTGTGTGTGTGTGTGTGTGTGTGTGTGTGTGTGTGTGTTACCTTGGACTGAACCAGGGCATTCTACCTCTGAGCTATTCTTCAACCCTATTTTTTACTTTGAAACAGGGTCTTGCCAAGTTACTGGCCTTGAACCTGAGTCCTCTTGCCTCAGCTTCTCAAGTACTGGGATTCCGCGTCGCCTGGGCCACTGCACCCAGCAGATTTCTAGTACGTTTTGAAGTCAGGTGGTGTGCTCAAGATTGCTTTGGCTATTTGGGGTCCTTTGTTGTTTGTTCCATATGAATTTTAAGCTTTTTTCCTAGTTCTGTGAAGAATGTCATTGGTATTTTGATGGGGATTGCATCAGATCTGTAGGTTACTTTGTGTATTATAGGGGTGTGTGTGTGTGTGTGTGTGTGTGTGTGTGTGTGTGTGTGTAGTGTTATACTGGGAATACTGAACTCAGGGGCATTCTACCCTAGGCCTTTTTATTTTTTGGTTTGAAACAGGGTCTTGCTAGGTTGCTAATGGTCCATATTTCTGAGGCTGTCCTCAAACAGGCCATTCTCTTGTCTCAGCCTCCCAAGTACTGGGATTGCAGGTGTGGGCTGCCATGTCTGGCTCAGTACAGACATTTTAGCAACAGTCTCTTCCCATTTAGGAACACGGGAGAAGTCAGGGTCTCACTAAGTTGCAGAGGACCTTACTAAGTTGCTGAGGCTGGCTGCGAACCTGCCATCTTTAGGTCGCTATCCTCGTTTCCCAAATGCTGGGATTACAGGTGTGCACTGCCACACCCAGCCCAAGAGTGCTCTGTATATTTTATTGCACAGGTCTTTCACTTCCTTGGTTAAATTTGTTCTTAGGAAATTTATTTTTTGTAGCTATTGCGAATGGGATTGCTTTCATGATTTCTTAGTGAATTCATTATTGGCATATAGAGTAGAAGTTTAATGTTTTACATTTCAATCTATGACCCATTTTGAGTGATATTTTGTGATAGATGTATCTAGATTATTTATTTGTTTGTTTGTTTGTTTACATGTTGATGTCCAGTTGTTCCAGAACCATTTGTTGACGAGTCTCTCCTGTCCCCATTGAATTGCCTTGGCTCTTTGTCTGTGGCCAGCTGGCTGCGTTTATGTGGGTCTATTTCTGGTTCTCTGTGCTGTTCCGTTGACCTGTGTGTCTATTTTTTTCCACCCATGCTGCCTTCATTATTATTGCTGTGTAGAAGTCTTGCTGTTGGGTAGTGCCTGTCCTCTGACGCTGTCCTTTTTCATTAGTGTTAATTTTTTTTGTGTGTGTGTGTGTGTGTGGCACTGGGGATGGAACCCAGGGGCATTCTACCTCCAAGCCACACCCCCAGCCCTATTTTTTATTCTTTATTTTGAAACAGGGTCTCAATGAGTTGTAAAGGGCCTCACTAAGTAGCCTAGGCTGGCCAAGATCCTGTGATCCTCCTGTCTCAGCCTCCCAAGTACTGAGATTATGAGCGTGTGCCACCATGCCAAGCTTAATGTTACTTTATAGATCAGAAAAAAAAATAAATAAACTTAGGTTGAACTTTATTTCTTTTCCTTTATTTAAATATAGAAAACACTAACATCCTAAACAACTCTGATATATGTAAGGGGAAAATGCAAAGAATAAAGTTAAAAAAAAAATGAACTTGGAGCCAGGTACGGTGGCGCATGCTATAATCCCAGTACTTGGGAGGCTGAGACAGGAGGGTGGTAGGTTCCAGGCCAGCCACAGAAATTTAGAGAGACCCTCAGAAACCCTTAGCGAGACCTTATTTCAATATTTTTTTAAAAGGGAGGGCCGAAGGGTATAGTTTTGGAGGTAGAAATGCCCCTGGTTTCAATTCCTATTACAAAAAAAAAAAAAAAAAAAAAAAAAGAAGCTGGCTGTGGTGGTGTATTCCTGGAATCCCAATACTTGGGAGGCTGAGAGGGGATCACAGATTTGAGGCTAGTGTGTGGTAACTTAGTGAGATCCTGTTTCAAAATAAGAAGGTCTTAGCCCTTAGCTCAGTGGTAGAATGCCCCAGGGCTCAATCCCCAGTACTGTAAACAAACAAACAAAACATTCGTTCTTCAGCCCATTTCCCCCTCCTTCTCTCCAGAGGGAAATTGGCATATATGTTAGTTATCTATTGCTGTTGAACAGAATTCTTGAAAATTTAGTGGCATAAAGCATCAATGGACCCATACTATCCCCAGCCTTTGCTGTGGGCCATGGCGTAGCGTGACTCAATGGTGGCTGTGGCTCCGGATCCCGTGGGAGGCCCCATCTGGTCAGCAGGCTGCAGTCATGGCTGGGGCTGGCGGCCCACTGACAGGCCGGGGTGGTGGCCAGGAATCCTCAGAGCTTTTCCTCATGCTACTTGCCTGCGAGCTGCTTCAGTGTCCTTGACAGGGCTGACGATGCTCTCATAGCAGTCAGGGAGAGACAGAGAAGGTGGGAGCTTCTCAGGGTC
Source organism: Muscardinus avellanarius (assembly GCF_963383645.1). Classification (NCBI taxonomy): domain Eukaryota; kingdom Metazoa; phylum Chordata; class Mammalia; order Rodentia; family Gliridae; genus Muscardinus; species Muscardinus avellanarius. The sequence continues at coordinate 74,868,952 of NC_137790.1, read as the reverse complement.
TATCTAGACCCAGAAGCTGTTGTCATCTGTGAGTCACGGGATCCTGAGTGGGGCTCTTAGGCAGAGGGAGGGGAGTAGCTTCCACCTTTTGAATGGAGACATTTCAAAGGGCTTGACACTTTTTTTTTGTTTGTTTGGTGGTTCTGGGGTTCCTGGAAGCCCTTCTACCTCTGGGCTACACTCCCAGACCTATTTCATACTTTTTTTATTTTTGGAAACAGGGTCTCTTAAGCCAGCGCGGCTGGCTTCGAACCTGTGCAATCCTCCTGTCTTTGCCTCCCAAGAGCGGTGATTACAGGCATGTGCCACCACGCCCGGCGTTTGACACATTTAAAATCCAAAATAAGCTGGCTGTGATGGCTTATTCCTACATCATCCTAGTAGTTGAGAGGTTGAGACAGAAGGATTGCAGGTTCAAGGCCAGCGTTTAGCAATTTAGGCAGTCTCTCAACATTCTAGCAAGACCCTGTTTCAAAACAAAACAAAAGAAAACAAGCTGGGCGTGGTGGCAAACACTTTTAATCCCCTGCGCTTGGGAGGCTGAGACAGGAGATTCACGCAGGTTTGAAGCTAGCCTCAGCTATTTAGTGAGGCTCTCAGCAACTTAAGTGAGACCCTGTTTCCAAATAAAATATAAAATAGGTCTGAGGGTATAGAAAGCCTCTGGGTTCCACCTCCAGTACCACCAAAAAAAAAAAAAAAGTTCTGGGGATGTTGCTCAGAGGTAGAATACCCTGGGTTCAATCCCTAGAACCACAAAAAGAAAGGAAGGAAGGAAGGAAGGAAAGAAAGAAAGAAGGAAGAAAAGTAGTTCATTTTAGCCGGGCGTGGTGGCACACGCTTGTAATCCCAGCATTCGGGAGGCTGAGACAGGAGGATCGCGGTTTGCGGACCCTCAGCTACTTAGTGAGGCCCTCTGCAACCTAGTGAGACCCTGTTTCAAAATAAAGAATAAAAAATAGGGCAGGGGGTGTAGCTCAGGGGTTGAATGCCCCTGGTTTCCATTCCCAGACCCGCGCGCACACACACACACACACACACACACACACACAAAAGTAGTTCATTTTAAAGCCAAAACAAAGCCGGACGTGGTGGCGCACACTTGTAATCCCAGCATTCAGGAGGCTGAGACAGGAGGATCCAGGCTCACGGACAGCCTCAGCTACTCAGTGAGGCCCTTTGCAACTCAGTGAGACCCTGTTTCAAAATGAAGTATATAAAAAATAGGGCTGGGGGTGTTGCTCAGAGATAGAATGCCACTGGGTTCCATCCCCCAGTACTGCAAAAAAAAAAAAAATTCAAAACAAAAACTTTTAATATACTTAAATAAAACTGTATTTGCCTCTGTATTTGTAGCTTAAAGGTAAATGAATGTTTTTCATATTATAAAAAAACCCTTAAAATCTATAAAATGAAGAGCGAAAGTATCCTCCCCTCCTTCCATTCTCCCACTCTGGTACCCAGCAGGCATTAGATGAGCACGTGCCATTCTGGTCTGTTTTCTGTATGTTTACAAACACACCTGCCCATGTGCGTGCACACACACAACATGGTTCTCTGTGGAAATGTATTGACATCCGACATTGTTTTCCTGCTCTGTGACACGATGAGGACATTAGTGTTGGCAAGTTGAGGATCTTTATTATTTTTTTAATACCTACATAACATTTCATATTACAGATTTAAGGGCTTTATATTTAAAGATTAGTTACTGGTGATATTTAGATTTTTCTGGTTTATGGCCATTACAAATATTCCTGATGGGAACACACTGTAAATGTTGGAGCTTCTTTCTGCAGGATCAAGGCTTATAAATAGAATTCATTGGACAAAGGTCAAGCACATTTTAAATTTTAGTAGGTTTCCCAAATTGCTTTTCAATAAGGTTGTTCCATTTTGAGCCCCCCCTTAACAGTAGATAAGAGTTATTGATTTCCCCACATTTTGGAAAATATTGGCTAGGCTTGTTCTTTTATATTTCTGCCATATGATGGGTAAAAATATAATCCTCTTAATTTGCTTTTCTTAAATCATTAATGAGAGTAATTTTTATATTTTATTGACACGTATTTCTTTGAATTATCTATGATCTTTTCCTATTTTTCCCTTAGGTTATCTTTTTTTGTGTGTGGGGATCTGGGGATGGAACCCAGGGGCATTTGACCTCCGAGCTACACAGCCTGCCCTATTTTTTATTCTTTATTTTGAAACCGGGTCTCACTGAGTTGCAGAGGGCCTTACTAAGTAGCTGAGGCTGTCCGCGAACCGCGATCCTCCTGTCTCAGCCTCCCGAATGCTGGGATTACAAGCGTGCGCCGCTATGCCTGGTCTAGGTTACCTTATTCTTTAATGATTTATAGAAGATCTTCTACCTTATAAATTAATCCAATACAAAACAAGTATTTGTTAAGCTTTTATTAGTGACAGGCAATGCTTGTTTATATGTTGAAAAATTTCCCCTAATATGTCATTTATTCTTTTAAACTTGATTTTATGTGTAATGAAATAAATATATACATACATAAAACATTCATATTTGAGATGAATCGTTGTGCTCTGATTGCCTGTTTTCTTGTATACTTTCCAGATTTTCCTGAAATTAAACTTAACTCCATGTATTAGTTTCCTGGAGCTACCCCAACAAACTATTACAACCTTGGGATTGGAACTATTAAAGCAGCTAAGTTTATTCCCTAACAGTTCTGGAGGCTGTAAGTCTGAAATCAAAGGACTTGGTCAGGACCACCCCCTCTGAAGGACCCTACAGGACAGTTCTCTGAGCCTCTTCCAGTCCCTGGTGTACTCTTCAGCTGTGGTCCTCCTCTCTCTGCCCGGTGTTCATGTGTCCTTCTGCATCTCCTGTATGCGCATGTAGGGACAAATTGTCACTGGAAATTGGCCCAACATGGGCAATCCAGGAGTCAGAGGAGATATATTCATGAAAACAAGAACAGGATGTTTTGTGGTTCTGAGGATTGAACTCCAGGGCCTTCTTTCTCTTAGAGATACTCCCAGCCCTATTTTATTGTATTTTTAAGTTTTGAGACAAGGTCTCATTAAGTTGCTGAGGGTCCCAGCTAGGATGGAGAGATTTTTAAGGGGGAGGTACTAGGGAGGGAAACCAAGGGCATTGTACCACTGAGTGACACCCCCAGCCCTAATTTTTTATTCTTTAATTTTTGAAACAGGGTCTCACTGAGTTGCAGAGGGACTCACTAAGTAGCTAAGGCTGTCCGCGAACCATGATCCTCTGGTCTCCACCTCCTGAATGCTGGGATTACAAGTGTGTGCCACCACACCTGGTCCCCAAGGAAGATTTTTTCAATCTTTTTTTTTTTTTTTTTTTTTTGCAGTACTGGGGATGGAATTCTGGAGCATTCTACCTCTGAGCTACACTCCCAGCTCTATATTTTATTATTTATTTTGAAACAGGGTCTCACTGAGTAGCAAAGGGCCTCACTAAATAGTAGCTGAGGCTGTCTGTGAACCTTGATCCTCCTGTCTCAGCCTCCCAAATGCTGGGATTATAAGCGTATGCCACCGTTCCTGGCTTTTCTAATGGTTGAAAAGGGTCTCACTTGGAGGCCCTTAAGTATAACTACAAATGGCAGACCACTTTCCAAATAAGATCTCATTTATAGTTTCCTGGGGTTAGGACATGGACATATCTTTTGGAGGTTACCATTCAAACCATGGCATTCTCAACTGTGTATGTGCTACTGGGAATTGAACCCGGAGGCATTCTACTTCTGAGCTACACCCCCAGCCCTTTTTATTTTGAAACAGTCTCACTAAGTTGCTGAGGGTCACCTCCTCTGTGATCCTCATGTCTCAGCCTCCCCGCTACTAGGCTTATAGGCACGTGCCACTGCGCCCAGCTCTGTTTTTCTTTGATTTGCTTTATTTTTGTGTGCTTTGTTGCCATTTATAGAAAGGCTCCATAGAACTTTCAGACACTTAGGGCATTTCCCCCTCTGGTGTGTTCTCACTGGAGGGCTCTCCTCGCTCCTGGACGGGCCATCTCCCTGCCCGGGGCCCAGCTGCTGTGCTGGTACTCTCCCCCCCTGCAGTGGGGCCGCTCCCTGTGTCTGGGTCCCAAACCATCCTCTTCTGCCTGCGATAGAAAATACCACATTTCTGCCTTCACCCGAGATGGGCAGGGGATCTGGCGACCTAGATAGGGAATCATTCTCCCGTAGCATTTTGAAGTCATTAACGCTTCGTCTTCTGGCGCTTTCGGTGGCATGGAGGTTTGGCGCTGTCCTGATTTCTGTTCTAGGCAGGTGGCCTGTTGCTCCTCCTCCAAACATTCACTACCTTCCCTTTGTCTATGATGTTTCAAATTTCATAATGAACATTTTTATTTGTTGGTCTAGGCACTTTCAGTCTGGGACTTTCAATGATTTCTTTGATTATTTCTTCTATTTTTCTTTTTTTTTTTCTCCTTAATTCTGACTACAACAGCCCACCTTAACCAGAGTTTCGCTTTCCATAATTTTCTTACCTGCTGAAAATATTAAAGAGAACGTTTCAGAAATAAACGGTTCATAAGTTTTTGTAAACAATGTTGCATAAAAGTTCACAAGATTAATAATTATTCTATTATTGTTAATTTCTGATTGTACCTAACTTATAGATTAAATGCTGTCATAGTTATATGTAAGAAAAAACATAGCATACAAGGGCTTAGTAGTATCTTCAAGTTCAGGTGTCCACTGGGGGTCCTGGAACAATCCCATGAATGGGGGGACTACCATAGTTAGATGTTGGAACTCTTAGCTTGAAATTTCTGTTATTATTACTTTAAAAATCTTCTCTCTTAGGCCGGGCGTGGTGGCGCACGCTTGTAATCCCCGCGCTTGGGAGGCTGAGACAGGAGGATCACGCAGGTTCAAAGTCAGCCTCAGTTATTTAGTGAGGCTCTCAGCAACTTAGTGAGACCCTGTTTCCAAATAAAATATAAAAATAGGTCTGGGAGGATAGCCCGGAGGTAGAAAGCCTCTGGGTTCCACCCCCAGTACCACTCATCTATTTTTCTCTGATCTTATGGGAGAGCCCCTCGAATTTGTTTATTTCTTTGTATTGAACTTTTGGTGTTGGCTCGCCTTAATTTCCAAGAATTTTTTGGTCTCTGATTTTTTTATATTAAAATCACATCATGTTATTGTTTCATGAATATAATATCTCCTACTGAGTTTTTCAGACTGCAAAATATAAGCGTCTCATTTTCTTTTGAAGTTTTCTTTTTTCTTTCTCTTTCTCCCCCTACCAGGTTTCTCTTCTGTCATCTTTTTATTCTCCTCCTTAGTTGTGGACAGCTGTCTTCAAATGTCCAGTAGTCCTTGGTTATTGACCCATTTTTAATAACAAAGCACAAAAGGCTGGCTGAATGCTCTGTGTAGGACCCGAGTGGGCAGTTGTGGTGGGGTGGGGTGATCCTGTGTATACCAGGCTCTTTGGAAATAGCCAGAATCGTCCCTCAAATGTCTGCAGGATGGAAGCTCCGTTCCATGTAGTGATGATGGATGGTGGTGGAACCTGGAGGAGGGACCCGGTGGGAGGTAATTAGGTCATCGGTGGCACTGTTCTCTGAAAGGATGAAAGCTGGTCTTGAAGAAGGAGCTAATTTTGGTGGCAGTGGGTGGTTTTAAAGTGAGATCAGAACTGAGGGTGTAGCTCTGTGGTAGAATGCTTGCCTAGCATGTGTGAGACCCTGTGTCCAATCCCAACACTGTATAAACAAACAAACAACCCAGGAATGATAGTCTATGCCTTTAATCCCAGTTCTTGGTAGGCTAAAATTGGAGGATTTCAAGTTTGAGGTCCGTTTCAGCAATTTAGTGAGACTCTGTTTCAAAAAAAAGAAAAAGGCTGGAGCTGTAGTTTAGAGGTAGAATGCCCCTGAGTTTGATCCCTAGTACTAAACTAAGTTAATTAATTAAATTAAAAAATAAATACAATGAGACTGATCCATGCTCTTGGCCTCCTGTGCCTGCAGCAAGTTCACTTTCCATTTCTCTGTTATGTAGTGAGCCAGCCAAGGGGCCCTTACCAGAGGGTAAACAGATGAGGTCACCCAACCTTGTTTGTCAGCCTCTAACACTCTGGGCTAAATCAGTCTCTTTTCTTTATAAGTATCCAGCCTCAGCCTCAGCTATTTTGTTATAGCAAAAGAAAATGGATGATACAGTGTCTGTAGGTCTTTGCTCTGACGCAGTTCATGTTCTCCAGAGGAGAATTCTTCAGTCCCTTTCAGGGTCATGTCTGGCTGCCACAGTTCTGGGAGCGGTGGGGAGGGGACTAAGGGGCTGGGGTCTCACGGTTAGCATGCAGACTTTCATTTAGTCTGATCTTTATCTCCGGGCACATCCCTTCCTTGGCTGTATCCTTCCAGCTCAAGCGCTTTCTCTATGCCATCTCTCTCTGTCCTGTCTCTCATTTCATCTCAAACTGTTCATAACTGTGGGTTTTCCTCACCACGCCTCTTCCCTCCCCTCCCCACGTTTTGCCCTGCAGCCTGGAAGCAGGGGCCCCTCTTCTTTCTCCGCCTCCTGCCCTGTCTTTTTCAAAACAAGCTCCTTTGCACCAGACTGCAGACACAGAGCTTCACTGCTATAAAAAGCTAAATAGCTTGACAACTTAAACAAGGCACACTCGAGCATTTGTTTGGCTTAAAGCTCCTAAACCGCCACTCTTTGGCTCTTGTTTTTATTTATGTAAGATGAATGTCATGCCAAAATGATCTTATTGCCATGAAAGTCAGACAAATATAGAGGAAAACACATTCATAAAGTGACATGTGGCACCTTGTAATTCTGTGTTCTGCGTTTTCGAGCGATTCCAGGAGTGTCGGAGCTCAGCTCGTTCTGTGCTTCCCGCGGACAGTTGCTGGGGGACGGGCAGGTGCGGGTCCAGCTTCCCTCGGTGGGCAGGGGCTCACGCTTGGCTGAGAGCAGGCCAGAGGCACTGCTTTGGAGCTCTGAAGGGGCTGGAATCACCCAGCTGAGGTTCTGTGGCCTCGTGGTGTCCTTATCTGGGACCTGGGCTTATTTCTTATGCCCTCTCCACCACCCATCACTGCTGCTGATTTGAAAGAGTCTCTTCCCATTTCTTCTGTGGTTCAGCACAGCCTTGGTTTTTCTTGGTCTTCCTGCCCCTTTCTGTGGGCAGGGGAGCAGGGGGCTCTGTCTTCTGCCATCAGTGTGCTTCCGTTTGCCTTCTTCCTCAGAGCGAGCCCTCCACCACCACTGCCCTGCTGCATCTGCTTCTCCAGCCTCTGGAGCTCAGCTCCACGGCACCAACGCCTGCTGGGTCTCTGCCTGGGTGCATGGCGCTGTCTTGAACTCACAAGCTCACATCCTCCCCGTCTCCCTTTTCCCTTTACTTACTCTCTTCTTCTCCCACACCCCAAAACCAAACCAAGCCAAACAATAACCACAAAAAACAAAAGCCAGCGAGCTCCTGGTGTGCTGCTGCATACCCTTAATCCCAACTACTCAGGAGGCTGAGGTCAGAGGATTGCAAGGTTGAGGCCAGCAACTTAGCAAGACACTATCTCAAAATTAAAAGAAGCCAGGTGCACAAGCCAGGTGCACACTTGTAATCTCAGCCTTTGGGAGGCTGAGACCGGAAAATAGCTGTTCATGGACAGCCTCAGCTACTTAGTGAGGCCCTTTGCAACTCAGTGAGACCCTGTTTCAAAATAAAGAATAAAAGCCGGGTGTGGTGGCGCACGCTTGTAATCCCCGCGCTTGGGAGGCAGAGACAGGAGGATCGCGCAGGTTCGAAGCCAGCCGCGCGCGCTGGCTTAGGAGACCCTGTTTCCAAATAAAAATGTAAAAATAGGTCTGGGAGTGTAGCCCGGAGGTAGAAGGGCTTCCAGGAACCCCAGTACCACCAAAAAATAAATAAATAAATAAATAAAATAAAATAAAGAATAAAAAATAAGGCAGGGGGTGTAGCTCGGAGCTTGAATGCCTCTGGGTTCCATCCCAGACTCGCCAAAATAAATAAATAAATAAAATAAATAAATAAATAAATAATAAATAGAGCCAGGTGTGGTGGTACACATCTGTAATCCCAGCTACGTAGGAGGCTGAGACAGAAGGATTACAGATTCAAAGTTAACTTCAGCAATTTCACAAGACCCTGTTTCCAAGTAAAAAATAAACTAGGTCTGGGGGTATAGCTTGGAGGTGGAAGGCCCCTGGATTCCATCCCTAGCACCACAAATACATACATACATACACACACTAAAAATAAAATTAAGTGTAAAGGGATGTAGATCAGGGGTAGCATGCTAGAGAGGTCCTAGGTTCAATAACCAGCACTAAAACAAAACAAACCTACAGAACAAATTATTAGCTTAGCTTTTGAATGTCTATCACCACTTCTCTGAGCCAGGCAAGCTTGAAAAATCCCCTTTATTTCTCCACCTGGCTTCCCTCCTGTCCTGTTTAACACCACAGCTCTTACCTGAGTCAGCAGATGCCGTTCCTTATGTGGGTCACTTAGCAGACTTCTAAATCCAGGATCATCCTGCAAGGTCCTTCCCTCTGCTCATCCCCACCCGCCTCTGCCTCCTGTGGGCAGCCCTCACCTCCTCTACGTGAAACCATACTGCTTTCCCTAATAGAGTGCTTTGCCTGCGTCCTGCCTCAGCTTCCACATCTTCAAAGGCTTCCTGTTGCTGTGGAATGAAATCCAGACCTGCCAGGTTTTCATTCAGTCAGCTTTGCACTCCATCCTTAAATTATTCATTTGGTTGGATCTCTACCTCTGCACCTTTCTAAGTGTTTTTTCTCTCAAAAATGTATCTACTCCTTGCTGGGCGTGGTGGCGCACGCTTGTAATCCCCGCACTTGGGAGGCGGAGACAGGAGGATCAAGCAGGTTTGAAGCCAGCCGCACACGCTGGCTTAGGAGACCCTGTTTCCAAATAAAAAAGTATACAAATAGGTCTGGGAGTGTATCCCGGAGCTAAAAGGGTTTCCAGGAACCCCAGTACCACCAAAAAAATAAAAGGACCTACTCTCTAGCCGGCTGTGGTGGCACACTCTTGTAATCTCAGCACTTGGGAGGCTGAGACAGGAGGATTGCAGGCTCAAGGCTAGCCTCAGCTACTTACTGAGAATAAAACTTAGGGCTGGGGGTGTAACTCAGAGGTAGAATGGACCTGGGTTTAATCCCCAATAATGCAAAAATATGTATCTACTCCCTATTTTATGAATGCATGTGAATAAGCCTCTGTTTCTACTTTGGGAATGTCTTTGTCACACTCTTTTTGACCAGAGTTTTTGCTGTACGATGAAATTGTGGTTACTGTGTGTGGAAGAGACATGGTCTAAACTCCACGCTCTCCTCTGTGGTCCTGGGTAGTTTTAGATGTTCTGATCCTTACTTTGCTCCTGTGAAAATGAGGGTAAAAGTCATACTTACATCTCCAGGTTGGGTTCCTGCCCATCTCAGAGTGGCTGCTTAGGCCCCTGGGACACTAATGAGGGCATTTACCACTCTTCTTTCTTACTAACATTTAAAAAAAATATGTTGATAAAAATATTTCAAGTATGCAGGGAATAATTTTAAAATACCCATCTACCTACCACCCAAATTTAATGAACATTATGTTGCCAGTTTTGCTTGTAAGCTGTATTTAAGATGGAAATAGCCTGGCATGGTGGCGTGCACTTGTAATCCCAGTACTTGGGAGGCTGAGACAGGAGGGTTACAGGTTCAAGGACAGCCCTAGCAACTTAGAGAGGCCCTCTATAACTTAGACCCTGTTTCAAAATAAAAAATAAAAAGAGGGCTTGGAAGTATAGCTCAGAGATAGGATGCTCCTGGGTTCAATATCATTACAACAAATAAAACAAGCAAATGAATGAATAAATAAAGCATCACAGATACAACGCAAACCCTGCTTTCCATTTTCTCCTCTCCCCAGGCAACCCCTGGTGCTGAGGGTGACGCTGAAGCTGAGGTGTAGCTCCCGTGTTTGTGGTTTTCCACCATATGGAGATGGCCACAGGCCGTCCCCACTATTGCTTTGGCTTTACATTATTGTTTCAAGGATTTGCATGCATCTTAGCATCGTCTGTGGATTCTCCGGTGCACCACTGAGTGGCGGATGAATGACTCCACGAGTCGCTCTTCTCACCCAGCACATTTCTGAGACGCAGCCATGTTATTTCATGTAGTGGCATTTCATTCATCTTCACTGGTCTTGGGAGGTGGAGACCAGTCACGAGGGGTCTGCACAGGGCTGCAGGGGGCTCTCAACACAGCGAGTCAGGAAAGCTTTTCCAGAGATTCCTTCGGAGCTGATCTCCCTTTGAGGGAGTGAGAATTAGCCAGAGGAAGAAGAAGAGGAAGCGGGGCCTGCAGGGAGGGCGGCTGATGCAAGGACCCCGCCAGCTGTGCTGGGGGCAGAGGCGAGCCCTGCGAGGAGGAAGCTCCGGCAGATGTGGGCTGCGCAGTTGGCTGGGGGAGGGCCTCTTGCACTGCGCCCTGTCTTGGGAGATGGAGACAAGTCACGAGGGGTCTGCACAGGGCTGCAGGGGGCTCTCAACACAGCCAGTCAGGAAAGCTTTTCCAGTGCTTGGGCTTTCTCTCAGGGCAGTGAGAAATATGAGAGAAGTTTTGTATTCTAGGAAGACTTCTCTGGCTCCAGTGTGGAAAATGGCTTGGGGTAGGGATGAAGAACGAGGCAGGTTGTCCATCAGGGGATGGAAAGGGTGATCCTGGAGGGCCCTGGTGATGCAGTACCTTAGGGGAGGGGAAGGGACAGAGGGAGGGACTAGGCTCGACACCTGTCTGGCTGCTGTAGCCACAGGCACAGATACAGGGGAGAGAGGGAGATCAGCAGAGGCCCGAGGTGACCAGCTAGCCTCTAGCGGGCAGCTAGAGAAGGGGCCCAGAGCACGAGGCAAGGTCAGGGCTGGGGGCAAAGCAGTGGGCCGCATGGAACGGGCAGCCTGCAGAGCGGTGACACAGGCTGGAGCCTGGGGGGGGGGGGCGCTGAGTTTGGAAGGGAAAAGCTGTGTTTATTAAGGTGGAATTGAATTCACCAGAAGAGGCATTTTTCATTACTCTGTGTTCAAAAAACTTATGAGAAAATTCCAGTCACAGAAAGTGGGTAAACTAAAGATTAAGATTCCTCACCAGGAGCACTGCAGAGTCTCCTCAGGTGGCTGCTCCCGGCAGGATTCAGTGAACACCTGAGCTGTATCTGTTCCCTGGAACACCAAGTGAGCCTGCACCGTGGATAAGATGGTGGCTTGGCTCTTCTGGAACACGCAGTGCCTGGCATCTAGACACACTCAGTAAATATTTTGTGCAAGGAATGAACCCACTAAGAGACAGATGGCGATGCCCCGCCGCAAGGCCTCTCTGCCCAGCAGATGCAGGCATGCGTGAGGGAGGCCCCGTATGCCCACTGGGGGACATGTACCCCCTCACCCCTTCCCCAGGGGCTCTGCCCTCCTTCTGAGATGGGGACTCCTGGGGTGGGAGGACAGCTTTGCTGGGAAGGGTTTTGCAGGTTGTCTCAGGCCTGCCTGCAAAGCCCTTGCAGTGCCCAGCATGGCCTCTGTGTGGAGTTGCGATTCTGACTGTTTTCTGGCCTCTGAGGGCCTGGCCAGAGAGCTTTGTCCGGGGACGGCTCGCTCAGCCCTTCCTCTCTGACCACGCAGGTCCTAGGAGGAAACGAGAAGTCCTTTGTGTGCAAAGGCCTGTGTGTCCTGGCATTTACCGTTTACTTATGGGCCATGGGGAGGGTGGTGGTGTACAGCCAGGATTTTGACACAGATGCTCTCAAGTGACCCCCACAAATGACCCCGTGATAGGGACTGGGCAGAGAAAGTACTCCCCACCTCGGAGATACAGGAACAGTGGCCTAGGGAGAAGTTATTTCTAAGAACCTAGGCCTCAGCCGGGGCTGTTGGCCCATGCCTGTAATCCCAGTATTGGGAGACTGAGACAGAAGAATCACAGGTTTAAAGCCAGGCTCAATAATTTAGTGAGAGCTTGTTACCAAATAAAAAATAAAATAAAAGGAGGTGGAATGCCCCTGGGTTCAATCAACCTCTCTTCCCTCCCTCCTTCTCTCTCTCTGTTTCTGTCTCTCTCTCTCTGGCCCATGCACACGCGGCCTCAGCGTCCTGCCCTTTGCTGGTGCAGCAGAGAGGAGAAGCAAAGCTTTGAACTAGCTGAAGGAGGCTTCTGATGAGGGCCCCACACTCCCATTCCAGCCTCTGTCCCTGGAGCTCCCAAGCCTGCCTGTACCTCTGGAGTGCTAGGGGAGCCTAAGGGAAGGAGCAAGAATCCTAGACCCCCTCCCAACCCAATAAATCAGCACCTCTGGGTGGGGCCTGTGGTCAGTGTTTGCAGGTGCTGTTTGGGGTGGGAAGCCTCGCCCAGTGCACCCAGAGGACAAAGGTCTAGCAGCTCAGAGCTCAGCCTGGCAGCATCCTGAGACCTTCTGTCCTGGGAGTGGCTCAGCATGGGCATGGAGGATCTTCAGTTAGACCCTCATCCAAGCACCAGCTCTGGTCCTCTCTGTCTCCCTTGACTCCTCTCTGCAGAGGCCACACAGAGAGCGACACCTGCTTGCTTGAGTGACACCTGGATGTGAAGAAGCAGCCCCGAGTCCGATGCTGTCTGGCACTTTACACGTATCATAGTATATCCTCCAAAAGCCTGCTTCCTGCAAGAGTCTACAGTGGTAAATGGTATATGTTGAACTCCAATATAGTGGGGAAATAAATTGTTCAAGACTAAGTCTTCAATGCTGCCCTCTATATTGGAGTTCAGCATATACCAATGACCACGGCCAGCCTGTCAGTTGGCTGTGACAACACAAATTCTGTGTGTGTGTGTGTGGGGGGGTGTTACTGGGATTGAACCCAGTAGCAGTCTACCTTTGATCTGCATCCCCAGCTCCTTTTTCTTAATTTTCAAAATTGAAAAAGGGTCTTGCTACGCCGGGCGTGGTGGCGCACGCTTGTAATCCTCGCGCTTGGGAGGCGGAGACAGGAGGATCGCGCAGGTTCGAAGCCAGCCCTGCTGGCATAAGAGACCCTGTTTCCAAAAATAAAAATAGGTCTGGGAGTGTAGCCCGGAGGAAGAAGGGCTTCCAGGAACCCCAGTACCACCAAAAAAAAAAAAAAAAGAAAAAAAAAAAAAAAGAAAAAGGGTCTTGCTAAGTTGCTGGAGGATCTTGCTAAGTTGCTGAGGCTAGCTTTGAACCTGCGATCCTCCTGTCTCAGCCTTGCAAGTACTGGAATTACGATGTGGGCCACTGATCCTGGCACAACACAAATTCTCGAGACCAGAAACTGGATCTGCATCCGGAACCCTTGCTGTGCTGAGGACGAGCTGAAGCTGGGGTTTGGGCTTGGGGCCAGCGGCTTCCCTGCCTGTCCCCAGCTCACACCCTCCATTTGATTTGCTTCGGTGACTCGCAGGGGTTGGGGGGGAGGGGCTGCCACTGTGATTACAGAGAGGTGGATCCACTGGGGGCTCTGAAGGAGTCCCGGGTGTCAGGATTGTCCCTTGAGTGGCCTGTCAAAACACCATGAGTGCCCCAGGAGGTGGGCTACATCTCAGTCACGGCTGTGTCCCTCAACACCAGCACAATGCTTGACGTGTTTGTCGAATCAATGGGTGAAAACATGAATCATGAATGAGGCCAGTTCCAGGGAGAAGCCCTGTAGCCTCACCAGAGGTGCGGGAGCCCCAGCCCCTTGGCCTCTTATCTGCAGACGGACACTCCCAGGCCTCCCTGCAGAGAGGCGCCGACCTTCCTGTTTTGGCATCGGGCCTCAGGTATTGTGTCTGCGCAGGCGCAGCTGGCAGGCCCGCACAATGCCTGAGTCCAGGGCGGCCCAGGGTGGGACCGGTTGCAAGTTCAGTCGAGCCTTCAGGGGATGAAGGCAGGAAGGAAGGGTTGCAGCCAGAAGAAGCTGTGACTTGGAAAGTTCCCCTCCTGGGTTTTGTTGTTGGCGAGGAGTCGAGGGGCTTAGCGAGCGAGGCGGCAGATGCTCCATGCCAGGGCGGCTGAGTCCCGGGAACCCGCGGCTGTGCGGGGAGGCCTGGGTCACGGCGGCGTGCACAGGAGCCTCAGGGCCTGCGTCTCACTGCACATGTGCTTCGTATTACTCATATCCTACCCATTGAACATATGTGAGTAAGGAAATGAGAGAATCCAGAGAGCTGAGACAAGGACTCTCCTGACCTGCTCCTTCCGACTGTGCAGGTTTGAGAGAAAGGCCAGGGATCTGGGGATGTTGGCCAGAAAGTGCCGCAAATCAGCTGGACCCTGGGCGTGCATTTGCTGTGATACACGCATGGATGGTCACATGCCCAAAGTATGGCGCAAAGAGCAAGATGGACTTGACCTTGAACAAAATCCTCTTTCGCTTCTGAACCAAAACTCAAGGGTGTGGGAATATAGATTTCTATCTGTTAAAAAATAGAGTTGTAGCTGGGTGAAGTGGCACACACCTGTAACCCCAGTACTTGAGAAGCTAAGACAGGAGGAGTCCTGTTTCCAAATAAGACTGACTAGCTAAATAAAAAGAGTTGGGGGTATGGTTCAGAGGTAGAGCACCCTTATTTAAAAAACAAACAAAAAAGTCAAAAAAACACCACCACCAAAAAAAAAAAGACAGTTGTTTCTCATCAGGCTTTTCCAGTTATAGCACATAGGATTACAGCGATCTCATTTTTGACCAATGGCCAATGCATTCAGCTGTCTGGTGAAATAATCTATTAACTGGGCACCTGCCAATTGTCTGGACTAGGAGCGAGTTCAGGCATATGTTTTAAAAAGTGATAACATTGTTATGCGCTCTGCCTAGACAGGGGATGGGAAACCCAGGCAGGCCAGCGCTAGCGCTGAAGTCAGATTTGGATGACGGGTTGTGTTTGCAGTAGACTCGCTGCCCCGTGACTGACCTCCCTTCTCCTGAATTAATTGTATGGGATTTAACGGCAAATCAACACACATTTGGTGTCTCTGGGCCTGTGCGGATGGAATCTGGGTGTTGCAGGATTCTATGGGTGAGAAATTTAGGTGCAGGGAGGTCAGGTGACCTCTGTCAAGTCATACAGAGCCACTGTTGGGACCCAGTCCTCCCAGTTCCTAATCCAGTGCTTTTACCTGTACCACCACACAGCCCCGAGGCCCGTGTGACCACCTGAGCTCACAGTGAGCCACGCACGCGTTGGACTCTGCTCCGAGGGGCCCCTGTGATGCTGGCTGGCGACCGAGGCAGCTGTGCCGTGTGACAGCCCGCCAGCAGGCTGAGTCCGCAGTGTTTAGGGACCCTTGTCTTAATCCTGTGTGTGAGAAGACTTAGACAAGTTGTTGTAAACACCACGAGTCGTTGGATGAAGTTGTTGCTTTATCCAAACTCTGCAGTCAGTGGCTGGTTGAAAGATCGTAAACAATGTGGCCACCTGGCAGCCATGAGGAGAGGGACCGAGCACAGCAAGGCCCAGCACTCAGTACTCAGGGAACACTGGATAGAAGGACTTTTACAGAAAGAAAGTTATCACGTGTGGTCAGGCAATTGTTCATCTGTAATGGTGATCATCTTAACAGCTAATCTTTATTCAGCATTACTTTACTCCAGGCATTATTTCCCTCTTTTACGTGAATTCGTTAATTTAATTCTTACAAAGAAGGGTATCTACTATGACTGTTCTCATTTTACAAATGGGGAAAATGAGGTTGAGAGTTAAATAACCTAAACATGTTCCCACTACGTGTTCTAGTCTCCTGAGGGTCTGATGGCCTAGGCGCAGGACTTAGACCAGATGTGGAACTTCTGGGCTTCACTTAATTTAACCCATGTCAGTTTTTAAGAGGTGATATCAATCTGGGGTAGTTACCCTCTATGTCTGTGCACCATAGTTACCCCAGAATTTCCACTTACCGTCTCTGTCTGTCTCTTTCTCCGTTTTTCTGTTTCTGAATCCCATGCCATTCTGATCTACTCTCATTTTGATGGAGTTCATTTTCTAATACTTCTAGAGAAAGAACATAGGGGTAGCCAGGTGTGGTGGTGCACACTTGGAATCCTAGTACTTGGGAGGCTGACAGGAGAAACAGGTTCCCTGCCAGCCTCAGCTACTTAGTGAGCTCCTCCACCACTTAGCGAGATCCTATTTCAAAATAAAGGATAAAAAATAAGGCTGGGGGTATAGCTTGGAGGTAGAATGCCCTTGGGTTCAATCCCCACTACTGCAAAATATAAACAAACAAACAAACAAACAAACACATGGGTAGTCAGTTGTTTGAGAATATATATATATATATATATATATATATATATATATATATATATATATATACACACACACATATACATATATGTATCTGAAAATTATTCTATGCTTATAATCAACTGATATTTTAGCTGGACATCAAATTTTTAGGTTGAAAACTATTTTCCCTTTGACTTTTTTTTTTTTTAAGTGCTGGGGATTGAACCTGGGGCATTTTACCTCTGAGACATATCCCCAGCCCTATTTTACTTTATTTTTCATTTGTAAACAGAGTCTTGCTAAGTAGCTGAGAGCATCACTAAGTTGCTAAGGCTGGCTGAGAACCTGTGATCTTCCTACCTCAGCCTCCCAAGTACTAAAATTACAAGCATGGGCCACCATGCCCAGCTTCTTTTGATTGTTTATTGCTTGTCTCCTGTTTCTTTGTTCCTCCTCCTCCTCCTCCTCCTCCTCCTCTTCCTCCTCCTCCTCCTTCTCCTCCTTCTCTCCTTCTTTTTTTGCAGTACTGGATGGAACCCAGAGGCATTCTACCTTTGAGCAACACCCCCAGCCCTCTTTTTTATTTTTTTTTTCTTGGTGGTACTGGGGTTCCTGGAAACCCTTCTACCTCTGGGTTACACTCCCAGACCTATTTTATATTTTTTAAATTTGGAAACAGGGTCTCTTAAGCCAGCACAGCTGGCTTCGAACCTGCGTGATCCTCCTGTTTCTGCCTCCCAAGCACGAGGATTACAAGCGTGCGCTACCATGCCCGGCTGTTCTTTATTTTAAAACAGGGTCTCACTGAGTTGCAAAGGGCCTCACTAAGTATTTGAGGCTGGCTTCGAACCTGCACAGTACTCCTGTCTCATCCTCCCAAATGCTGGGATTACAAGCGTATGCTACCAGCTCAGCCCTATTTTGTTTTGTTTTGTTTTGTTTTGTTGTTGTTTTGTGGTACTGGGGAGAGAACCCAGAGGCTTTCTACCTCCAGGCTGTACTCCCAGACTGTTTTTATATTTTATTTGGAGACAAGGTCTCACTAAGTTGCTGAGAGCCTCACAAAGTAGCTGAGGCTGGCTTCGAACCTGCATGATCCTCCTGTCTCAGCCTCCCAAGCGTGGGGATTACAAGCATGCGCCACCACGCCCGGCTTCCTTATTTCTACTATATTGCTCTTGAGATGCCCAAAGCCATTCTGATTTATGATCCTTTATATGTAACTGTGAACTAGTAGGAAGTTCTCTTTTTCCCTAGTTTTTCTGAAATTTCAAAATGATATCTATTATGAGAATCTGTCTGTATTATTCTAGGCATTAATGGACCCTTTCTAGTCTTGAAACTTGTATCCTTCAGTTCTGGAAATTTTTCTTGAATTACTTCAGTGATTATTATTTTTTACATTTTCTGTTCTCTCTGGCACTTCTGTTATTTGGATATTGGATATCTTAGGCTGGTCCTTTAATTATCTTATTATTTCTAAACTTTTTTTTTTGTATTGAGATTGAACCCAGGAGCAATCTACCCAGCCCTTTTTATTTGGAAACAGGCTCTCACTAAGTTACTGGGTAGATTCCTCACTAAGCTGCTGAGGCTGGACTCCAACCTGCAGTATCACTATCGCAGCCTCCCAGTGTACTGGGATTACAAGCATGCACCACCATGGCTGTTGTATTTTTAGTAATTAAGACATCTTTTTAGTTTCTTAAAGGTTTCTTTTTATTATTTTAATACACTCTCTTTCTCTCTTTCTGTTTCACTGATAACCGTATTCTCATCTCTCAAAGGATATGTCGATATGCATATTTTTAAAATTTTCTGATTTTTGCATAGTTTCTGCTTCCTCCAGCTTGCCTTTTCCCCTTTGGGTCTTTATCTTCCATGTTAGAGGACTTTGTCAAGTTTCTGGTAATGCCTGGCTCTGTGCTCATGACTAGCAGGAGGGGGAAGCAGCTGACCAAAGGACTGAGCAGACTGCTGGATTTCGTCTGTTCTAAGCTAGATAAATGGCCCTGGAGCACCAAAAGAAAAAAAGGCAACAGAGCTGGCTATGGTGATCCGTGCTTGTAATCACGGTACTTGGGAGACAGGAGGAATACTTGAGACAGGAGGATTGCTAGTTTGAGGCCAGCCACAGGAACTTAGTGAGACTCTCAGTAAACTAGCTAAACCCTGTTTCAAAATAAAAAACAAAAAGGGCCGGGAGTATAGTTTGGAGGTAGAATGCCTCTAGGTTCAATCCCTAGTAATACACACACACACACACACATACACACACACACACACACACACACACACACACACACACACACAGAGTCACAGAACCACAAGGCATATGGAAGAACCTACCACCTTTTCAGGGAGCCTGCACAACAGAGGTTTTGGTGACTGAGATGACTCTGCCTCGTTCTAGAATATTCTAGAATATCTCACATGATATTCACTTGTGTGACTTCTAGCACGCCTTGTATTCTGTCTTTCTCATAGGCCTCCTTGCCCATTGCGAGGTGGTGGGCTCCCTAATCCCAGGGCTGCAGCTCACAATTTGTGCACTGTGACCACAGGACTGGGCAGCCGGGGTCTCTGCTGGCCCGGGGCCTGGATTATCCCTGCATGTGGCCATCATTTGCATGTGAAATTAATGTCTGGCTCACAAGTCCAAACAAAGGCCTCTTTTTTTTTTTTTTTTTAAACCCTGAACACCAGGCCTAGAGATGTGAAAGGAAATTCCCTTTTGCTTCTTTGAGAACATATGTTACTTTTCTGAAAAATTGAAAATACCATGTTATGAAGTACTTTTTGCAAGAATAAGCACAATGATTAATGTTATGTCCCAATACTGGTACATTAATATATTTTGAAGCCTCTTCCCAAATACTGACTGGTACAATTAAGAAAAGTGATTCATAAACTGTTACCCAGACCTTAATATTTTTAAGCTCGCTTCTCTCTCCCTTTCCCTTCCTTCCTTCTTTCCCTCCTTCCTTTTTTCCTCCTCCTCCTCATTTTCCTCTTCCTCCTCCTCCTTCTTCTTTCTCCCTCTCTCCCTCTCTCTCTCCCCTCCTCTATCTTTGTGATACTAGGAATTGAACCCAGGGATATCTTACCTCTGAGCTACACTCCCAGTCATAATTTATATTTGATTTGAAAGAGGGTCTCACTGAGTTGCTGAGGGCCTTGCTAAGTAGCCGAGGCTGGCCTCCAATCTGCGATCTTTCTGTCTCAGCCTTCCAGGACCTGCGATTACAAATGTACATTGCTATTCCCAGCTCAGACTGATTTCTGATAAGTGTTGGTGCATTAGGATTTCACTCTTGTCAGACATCCTTTACCAAATGACCAGATAAAATTTCTTACTTTTTGAAACTCTAAATACTGCACATTTCTGCTTGTGAGTAGAGAAGAAAGTAAGGGAGAATAATTTATTGAGAGAGAAACGCAAGTCAGTTCACATCGCTACACATTTCTTGAAGCTCTGAAGGTGGTATAGAGACAGTAATCACCAACATCACTGAGCACCCTGCATGTGCAAGGTGCACGTGCTGTGCACCACGCGTCTCATTTTATCCTCACAGTAGCCATGGAGTCCTTGTGCTGTTATTGTCCCTGTATTAAAGACAAGAAAGCCAGGTGTGGTGGCGCACGCTTATAATCCCCGCACTTGGGAGCTGGGACAGGAGGATCGCACAGGTTTGAAGCCAGCCTCAGCTACTTAGTGAGGCTCTCAGCAACTTAGTGAGACCCTGTTTCCAAATAAAATATAAAAAATAGGTCTGGGAGTACAGCCCGGAGGTAGAAAGCCTCAGGGTTCCACCCCCAGTACCATAAGAGAAAGAAAGAAAGAAAGAAAGAAAGAAAGAAAGAAAGAAAGAAAGAAAGAAAGACTGACTTCCGGGAAGATGGCAACGGAGCAAAACGGGGCTTACGAGCCCTGCTAACAACCAATCTCTATTACCACAAAATCAGTGCCTTTCATAGCCAGAAAACACCATCAGCAGAGAAACAAAAAATGTAATTTTAAGGGACAGAGAAAAAGAGGGCTGGAAAAACGAGACACCAGAAACCAGACCGCAGTGCTGCAGCCGGAGCTGCGGCATGAAGTGGCGGGCGCCATTTTGCCTTGCAGCACCAGGCGCCAGAGAGGAAGGGAACTCATAACGGAGTTCAGAAACCAGAGAGGAGATACGCTGGCCTCACGCCCGAGAACGTGGCAGCAGCGCCTTACTGCTGGCGGCAGCGGCGAGTTCACCAGACGGCACCAGACCAACACACTCAAAAGCCCACCAAGCTCCAGAGCGGAGCAGCGGACAGTGAGCTGAGGTGAGCCGCTGCAGAACAGCCGGACGGGATTCGGCAGATTTCTCGGCGCAGGGATCAGCTAAAGCTCCCAGGGGCTGGGTTCAGCACACCCTGCAGGGACCCAGAGTGGAGTTCAAAAACAGAAAAGAAATACGCCAGTCTCATGGCCGAGGGCGTGGCAGTGGCGCCATATTGCCACCAGCGGCAGCAGCAGCGAATTCACTGAGTCCACTACAGCTCCAGCTGTACATTCAACAACAGTGAGTCAAATTGCAGCCCCTAGAGGAAAAATCCCAGTACTGTACTCCCAGGGACTTGACCCAGTGGGGGAGTGGTGGTGGCAGAGATATCACACCATAGGGGAATGCCCAACCTGGCACCCCCCCATGGTCTAAAGCAGCCTCAATTGACTCCCTGGGTCTGAGACTCTGCGATACAACCCAGTAAAGGAGTAGTGGGGACTGAGATACCACAGACCTGAGATCCACAGCACCTTAAGTGAAGTCGTAGTGACCCAGGAAGAACCCAGAGAAGGCACAAACTTCATGGGAAAGAGGAATAACAATGGAGCAATGAATGCCCACAACCCCACAACATCAGAACCCGATAAAACAGAAATTCAGAGATTTATAGAAGATCAAATCAGGAAAATAACTGTAGAAATAATAGAGGTGTTTCAAAAAGAATTCAGAGAGAGCCAAAGAGAGATAAAGGATGCAATTTAATTAAGAAAAGGCCTCAGTTCAAAGTACAAACAACCGATTAGACCACATGGAGAATGGAATCTCGCTCCTAGAAGATGATCATTCAAAAAATGAACGCATAGTTTCTAATTTAGAAAAAAAAATCCGACAGCAGGAATCTGACATTGAAGAAATATGGGCCCATTTTAAGAGAGCTAACCAAAGAATAATTGGAATAGAGGAGAGAAAAGAAGGTGAAACCAAAGGGATTAACAATCTTTTCAAGGAAATAATAGCAGAAAATTTTCCAAACATAGAGCAAGAGGTCGATACACAGGTCCAGGAAACTTATAGAACCCCTATTAGAGAGGATCAGAGAAGAGGATCCCCATGCCACATAATTGTCAAAATGACAAATGTGGAAGCCAAGCAGAGAATCTTAAAGGCAACAAAAACAAAGGGCCAAGTGACATTCAGAGGCAAACCAATTAGAATCACTCCAGACTTCCCAAACCAAGTCATGAGAGCCAGAAGGGCTTGGAGTAACATATTCCAAACTCTGAAAGAAAACAACTTCCAGACAAAAATTTCCTACCCAGCAAAATTTTCTGTCAAATTAGATGGAGAAATAAGAAGCTTCCATGACAAACAGAAACTGAAGGAATTTATGTCTTCAAAACCAGCGCTAGAGAAAATACTCAAAGAGATTAACTACAAAGAAGAAAGAGGTAACACACACCAGAACCCGAGAAATAAGATTTTCCATCCAACAGACAACTAAGATTGGTTATCTGTGGAGATTCATTATTTATGTTAGTCTTTTACCTATCTCTAAATTGTATTGTTTGCTTTTACTGTTGCTAATTTTTAGGATTTCTAATTGGAATATTAATATACCTTCAGATATAGCATTTGGAAATATTTTATCCCATTCTATCAGTAACTTTTAACTCTGTTTACATTGTCTTTGGATATACAATATTTTTTTTATTTTTTAGGGAGTTTGTATACTCTTCTGTTGCCTGTGCCATTGAAATCATATCCAAGAGATCACTGCCAATTTCATTGTTGTGAGGTTTTATGACCCAGATTTTCTTCTAAAAGTTTATAGTCTTAAGATTTATATTTAGGTCTTTTATCTATTTTGAGTTAATATTTGTATATGGGATTAGGTAAGGGTCCAATTTTATTCTTTTTCATGTAATTATTATTTTTCAACAATACTTAGTTAAAAGATTATTATTTCCTCCACCAAATGTTCGTGGAAACCTTGTCAAAAATAACTTGACAATATATGGAAGAATTTATCTCTAGGCTTTTATTTAACTCCAATGGTTTATATATCTGCCTTTAGAACAGTACTACACTGTTTCAATTATTGTAGCTTTATAAGGTTTGAAATCAGAAAATATACATCTTCTAGCTTTGTTCTTCGAGATTGTTTTGGGTATCTAGAGTCCATATTCCATATCAGGATAGATTTTTTCTGAAAAATAAATAAATAAATGTATGATAGCTTCACCTAAAAAAAAGAAAAGAAAAAATATTCTCTAGTAAGAAAGAAAGCAAAAAGAAATATTGAAATGTTATGTTTAAGTTATCAAAAGCTTGGTATCAGACAAATGAAACTGTTATGTGAGATTATCATTGTTAATTTTGGATAAATTGCTATAATACTAGATGTCAACCACTAAGCCAAGCATGGGAAGGAGGGATGGGGAGGGAACAGGGTGGGGATTGGGTAGGGGCTAACTGGGCGATGTGTGCATGTATGTTTACAAAAGTATTTTCTTTATACCATTATGATGTATGAATAAATTGCACCAATAAAAAAAAAAAGAAAGAAAGAAGGAAAGAAAGCAAGCATCTTGGTGTGATGGCCCACACCTGTAATCTCAGTACTTGGAAGGTCGAGATAAGAGGATCGCAGGTTCACGGCCAGCCTCAGCAACTTGTGAGGCCCTGTTTCAAAATAAAGAATAAAATCGGACTGGGAGTGTAGCTCTGAGGTAGAATGCCTCTGGGTTTAAACCTTAGTACCCTAAGGGTGGGGGGAGAAAAAGACAAGAAAGCTGAAGTTCAAAGACACAGTGCCAGAATTTTTTTTTTTTTGTGGTTTGGGTGTTCCTGGAAGCCCTTCTACCTCCGGGCTACACTTCCAGACCTATTTTTATATTTTGAAACAGGGTCTTATAAGCCAGCATGGCTGGCTTCGAACCTGCGCGATCCTCCTGTCTCTGCCTCCCAAGCACGGGGATTACAAGCGTGCGCCACCACGCCAGGCACAGTGCCAGAATTTGAACTCTGTCTGTCTGACCTCTGGGGTCCCTGTCCTTGATCACCATTAAGCTCACATAGCTCCTAGCTGTTAGAACTCCACTGCTACTTGTTGAATCAATTACAAACAAGCAGTACAGGTGGGGCGTGGCCTTTATAGTACATTTTGAAGCCAGATGTGGTGGCCCATGCCTATAATTCCAGTACTTGGGAGGCTGAGACAGGAGGATTGCAGGTTGGAAGTCAGACTCAGCAACTTAGTGAAGCCCTCTGCAACTTAGTGAAATCCTATTTCAAAATAAGAAAGTAAAGCCGGGGGTGGTGGCGCACGCTTGTAATCCCAGCATTTGGGAGGCTGAGACAGAAAGATCATGGTTCACAGACAGCCTCAGCTACTTAGTGAGACCCTTTGCAACTCAACTACTTAGTGACACCCTATTTCAAAATAAAGAATAAAATATAGGGCTGGGGGTAGAATAAAAAAGAATAAAAAATAGCTTGGAGGTAGAATGCCTCTGGGTTCCTTCCCCAGTACCACAAAATAAATAAATACATAGATAAATAAATAAATAGAATAAAAAATAAAAATTTAAAGGTCTGGGACCATAGCTCAGGAGGCATGCTTCTCCTGGGTTTAATCCTTAGTAGCATGCATGCACACGTACACACACACACACACACACACACACACACACAAAAGGAAAGAAATAGTAGAAAAGACACTGGTGTCACTGAGAGCTGGGTAGGCAGCTGTTGCAATCCCCTCGCGTTGGATTTGGAGGCAGGCAGAGCTGAGGCAGGGCCAAGGTCATTGTTTTCTGTCTGCAAGCCCCTCAAGCACAGGATCCTTGCCTTACTGCCCTGGCATCTTAGAAAGTACCTGGCACATGGCTGGTTCTGGTTGCACTTTGCTGAGTGGCTGACTGGGAAACAAGCAGAGTGGATGGGGATGCAGTGCGGCAGATGGACAGGATCCTGGAAGCCGCAGTTAGTGCTGCTGTGGAGGTGTGGGGACGGAGCCCCCGGGGCTCTCTCTGAGCCACACCCACAGCCCTGTTTTATTTTTATTTTGAAACAGAATCTCACTAGGTTGATGAATCTCACTACCTGCTGAAGTTGTCCTTGAAGCTTCAGTCCTCCTGTCTCAGCTTCCCAAGTAGTGGGATTACAGGCGTGCACCCCCACACCCTGTTTAAAGGTAGCCTTTAGCCAGGTGTGGTGGCACATGCTTGTAATCCCAGCGTTTGGGAGGCTGAGACAGGAGGATCGTGGTTTAAGGACAGCCTCCGCTAATACTTGGTGAGGCCCTTTGCAACTCTGTGAGACCCTGTTTCAAAATAAAGAATAAAAAAAAAATAGGGCTGAGGGTATAGCTTGAAGATAGAATGCCCCTGGGTTCCATCCTCAGTACTACAATAGATAGATAGATAGATAGATAGATAGATAGATAGATGATAGATAGATAGATGGATGTAGCCTTTTTGATGCAGGAATCCAGCACTGGTCTTGTAGTACCCTGGCATATGCCTAGTCCTGCCCCTGCCCAACAATTTCCTAATCAGTTTACCTGTAGGGTGACAGGTGTCTCTCAGTTTGATCTGGAGGTTACCTGTAGTAGAATCACCTAGTAACTCCTAAATATATATATATATATATATATATATATATATATATATATATATATATATCTGAACTAGACTCAAATTTTGGGCTAGTAATTTGCATTTTATTTTTTATTGTTTGGTATTGAAGATTAAACCCAGGGGTTTCCTACATCCCCAGCCCTATCTTCTATTTTTTATTTTGTAAGAGACCCTCTTACAAGAGTTAGTTTTGTTAACTAACTTTTGTAAAAGTTAACTCTTAGTTACTGAGAGTCTTTTGCAGAGTTGCTAGGATTGGCCTCAAACCGTGATCCTCCAATCTCAAGCTCCCAAGTATTGGTATTATAGGCATTTGTCACCATGTCCGGCTCTGCAGTCTGCATTTTAAACAAGCACACAAGTGATTCTTAATAAACTACTGCATGTGCATATGAAACTTAATAATCCCATGGGTCTGTCAAGAGTTAATTTCAGAGTAGGCACCGACATTGTTTCTGGGTCAGAGGTAGGCCTCTTACTACATAATAACCACCTATGGCTGTGCGTGGTGCCGCACGCTTGTCATCCCCGCGCTTGGGAGGCGGAGACAGGGGGATCGCGCAGGTTTGAAAGCCAACCATGCTGGCTTAAGAGACCCTGTTTCCCAAAAAAAAAAAAAAAGGTCTGGGAGTGTAGCCCAGAGGTAGAAGGGCTTCCAGGAACCCCAGTACCACCAAAAATAAATAATAATAACAATAATAATAACCACCTATGCACACACCTGGAGCTCTGTAGGGCAACATGGCTTGTAGTACAACTGGCGGGATCTTATCTGGGGACAGTGTTTGGGCCTCATATTCCATCGACGGAACAAACAGTGTCATTAAAGCTCAGTGATGGCGTGAGTACCCATGACATATTCCTCCCTTAGTTTAATCTGGCAGTTGGGGTGTTTTTGATTTGGCTATCATGGGGGTCTCCCAACCAGAGTGGAGCCTCTAGAATAATTTGTTTTAACATAGAGTCCATAACACCCTGAAATTACAGGGATAGGTATGTTTTTCTAGAAGGGAACACAGAACTACTGCCAGATTCTCAAAGACATTCTTTTGGGTTTTTTTTTGGTGTGTGTGGTATTGGGGATGGAACTCGGGCATTCTACCTCTGAGTGACACCCCCAGCCCTATTTTTTATTCTTTATTTTGAAACAGGGTCTCACTGAGTTGCAAAGGGCCTCACTAAGTAGCTGAGGCTGTCCACGAATTGTCATCCTCCTGTCTCAGCCTCCCTAATGCTGGGATTACAGGCGTGCGCCACATACCCGGCTTCAACACCCGGCTTCAAAGCCATTCTTGACCCTGAAAGGAGAAAGATTGAGGGCTGGAAGAGAGGACGTTTTAAGGATTAGGACAGTGAAGAAGGATGGCGAGGGCTCAGGTCTGGTGCAGGATTTGTGCGTTTCTGCTCATAAATTGTCATTTCAGCATTCCTGAAGCTCATCTGCCTTCTCTCCTTGTTTCTTCCCTCCCATTCTTCTGGCCTCTCTGTCTTTGTGTTTGTTTTTCCTTCTAAATCTTCTTGTCTTTTTCCTCTCTGCCTGAGCCTCACCACCTCGTGATCCTCTCCTCTCCCGCTCTCTCCTTTACTGAGTCAGCAATGAAGCACACCCTTCTATTTGTTCTACCTGTGGATAACATTTTATGTTGTTGGTTCTCATTTTTCAAATTAGATAAGTTAAACATTTAATATTTATCTGGTTAGGGGAGAAAAATAATACTTTAGGCACCTGAATTTCCTGGCTTCCTGGATCTGGCCCTGTTGGGAGGTTTTCTGTAGGCAGCAATCCCCACTCATCTATGGCTGGGGAGGCAGGAGCAGGTGCACCTCAGGCCTCCCTCTCTCTTTTTTTTTTTATTTAATATTGGTCCTGAGGACCAAACCCAGGCACACTTCGTCTCCGAGGTACACTCCCGGCGATTTTTAAATTTGAAATTGGAGCCAGGTGTGGTGGCACACACTTGTAATCCCAGCATTCGAAAGGCTGAGACCTGAGGATTGCAGTTTGCGGACAGCCTCAGCTACTTAGTGAGGTCCTCCGCAACTTAGTGAGACCCTGTTTCAAAAAAAAAAAAAAAAAAAAGTAGGGCAGGAGGTGTAACTCCGAGGTCAAATGTCCCTGAGTTCCGCTCTTAGACCTACCCCCCCCCCAAAAAAAAAAAAGAAAAAAGAAATTGGGTCTCACTAAGTTGTTGAGCCTGGCCTCAAACCTGCAACCCTCCTGTCTCAGCCTCCCAAGTACTGGGATTACAAGTGTGAGCCACCAAGCCTGACTTTGGACCTCTCTCTTGTCCTTAGTTTGCTTCTGATGAAGAAAAAATTCTAAACCAGAATCCTAGACCCTGGCCCTGAGTACCCACCCACCTCACAGCCTGGCTGTCTCCATTGGATTATTTTTATTTGCTGGATCTGGCTCTGGAGAACAGAGACCGGAACCTGGGGCCAAGGAGCCTGAGGGACCGGTCAGGGCTGCAGAGGAAGTGAGAGCTAACACTGCCCAGCTTCTGTCTCTGCGTTGGCTCCAGCTCCAGCAGGAGGAGACTGGCTAGCCAGGCCCTGACCCAGCGTTCTAGGGATGGATGCCTGATGCATGAAGTCACTGGCTCAGGAGGGAGGGCGGGTCGCATTGCTGAGCCCTGAGCAGCTGGAGCACAAGGAACCCGAGGGTGGCACCCTGAGGGACTCAAATCTCCCTGATGGCTGACATCTCCCGCTGGTCCCTCATGCTGTTCAGCCAGGCTTAAGATCCTTTCCCTGCACCTGGAAGGTGTTTGCTGACTCTGAGGAGTTGCCCTGCAGCTGGGGAAGGGCACAGGAATGATACTTTCAGGCTCAAGAATTTGGGAGGGGGCTACTGGGTTGAGAGACATAATGGTGTGTCTCAGACCCAGAGAGCCAGCGTACAAGCCCAGGCCGTGAATGGTGCTGCAGAAATCCCCACTGAGGCTGGCTGGGTGACCTGGCGCCTGTGGATGCTGGCAGGATGGGGCGCAGTGCCTGCCACAGGCCGAGCTGGCAGAAGAGGCTGCCTCCTGAGGGTGGGGAGCAGATGATGCCTCAAATCATAAATCGGAAAGTTGGAAAATATAATGAGGACTTGTATGGGCCTCGTTCTGCTTTTCTCCCCTGTAACCTCATTCCACGGCCCACATGGCACCAGTACTAGAGATTCTTGTGCTTGTGGCAGAAGAGCCCCGGCCTGCTCACCATCCAGCTCCATGTCACGCTAGTCCTGGGCCTGCATCTCCCTGCAGGCCAGGGCATGTGAGCTCAGCTCCAGGGATGTGATCTGAAGGTATACCAAGGTGCCAGAGCACATAAGTGTCACGGCCAAGCCAGCTCTAGGCAAGGGGCACCCTCTGGAACACCTCCCTGGGGAGTGCATTTGCAGGGAGCTTCTGGGCCCCATGGGTTGGCAACTGGTTGTAGCTGCTGGTCCAATTTGAAAGATTGCATCATATTTACTCTAGTTGCCAGAGCCCCGGCTTTGGAGTTAAGACTCCTGGGATCAAATTCCAGCTCTGCTTAACTTGTTGAAAGGACTTGATCAACCTTTCTTTCTTCATTTCTGTAAAACAGCTAATAATGCCTACCTTACCTGGGCACGGTGTGACAGGCCTATAATCCCAGTACTTAGGGCTCTACTGGGCTGAGACAGGAGGTTACAGGCCAGCGCATGGTAACTTAGTAAGACCTTGTTTCAAAATAAAAAATAAAAAGGGTGTAGCTCAGAGGTAGATCTCCTTGGGTTCAATCCCTAGTAACACACACACACACACACACACACACACACACACACACACACAGTCCCACTTTGCTGGGTTGTCAAAGCACAAAATAAGAAAATGTTTATAAAAGGCCAGTGCATATCTGGCACAGAGTAGGTGCTCAGTAAATAATTACAGTCATTATTATTTTTTATCCTGGAAGAATAGGTAGGTCCCTGGAGGCTCTTGGTCATACTCTGAGACAGTGTTCTTCAAGCTTTGAGATCTGGGGATCTTAGTAAAATGCAGATTGTGATTTGGCAGGTAGAGAATGAGGAAGGAGAGAGGAGAGAGTTGAGATTCAGAGTTTCTCACAAGCTTTCAGGTGATGCTGGATGCTGCTGGTTCCAGGACCAGACTTTGCATTACCAGACAGATTCCTGGGCACTTGTCTCCAGGCCAGGAAAAGGAGCATCCTTCTCTCTCCTCCCTCTTCTCTCTGTGGCCCCTCTGTGTTCCCCTCGGGGCACTCCATCAAAAAACGACTTCTTGCAAACTGGGCGTGGTGGTGCATGCTTGTAATCCTAGTACTTGGGAGGCTGAGACAGGAGGATCACAGGTTCGAGGACAGCCTCATTTACTTAGTGAGGCCCTCTGCAACTTAGTAAGACCCTTTTCAAAATAAAGAATAAGCCAGGCGTGGTGGCGCACGCTTGTAATCCCCGTGCTTGGGAGGCTGAGACAGGAGGATTGCGCAGGTTCGAAGCCAGCCTCGCTGGCTTAAGAAACCCTGTTTCCTAATAAAATATAAAATAGGTCTGGGAGTATAACCCGGAGATAGAAGGGTTCCATCCCTAGTACCACCAAAAAAAAAAAAGAATAAAAACAAGGCTAGGGGTGTAGCTTGGAGGAAGAATGCTCCTGGGTTCAATCCTCAGTACTACAAGCAAACAAAAACAAACAAACAACAATAACAAAAATATCACTTCCTGCTTTATTAAAAAATAGTCCAGCTGGGCGTGGTGGCGCACGCTTGTAATCCCTGCGCTTGAGAGGCAGAGACAGGAGGATCGCGCAGGTTCGAAGCCAGCCGCGTGTGCTGGCTTAGGAGACCCTGTTTCCAAATAAAAATATAAAATAGGTCTGGGAGTGTAACCTGGAGGTAGAAGGGTTTCCAGGAACCCCAGTACCACCAAAAAAAGTCCAGGACAACTGTCATAAATCCTGTCCTACTGGGATGTATGGCCACCCTACCTATGGAACATCCCAGTGACTGCATTCATCTTGGAATGAGGAGGGGATGCCTCCTCTCACTAATGGGGAGGCGGTCCAGACAAACCTCACTCTCCTGGAGCACCTGCAGCCCAGGCAAGGGGGAGGAAGGGGCTTGCAAGGTAACACAGGCTCAGGCAGGTGTGGCTTTGGTTTCCTGCTCTCAGAACCAGAAGGCTGCGCATGCCCAGCAGGGCACCAGTGGGCTTTATCCTCGGAGGCGGGTGCTACTGCCGGTCCTTCACGGCCAGCTCTCACTGTCTGGAAGCCGGGTCAGTGCTGCCCAGGCCTCAGGTTCTGATAGCCATGTGAGTCTCCGGAGTGGGAACACGTGCTCCACTGGGGCAGAGTGCCCTGGACTTGGCCCAAGTTTTCCAAGGGAGGTAGTTCATCAGGGTTCATACTGAAACTTCGAAGTCTGTGTCTCTTGATGGCTTTATTACACATCTTCTCACCTTCGCCCCTGAATATACCCCCATGGGTTCTTGACGTCAGTCAGCCAAGGAAGCTGTGGTTTTGCCTAAACTCCTGAGCACAGTGCTCTTCTAGAGCGGCGCCCCGTCGGGTAGCCCTCCTTGCTGTGCCGACCTGGGCTGCCGGCCTGGGCTCCCGCTGGAGCAGGCTGGCTTGCCGGAGGCGGGCTCTGCCCTTCACCTTCCTGCTGGCCGTGGCTGTGGCCAGTGAGCGCCCTTCCCCTCCATTTCCACATCTGTAAAGCAGGGAAGAGCCAGGCTTACAGCAAGGCCGCAGGGTGGGATTGCTGAGGGTGCTGTACAAAGAAATGGCTTGCTGGGGATTGAAATATATTCACAAGTAAAATATGTTTACAGGTATGCTCAGTGGGGGTTCTACCTCTGAGCTATACCCTCAGCCCTATTTTTTATTTTTATTTTGAAATAGGGACTTGCAAGGTTGCTGAGTCTCACTACTTGCTTAGGCTGTCCTCGAACCTGTGATCTTCCTGTCTCAGCCTCCCAAGTACTGGGATTATAGGCATGCAACACCACGCCCGGCTCAAAACATCTTTAACACAACTTGTCATCTAACCGTTTTTAACGTATGACTCCGCGGGATTAGTCACATTCACACAGTTATATAACCATCACCATGCTTCCAAAAGGTTTTCATCACTACAAACAGAAACTCTATTAAGCAATAACTCCCCAGTTCTCTCCCTGCCCCTGGTAACCTCTGTTCTACTTGCTGTCACTGTGAATTTGTCTATTCTAGGTGTTTCATATAGATGACACCATGCGCTGTTTGCCCTCTCATGTCTGGCTCCTTCGTTAGTACACTGCTTTCAGAGTTCGTCTCTACTGAAGCCTGCCGGCACTTCGTCCCTTTTCATGGCCGAATACTATTCTGATGTCTGACTATACCACATTTTGCTTATTCCTTCATCTATTCATGGACATTTGGGTCATTTCCATTGCTTGTTAAGAATGTTTTAGCCGGGCGTGGTGGCGCACATTTGTAATCTTCGCGCTTGGGAGGCTGAGACAGGAGGATCGCACAGGTTCGAAGCCAGCCTCAACTACTTAGGCTCTCAGCAACTTAGTGAGATCCTGTTTCCAAATAAAATATAAAATAGGTCTGGGAGTATAGCCCGGAGGTAGAAAGCCCCTGGGTTCCACCTCCAGTACCATAAAAAAAGAATGTTTTATATTTTTGCATGTCCTCTGGGGCTAGACACCCAGGAAATGAGGAGACTCCTCACCCCTCACGGCTCATAGTCTCCTGGAAAAACTGCAGGTAGTGCCAGTGGAGATGAGTGCCAGGCAGGCCCGCGGGCACCCACAGAGCACGCCCAAGGGCCCTGGAATTGCTGACTTATGGACTTGCCTGGGCAACTGCTAACTTTGTGCTGTGGGAGCTCTTCAGAGGCCTCAGCCTTCCCATCTGGGAAATGGATCTGACAGTAAAGACGAGGTGTGGTGGCACACGCCTGTAATCCCAGGACTTGGGAGGCTAAGACAGGAGGATCGCAGGTTGGAGGACAGTGTCTACAAGTAATGAGGGTCTCCTTAACCTAGTGAGATGTTTAAAATAAAAAATGGGGTGTAGCTCAGAGATAGAATGCCTCTGGGTTCAATCCCTAGTACTGTTAACAGTTGTAAGGGTGCTACCGGCACAGTCCCACCAAAAATAAATAAATAAACAAGTAAATAAACCAGTATATACATACATACATCGTACTGGTGGGCTGCTAACATTCTAGGGCTCCGTGGCCCTGACTCTCTAGCCATGGGGTTCCTGTGTACATGTGTGTTGGGGACGGATCCCAGGGCCCTGTGCATGTTAAACACACACTGTACCGCTGAGCTACACCCCCAGCCCCAAGCCCTGGGATTCCAAGGCACCTCTGCCCTGTCCCTTGGGTAGGACTTGGGGAGAGATGCTCACAGTTGTAGGCCGGGTGGTGGGTGTTGGGGGTTAGCGTGGTCGAACTTGTCAATGTGGTGCTTGGCAGGAGGGTGGCTCTGCTTCCAGCGCTCTGAGTGTTGGTCCCCTGTCTGGGGAGGGTGTCCAGGCGAGAGTAGGGCTGGGGAGTGACTCTTAGGACAGAACTTAGTAGGCAGCTGTGCAGGGCCCCTGAGCTGGGGGTGGGAGGGGGCGTCAGGTCAGGGTGAGGCGGTTCAGCTTGGGAAGTGGGACAGAGGCAGGGACAGCCAGAAGGAGTAAGGCTGCTGGGAGGAACCCGCAGCCAGGGTGGAGACTTCCTGTCAAAATAGCCCCTTATCCTGGCGGGAGAGCGCATTCCTTTCCCCCAGGAGATAAGGCCAGATTTTCTCAGGACTCCTCTGGGCTGAGAGCTGTGCAGGCTTGTGGGGCCTCCCTGGTTCCCCCGTGCAGGGCCCAGCCTGGCCAGCCCGAGCTCCTGGCTCTCCTCAAGACTGCCTGCGTCCTTGGCAAGCACCAACCCAGCAGCAAAAAGGTCCAAAGCCACCATCTCTGTGCCTCCGTTACTTTACTCAAAATGCAGCTACTTCTTTGTAGGCTGTTAGGAGGTGCGGATGAGCTCATTCAGGGACCGTGCTCAGCAGGGTCTGGCATACACCTGCCCAGCTCAGTGGCCATCGCTGTCCTCGCCCCAAGAGGCCACCTGCTTCCTGGGGCCCCAAGTGCCCGCTGAGTCAGGCTGTTTCCCCATTCCTGGGCATTTGACAGTTAAGCTTCCCCATCTAAGGCCATTTCAAGGAAAAGTTCATTAAACATTTATATAGGGCTATTGTTATCAGGCGAAATGATAGTAGAAAACATTTCTCACGAGGAAATGGCTCACCTTCTCTTCCTCAAGTGAGAAGCCCTGTGCTGGGAGAGGGCCCCAGGGCTGTGCTGCTGGCCATAGGGGTTGCCAGGAGCCCCTCTGTCACCGGGCACTTTCAGCAAAGGCCTCCTGAGCCAGAGGGCAGCCTGACCCCACTACACTGGTCTCTAGCCCCTGGGTTACCCTGTGCTGGGGTCTCTCCAGCCTCTTCCCAGCAGCCAGTCCTCCCACTGGGTGGAGGCCTTCCCCAGGGCCAGGCAGGCCGGCTCCAGGCGCTCCTCCCTGGGCGGTCTGGGTGGGACCCCAGGGCCTCTGGGCCGGCCCAGCCCCGCTCACACTTCCCTGCTGGCCACTGCTGGAATGCCCAGCCCTCTCAGTGTATTTTCTCTCTGGGTGGGGGCTCAGGCCTGGAAACCCTGCTCACATCCTCTCCCACCCTCTTTAGAAGACCAAAATCCCCAGAGCTGAGGTCAGAGGAGACTATGGTTTGAAGGAAACTCCCTGCCCACTGCCCAGAACTGCCTTTGAGGCCTCCTCCAAACCAGTTCTCATCAGTACAGCCCAAATCCATGCAGCCCAATTCGCTTCCACTTCAAAACACTTACTGAACACCCGTCATTGTGCCAGGGTATTATGACTGGGTTCAATGGCAGAATCCAGCAGCCTGGGTCTTGGTATTGTCTGTACTCCACACTGGGCTCTAAATCAGGGTAACTGTTCCACTTCCCAAGCATTTTGAACAATTTCCTTCCAGCTTGACACCCCAGTTTTCTCGGTTATTAAAATGGCCCCGTAAACTAGACCATGGTTTTCTTCTCTCTCCTGTAAGTTATCGAGGGGGAGGGGGTACTGGAGATTGAACTCAGCACCTCTCTACTACAGAGCTACACCCCCAGCCCTTTTTATTTCTTATTTTGAGACAGGTCTCACTGAGTTGGCTAGGCCATTTGGGATCTTCCTGCCTCAACTACCTACATAGCTAGAATCTTAGGTGCGTACTCCACTGCGACTCCCTCCCTCTGTTGAATCTTTCTTTACCCACACTAACGGGAGGCACCAATGATACTGGTAATCCAGAACAGAAGATGAAAAAAAAAAAAAATGTCTGTCACCCATAACTGTTAGTGTCACTAACATGGAAGGTGGTCCTGCGCTCGCCCGCGGCTCTGCGGGAGGGATCTGTCCTGACTGCCATGGAGGGGGGAAGCCGACTTGGTCTGGAAGCTCGTTTGAGATTTGACTTCCACCTTGGGAAATTGTTTGTGCGCTCGAATGGAGTGGAGTCCTGAGAATGGTCTTCCCACTGGGCAGCTCTCAGAAGTAGAAAGGTTCTGAAAAGTCATCTCCTGCCCTGGCGTGCAGCCGGGACTGGCGTCACGGGAGCTCCCCGGACTGCACAGGGCCAGGGCGGGAGGACTCACCAAGCCCCGCGGAGGCCCAGCCAGCGGCCTGACTTCCGGTCTTGCTCCGTGATCACCTTCTCTGAGTTCTTTAAAGGTCCCGTGCTCCATGCCCGGGGAGAGGGCTGCGGCTCGCAAACCTGCTCTCTGGGCCTCTTCCTTATTATCATGGCTACCTCACCCTTTGCACCTCCAGGAACCAACCTCACAGCCCAGAGGAGAAGCTCCATCAACCAGCTCAGGCAGGCGCTGGGCAGACTCAGCTGCCCCCCTCAGTATGGGCTGTACCTGAGCAAGTGCCCAGCTGCGTGGCAGGACTCCTGTGGGCGGCTTAGGTGGCGGGAGGGGCCCTTGGACCCCGCTCGGGGGGAGCCCACGTACTGTGCTTCCTTGAGGACTGCGGGCTCTGGGTGGACCTCCCGACGGCTGGCTGGCCAGCGCCTGCCTTTGTCGCCCTCCTCCCCTTGCTCCCCGGGCAGGTGGGCCTAGTTTTGGAGACTGTGCCCCTTCCCAGAACCTCGGCCTCTCCTTTCCTCTTCCTTGCAGAGCGCCTCTTCCTGTGATCTCCCAGCCCCACCCTCCCCTCCCTTCCTCTCCACCAGCCCTTCCTCCACTCTTTCTATTCCTGGTTGGACTGGCCTCTCCCATTGTCCGTTCCCAGGAAAGGGCTGTCTGGCTGGTGGCTGGTCACAGGGTGGGGGACCTGAGCCCAGAAGAAAGCCAGCGCTGCCGGAAGCCCCTGCCCCAGCCCGCAGCCCACGGAGCCAGCGTCATGTTTAGAAATCTCCCTAAGTCAGTCAGCAGTAGCACCCCGCACCCACAGTGAGTGATGACTTCTCAAAGGCCCCTACTAATTTCAGTAGTTCCCACCACAGAGGCAGGGAGGGGGGCGGTGTGTGTTGTGGGGAGTTTCCCAGTGGTCACCTTACCAGGGTGGCTGGGTCTGCAAGCCTAGGGGGCACGGGGCCCCCTCAGCCCTGTGCACCACTGTGACCAGAGCTGACAGCCTTTGCAGAGGAGAGGAGGGAGGGGTCCCACAAGCACCACTGGGGGGGGGTGAGGGGGCACCCCAAGAGCTGTAGCTCACTTGTACCATCACAAGCGTGACCTGATTTCTGGGGCGGGGATAAGGCTAGCTGCACGCAGACTTCAAAGACTCCCCTCTGCCTGTCCCCTGGTCTGTTTTTGTTCTGCTTAAAAGCACACAGCTCAATCAGGACCAGAGTATTTTTATTCCCTGGATATAGAAGCAGATGTGCAGGTCAAGCCCAGATATATTCACAGGCCTTTTGGAGTTGGAAGATGTCAGCTGACAGGGCCCCAGCCCAGTGAACCCATTTTTTCAGCAGAGGGACCTAAAGGCCCACTGAGGCAAAGGGACACTGAGGTCAAGACACAAGCTTTAGCTGGGTGTGGTGGTGCAAGTGACTTGGGGAGGTTGAGGCGGGAGGGTTGCAAATTCAAGGCCAGCCTAGGCAACATGCTAGACCCTGTCTCTAAATAAAGTTTTCAAAAGGAACTGGGGGTTACAGTGCCCCTGGGTTCAATCCTCAGTACAGGAAAGAAAGGAAGGAAGGAAGGAAGGAAGGAAGAAAGAAAGAAAGAAAGAAAGAAAGAAAGAAAGAAAGAAAGAAAGAAAACAAGTGTTAGAATCTCTGAGAAAACAACTCTAATAAATCACAGGCAGTGTGGTGGGTGGGCAGCTTTATATTCATAGACCTGGCGTCCAGGCAGGGCTACACATCTTCCCAGCCGTACCAGCCCAGCCCATCATGTGCTGTGAGCCTGAGGCGGTCCACAGGACGGCCCTGCCTGCCCTCCTTGGATGAAGCCCAAGAAGAGGCTGTGATCTCTGGGAGTGTCTCCTGAGGCTGAAGGGGAACCATGTGACATGGCTCTGAGGGAGGCCAGTGCTGGGGCCTGGGGTCCATCTCCTGGAGAGAGAGGCTGGGGCCTCAGCCCAGGGAGAGACGGTGGGTGGAACCCAGAGAGGCCCGGTCTGGGATCTTGCATGACAGTCCCTTGCTGAGCCTCTGTCTCCTGATCTTTCTCACAGGGTAATTGTGAGGATCAAGGGTGCCAGTGTCAGGACCTGGTGCTCAGTGACTGGCCCATGGGAGGTCCTCCATAAATGTCTGTTCAGCATTATTATTATTTTGGGGGGGGGTATTGGGGATAGAATCCAGGGGCGTTCTACCTCCAAGCTACACCCCCAACCCTATTTTGTATTCTTTATTTTGAAACAGGATCTCATTGAGTTACAGAGGGCCTCACTAAGTAGCTGAGACTATCTACAAACCGTGATCCTCCTGTCTCAGCCTCCCAAATGCTAGTCTTACAAGCATGTGCCACCACGCCCGGCTTGTTCAGCATTATTTAAAAAAACAAGGCTGCCCTAAGAGCTTACCTCAAAGCCTCTGTGTTCTCAGATTGGGGGTTGAGTAGGCATGACTGTGGGTGCTGCCATCTCTTCTTTTATTATTTTATTTGCCCTATCTATGTTGACGTTTGTTTGTTTGTTTGTTTTTGAAGATTGAATTCAGGGGTATTCTACCTCTGAACAACACCCCTAGCCCTTTTTATTTTTTAAAATTTGAAACAGTCTTGCTAAGTGGCTGAGGCTGGTCTTGAACCTGTGACCCTCCTGTCTCAGCCTCCCAACGACAAGGATTATAGGCCTGTACCACCACTCCCATTATTTCCCCTTATGATGTTTTTCTTATGAACCACTTGGATCATTTTGGGAAGCAGGGAGAGTACAAATTAAAAGATAAAAAGGTATTTGTATGTGGAATAGCTCCCTGGAGACGGTGGGGTTTCAGTTGTGGGATCCCTTCTGTTTGTTTTCCTAAAAAATGTTATTTTTATAAGTAGATTATGTTCATTTGAAAAATATGGAAATTTTGTAGAAGTAAAATAAGAAAGAAAAAGAATTGCTCTCAATTATTTATACAGACAACCACAGTTAATATTTTGGTATTTTTTTTTAGACTTTTGGGGGGTGGTCCTGGGTGTTGAATCCAGGGGCATTGTACCTCTGAGCTACACCTTCAGCCCTATTTTGGTTTTTACTTCAGCCAGGTGTGGTGGCACAAACCTATAATCCCAGTACTTGGGAGGCTGAGACAGGAGGATTGCAGGTTTGAGGACAGCCTTAGCAAGTAGTGAGACTCATCAACTTAGCGAGACTGTTTCAAAATAAAAATAAAAATAAATAGGGCTGAAGGTGTAGCTCAGAGAAAAATACTCCTGAGTTTAATCCCTAGCAAGGCACACACACACACACACACACACACACACACACACACACACACACACACACACTGTCTATAGAAAGAAAAACAGAATTTCAACATTGAACCTGCAATCCTCCTGTCTCAGCCTCCCAAGAACTGGGATTATAGGCATGTGCCACTACACCCAGCTCTCTTAGACTTCTTACAGGTATAAATTAAAACTTTAAAATATATTTTTATATATAGTTCTGTAGCTGATATCTAGTTTTCTCACCTAACACATCATATTATGACATGCACAGTTTTCTTTGATGCTAAAAATCAATCTCTCTCTCTTTTTATCTATCTATTTATTTATTTATTTTTGGTATCAGGGATTGAACCTAGGGACATTCTACCTCTGAGCTACAGCCTCAGTCCTATTTTATTTTTTTTATTTTGAAACAGTGTCTCACTAAGTTTCTGAGACTGGTCTCAAACCTGTGATCCTCTTGTCTCAGCCTCCCAAGTACTGGGATTGCAACCATGTGCTACCATGCCAGGCTTAAAAATCTCTTCAGAAACAACTAAAAATACCTCAGTCCTCTATAGTTAGACATTTAAACCTTCCCCCAATTATACATTATTATATATATTGGCAAATATCTTTATCCACAGAGTTCTTTTCAAAGTTAAGATTATTTCCTTGAGTAAGTTTAAGAATGTGACTTGGATGCAGGTCAGAGGGTTGGGCCAGTAGGTGTGTGCCCATCAGCGTGGTGTGTGTGTGTGTGTGTGTGTGTGTGTGTGTGTGTGTGTGTGTGTGAATATGTTAGAGCCACATTTCTTATTGGCCCCTGGAGAGAAGGCAGCTGAGTCAGGCCTTCTTCCCAACCGGTTCTCAGTCTGTGGACCTGCTGTGGGGGTAGAGGTAGCGACA
Organism: Muscardinus avellanarius; assembly: GCF_963383645.1. Classification (NCBI taxonomy): domain Eukaryota; kingdom Metazoa; phylum Chordata; class Mammalia; order Rodentia; family Gliridae; genus Muscardinus; species Muscardinus avellanarius. The sequence goes on along the minus strand of NC_137790.1, from coordinate 74,829,983 downwards.
GAGCTTCCCATGAAACCTGGGGCCTGGAATCTCCCTGAACTCCAGGCTGACCAGAGCAGAGCCCTCGGGTTGGAACAGCTCTCCACATGGGCTGCCCTGGGATGGCCGAGGTGACGGGCAGCTGAGGCAGAGCTTACGCGCAGCGGGCCATCTGTGCAGCAGCACGGTGCCACTCATGGTCTTCCTTCATCTCACAGAGCCGAGCTCTGAGGCAGGCAGGGCTGGTTTTCTCTTCAGGAAGACTGAGTGGGGTCAGCCAATGGAGAATCTAAAGTTAACTCAGCTTGGATTGCTTTTTGTTAATGAGGGGAGGACCAGCTCTGAGGAGGCCAAGCCCTCACAATGCCGTGCAGTGTGTGGAACTTAATATGCCCGCGGAAGTTCTGTCTTCAGGCAAAAGAAAGCAATCGGCAATAGTTTTAAGTCCTGACTGGACTCCCAAGGGTCTCTTGTGCTTCACTGAGCTTTCGTCTGATTATTTTTTTGAGAAATATTTTTCCAGTGAAGTTACGACTCTTGGAAGTGAGGGAGGCGCAGGCGACCTCATTGGCCTCGTCAGAGGTGGGAGCGTTCATGGTCAGGAGCTCAGGTCTCCGGCAGACTCTGATGGGTGGGGGAAGAGGCTCACAGGGCTGTGTGGCCACCGCCCTCATGGCTCTGGAGTGGTTGCAGGGCTGAGGGGAAAGGAGCGGGGATTGGCTTCCCTGGACCACAGATAAGGGGAACAAACTGACTCATTCTCAGAGAGGAGAGTCAAAGGCAGATATGGGTACCCTGGGTGTCACCAGAACACTTGACTGTGTCTTAAAATTCCACAGTCGACCAGCGGGCAGAGATGCTATTCAAAGTGACCTCCTTTGATAGAAAAGCAGAGTACCGGTGGGATTGAGATTGCTGGCAAAACTTTGTTAAGGTCATCGTACACCCATGTTTAAAACGCTTTGAGGAATTCAGATCTGAGATGTTCCTATGTCAAGCGGTCTGTGAACAATTTAGCAAAAAGCATGATAGGGAGGCATGCCCGGGAGCTGAGGGATCTGAGAGAAAGATTCTTTTCACTGTGACGCCTGTTGGCAGCCGACCTACCATGCACCAGCCATAGCGCTGGGCTCTAGGGACCAAGATGCACGAGACTGGACTCCTCACCTCTAGTCTTGCTAACCAAGAGCAGAGGGGAAAAGAATTGATCTTGGTCAGAGAGGGGTTGTAAAGCCCAAAGGAAGCAACGACTGCACTGTGTTGAAGAGTGGGCACAATGTTGACCTTTGGAGAGAAGGTCAAGGCACCTGGCCTGAGCAGGGGCATGGGATGGGGATAGGGGATGCTCTTGGGAAGGGGAACTGGTGTGGAGGAGGGAAGGCCAAGGATGGAGAAGAAATGGTGAGTTGTTGCCAGCTTGCTGAGAGTACTGATATTCATTAAGGAGTTGGGACTTTATTCTGAAGCCCATAGGAAGTTTTTATCAGGGAGAAACTTGCAAACATCAAGTAGTTATTATTCTTGTGTGGTACTGGGGATTGAACCAAAGAGCATTCTACCTCTAAGTTACACCCTCATTTCTTATTTATTTTGTACTGAGGATTGAACCTAGGAGCATTCTACCTCTGAGTTAAAACATCAGACCTTTTTATTTTTTATTTTGAAACAGGGTCTTGCTAAGGATGCTGAGGCTGCCTCAAACCTGTGATCTTCCTATTTCAGCCTCCCGAGTACTGAGATTACAGGCATAGACCACCATGCCCAGCTCAAGTAATTTTTTTAAATGAAACTCAAACTCATAAATACATGTGCATGGAAAGATACTCCAGCTATTCTGAAATCTATACAGCAAGAAATGAAAATCTGTCCTTCCCAGATAACCTTTCCAGTAACCACTGTTCTTTTTTTTTTTTTTTTTTTGCAGGTTCAAGGCCAACCTACAGTAATTTTTTTTTTTTTTATTGGTGCACTGTATTCATACATCATAGTAGGATACATACTTTTGTAGACATACATGCACACTTTTCCCAGTCAGCCCCCACCCAATCCCCACCCCATTCTCTCCCTATCCCTCCCTCCCATGCTTGGCTTAGTAGTTGACATCTAGTATTATGGCAATTTATCTAAAATTAAAAATGATAATCTCACATAACAGTTTCATTTGTCTGATACCAAGCTTTTGATGACTTAAAGATAATATTTCAATATTTCTTTTTGCTTTCTTTCTTACCAGAGAATATTTTTTTCTATTTTTTAGGTGAAACTATCATATATATTATATATTTATTTTTCAGAAAAAAATCTATCCTAATATGGAATATGGAGTCTAGGTACCCAAAACGATCTTGAAAAAGAACAAAGCTAGAAGATATATATTTTCTGATTTCAAACCATATAAAGCTACAATAATTGAAACAGTGTAGTACTATTCTAAAGGCAGATATATAAACCATTGGAGTTAAATAAAAGCCTAGAGCTAAATTCTTCCATATATTGTCAAGTTATTTTTGACAAGGTTTCCATGAACATTTGGTGGTGGAAATGATAATCTTTTAACTAAATATTGTTAAAAAATAATAATTACATGAAAAAGAATAAAATTGGACCCTTACCTAATCCCATATACAAATATTAACTCAAAATAGATAATAGACCTAAATATAAATCTTAAGACTATAAACTTTTAGGAGAAAATCTGGGTCATAAAACCTCACAGCATTGAAATTGGCAGTGATTTCTTGGTTATGATTTCAATGGCACAGGCAACAGAGGAGTATACAGACTCCCTAAAAAAAAAAAATTGTATATCCAAAGACAGTGTAAACAGAGTTAACAGTTACTAATAGAATGGGATAAAATATTTCCAATTGCTATATCTGAAGGTATATTAATATTCCAACTAGAAATCCTAAAAATTAACAACAATAAAGGCAAACAATACCATTTAGAGATAGGTAAAAGACTAACATAAATAATGAATCTCCACAGATAACCAATCTTAATTGTCTGTTGGATGGAAACTCTTGTTTCTCTGGTTCTGGTATGTGTTACCTATTTCTTCTTTGTAGTTGATCTCTTTGAGTATTTTCTCTAGTGCTGGTTTTGAAGACAAAAATTCCTTCAGTTTCTGTTTGTCATGGAAGCTTCTTATTTTTCCATCTAATTTGATAGAAAGTTTTGCTGGGTAGGAAATTTTTGGCTGGAAGTTGTTTTCTTTCAGAGTTTGGAATATGTTACTCCAAGCCCTTCTGGCTCTCATGACTTGGTTTAGGAAGTCTGGAGTGATTCTAATTGGTTTGCCTCTGAATGTCACTTGGCCCTTTGTTTTTGTTGCCTTTAAGATTCTCTGCTTGGCTTCCACATTGGTCATTTTGACAATTATGTGGCGTGGGGATCCTCTTCTTCGATCCTGTCTAAAGGGAGTTCTATAAGTTTTCTGGACCTGTGTATCAACCTCTTGCTCTATGTTTGGAAAATTTTCTGCTATTACTTCCTTGAAGAGATTGTTGATCCCTTTGGTTTCACTTTCTTTTCCCTCCTCTATTCCAATTATTCTTAGGTTAGCTCTCTTAAAATGGGCCCATATTTCTTCAATGTCAGATTCCTGCTGTCGGATATTTTTTTCTAGATTAGAAACTATGCGTTCATTTTTGGATTGCTCATCTTCTAAGAGCGAGATTCTGTTCTCCATGTGTTCTAATCGGTTGTTTGTGCTTTGAATTGAGGCCTTTACTTCATTAATTGCATCCTTTATCTCTTTTTGGCTCTCTCTGAGTTCTTTTCGAAGCACCTCTATTATTTCTACAGTTATTTTCCTGATTTGATCTTCTAGAAATCTCTGATTTTCTGTTTTATCGGGTTCTGATGTTGTGGGGTTGTGGGCATTAATTGCTCCAGTATTATTCCTCTTTCCCATGATTTCGGATGTTTGTGCCTTCTCTGGGTTCTTCCCTTGGGTCACTAGGACTTCCCTTAAGGTGTTCTGGATCTCGAGTCAGTAGTATCTCGGACCCCACTACTCCTTTACTGGGTTTTATCACAGAGTCTCCAACCCAGAGAGTCGATAGAGGCTGCTTTAGACTGTGGGGGGTGCCAGGTTGCACGTTCTCCTATGGTGTGCCACCGCCCCTCCCCCACTGGGTCAAGTCCCAGGGAGTACAGTACTGGGATTTCTCCTCTGTGGCCCGCAATTTGACTCACTGTTCTTGAGTACGCAGATGTAGCTGTACTGGCCTCGCTGAATTCGCTGCTGCTGCCGCCGGTGTTAATATGGCGCCGCTGCTACGCCCTCGGCTATGGGGCTGGCGTTTTTCTTCTTGATTTTGATTTCTACTCTGAATCTCTGCAGCGTGTGCTGAGCTCGGCCACTGGGAGCTTTAGATGCTCTCTGCGCGGAGAAATCCTGCCTAGCTGTTCCGCAGTGGCTCACCTCGGCTTGATGTAGCCTTCCCGTGAATTCGCCGGTACCTCCGGCAGTATGGCGCTGCTGCCGCATCTGCCGCGTCCTCGGGCGTGAGGATCTCCTCTGTGGCTCTGTTCTCAGTCCGCTTTCTCTCTGGAGCCTGGTGATTTTTTGTTTCACTGGTGATGGTGTTTTCTGGCTATGAAAGGTGCTGATTTTGTGGTAATGGAGATTTGTTGTTAGCGGGGCTCTTAAGCCCCTCTTTTCTCAGTCGCCATTTTCCCGGAAGTCCCCCACTGTTCTTCATGTTGTCTCATCCCTCTATCTATAGACATGGATACACAAAACCCAGCCCTCCAGGTTGGAAGTAAAATGGTTCTGTCAGACCTCCCCCCACCTTTTCTCTTCCTCCTCAACAACAACAACAACTACTACTACTACTACTACTACTACTACTACTACTACTTCTTCTTCTTCTTCTTCTTCTTCTTCTTCTTCTTTTTCCTCCTCCTCCTCCTCCTCCTTCTACTCCTCTTCATCTCACTCTGTCTCCCCTACCTTTTAATATTTAAAGTTATATAAAATAGAGCTGTAATATAGGAAATATGTACCGTATCTTTTATTTATTTATTTTTAAATTTTATTGGTGCATTATATTTATACATCATAATGGGGTAAAATCTTGTGTAGACATAAATGCACACATCACCCAGCCAGCCCCCACCCAGTCCCCACCTCACCCCCTCTCCATCCCTCCCTCCCATGCTTGGCTTAGTGGTTGACTTCGATATGAATAAGTACATCGTGTGCTTTAGAGAGTTTCCTTCTTCCCCACTCCCATCCTCACATTTAGGTTGTCTTATTTGCTTCTCTATAGGATCTCCTTTTTCACCTGGAGCTTCTCCTATGACCCCTTTCACCTTAGCTTTCACATATGAGGGAAAGCATCCAATTTCTTACTTTTTGCGACTGACTAATCTCGCTTAGCATAATGTCCTCCAGTTCCATCCATTTCCCTGTAAATGATGCAATTGTGTTTTCTTTAATGGGTGAGTAAAATTCCATTGTGTACATATCCTACAGTTTTGCAATCCATTCATCTGTTGATGTACATCTTGGCTGGTTCCATAGTTTGGCTATGATGAATTGTGCAGATATGAACATAGATACACATGCATTAGTTTGGTAGTTTGGTTTCCTTTCTTTTGGATAGATACCCAGAAGTAGTATTGCTGGATTGAATGGTAGATTTGTTCCCATTCTTCTGAGAATTCTCCATACTGTTTTCCAAAGTGGTTGCACTAATTTCCAATCCACTAACAATGTTTTAGAGTTCCTACTTCTCCACATCCTCTCCAGGATTTGTTGTTTGTGTTTTGAATGATGGCCATTCTAGTTGGGGTAAAGTGAAATCTCAGGGTAGTTTTGATTTGCATCTCTCTGATTGCCAATGATGTTGAACATTTTTTCATTCATTTATTGGCCATTTGAATTTCTTCTTTCATGAAGTGTCTATTTGGTTCACTTGCCCATTTTTTATTGGATGATTTGTTTTTTTAGTGTTGTTTCTTGAGTTCTCTGTATATTCTAGATGTTAGTCCTCTATTGGAAGTGTAGGTGGCAAAAATCTCTCATTCTGTCGGCTCTCAATTGAGTTTCTTGACAGTTTCTTTTGCTGTACAGAACCTCTTCAGTTTCATGTAACCCTACATATTGATTCACCTTTTAATTTGTTGTGCCTTTGGGGTCTTGTTGAGAAAGTGTTTATCTGTGCGTATGTGTTGCAGTGTTGAACCTATGCTGTCTTCAAGGAGCCTCAAAGTCTCTGGTCTAATTTTGAAGTCTTTGATCCATATTGAATTGACTCTTGTGCATGGTGAGAAAGTGGGATTAATTTCCAGTTTTCTGCATGTGGTTAACCAGTTTTGCCAACACCATTTGTTGAACAGGCTATCTTTTTTCCAGTGTATGTTTTTGGCCCCTTTGTCAAAAATCAATTGGCTGTAAGTGTGTGGACTTGTTTCTGGGTCTTCTATTCTGCTCCACTGGTCTGTGTATCTGTTTTTGTGCTGTTTTTTTTATTACAATGGCTTTGTAGTATAAAGTCAGCTATTGTGATTCCTCCTACATGGTTTTTGTTGCTGAGAACTACTTTGGCTATTCTGGGTTTTTTGTTGTTCCAAATGAATTTAAGGTCTGATTTTTCTATGTTTGTGAGGAATAATCTCACAAGTTTAATGGGAATTGAGTTGAATCTGTAGATCACTTTTGGGAGGATGGCCATTTTAATGATATTTATTCTGCCAATCCATGAACATGGAAGATCTTTCCATCTTCTAAGATCTTTTTCTATTCCTTTTTTCAATGTTTTATAATTTTCTATGTAGAGATCTTTTATCTCCTTGGTTAAGTTTATTCCTAAATATTTTATTTTTTTGTGAGAGATCCTGAGTGAAAGTGTTTTCTGGATTTCTTTTTCAGTGGATTTATAGTTGGTGTACAGAAAAGCTTCTGATTTTTTTTCTTTTTTGATGGCACTGTGGTTCCTAGAAACCCTTCATCCTCTGAGCTATACTCCATACCTATTTTATATTTTTATTTGATAACAGGGTCTCTAAGCCAGGGCTTAGAACCTGTGCGATCCTCCTGTCTCTGCCTCCCAAGCACGAGAATTACAAGCATGTGCCACCATGCCCAGCTAAAGCTTCTGTTTTTTTAAGTTTGATTTTGTATCCAGACGCTTGATGAATTTGTTGATCAGTTCTATAAGCCTTTTGGTTGAGTTTGTTAGGTTTTCTAAATAGAGTAACATGCTATCTGCAAATAGTGAAAGTTTGAGCTCTTCTTTCCCTATTTGTACTCTTTTGATTTCTTTTTCTTGCCTTATTGCTCTGGCTAGAGTCTCAAGTACTATATTGAAGAAAAGTGGTGATAATGAACATCCTTGTCTCGTTCCAGTTTTTAAGGGGAATTCTTAAAGTTTTTTCCCCATTTAATATGATGTTGGCAGTGGGCTTATTGTAGATTGCCTTAATAATGTTGAGATATGTTCCTTCTATTCCAATTCTCTGCAGTGTTTTTATCATAAATGCATGTTGGATTTTATCAAATGCTTTATCAGCATCTATTAAAATGATCACGTGATTTTTGTCTTTGGTTCTGTTTATATGGTGAATTGCATGAATTGATTTTCATATGTTGAACCAGCCTTGCATCTCTGGGACAAACCCTACCTGGTCATGGTGTATGATTTTCTTTATGTGGTTTTGAATGCATGTTGCTAGTATTTTGTTTAGCAGTTTTTCATCCAAATTCATCAAATATATAGGCCTGTAGTTCTTCTTCCTTGAACTGTCTTTATTTGGTTTTGGTATTAATGTGATAATGGCTTCATAGAATGTATTTGGGAGAGTTCGTTTTTTTTCTATTTCATGAAATAGATTGAGGAGTATTGGTATTAGTTCTTCTATAAAGGTTTTATAGAATTCACTTGGGAAACCATCTGGTTCTGGGATTTTCTCTGATGGTAGGTTCTTTATTGCTATTTCAATCTCTTTGATTGTTATTGGTTGGTTTAAATTTTCTATATCTTGACTCAGTTTAGGAAGGTTGTATTTATCTAGAAAGTTGTCAGTTTCCTCCAGATTTTCCATTTTGTGGGAGTATAGTTTTTCAAAGCAGTTTCTAATAATCCTCTGGATTTCTACACTGTCAGTAGTAATATCTTCTTTTTCATCTCTTATCTTCATAATTTGGGTTGATTCTCTCTTTTCTTAGTTAAGTTGGCTAGTGGTTTGTCTACATTGTTAATTTTTTCAAGAAACCAGCTTTTGGTTTTGTTGATATTCTGTATTGTTTTTATTCTCTACTTCGTTAATTTCTGCTCTTACTTTAATAATTTCCTGTCTTCTATTGGCTTTGGGATTAGATTGTTCCTGTTTTGCAAGGGCTTTGAGGTGTGTCATTAGGTTATTTATTTGATGGTTTTCTTTTTTAAAAATTTTTTTATTGGTGCATTATATTCATACATCATATTGGGGTAAAAAACTTGTGTGTACATACATGTACACATAACTGATTTAACCCCTACCCAATTCCCATCCCATTCCCTCCCCATCCCTCCTTCCCTTGCTTGGCTTAGTGGTTGACTTCGATATGTTTAAGTACATTGTATGTTTTAGAGAATTTCCTTCTTCCCCTCTCCATCCCCTCATTTAGGTTGTCTTGTTTGCTACTCTATAGGATTTCCTTTTTCATCTAGAGTTCCTCCTATGACCCATTTCTCCTTAGCTTTCACATATTAAGGAAAGCATCTGATTTCTTTTTCTTTCTTTCTTTCTTTCTTTCTTTCTTTCTTTCTTTCTTTCTTTCTTTCTTATTTTTTGTGACTGACTAATCTCACTTAACATAACGTCCTCCAGTTCCATTCATTTCCCTGAAAATGATGGCTGAGTAAAATTCCATTGTGTACATATCCCACAGTTTTGTAATCCATTCATCTGTTGATGGACATCTTGGCTGATTCCATAGTTTGGCTATGGTGAATTGTGCAGATATGAACATAGACACACATGCATTAGTTTGGTAGTTTGGTTTCCTTTCTTTTGGGTAGATACCCAGAAGTGGTATTGGTGGATCAAATGGTATATTTGTTCCCATTCTTCTGAGGATTCTCCATACTGTTTTCCAAAGTGGATACACTACTTTGTAATCCAACCAACAATGTTTAGAGTTCCTACTTCTCCACATCCTTACCAGCATTTGTTGTTTGTGTTTTGAATGATGGCCATTCTAGTTGGAGTTAGGTGAAATCTCAGAGTCATTTTGATTTACATCTCTCTGATTGCCAATGATGTTGAGCATTTTTTCATGCATTTATTGGCCATTTGAATTTCTTCTTTTGTGAAGTGTCTATTTAGTTCACTTGCCCATTTTGTTATTGGATGATTTGTTTTCTTAGTGTTGTTTCTTGAGTTCTCTGTATATTCTAGATATTAGTCCTCTATTGGAGGTGTAGGTGGCAAAAATCTCTCATTCTGTTAGCTCTCAATTGAGTTTCTTGACAGTTTCCTTTGCTGTACAGAACCTCTTCAGTTTCATGCAATCCCATGTGTTGATTCACCTTTTAATTTGTTGTGCCTTTGGGGTCTTGTTGAGAAAGTGTTTATCTGTGCGTATGTGTTGCAGTGTTGAACCTATGCCGTCGTCAAGGAGCCTCAAGGTCTCTGGTTTGATTTCCAAGTCTTTGATCCATCTTGAATTGACTCTTATGCAGGGTGAGAAAGTGGGATTAATTTCTAATTTTCTGCATATGGTTAACCAGTTTTGCCAACACCATTTGTTGAATAAGCTTTTTTCCAGTGTATGTTTTTGGCCCCTTTGTCAAAAATCAATTGGCTGTAAGTGTGTGGACTTGTTTCTGGGTCTTTTATTCTGCTCCATTGGTCTTGTATCTCTTTTTGTGCCAATACCATTTTCTTTTTTTTTTTTTACAATGGCTTTGTAGTATAGTTTAAAGTCAGGTATTGTGATTCCTCCTGCATGGTTTTTGTTGCTGAGAACTACTTTGGCTATTCTGGGTTTTTTGTTGTTCCAAATGAATTTAAGGACTGATTTTTCTATGTTTGTGAGGAATAATCTCACAAGTTTAATGGGAATTGAGTTGAATCTGTAGATCACTTTTGGGAGGATGGCCATTTTAATGATATTTATTCTGCCAATCCATGAACATTGAAGATCTTTCCATCTTCTAAGATCTTTTACTATTTCTTTTTTCAATGTTTTATAATTTTCTATGTAGAGATCTTTTACCTCCTTGGTTAAGTTTATTCCTAAATATTTTATTTTTTTGTGGGGGATCCTGAGTGGAAGTGTTTTCTGAAATTCTTTTTGAGTGGATATATGGTTGGTGTACAGGAAAGCTTCTGATTATTTAAGATTGATTTTGTATCCAGATACTTTGCTGAATTTGTTGATCAGTTCTATAAGCCTTTTGGTTGATTTTGTTGGTTTTTTTGTAAATATAGTATCATGTCATCTGCAAACAATGAAAGTTTGAGTTCTTCTTTTCATATTTGTACCCCTTTGATTTCTTTTTCTTGCCTTATTGCTCTGGCTAGAGTCTCAAGTACTATATTGAAGAGAAGTGGTGATAATGGACATCCTTGTCTTGTTCCTGGTTTTAGGGGGAATTCTTGAAGATTTTCCCCATTTAATATGATGTTGGTGGTGGGCTTATTGTAGATTGTCTTAATAATGTTGAGATATGTTCCTTCTATTTCAATTCTGTGCAGTGTTTTTATCATAAATAGACGTTGGATTTTATCAAATGCTTTATCAGCATCTATTGAAATGATCATGTGATTTTTGTCTTTGATTCTGTTTATATGATAAATTACATGGATTGATTTTTGTATGTTGAACCAGCCATGCATCCCTGGGATGAACCCTACCTGGTCATGGTGTATGATTTTCTTTGTGTGGTTTTGAATGAGTGTTGCTAGTATTATGTTTAATAGTTTTGCATCCAAATTCATCAGAGATACAGGCCTGTAATTTTCCTTCCTTGAAGTGTCTTTATTCGCTTTGGGTATTAATGTGATGTTGGCTTCATAGAATATATTTGGGAGATTCCCCATTTTTTCTATTTCATGAAATATTTTGAGTAGTATTGGGGTTAGCTCTTCTATAAAGGTTTTATAGAATTCACTTGGAAAGCCATCTGGTCCTGGGCTTTTCTTTGATAGTAAGCTCCTTATTGCTGTCTCAATCTCTTTGATTGCTATTGGTTGGTTTAAGTGTTCGATATCTTCTTGACTCAGTTTAGGAAGGTTGTATTTATCTAAGAAATTGTCAATTTCCTCCAGATTTTTCATTTTCTTGGAGTATAGTTTTTCAAAGTAGTTTCTGATAATCCTCTGGATTTCTACACTGTCAGTAGTAATGTCTCCTTTTTCATCTTTTATCTTCATAATTTGGGTTGATTCTCTCTTTTTTTTATTTAGGTTGGCAAGTGGTTTATCTATCTTGTTAATTTTTTCAAGAAACCAGATTTGGGTTTTGTTGATTTTCTGTATTTTTTTGATTCTCTATTTCATTAATTTCTGCTCTAATTTTAATAATTTCCTGTCTCCTACTGGCTTTGGGGTTCAATTGTTCCTTCTTTTCAAGGGCTTTGAGGTGTATCCTTAGGTTATTTCTTTGAACATTTTCTGTTTTTCTTATGTGAGCACTCAGTGCTATAAATTTTCCTCTTAATACTGCCTGCAAAGTGTCCCAGAGGTTTTGATATGCTGTATCTTTATTTTCATTTGTTTCTAGAAATTTCTTGATTTTACCTCTTACATCTTCTATGACCCATTCATCATTCAGAAGTGTGATGTTCAGTCTCCACATGTTTATGTTGTTTCTCTGGGTGTTCTTATAGTTGATTTCTAGTTTCATTCCATTATGGTCTGAAATGACACAGGGAAGTATGTAACATTTTTTAAATTTGCTAGTGCTCATTTTGTGTCCCAGGATGTGATCTATTTTGGAGAAGGTTCCGTGAGCAGCTGAGAAAAATGTAAACTTCACTGTAGTTGGGTGAAATATTTTATGTGTCCTACAGATCCATTTTATTAATGTTGTTCTTTTGTTCTGAGGCATCTTTACTGACCTTTTGTCTGGAAGATCGGTATTATTGTATTGGGATTTATGTGTGACTTCATGTCACAAAGAGTTTGATTTATGAAAGTAGCTGCACCTATGTTTGGGGCATAGATGTTGATTTCGTCTTGCTGGATTATTCCTTTTACCAGTAAAATATGACCTTTGTCTCTTCTAATAAGTTTGGGTTTTAAGTCAAACTTGTCTGATATCATAGTTGCTATTCCTGCTTGCCTTCAAGTTCCGTTAGCATGGATTACCTTGCTCCAGCCCTTTACTTTGAGTTTGTTCCTATCTTTACTTGTAAGGTGTGTTTCTTGTAAGCAGCAGATGGATGGAATTTGGTTTTTAATCCGTTTTGCTACTTTATGTCTTTTTATTGGGGAGTTGAGGCCATTTACATTCAGTGTGATTATTGAGAGATAATTTTTAATTCCTAACATGTTATGATTTTATTTCTGTTTGAGATACTATTTATTCTTCTTTGCTTAGTTGTCTGCTGAATGGAAAATCTTGTTTCTTTGGTTCTGGCATGTATTACCTATTTCTTCTTTGTAGTTAATCTCCTTGAGTATTTTCTCTAGTGCTGGTTTTGACAACATAAATTCCTTCTGTTTCTGTTGGTCATGGAAGCTTCTTATTTCCCCATCTAATTTGATAGATAGTTTTGCTGTGCAGAAAATTTTTTGCTGAAAATTGTTATCAGAGTTTGAAATATGTTACTCCAAGCCCTTCTGGCTTTTATGACTTGGTTTGGGAAGTCTGGAGTGATTCTAATTGGTTTGCCTCTGAATGTCACTTGGCCCTTTGTTTTTGTTGCCTTTAAGATTCTCTGCTTGGCTTCCACATTGGTCATTTTGACAATTATGTGGCATGAGGAACCTCTTCTCTGATCCTGTCTAAAGGGAGTTCTATAAGTTTCCTGAACCTGTGTATCAACCTCTTGCTCTATGTTTGGAAAATTTTCTGCTATTACTTCCTTAAAGAGATTATTGATCCCTTTGGTTTCACCTTCTTTTCCCTCCTCTATTCCAATTATTCTTAGGTTAGCTCTCTTAAGATGCGCTCATATTTCTTCAATGTCAAATTCCTGCTGTCATATTTTTTTTTCTAAATTATAAACTATGCATTCGTCTTTGGAGTGATCGTCTTCTAGGAGCAAGATTCTATTCTCCATGTGGTCTAATCAATTGTTTATACTTTGAATTGAGGCCTTTACTTCAATGATTGCATCCTTTATTTCTTTTAGACTCTATGAATTCTTTTTGAAGGTTGTGTGTTATTTCTACAGTTATATTCCTGATTTGATCTTCTAGAGATCTCTGAATTTCTGTGTTATCAGGTTCTGATGTTGTGGGGTTATGGGCATTCATTGCTCCATTGTTATTCCTCTTTCCCATGATTTCAGAAGTTTGTGCCTTCTCTGGGTTCTTCCCTGGGTCACTATGACTTCACTTAGGGTGCTCTGGATCTCACTCTGTGGTAATCTCAGTCACCATTATTCCTTTACTGGGTTGTATCGCAAAGTCTCTGACCCAGGGAGTTAATCGAGGCTGCATGAGACCATGGGGGTGCCAGGCTGGGTGTTTTCCCACGGGGAGCTGCGACTAGGGTGTGGTATCTCTGCCACCACTACTCCTTCACTGGGTTGGATTGCAAAATCTCAGACCCAGGGAGATTTTCAAAGCTGCGCAAGTCCCTGGGGGTGCAGTACTGTGATTTTCCCCTTAGGGATCACGAGCTGTCTGGGACCTGGTGGACTCGCTGCCACTGCCGGCAATATGGCGCCACTGCAACACTCTCAGCTGTGAGGCTGGCGTATTTCTTTTCTGGTTTTGAGCTCCATTCTGAGTCCCTGGAGGGTGTGCTAAGCTTGGCCACTGGGCGTTTTAGATGTTCTTTATGCTTAAAAAACTGCTGAATTATACCTGAATGATCCTCAGCTGCTCACTTCAGCTCCTTGTTTACCTTTCCTCTCTGGAGCCTGGTGGGTTGTTGAGTGAGCCGATCTGGAGCTGTCAGAGGCACGGTGAACTTACTGCCACTGCTGGCTACATGGCACTGCTGCTACACCCTTGGTCCTGAGGTTGGCATATCTCTTTTCTGGTTTTGAGCTCCATTCCGAGTCCCTTTCTTCTCTGGAGCCTGGGGCTGTGAGGGAAGATGGCACTGGCACGGCTCCGCCACCACAGTGCAGGCTAGTTTCTTTTCTGGTCTCTGGTTGTTCTTGTAGCCTTCTTTTTCTCTGTCCCTTGTATTTACAGTTTTTATTTCTCTGCTGATGGTGTTTTTTGGCTATGAAAATTGCTGATTTTGTGGCAATAGAAATCAAGTGTTAGCGGGACTCATAAATGCTGCTTTTCTCGGTCACCATCTTCCCAGAAGTCTGATGGTTTTCTGTTTTTCTTATGTGAGCACTCAGTGGTATACATTTTACTCTTAACACTGCCTTCAAAGTGTCCCAGAGGGTTTTATATGTTGTATCTCTATTTTCATTTGTTTCTATAAATTTTTTGATTTCACCTCTTACGTCTTCTATGACCCATTCTTCATTTAGAAGTGTGATGTTCAGCCTCCACATGTTTATGTGTTTTCTTTCTTTTTTTTTTATGTTACTGGGGTTCCTGGAAACCCTTCTACCTCTGGGATACACATCCAGACCTACTTTTTATATTTTTTTATTTGGAAACAGGGTCTCTTAAAACAGTGTAGCTGGCTTCGAACCTACGAGATCCTCCTGTCTCCGCCTCCCAAGTGCGGGGATTACAAGCGTTTGCCACCATGCCCGGCTCTTTAGGTCTTCTTATAGTTGATTTCTAATTTCATTCCATTATGGACTCAAAAGACACACAGAAGTATGTCACATTTTTTGAATTTGCTAGTGCTCACTTTTTGGCCCATGATATGATCTATTTTGAAGAAGGTTCTGTGAGCAGCTGAGAAAAATGTGAACTCCACTGTAGTTGGGTGAAATATACTATATGTATCCAACAAGTCCATTTAATTAATGGTGTTCTTTAGGTCTGAGGCATCTTTACTTTTTGTCTAGAATATCAGTTTAATGTTGTGAAAGGTGTGTTGAAGTCTCCCAGTATTATTGTATTGGAATTTATGTGTGATTTTATGTCACAGCAAGTTTGTTTTATGAAAGTAGCTGCACCTATATTTGGGGCATAAATGTTGATTATTGTTATTTCCTCTTGCTGGATTGTTTCTTTTACCAGTAAAAAAAAAATGACCTTCTTTGTCTCTTCTAATAAGCTTGGGCTTGAATTGTAACTTGTATGATATCATAGTTGCTACTCCTACTTCCCTTTGAGGTTCGTTGGCATGGGTTACCTTGCTCCAGCCCTTTACCTTAAGTTTGTTACTATCTTTACTTGTAAAGTGTGTTTATTGCAAGCAGCAGATAGATGGGTTCTGTGTTTTAATCCATTTTGCCACTTTATATATTTTTATTGGGGAGTTGAGGCTATTTACATTCAGTGTGATTATTGAGAGATTATTTTTAATTTCTAACATGTTAAGATTTTATTTCTGTTTGAAATACTGTTTGTTCTTTTTTGCTTAGTTGTCTGCTAGATGGAAAATTTTGCTTCTCTGGTTCTGGCATGTATTACTTATTTCTTCTTTGTAGTTAATCTCTTTGAGTATTTTCTCTAGCGCTGGTTTTGAAGACATAAATTCCTTCAGTTTCTGTTTTTCATGGAAGCTTCTTATTTCCCCATCTAATTTGAAAGATAGTTTTGCTGGGTAGAAAATTTTTGGCTGGAAGTTGTTTTCTTTCAGAGTTTGAAATATGTTACTCCAGGCCCTTCTGGCTTTCATGACTTAGTTTGGGAAGTCTGGAGTGATTTTAATTGGTTTGCCTCTGAATGTCATTTGGCCTTTTTTTGTTGTTGTTGGTTTTTACATTGGTCATTTTAACTATTATGTGGCATGGGGAACCTTTTCTCTGATCTTGTCTAAAGGGAGTTCTATAAGTTTCCTGAACCTGTATATCAACTTCTTGCTCTATGTTTGGAAAATATTCTGCTATTACTTCTTTGAAGAGATTGTTGATCTCTTTGGTTTCACCTTCTTTTCCCTCCTCTATGCCAATTATTCTTAGGTTAGTTCTCTTAAGATGGGTATATATTTCTTCAGTGTCCAATTCCTGTTGTCAAATTATTTTTTCTAAGTTATAAACTATGGGTTCATTTATGGAGTGATCATCTTCTAGGAGCGAGATTCTATTCAAGTGGTGGTCTAATAAATTGTTTATCATTTGAATTGATTAGTTTACTTCAATGATTGCATCATTAATTTCTTTTAGACTCTTTCTAAATTCTTTTCTAAAATCCTATATTATTTCTATAGTTATATTCCTTAATTGATCTTTTGGAGATCTCTGCATTTCTGTGTTTTCAGGTTCTGTTATTGTGGGGTTGTGAGAGCTCATTGCTCCATTGTTGTTCCTCATTCCCATGAATTCAGAAGTTTGTACCTGTTGCTTTTAGTAGAGTTCTCTCAGTCTCTAGGTGTCAGTTGGTGTATGTATGTATGTATGTATGTGTGTGTATATATATATATATTTTTTTTTGTTTTGTTTTGTTTTGGTTTTTTTTTTTTTTTTTTTTTGGTGGTACTGGGGTTCCTGGAAACCCTTCTACCTCCAGGCTACACTCCTAGACCTATTTTTATACTTTTTAAATTTGGAAACAGGGTCTCTTAAGCCAGCACGGCTGGCTTCGAACCTGCGCAATCCTCCTGTCTCCGCCTTCTAAGCACGGGGATTACAAGCATTTGCCACCATGCCCGGCATCAGCTGGTATATTAAAGGGCAAGTTATATTGTATTCAACAGTGACGGTTGAGTAAGGAGGGAAGTGAAGGAGTAAATGGAAGAATAGGGTAAGGTCTCAGATAGGGTCGAATAGTTTTAGTATGAGTTTGGTAAGGTAGTATATACTAGAGATTAGAGATAGTACAAATATAGTAGTACTCTAGTAACCAATGTACAGTTTTTGGTATGGTGATATGAAGTGGATTTAATACAAGGCAAGGGAGTAATAAAAAGAGAAAAGATAGAAAAGGGATAGAGAGGAGAGAGTATATACAAGGAAAGAAGCTTGGGAGGGGATTTGGGAAGAGTGTTAAAAGAACAACAGCAAAAAAACCCCAAACCAAACAAAAAACAAAACAAACAAAAAAAAACTTCCAGAAACCCCCCCCCCCAAAAAAAAGAAAAAAAGTCAGGTATACACTGTCACACCCAAAAAAAGAACAAAAAACCCCAAACAATCCCAACAATGAATTAATATGACTCTACAAATAAATGACTATTCAGCAGTCTCTCTCTGTGTAGATACCAAGTGCCACTGGTACCTTTCCCTCTGTGAGTCTGGTTCTCTGAGTCTTCTCAGTCTATGCAGATGTTCAATATCAATAGGGCTGGATTTAATATTGAGTGAAGGTCACCCTCCACACTCCACAGATTTGGAATCTAGATCTCTCCCTGCCTCTGTTGGTAGCATATACCTCTGAGACCAACCTCAATGTAGGACTCTCAGTTCTCCACAGCTGGGGCTGGGCTAGTCTGACTTCGCTCTGTTCACCACAATCGGGATGTCTGTGGTGTTCCTGGAGATCCTACTCATTGGGTTTAGTGATAAGCTTAAGACTCACTTTCCACTGATCAGACCCACACTTTTCACTGATCAGAGCCTGAGTCTGTCTGAGCATCTGATATGATCAACAGCAGATCCCACTCCCACCTTCTCTGGGTTCTTCTCAGGATCACCACGACTTCACTTATTGTGTTCTGGATCTCTGGAGGATGTGGTAATCTCAGCTGCCACCACTCCTTCCCTAGGTTGTATTACAAAGTCTCAGACCCACGGAGTTAGTTGCGGCTGTGCAAGACCCTGAGGGTGCCGGGCTGGGTGTTTTCCTTCGGGGAACTGTGACTAGGGTGTGGTCATTTCTGCCACGACTCCACCTCACTGGGTTGAGCTGCAAGATCTCAGACCCAGGGAGTTTATCAAAGCTGCGTGAGTTCCCTGGGGGTGCAGTGCTGGGATTCTTCCTCTGGAGGCCACAATTTCAATTATGATAGTGGTGCATGCTGGGCTGGAGCTCTCGTGGGCATGGTGAACTTGCCATCGCTGCTGGCAAAATGGCACTGATGCCATGCCCTTGACAGTGAGGCTGGCATATTTGTTTTCTGGTTTTGAGCTCTGCTCTGAATCCCTGGAGGGCTTGGCTGCTGGAAATTTTAGCCGGTCTTTGTGCTGAAAGAACTGCTGAATTATAACTGACTGGACTGCAACTGGTCACTTCAGCTCATTCTCCTTTTCGTCCCTGGAATCTGGATCTCTGAGGCAAGATGGCATCGGTGTGGTGGACGCCGCCGCAAGGCAGGCAGGTTTCTTTTCTGCTCTCTGGTTGTTCTCCTAGTCTTCTTTTTCTCTGTCCCTTGCATTTATAGCTTTTATTTCTCTATTGATAGTATTTTCTGGCCATGTAAGACATTATTTTTGAAGCTATGGAGATCAAGTGTCAGCAGTACTTGTAGACGCTGCTGTATTCGGTCACCATCTTCCCTATCTCCTGTGCTATATCTTATCACACAGCTCATTTTGCTCTCCTTTGCATTATTTCAGAACATGGTTTTATTGGATATTCACCTGAACTACTACAGAGCAACGCTCTGCCAGATTACAGCCCTGGGGAGTCCTTCTTCTCTGTGTTTGGAGTGTTCTTCCCAGCAGCTACAGGTATTGTCATTTGGGTTCTCTTTTACTCTCCTGTTATGGGGTGTAAATGCTTAGTTTCCCAAATTCAGTGTAATAATTGGCCAGCATGTGCTCTTAAGATGTGTATCTGACTTTAGATATGGAATTAGCTTTGACCAAAAATCTATTATTTTATTTATTTATTTATTTATTTATTTATTTATTTATTTATTGGTACTGGGGATTGAACCCAGGGGCATTCTACTTCTGAGCTACAGCCCAAGCTCTTTTATTTATTTATTTATTTATTTATTTATTTATTTACTTTTGTTATTATTTATTTATTTATTTATTTGTGGCACTGGGGATTGAACCCAGGAGCATTTTACCATCAAGCTACACCCCCAGCCCCATTTTATTTTTATTTGAAAACAGGGTGTTGCTGGGTTGCTAAGAGTCTCACTACTTGCAGAGGCTGTCCTCAAAACTGTGATCTGAGCCCGGTGTGGTGGCGCACGCTTGTAATCCCAGTATTTGAGAGGCTGAGACAGGAGGATCATGGTTTGAGGGCAGTCTCAGCTATTTAGTGAGGTTCCTTGCAACTCAGTGAGACTCTGTTTCAAAATAAAGAATAAAAAATAGGGTTGGGGTACAGCTCAAAGGTAAAATGCCCCTGGGTTCCAGCCCAAGTACTGCAAAAAATGAACAAACAAAAAAACCCTGTGATCCTTTTTTCTCAGCTTTCCAAGCCTTTCCACGGCGTACCAGTGTTCGCCACCATGCCCGGCTTATTTTTTATTTTGTTGCTTAGGTTCTTTCTAAGCCACTAGGGCTGGCCTCAAACCTGCAGTCCTTCTGTCTCAGCCCCCCAAGGGACTGGGATTACGGGTGTGTGCCACTATGCCTCGCTTAAAATCTTTTATTTTAAGAGAGAGTTTACTTGTTCATAATTTCTGAAGGAAATGATTGAATCCTCCTTACTCTACACTTACATGTTGATCTCTTTTGGCCAAATTAATAGAGGGGACATATTTCTCTTAGGGATGAGCATGATGGATTCCTCATCAGGACATTCTCTCTCTTGCCTGGAATGAGTGCATATTTGGTCTGCATACTGTCTTCTTCCACCCTTATCATTACATCTTCTCCCAGGGACATAGAAATGGTCTTTTCTCCTCTTGCTGTACTGGTGTGGGCCAAACCTGGGTCCCTGGGGCAGTGATGGATCTCTTCCCTCCACCCTTCTCGTTCCTGCTCCTCAGGGGCCATGGAGGCACTCTCTGAAGTGGAGACCCATACGGACCTCTTTGGGGGCAGGGCTGACTTGCAGTGTGGCTGCTGTAATTGCCTCATCTTCTGTCCCTTCTCCCTTTCCTGCCAGCTTATCCATGTTCCTACTTATTATCCTTTCCCCAGATGGGACTGGGGTAGAAAAGGAAGAAAAAAGTACTGGAAGATGTACGACGAAAAATGATTGTCCATATCAGCATTGTTAAGGATGTAGAGAACCTGGAACTCTCACCTACTATTCATGGGGATGTGAAATGGTGCCACCACTTTGGAAAACAGCTAGACAGTTTTTTTAAAAATTAGATATAAACTCAGCATTGTATTCCTGGTTATCTACTGCAGAGAACTGAAAGCATGTGTTTATATAAAGACTCGTATGTGAAATTTTAATTTGTTATAGTCCCCAAACAGCAGGAGCTTGAATACTCATCAACAGGAAAACAGATAAATTGTGGTAAAGCTATATAGCAGGAAACTATTCAGAAATAAAAACAAATGAATTATTGATACACATAATAAATATATGAGTCTCAAATAATTATGCTAAGTGAAATAAGTCAGACAAAGAAATAATACCTTTACAAAGCAAAATTAGATAAACCCAGCTTGGTGTGGTGGCGCACACTAGTAGTCCCAGTACTTGGGAGGCTGAGATAGGTGGATAGCAGGTTTTCAGCCAGCCTTAGCAACTTAGCGAGGCCCTCCTCAACTTAGTAAGACCCTGTTTAAAATAAGAAATAAAATAGGGCTGGAGGTGTAGATTAGATGTAGAATGCCCCTAGGTTCAATCTCTTGTCACACACACACACACACACACACACACACACACACACATTAGATTAACCCCATGTATATAAACTTCTAGAAAATGTGAGCGACAATGACAGCCCAAGATCAGTAGATGCCTGGGCATGAGGTTGAGGGGAGCAGGAGGAGGGATGACTAAGGGGCAGGAAGGAATTTCAGGGGATGAAATTTCTGATTGTGGCGACAGTTTCACAGGTCAAAGCTTTTCAGTGTTACACTTGAAACATATGAAACTTATCATATGCTTGTTACACCTTAATGAAGCTGGTAAAAGAAAAATCAACAGCTTCAGTCATTTTTCTTTATTCTTACTTTTTCCCCTGGCAAGGGCCTTTTTCTTCCCTTTTCACAGCCAAACATAATTCTCCACTTCCCGGCATTCTCCACATCTTCTCCACTCTCTCCTTTTGGAATCCCAAGTCTGTATTTCCAATGGAATGGGTCTTTCCAAGGGCATCGGTGACTTCCATGTTCCTGACTCAGTGCAGTCTTGATTTCTTGCTTGGGTCCCCCTCTCTGCAGCAATCCACTTCCTCCTCCTTTTCTTACTTTTCATGGCACAAAGGCCGCCGTGCCTCCCTCCTCCCTCCATGGCCTGTGGCCTGTGTGTTTGTCCTCTGCTGCTGTCATTAAATGACAGGGCTCTTCTGCGTCATAACCAGTTCCATTCCCAGCCCCACTGTTTTCTTTACTGTTTTCTGTGGGATCTCTTCCTTGCTCCATTGTACAGTGGTCACCCAACAAGCGGATGATCCTGCATTCTCGCCTCTAGCCCAGGCTGCTCCTTGAAGCTTCCCATTATTCATTCAGTGGCACCTTATATTTGGGCCTCCGTCCTCAAGTTCAGATGTAACCAAATCAATCCTGCCTCTAACTGGCTCTTTGCCTGTACTCCTGATCTCAGTGAACAGCATCTCCATCCATCCAGTTGCTCACGCCAGCAGTGGAGAGTTATCCACGATTCCTCCTCCTTTCTTCCCAGGACTCTCCAAGTCTTGTCCATTCAATCTCCTGAATATCACTGGCTTCTCTCTTCTATTTTGCTTCATCTCTACTATTTGGCCATCCTGGTCCAAGTTTCATCTCTCACTTGGTTACTTGATCTTCCTTGTTCATAGAAAAGAGCCTGGAACTAGGGCTCAGTAGTGACAGGTAGAATCCTGGTCTGCAAACCCAGATTGGCCAGAAATAGTGTCTTTCTTTCTTAATTCATTTCCTTCCTTCCTTCCTTTTCTTTCTACTGGGGATGGAATCCAGGGGCTTTCTACCTCTGGGCTATACTCCCAGACCTATTTTTTATATTTTATTTGGAAACAGGGTCTCACTAAGTTGCTGAGAGCCTCACTACTTAGCTGAGGCTGGCTTCGAACCTGCACGATCCTCCTGTCTCAGCCTCCCAAGCGCGGGGATTACAAGCGTGCGCCACTGGGCCTGTAATATTGAAATTGAGTCGGGGGTTTGCAAAGGAAGCAAACACCAGCCAAGTTATTAAAGGACTCTTTACTCAACCGGCACCTTCGGGCAAGGTCTGCCGACTGTGGGGAAAGGGACCGATGACTGAGCAGCAGAGTCACACAGTCAGCAGAGTCAAGGTCAGTGGGCAGAGTCATGTGGTCAAAGAGGAAGTACGAATATTTATAATGGGGGGTCTTGGGGTGGAGCTAGCAGTGTGGGAATGCTGATTCTGTCACGACATCTGGAGTCTATTTCAGAATGTCTGGAGTCTTGTGACACCTGGAGTCTCGCAACATCTCCGCTTCTGGCTGACGGGGTTCTGCCTCCGGTCCCACTGTGGGATCCTGTGGGGGAAGGGAGGAACCTGATCTATCAGTGCCTGGCTCTCTTTCATTTTTATAAAAAGAAAAGAGTCAGTCTCTGACTATTAACCTTCATCTTGCCAGGATCACTTAAAACTAACGTCAGTCATTCATGATCCTTCTCCCTGGCACTGCCACGCTTGCGTTAGTTCCAGGGTCTTGGGGTCCTGCACAGTCCCAGGGCATGTCGGGGCCTCTGGCTGCTCCTCATCTATGCACAGAACCAGGCCTTCTCGTTGACCTGTCTGCAGGGCCTTCGAGGTTGTGCAGCCTCTAACTTACTTTTGGAAACCAGAAACCTGCTGACCTTGGGAACCCTATACTGAGGATCTATGTACTTCCCAAGCCTTCTTTTCTGGGGCCTTGCTGGATCCCCACCAGTGCTGCCAGGGAGCCAGGTACCAGGTCCTTATTGCTTCAGAACTTGTGGGCCTCTCTCTTGGCTCCCAACTCCAGGGCCAATCATCTATTAGGATTAGGATACGGACCATTCCTTCCCAGGGCCATCTGCATGGGCTTGTGACTGTTGTGGTCATTCTGGGCCTCATGCAGAGAAAGGCCCCACATTTGCTCGCTTGCTCTCTCTCTCTCTCTCTCTCTCTCTCTCTCTCTCTCTCTCTCTCTCTCTCCCTCCCTCCCTCCTCTCTCTCTCTCTCTCTCTCTCTCTCTCTCTCTCTCTCTCTCTCTCTCTCGTTATTTAACCCAGGGATTCTCTATCACTAACTCAATCCCCAACCCTTCCCTTTTTTTTTTTTATTTTGAGAGTCTGGCTAAGTTGCAGAGGTTGGCCTGGAACTTGCAATCCTGAATGCTCCACCGCACCCAGCTTTCCTTTCATTTTTGCACAAGAGACCCTGGGATTCTATTTGACTGAGCCCCATAAATGATGCGGTAGCTCCTGCTCTGGTCCCCTGTGCTGCTCCTGATCATTTTCCTGATTCTTTTTTACTTCTTCAGTCTTCTTGAAATTGTCCTAAGGATCCAGGCTGAGGAGGAACAAACGGGAGCTGCGTGCAGGCGAATTCTGCCTCTTCCCTGCGGCACATCTCCCCTATAGCCATCAAATCTAGGTCAGCTTCCTCTTGAATGGATAGAAAAAGAAAGAGAGAAAAGAGAGGGAATCAAAAAAAGTTCACATCTGAAAATATTTTCCAGCTCCTCTCTCGCCCCGCCCCTCCCACACAGTAATTGAGCACACATTTAGACAGCTTCCCCGCTTCCTGAGCCAGTCCTGCCAGCCCAGCCTGGGGACAGAGATGCCAGGTTGCAGTTACACCTGGGGCAGGGCTGTGTGCCTTCTTGGCTGACAAGATCCAGAGGGAGTCATGTCAGGATGTCTGTGGGCACCCCGGGAAGGCCCGGATATGCCCGTAGTTCTCAGGTCTTCCTTTGCTTTGGGCCCCAGTCCTGGCAAGAGAGGAGATGCTGGTGCAGAGTCCAGGACAGCAGTGGCCAGCCTCTCCAGCACTTCTCCTTCCACACAGGTACAAGAAGTGCAAGGGGCTTGAAGATGTTCCCTGCCCTCCCAAGGCCAGAGCTGGACCACCATCTGAGGTCAGCTCGTTCCCAACCCTTGTCTGCAGTGCTGGGGGTGCCACCCAGGGCCTCAAGCGTGCTGGGCAGGTGCTCTACCACTGAGCCACATCCCCGGTCCCGGCAAGTAACTGCCCTTGAAACCCATACCCCTCCTTGATAATCACACGCAAAGCCTCCTGGACACGGGGAATTCTGTCCCAGGGAGGGGCGTCCTTGTACTTCCGTGAGGAATGGCAACTACCTAAGAATGTTAGTCAAGATGATTTAGTTTCTGTGATTTAGGTTATAAAATTATTAGTTTTTGCAATATTCCAGGTATAAAGTAATTTTGAATATCCTGCCAATTACACAGTCTTCTTCTTCGGTCCCTCTTAAGCCTTTAAGACAGGATGGGCTTTCCTGTCCCTCCCACTCCCCCTCAGCCTGGCCAGATGGAGAGCCACTGATCTGATCCCTTGTTTAACCAGCGGGGCAGGAGATACACAGAGCAGCTCAGGAAGGACTTGGTAAAGATGGCGCAGCTCATGGTCATGGGTGACCTCCTCTCTACGGGAGGCCCAGAGGTAAACCGGAAGGCAGGATGAATGATTTGTGCCACTCCGTCTTCACCTGGCCAGTGCTCCACTAAGCTATGGAAGGCATGGATGATTGGCAGTTTCCATGGAGACAGATTGGCCAGGGATTAGCTGTGAGTGAGTCACAGCTGGGGCTCCCTCCAACGCCATCCTCTCCTGGAACCAGAGGAGCTCTGCCGTGGCTAGGGGAGAGGAGTTTTGGAGAACAAACACTTCTGCCCTCCCCTCTCCCAAGACGAACGACTTAAGTTACCTCAGATATTTTATCCCAAGGGCGGGCGACTTCCGAGCAGCTGAGGCGTGGGCAGTGGTGGCCCCTCTGGGTTGCTGAGGTACAGCCTCCTGTCAGACAGTTCTGGTCCCTCCGCTGTGGTGGAGGCTGGGCGGGGCGGGGGGGGGGGTGGCTTGGCCTGGATTCCACATTTGCTTTGTTTCTCAAAGCACTTTCTTTCTCTGGGCCACACCATCACATTTTCCCTGAAAACAAACATCTCTCCCCACGGGTTTTTACAAACACACCCTGACAAATGTGGCCGCTCCAAGGATCCAGGACCACAGTTCGTGGAGGAACTGGAAATGGAAATTCACTGAGAAAAATACCAGTGCTGTGAAGTCACCGAACCCTCCTCCCCGAGTCCCAAACTCTTACTGGAAGGGATAAGAGCCTCTTTGGCCACAATTAGCACATGGGCCTGTGGTTGACCACACCCCGCATAAATAAATGTGGGGACCAGCAGACTTTACCAGGATGTCTCTAGCTACCTTTCTTGTGGAGAGCCCTGCTATTTCTGTAATGCCCTCTGGCCTCCTGAGTCTAGCTTTTTCTCTTAGCTCACACAACCACCCTAGGAAGCTCTGAGAATTTGCTGAGACCCTCAGATGGGTGGGCTGGCTGCATTCTATCTCTGAGCTATACCTCCAGCCCTCTTTGTTTTGAAAATTTGAAACAGTTTTGCTAAGTTGCTGAGAGTCTCACTAAGTTGTTGAGGCTGGCCCTGAATGTGCAATCCTCCCGTCTCAGCCTCCCGCATACTGGGATTACACCAGTGTGCCACCATACCTGGCATCTTAGTCCATTTTCTGTTGCTATCACAAAAAACCTGAGCCTGGGTAATTTATATGGAATAAAACTCAGCCACATGTGGTGGTACACGCTAGAAATCCCAGGCCTGGGGAGGTTGAAATATGAGGATGGCAGGTTCAAAGCTAGCCTCAGCAACTTAGTGAGGCCCTCAGCAACTCAGTGAGACTCTTGTTTCCAAATAAAAAAATAAAATAGGGCTGGGGGTGTAGCCTGGAGGTAGAAAACCTTTGGGTTTAAATTCCAGTAATAAATAAATAGATAAAATTTTACTTGGCTCACAGTTCTAGAACTGGGAAGTCCAAGAGCGTGGTGGGGCATCTGCTCGGGTCTGGTGGGAGCCGTCTCACTGAGTTATACCATGACAGAAGGTGCCACCAGGCAAGAGAGGAGCTGCCAGCCTTCCTCTTCTGCAACACTAGGGCTTGAGCCTCAGGCCCCTGGCATACTATCTGAGTACTCACTCTTTTTTTTTTTTTTTTTGGTGGTACTGGGGTTCCTGGAAACCCTTCTACCTCCGGGCTACACTCCCAGACCTATTTTTATATTTTTATTTGGAAACAGGGTCTCTTAAGCCAGAGAGACTGGCTTCGAACCTGCGTGATCCTCCTGTCTCTGCCTCCCAAGTACGGTGATTACAAGCGTGCGCCACCACGCCCGGCATCAGTCCTTTTTATTTTATTTTGAAACAGGGTATAAACAGATTGGCCTGAAACTTGTGATCCTCCTACCTCAGCCTCCTGAGTAGCTGGGATTACAAACCTGTACCACTATACCTTTTCTTTTAAAGCCATTGTGGAGGCCCCATTCTCCTGACTTCCTGTCATCCTGACACCATGGACGTTTGAATTTATGGGTTCTTTTCAACATATGACCTTTTGGGGGCGCATGTAAACAGGCATCTGCCATGAGGCTGTGAGGCCTGAGCTTCAGGGCCCCTCACTTGCATGAGCTCCTTCCACTGCCTTTTCATTTCATATTCATAGTCTTATATTTTTAAAAAACTTTCAGGCCCTATAGAATCTGGATCCTCCTCTAGGCTCTGTTATCAGCCCTCTTTACAGATGAGGAGACGAAGGCACTGATGGGGAGCTCGCTTCTCTAAGATCACCCAGATAATAATCGGTGAGCACCACCGCTCCCCACGCACTTCAGAGAAGGTGCGAGGTCTGGGGCTGCCCCACCCAGCGCCCACGGGCCTCCCCACGGCCCTGGCGTTGGAAAGTCCCGTCATCGAACGCTGCCCATCTCAGCAGCATCTTTAAGGCACTGAATGAATGGAGAACTGACAAGTTTTCTCTAAGAACAAAGAGGGGGTGAAATGTTCACCAGAAACAGCTAAGCAAATCAACCAGCAAGCCATTGTAGGAGGATGGGGTTTGGAAATCAGGAAGGAGGAGAGGCAGACCAGGCTTTGGGGACCCAAGGAGTTCTGAGTGAGGAATGAAGCCCGTCTTTCCTGGGAGTTCCCTCCCTCCCTCCCTCCCTTCCTTCCTTCCTTCCTTCCTTCCTTCCTTCCTTCCTTCTTCCTTTTTTTTTTTTTTCTTGTGGTACCAGGGATTGGACTTCCGAACTACATCCCCAGCCCTATTCTATTTTTTGTTTTGAAACAGTGTCTTGTTAGGTTGCGTAGGCTGTTCTTGAACCTGTGATCCCCCTTTCTCAGCCTCCCAAGTTCTGGGATTACAGGCGTACACCACCATGTCCATCACTGGGTAGACATTTATTTAGCCCCTATTAGGTACCAAACACCATACTAGGGCTCTTATAAATGCTCCTTCTAAGCCGGGCATGGTGGTACATACTTGTAATTCCAGCATTTCGGGAGGCTGAGACAGGAGGATCACAGTTCACAAACAGCCTCAGCTACTACTAAGTGAGGCCCTTTGCAACTCAATGAGACCCTGTTTCAAAATAAGGAATCAAAGCCAGGCGTGGTGGTGCACGCTTATAATCCCAGCATTCGGGAGGCTGAGACTGGAGGATCACAGTTCAAGGACAGCCTCAGCTACTTAGTGAGGCCCTCTGCAACTTAGACCCCATTTCAAAATAAAGATTAAAAATTAGTGTAGGGGGTGTAGCTCAGAGGTCGAATGTCCCTGGGTTCTATCACCAGACCTGCAAAAAAAAAAAAAAAAAAAAAAAAAGGAATAAAAAATAGGGCTAGAAGTGTAGCTCAGAGGTAGAATGCCCTGGGTTCCATCCTCAGTACCAATAAATAAGTAAATAAATAAATGTTCCTTCTGACTTTGCCACAGCTTTTTAAGGTATATATAGTATTATCTCTACCTGCAGATGAGAAAACCAAGGCTCAAAGCCATACGACTTCAAAACAGAAATAGATTTTTCCAATTTAAAAAGGCAGCAGATAAGATAAGGGCACTTTAGTGTATGTGTATTCTACCTTACTAAACAATAGCCACGTGTGGTAGTCCACACCTAGAATCCAAGCTACTTAGGAGGCTGAGGCAGGAGGATGGCAAGTTTGAGGTCAGCCTGGGCAACTTAACTATGTCTCAAAGTAAAATAAAGGGCTGGGGATATAGCTCACTGTGTGGGACTTGGATTCAATCCCCAATATTGTAAAAAAGAAGAGAAAGGGA
The DNA here is from genome assembly GCF_963383645.1 of Muscardinus avellanarius. NCBI lineage: Eukaryota > Metazoa > Chordata > Mammalia > Rodentia > Gliridae > Muscardinus > Muscardinus avellanarius. Next base: position 74,801,531 of record NC_137790.1, on the reverse strand, counting down.
AAATTATAAAAAAGAGAGAAAGAAAAAAGGAAAGAAAAGAAGGAAGAAAGACATAACAGAGACATTATTATTTTTTGTGTGTGTGTGTGGTACTGGGGGTGGAACTCAGAGGCTTTTCTACCTCTGGGCTATACTCCAGACCTTTTTTATACTTTATTTGGAAACAGGGTCTCACTAAGTTGCTGAGAGCCTCACCAAGTAGCTGAGGCTATCTTCGAACCTGTGCGATCCTCCTGTCTCAGCCTCCCAAGCGCGGGGATTTCAAGTGTGCACCAGCATGCCTGGCTCTAACAGAGGCATTATTAAGCTATACATTAAAAAAAAATTGAAGAGTTTCTAAGAACACTATTTGGTTTGAAAAATCCCCAGGAGGTATCTTGAAAGTTCTTTAAGAAAGAGTGTCTTTTAATGAACTAACAGGAACCAGAAAAGCTTAGAAAAACCGCAGGCTCCTCTCCTCTTCTTTACTACTCTTCATTCTCAAGAACAAAATATAAAGTTGGGATAGAAAGTGGGCTGGAGATAATTGGCAGTAAGTAATGACTGTGACCTGTGTGTGCAGTGGTGGATGAGCTGTGACTTTGCACATCAGTAAATGGTCGCTTGACATTTATACTTTTATTTTATCCAAGGACTTATTTTCAAGACCTCTAAGGTATTGGTTCCTCTCCTGGCCATCCATGTCTTTTGTCAGACCAGACACTGGGACCAGGGCACCAAACCCTGTTCACCTCGTGCCATCTCGTCCTCTACACAAACTGCAGGGATAACGTCAGTGCCCACGGGGCTGTGTTTGACGCTGGAGGTGGAGCCTCCCAAGTCTCCCCTGGCAAAGTGATAGCCAACGCCATCATGTTTGCGTGTTGAGGCCGAGCCAGCTGAGATAGCCCGGAAAGCCTAGGACTCGGGTAGAAGGCCAAACCAGAGGCTTTAATCATGTTAACGCTGTTTAGCAAAGTCACACGGTAGCAAGGCACCCACCACATGATCATCCTGGTACCGGAGAGAATGTGGTTTGGGGTAAAGCAATTAACTGCTTCCTGGAACTGGTATTTTAAAACCCACAAAAAGAGGCAATATTGTCAGTCAGGCACAGACTAGTGATTTGAAACTGGTGGTGGAAATGCTGGTCAGCAAACCAATGCGGGGTGCTGATTATGAGCCCAGCCTTTGTGTGGGGCTGGAACCCCCGATCATGGTGCGGTTACTCTGTTTCACACAGAGAAATCCAAGAGAGGCTTTTTATAAAGAGAGAGGAGAGGCATGGGTAGCACATGCCTGTAATACCAGTACTTGGGAGGAGGATCACAGGTTTGAAGCCAGTATGTATTAACTTAGTGAGACCCTGCTTCACAATACAAAAGTAAAAAAGACTGGGGTATAGCTCAGAAGTAGAAAGCCCCTGAGTTCAATCCCCAGTACAACAACAGCAACAACAACTAAGAAAAAAAGGAAATTAGAGAGAGAGGGAGAGAGAGGGAGAGAAAGAGAGAGGGGGAGAGAGAGAGGGAGAGAGAGAGAGACAGAGAGAGAGAGAGAGAGAGAGAGAGAGAGAGAGAGAGAGAGAGAGAGAGAGAGAGAGAGAGAGAGAGAAGGAGAGACTCCTTATATATACTGATTCCGAGAGTCAGGAAACTGAAGATTAGTGAAATGGCTAGCATTAGGCTTCATGACTTGAACCAAATTGCTTCTCCTTTTTGGGCCTCAGTTTTCTTATCCATAAAATAAAGTGTGGAGATAGATGCTTGCCAGGATACCTTCCAGCTTTAAGAATTGTTGAGCTGGGCATGGCAGTGCACGCTTGTAATCCCAGCATTCAGGAGGCTGAGACCAGAGGATCGCGGTTCACAACAGCCTCAGCTACTTAGTGAGGCCCTCTGCAACTCAGTGAGACCCTATTTCAAAATAAAAGAATAAAAAAAAATGGGGCAGGGGGTGTAGCTCAGAGGTCAAATGCCCCTGGATTCCATCCCCAAACCTGCAAAAAAAAAAAAAAAAAAAAAAAGAATTGTTGATAGCAAATAGCCATTTTAGACAATTTAGGAAGCTTGCCAAGAAAAGTGTAAGGATCAGATGATAAGAAAATGCTTAGAGTTTCCCAAACTGCGATCTGTGAATCTCTGATAATGAAAAGTGGGTCTTTTCTTCTACTTTTGTGGTACTCCCTAGTACCACAGGAGCATTTGACTTCCAAGCTCCACCTTCAGCCCTATTTTATTTGGAAACAGGGTCTCGCTAAGTTGCTGAGGCTGGCCAATTTACGATCCTCCTGTCTCAGCCTCTCAAGGACTGTGATTACAGGTGTGTGTCCAAAAAGTGTTTGATTTTTTAAAAAAATTATTCAATGTTAAATGAGTTTGAGGAAATACTGTGTGCTGTGTTTCTCTTCCTAGAGTGGTTATTAGCGTATTACATGCTCTGGTAGGTCTGGCAGCAAAAAGCTGTTCATCTTGTTTAATCAAGTCTTTCCCAATCTTTCCCTCCTTATTTTTAAAAAGAAGGTGGCGCACGCTTGTAATCCCTGCACTTGGGAGGCAGAGACAGGAGGATCGCACAGGTTCGAAGCCAGCCTCGCTGGCTTAAGAGACCCTGTTTCTAAATAAAATATAAAATAGGTCTGGGAGTATAGCCCGGAGGTAGAAGGGTTACATCCCCAGTACTACCTAAAAAAGAATGTAATATCTGTAAAACACCTAAATACTAAGACTCGGGGTATAATATCTGTTCTACTGCACTCAACTTAAATCCAGATCTAACATTAATGATGATATTTTCAAATTTCACCATGAGACAGAAAGAAATCTCTGTTAACACTTAACAAGAATGGACAAGCCGGGTGTGGTGGTGCATGGTTGTAATCCCAGCATTTGAGAGGCTGAGATGGGAGGATCTTCGTTCACAGACAGCCTCAGCTACTTAGTGAGGCCTTCTGCAACTCAGTGAGATCCTGTTTCAAAAAATAAAGACTAAAAAAAATAGGGCTGGGAATGTAGCTCAAAGGTACAATGCCCCTGGGTTCTATCCCCAGTGCTGCAAGTAAAATAAAATAAAAAATAAATAAAAAATAGGGCTCAGGGTGTACCTTGGAGGTAGAATTCCTCTGGGTTCCATCCCCAGTGCCAAAAAAAAAAAAAAAGAAAAGAATGGGCAAAAACATTAAATCAAAATAATTTTTCTAGATGTAGCTGACAAGCAAGACATTTCTAACTCATCAGAACTAGAGAACCTGTGCCCGAGAGTTGTTTGGAAATACAAGGGTCACCTTCTGGAAGTGACAGCTACCTGTGCAGGGCCCTCGCTGGCCACCAGGAAGTGCTCGCCAGGCTGCCCTCCTGGAGTACGGGCGCCTTCCTCTGGGTCTCTGCACCTTCGTGTCTGGCTTTCTCTATCCACCTTCTGGCTCCTCTGCTTTGTCTCAAAAGCCAACTTCCTGCTCATGTCTGGGCCGGCTCACCCTGGAGGGTGCCTTTCATAGAACTCATTCCTCAGTCCTCCCTCTGAGGAGGATCACATCGAGGAGTCCACGTGGGCCATTGAGGAGGACCTGAGTAAAGCAGGAGAGGGGGGAGGAGAGGCGTGTGTTAGGGATACAGGGCTTATTTGGAGGAAGGAAGCAATGAAGGTCACTTCCCTTGCTAGAAATATCTATCGATTGATCAGTAGATAGGGATATATATATAGTATAGAAGCGGTGCACACCTGGAATCCTGGTGACTCAGAAGGCGAGGCAGGAGGATTGCAGGTTTGAAGCCAGCCTGGGCAACTTAGTGAGACACTGTCTCAAAATTATTCAAAAAAATTATGAGTTGAGTGGACAAATCCCATAAAAAATGTCATTTGTAATTTATTTTGATTTTTATATTTTGGTACTGGGAATTGAACCCAGGGACATTCTACCTCTGAGCTACACATCCAGCCCTTTTTATTTTTTATTTTGAAGTAGAATCTCATTAAGTTGTTGAGTGTTTTGCTAAGTTGCTGAGGCTGGCTTTGAACCCTCCCGTCTCAGCCTCCCGAGTACTAGGATTACAAGACTGTGCCACCATACCTGGCAATTTACAACTTAAGTGTATAAACAGTTATATATCCATCTCCAACTTTTTTTTTTTTTTTGCTTCAAAGTTACAGGTTAATAGTCTTTGGAACTATGAAAACAAACTGTACCTCATCATTGGGAATATCTTTGCTCTTCTTAGCAAACACTTAGAAACTCAAATTTATGATGACAAGATATATCATTAAGTATAGAGTTACAATTTATTGCAACTAGTATGTAAATATTTGCTAATTTCTTCCTTGTCTGCCTAACAAGTTTAATGGCAAGCCCAATCACCTTCCAGTTTTCTTATTGGACTAATTAAAGCATGTGACATTGCAGCTATGAATTTTTTTTCTTTATTTTAAGTGAAAGATAATGGGACCTATAACTTTGTTTTCCACATGACTCTGATGAAGATTTTAGTGCTTTCCCAAAACTTCTCTCTACTTCTCTTCCTTCTTTTCACTCCCTAATAATCAGTTTGCTGTCGACTGAATTTTATATCGTCAAGGTAGATATGGTTCATATTCTGCTTCATAACCGTAGTTGTATCCTCTGTGCTATATTTTGTCCATAAATCAATTTCAAAAGCTAAAACCGCCCAGGCGTGGTGGTGCACACCTGTAATCCCCACGCTTGGGAGGCAGAGATAGGAGGATCGTGCAGGTTCGAAGTCAGCTGTGCTGGCTTAAGAGACCCTGTTTCCAAAAAGTTAAAAAAATATAGGTCTGGGAGTGTAGCCCGGAGATAGACGGGTTCCCAGGAATCCCAGTACCACCAAAAAAAAAAAAAAAAAAGCTAAAACCAATAAACATAAACATATACTCTATGACTATGTAGTAGTGTTCCCTCAAGAGCAATGTAGAGGGCTCAGGTTATTTTTTTTTGTGTGTGTGTGGTACTAGGGATGGAACCCAGGGTCCTTCTACCTCCGGGCTACATTCCCAGACCTATTTTATATTTTGTTTGGAAACAGAGTCTCACTAAGTTTCTGAGAGTCTCACTAAATAGCCAAGGCTGGCTTCAAACCTGCGATCTTCCTGTCTCAACCTCCCAAGTACTGGGATTACAAGTGTGCACCACCATGCTCAGCTTGGGCTGAAATTCTTTTTTTTTTTAATTGGTGCACTGTATTCATACATCATAATGGGATAAAAAAATACTTTTGTAAACATACATGCACACATCGCCCAGTCAGCCCCCACCCGATCCCCACCCCTTCCCTCCCCATCCCTCCCTCCCATGCTTGGCTTAGTGGTTGACATCTAGTATTATAGCCATTTATCCAAAATTAACAATGATAATCTCACATAACAGTTTCATTTGTCTGATACCAAGCTTTTGATAACTTAAACATAACATTTCAATATTTCTTTTTGCTTTCTTTCTTACTAGAGAATATTTTTTCTTTTTTTATTTTTTTAGGTGAAGCTATCATACATTTATTTATTTTTCAGAAAAAATCTATCCTGATATGGAATATGGACTCTAGATACCCAAAACAATCTCGAAGAAGAACAAAGCTAGAAGATGTATATTTTCTGATTTCAAACCACATAAAGCTACAATAATTGAAACAGTGTAGTACTGTTCTAAAGGCAGATATATAAACCATTGGAGTTAAATAAAAGCCTAGAGATAAATTCTTCCATATATTGTCAAGTTATTTTTGACAAGGTTTCCACAGACATTTGGTGAAGGAAATAATAATCTTTTCACTAAATATTGTTGAAAAATAATAATTACATGGAAAAGAATAAAATTGGACCCTTACCTAACACCATATACAAATATTAATGCAAAATAGATAAAAGACCTAAATATAAATATTAAGACTATAAACTTTTAGAAGAAAATCTGGGTCATAAAACCTCACAACATTGAAATTGGCAGTGATCTCTTGGATATGATTTCAATGGCACAGGCAAAAAAAGGGTAAACAAACTCCCTAAAAAATAAAAAAATATTGTATATCCAAAGACAATGTAAACAGAGTTAAAAGTTACTGATAGAATGGGATAAAATATTTCCAAATGCTATATCTGAAGGTATATTAATATTCCAACTAGAAATCCTAAAAATTAACAACATTAAAAGCAAACAATACAATTTAGAGATAGGTAAAAGACTAACATAAATAATGAATCTCCACAGATAACTAATCTTAGTTGTCTGTTAGATGGAAAATCTTGTTTCTCTGGTTCTGGTGTGTGTTACCTATTTCTTCTTTGTAGTTAATCTCTTTGAGTATTTTCTCTAGCGCTGGTTTTGAAGACATAAATTCCTTCAGTTTCTGTTTGTCATGGAAGCTTCTTATTTTTCCATCTAATTTGATAGAAAGTTTTGCTGGGTAGGAAATTTTTGGCTAGAAGTTGTTTTCTTTCAGAGTTTGGAGTATGTTACTCCAAGCCCTTCTGGCTCTCATGACTTGGTTTGGGAAGTCTGGAGTGATTCTAATTGGTTTGTCTCTGAATGTCACATGGCCTTTGTTTTTATTGCCTTTAAGATTCTCTGCTTGGCTTCCACATTGGTCATTTTGACTATTATGTGGCATGGGGATCCTCTTCTCGGATCCTGTCTAAAGGGAGTTCTATAAGTTTCCTGGACCTGTGTATTGACCTCTTGCTCTATGTTTGGAAAATTTTCTGCTATTACTTCCTTGAAGAGATTGTTAATCCCTTTGGTTTCACCTTCTTTTCCTTCCTCTATTCCGATTATTCTTAGGTTAGCTCTCTTAAAATGGGCCCATATTTCTTCAATGTCAGATTCCTGCTGTCAGATATTTTTTCCTAAATTAGAAACTATGTGTTCATTTTTTGAATGATCATCTTCTAAGAGCGAGATTCTATTCTCCATGTGGTCTAATCGGTTGTTTGTACTTTGAATTGAGGCCTTTTCTTCATTAATTGCATCCTTTATCTCTTTTTGTCTCTCTCTGAATTCTTTTCAAAACAGCTCTATTATTTCTACAGTTATGTTCCTGATTTGATCTTCTAGAAATCTCTGAATTTCTGTTTTATCGGGTTCTGATGTTGTGGGGTTGTGGGCATTCATTGCTCCATCGTTATTCCTCTTTCCCATGATTTCAGAAGTTTGTGCCTTCTCTGGGTTCTTCCCTTGGGTCACTACGACTTCACTTAAGGTGCTGTGGATCTCGAGTCTGTGGTATTTCGGTCCCCACTACTCCTTTACTGGGTTGTATCACAGAGTCTCAGACCCAGAGAGTCAATCGAGGCTGCTTTAGACCATGGGGGGGTGCCAGGTTGGGCATTCCCCTATGGTGTGATATCTCTGCCACCACTACTCCCCACTGGGTCAAGTCCCTGGGAGTACAGTACTGGGATTTTTCCTCTAGGGGCCGCAATTTGACTCACTGTTGTTGAGTGTACAGATGGAGCTGTAGTGGACTCGGTGAATTCGCTGCTGCTGCCGCTGGTGGCAATATGGCGCTGCTGCCACACCCTCGGCCGTGAGGCTGACATATTTCTTCTCTGTTTTTGAGCTTTGCTCTGAGTCCCTGCAGGGTGTGCTGAGCCCGGCCCCTGGGAGCTTTAGATGGTCCCTGCGCCGAGAAATCTGCCGAATCCCGCCCGGCTGTTCTGCAAGGGCTCACCTCAGCTCGCTGTCCACTGCTCCTCTCTGGAGCCTGGTGGGCTGTTGAGTGTGGTGGTCTGGTGCCGTTCGGTGAATTTGCCGCTGCCACCGGCAGTAAGGCGCTGCTGCCGCATCCTCAGGCGTGAGGCCGGCGTATCTCCTCTGTGGCTCTGAGCTCTGTTCTGAGTCCCCTTCCTGTCTGGGGCCTGGTGCCTCAAGGCTGAAATTCTTGTCACTGTGATTCAGTGTGGCGCTTAAACCATTTAGGGTAGAATGTTCCTAATATCATGCCAAATGAGTTAATTTTTCTTACTTTTCATTAGTTAAGATAATCTTACATTGTGGTTTGCTTCATATTTTTTAGACCTTAACACTATTATTCACTTTTCCTGGGGTTTTAGTAATCTTTTTTTTTTTCTTATTGCCAAAATGAGCAGTCAGCTATCCCTCAAAACCATTCATCATATTAATGATATTGCCGTTGTGTTCAGTTCTTTCCTATCGAGAGGTATTCGTCCTGGGCCTCTGTCCTTCTCCTTTGATTTTTGCTGCTTTTTCTGCTGTTCACCGTTACTCTGAGGCTTCCCTTAAATCCTAAGTTATTACCACTATTTTCTGAATCTCATGTTTTCTTCCTTCATAGTTTACATGTGTGTTTTGCTGATGTACACACTTTAATAGCTTATTCAGAAAAATATATGGGGGGACCGAGCATGGTGGTGCACACTTGTAATCCCCGTGCTTGGGAGGCTGAGACAGGAGGATCACACAGGTTCGAAGCCAGCCTCAGCTACTTAGTGAGACTCTGTTTCCAAATAAAATATAAAATAGTTCTGGGAGTATAGCCCGGACATAGAAAACCCTCTAGGTTCCACCCCCTGTACCACAAAAGTAAAAAGAGAAAAGATATTGGAGGAGTAAAGTTTCTGACCTCTTATCTGCTTAACTTTACTTTCACTTAATTGATAATCTAGCCAAAATTCTATTTTAAAAATAATTTTCCCTCAGATTTTTCAAGTTAATATTCTGTTGATTTTTAGCATTCAGTGTTACTGATGAAAGTCTGGTGCCAGTGCAATTTTTTTTCAGTATGTGTTTGGTAGCTTTCCATTACGGTGACAAAATACCCAAGATAAACAACTTAAAAGGAGGAAAGATTTATTTTGCCCCAAGAAGTTTCATCTGTGTTCACTTGGCCCCATTGCTTTGGGCATGAGGTGAGGCCAAACATCATGGTGGGGAGCATGTGGTGGAGCAATGCTCCCTACATCATAGCAGCTAGAGTGAAAGAGACAGGCCAGGTGTCATCAAGGACACACCCCCAGTGACATCACTTCCTTTCACAGGCCCCACCCCTTAAAGGGCTCCACCAGCTCCCATTAGTGTCATCAGGTGGAGACCATGCCTCTAACACGTGAACCTTTGGGGGACACTGAAGATCCAAGCCGTAGGATCATGGAAGTGTTCAGCTTTTGTCTTTGGTAGCATATAGGATTTCCCCTGAAATGTATAATGATGCATTTAGGTGTGGATTTCCCCCCTTTTGTGTTGAGTACTTGTTGGGGTATTTTAGTCAAAAGATTTGTGTCTTCAGTTTGGGGAAATTTATTTCTATTACCTATCTGGTTATTTTCATTTGTTTTATCTTTCTGGATATCATGATAGTTGGCTGTTGTAACCTCAACGTTTCTCTGAATTACTCAAATTTTCTAAACTCTCTCCCCTTTTTTCACTACTAGGAATTGAACCCAGGCACATGTGATCATTGACCTACATCTGAGTCCTTTTTATTTTTTATTTTATTTTTTTTAACAGGTCTGGAGATGGAACCCAGTGGATTTTGACCTCCCAGCTATACCCCCTGCCCTATTTTTTATTCTTTATTTTGAAACCGGGTCTCACTGAGTTGCAGAAGGCCTCACTAAGTAGCTGAGGCTGTCCGTGAACCGCAATCCTCCAAGTCTCAGCCTCCTGAATGCTGGGATTACAAGCGTGCGCCACCACACCCGGCCCTTTTTATTTATTTATTTATTTACTTATTTACTTATTTTTGAGGCAATGTCTTCCTAAGTTGCTCTGGCTGGCCTTGTAATCTTCCTGCCTCAGTCTCCTTTAAACCCTTTTAGTTTTCTATTCGAAATGCTTGGATATTTATTTAACATTATATTTTTGCATTAATTATATATACCTACACATATACATACATATACATATACATATATATAAATAATTTGGTGGTACTGGGGTTCCTGGAAACCCTTCTACCCAGACCTATTTTTTAATATTTTTATTTGGAAGCAGGGTCTCTTAGCCAGCGCGGCTGGCTTTGAACCTGCGTGATCCTCCTGTGTTCACCTCCCAAGCGTGGAGATTACAAGTGTTCACCACCACGCCCGGCCACATTAATCATATTTTAAACTTTAAAAAACAATTAAAATATATACTATTATATTACATTATTTTATACTACTGAACCCAGAGGCATTCTACCTCTGGGCCTCACCTCCAGACCTTTTTTTTTTTTTTTATGGTTTGAGCGATTGTACTCAGGAGCATCTACCTCTGAGCTATAACCCCAGCCCTATTTTTTATCCTTTACTTTGAAATAGGGTCTCACTAAATTGCAGAGGTTCTTACTAAGTTGGTGAGGCTGGCCGTGAACCTGTGATCCTCCTGTCTCAGCCTCCCAAGTATGGAGATTATAAGCATGTGCCACCATGCCTGGCTCCAAGGCCTATTTTTAATTTTTTTTCTTTTTGTGGTACTGGGGATGGAACCCAAGGATATTCAAACTCCATATTCTACCTCTAAGCTACAGCCCCAGTATTTTATTCTTTTATTTTGAAACAGGGTCTCACTAAGTTGCAGTAGGCCTCACTAAGTTGTTGAGGCTGGCTGTAAACCTGTGATTCTCCTGTCTCAGTCTCCCAAGTACTCGGATTACAAGTGTGCACCACCCACCTGGCTCCTCCAGACATATTTTATTTTTCATTTTGAAACAGGATCTTGCTAAATTGCTGAGGGTCCCATTCAGTTCCTGAATGGCCTCGAACCTGCTTCCTCTTGCCTCAACCACCAACAAAGTGCTGAGATGACAGTGGTGTGCCACTATACCTGGCTTAATAATTGTATTTTTAATTTACAAATGTTCTTTTTGTTGGATTTGGTGAGGGGATTGAACCTAGGGGCATTCTATACTCCAAGATACATCCCCAGCCCTATTTATTTATTTATTTATTTATTTATTTATTTATTTATCTATTTATTTATCTATCCACTTTTTGTTTTGAAACAGGGTCTCACTAGGTTGCTGAAAGTCTTCCTAAATTGCTGCGACTCATCTCAAACCTGTGGTCCCCCTGTCTCAGCCTCCTGAGTATGGGGATTACATGTGTGCCACCATACCTAGCTGGATTTTATTTTTCTTCACAGCATCTTTTTTTTTTTTTTTTTTTTTTTGGTGGTACTGGGGTTCCTGGAAGCCCTTCTACCTCCGGGCTACACTCCCAGACCTATTTTTTTTTACATTTTTATTTTGAAACAGGGTCTCCTAAACCAGCGCGCGCGGCTGGCTTCAAACCTGCGTGATCCTCCTGTCTCTGCCTCCCAAGCTCGGGGATTACAAGCGTGCGCTACCACGCCCGGCAACACAGCATCTTATTTTATAGGTAGAGATTTTTTTTTTCCTTGGGTGTATCTGGCGCTACTAATGAGTGTTTTCTTCAAAGTTCTCTCTGCACCCTGATTGATGGGTCCCTTTCCTGATGAAACGGGGGTTTTTTGAGAAGAAACCCGGCGTTTCCTTGAGATGAAACGGAGTTTCTTGAGAAGAAACTCGACGTTTCCTTACTGGGTTCTTGTCTACGGTGAGCGAAGAATGACACCCGCAGACCACAGGAAGGGGAGTAAATGGTTTTTTTGGAAGCAGCAGGGAGTAAGGAAAGATGGCTGAACGCCCCAAAGGAGCTGTCAGAACTCTGGAGTCCAGCAGTTGTCTTCAGGACATTACTTGGGAGTAGCCCAAGCTGAATGCCTTCAATTACAGGCTGCTTTCTTCCAGAGTCCACGCGATCTGCCAGAAAGGAATAGGGAAAGTGGCAGAACACCTCTCGGGCTGTCGGGTCTCTAGTGTCCAGCCGCTGCCTTCAGGACATTACTTGGGAGTATCCCAGGCCGAATGCCTTCAATTACAGGTGGTTTTCTTCTAGAGTCCACGCAATCTGCCAGAAAAGAGGAGCAGGTCACCCCTAGAGGCCCTGGTCAGCCTTGATGTATAGCAGAGGCCTTCAGGTTACTACCTGAGAGCTGCCCAGGCCACGTGCCGTCCGTTACACTCCACCTTCTCTCAAGGCTAACACGACCTGCAAGAGAGAGAAAAGCTCCCCAACGGGGAGGGGGTCCCCGAGAGGGAAAAACCCAATTTGGTGGCCAGTCTGAGCTTTTGCCCAATGTCTGCATGTCCTTTGTTTGGTTGCGGTGAGTTTGGGATCCTGGGAATTCTGGGAAGCAGCTCTCAGAATTTGCATAGGGTATTTGCAAGTCCTTTGAAGGGTCTCCTCTCAGTAAAGTGTCAGACTTGCTCTGGTGATGGCTCTTGGGTTTGGGTTTGTTGATTAGTAAACCGATGGCTTTGTGAAGCTTTGGTCCTTCTTATCCCTGAACCTTGGCCCCTCGCCCCTCAAGAAATTGACTTTTTTCTACCGAGGCCTCTTCCCAATCTGCCTATTTCCTTTCTATCTCCTCACTATCTGTGCAGGTATGTGTTTGTTGGTCACTCATTTTCATCCTGTAGCTGGTGATCCTTGGTCCCTGGCATGGACGCCCCTGCTGTTGGGTGCTTAGGTCTGTTTCCTTGCTAAGATGGGGCGGGGGGGTAGCACGTTCATGAACAGAGCAGGCTCATGAGCAGGGGCTGCGCTGTGGGTGACATTCGCACTGGCAGGCCTGGTTTTCCTAGGTTCCTCCTCTGGAGAAGCCCTCCAAGGTCTCTGTTTCTTCCCTTTCACTCTGTGTCAACATTCATGGAAACCTTTCACCTACTTAGAGGAGAAGCCATTCTCCATCCTCTTTGTTTATAAGCATTTACTCATTGTCTTCCTTTGCTAGTCTTTTAATGCTATCTTGTATGTGTGGAGGTGGGTTGTGGGTGGGGAGTGAGGGGGAGTAGAAAATGGGCCTACTCCAGGCCACTGAAACAGAGGGCATTTAAAACAATTATTTCCCCTGCATTTCAAGATGGTCACTAGAGAAAATTGAGAAAATATAAATAAACCAATGAAAAGGACCTATTCTTCCATTACCCAGAAATAACTCTTTTTTTTTTTTTTTTTTTTTTTTGGTGGTACTGGGGTTCCTGGAAACCCTTCTACCTCTGGGCTACACTCACAGACCTATTTTATACTTTTTATTTGGAAACAGGGTCTCTTAAGCCAGCGAGGCTGGCTTTGAACCTGCACGATCCTCCTGTCTCTGCCTCCCAAGCACGGGGATTACAAGCGTGCACCACCACACCTGGCATAACACTTTAAATATCATTTTAAATAGTATTCTAGCCAGACGTGGTGGTGCACGCTTGTAATCCCAGTACTTGGGAGGCTGAGACAGGAAGATCACAGTTCAAGAACAGCCTCAACTACCGAAGAGAGGCCTTCTGCAACTTAGTGAGACCTTGTTTCAAAATAAAGAATAAAAAATAGAGTTGGGAGTATAGCTTAGAAATAGAATGCTCCTATGTTCCAGCCCCAGTACTGAAAAAAAGAAATGTAAAAAACCAACATATTCTAGCTCCTTTTTCCATGTCTCTGTTTTCTTTTCACAATAGAACCATAACATATGTTCTGTTTTTTAATATGTCTTTTTTCTTGGTACTGAAGAGCATTCTACCTCCAAGCTACACTTCCCCCCACCCCAGTCCTTTTTCAGTTTTATTTTTGTGGTTCTAGGGATTGAACTCAGAGGCTTCCATGCCTGGCTCTCCCAGCCCTTTGTTTGTTTGTTTATTTATTGTATGGGGATTGAACAGAGGGACATTCTACCTCTGAGATATACCCCTCAACCCTAGCCCTGTCTTATTTTTATTTTGAGACAGGGTCTTGCTAGATCGATGAGAGCCTCACTACATTGCTAAGGTTGGCTTGCTGGAGCTAGCCTGGAACCTGTAATCCTCCTTTCAGCATCCCAAGTACAGGATTACAGGTGTGTGCTGCCATGCCCAGCTAGAGTTACCACTTTCTAAATGCAATTTTAGCCTTGCTAAGTTGCCAGGCAAGCCTTGGCAAGTCAGATAGGCCCTCAGTAACTTTACGAGACCTTGTTTCAAAATAAAAATTAAAAGGGGCTGGGGTGTAGCTCAAGAGGTAGAACACCCCTGGGTATTTTTTGTTTTTGTTTTTGTTTTGTTTTGTTTGTTTGTTTTGGTGGTACTGGGGTTCCTGGAAACCCTTCTACCTACAGGCCACACTCCCAGACCTATTTTGTATTTTTATTTGAAAACAGGGTCTCTTAAGCCAGCGAGGCTGACTTCGAACCTGCGCGATCCTCCTGTCTCCACCTCCCAAGCTTGGGGATTACAAGCGTGTGCCACCACGCCTGGCCACCCCTGGGTTTAATTCCCAGTAAAACACAGACACACACAGACACACACACACACACACACACACACACATACACACACATACACACACACACACATCAATCTAAATGTGTGAATTTAGGTTGTTTTAATGAGGTCTTTGCGTAGTTATCTATGAAATAGGGAAATACTTCAGCGTTCCTGACTAACTGTAGTGAGGCTTCAGCAGGTGGCGCACACTTGGTGGTTTCCCATGTGTGTAAATCAGTACTGATGGCGTGGGTCCGTTTCGTCACCAGCCCACGTGAGCCGCTCTGAGACGCACCTGTGCCCTCACCCTCTCACCCCCTCACTCCGGGGAGCTTCCTGAGTCTTAGAGCACTGGTTGGCTGGGCCCTTTTTCCACATTGGGAACACGGTCTCTTGTTCTTTCACGTATGGGCGTGTGTACAGAGAGGCCACGCCCCTCCTCACTGGCCGGCCCTCATGGTGAATTCACTTCATTAGTGTTCCTGGATACTACAGATGGCAATGTAAGGGGGATTGTGGTGCGGCAAGCGCCGGCAGCGTGGAGCATTGGAGCTCCAGAGCTCCGCACGTGGTCTTGGCGCCTGACTGTGGGGTGCTACCTGACCCCAAGGACACATGAGGCCCCGTGTAATCAGCAGGCGGCAGAGGCATGGAGCGCGTGGCACAAAAGCCCAGGCCTTGTTCATGCTGAGCCTCTGCAGGGCCTCGTCCAGCTCAGGAGGCAGAGCTTAGCACTGGTACGGAGGCCTCTGTGTGGCTTTGGCCGATAAGAAGCTATTGTGGCTGGAGGGCTTTCCTCCTGAGCATCACCCAGCCACAAAGGTCCCTTTCACGGCCACGCACATACCTCCCCAGTTGCCAGGGGAGATGGAGAAGCGGCCTGTCAGCGGAGCTGTGACTTGGAACAGCTTCCAGGAGAGGGCCAGGAGGAGAGGAAGGGCAGCCCCTGGGGAGGTGACAGGATAACCTGCCACCTCATCTCTCTTCTGGGTGTCTTTCAGGAGTCATGGCCGGCTTCAACATGGGAGGCGACCTCAGGGAGCCTGCCGCCAGCATCCCCCTGGGCTCCCTAGCAGCTGTCGGCATCTCGTAAGTTCCCCTTGGGGCAGCCAGTCCCCTGTCAGTCTGGGTTGGAGAGTGGGAGAGGAGACCCCAGGCAAACGAGGGGATGGCCCCCTTTGTTCTGAGAGTGCCCCACTGTGACCAATCTATTACATATGCCGATCCTCCTTTAACACTCGGTGGGCTGGAAAATTCACATCTGGTGGGTTCAGACCATTCACCCCCTGCCTGGGAATGCTGCCCAGGGGGAGGGTCATTAATGCAGATCACAGAGCTAAGCCTGGCTTCCCCCTCCCCTCCCCCCCCCTTATTGAACTTGGAGATTTTTCTTTTTAACCATTGAGTTTCCAGGATAATTGTCACGAGGATAGAGATGAAGAGTTTTGCAGTCAGATCAGCCAGGGTTTGTATCCCAGCTCTACAACTGATGGGCTGTGTGGCTTTGGGCAATTTACCAAGCTCTCTGAGCTTCTGTCTCCATTTCAATAAAACGGAGAAAATGATCCAGTGTGCTTCCTGGGCTGCGGAGAGGAGCTCTGTACAAGGGCAACAGCGCAGAGACTGGCTCTCCTTCTCCTCCACTTTCTCCAAGGCTGAAGTTCATGCTGTGCCACCCACGCTAGCAGGCTGGGTGGCCTTGGGTCTGTTTCTGACCTTCTAGAATCTTCTGTTTTTCCCTCTACCATAGGAAGAAGCTTCATTGAATAAGTATGAAGAGGCGAGGAAATCACAGACCTGATCGTGACTTGAGAAATTTAAAGTGCTTTTATTATTTTAACCATGACACTTTAAAAAAGCACAAGTACAGCTATTTCTCCAACACCGAATATGCTTTTAGCTAATTGCAATGGCACTGTTGCCACCAGCCAGCCCCAGGGTACCAGGCCCATTTTGTACAAAACAAGGAAAAACACTGGGAAGAAAATACAGACAATGGGAACAGAGTTGAGTGTTGGGGAGGAAAGAAAAGAAAGAGGATTCTACATCTCAGCTCTGTCTTGTGTCTGGTCAGAGCTGGGAGGCCCTGGGGGAACCTTGGGCTATCCTCACGGTGCCTGGACGGGAGCGGCCAGCCCTCAGACACTGTGGCTTGTCCACCTGTCCAGGGCATCCTGGGCAGAACCAGGCCACCACTCTGTCTTTTACACTTGGCTTCCCTGTCTCTTATCTGTGATCCAAAGAGCTCTTCTGGGGACAATGGGGTATAAGGATGTGGGTCAAACTGGGCCTGATTCTGTCAACCTAGAGGCTGCCTGGGCTCCCACCTCTCTACCTGCAATGCCCTTTGCGTGTTTTCTCCTCCTCCTCCTCCTCCTCCTCCTCCTCCTCCTCCTCCTCCTCCTCCTCCCTCTTCATCTCTTCTTCTTCTGACTGAACCCAGGAGTGCTTTATCTCTGAGCTAGATTCCCAGCCCTATGTTTTTTTTAAACAAAATCTTGCTAAGTTGTTGACAGTCTCACTTGTTTCTGATACTGGCTTTGAACCACTGATCCTCCTGTCTCAGCCTCCCAAGTTACAGGCCTGTGCCACCATGCCAAACTAAAATCAGTGAATTTTACTGTTTATAAACTATTACTTCAGTGAAGTTCTTTTTTGCTCTGCTGGGAGTTGAACCCAGGGTCTTGTGCATGCTAAGCTAGTGCTCTACCACTGAGCTCGATCTCTTAGCCCCTTTTTATTATGAGAAAGAAACAAAACATTGATACTTTACTTTTTTCCCTTTTTGGTAAGAAATGTGCAAGAGAAGTAGTACAAAAAGAGCCTCTGAGGCCTGCTGGGGTGCTTTGTGACTGGCCTTTCTCTTTAATTTTGAGGCAAGCTCCCATAGGGTGAGCGGGGTTTGGGGTTAGGGTGAGACCTGGCAGCTCGGTGGCAGCTGCACTCTTCTTGGGTTTGCAGGTGGTTTCTCTATATGGTCTTCACCTTCCTGCTTGGCGCCATCTGCACCCGAGAGGCCCTTCGCTATGACTTCCTGATAGCCGAAAAGGTAGGAGACTCCCACGCGCCCTATGGCCTCAGTCCGCTGGGTTCATTTCTTTGTTCCCATGAACAAACAGCTGCTTTGACCTTGCAGTCCTGTCTTGGGAACTCAGAGAGTCTCGACTGAAGTTTTGGGGGTGTTTTTTTGGGAGGGGGTCATAAACGATGGAAATGGTGTAAGTTCTATTGCTAATGGTGCCTAGAAAAACAGGTCACAGCACCTAGAGGGACACATGGATGCAGGTGACTGGTGATGGAGACGTCTCTTCATGTAGAAAGTCAGGACAGAACCCGAGCGTCCGCTCACCCCCAATCACGAGCTCAGCCAGCTGTGCATTTTTGCCAGGAATTTTTCCTTCCACCACAAACAGAAAGGAAGAGTGAGGCCGAGGGATAGAGAGCACTGACAGGGAGATAGAGGAGCCCAACAAGGAAGGGCTTGGCAGGGAGACAGGGCGGACCCTCGTCCCTAGCCTTCCCAAGAATCTCAGAAACTCTGAGTTGATTTGGCTGCAACATCTCTGTTTCTAGGGCACACGCCCTGCCAGAATACTAGCGGATTCCCTGTGTTCCCACAGCTTAGTTTGCAGGCTGGAAGTCATGCAACATCAAGGATGTTTATTTGGCATCACTCAGACCCACATAAATAAGATTTCCAGACACTTTTCTGAAAATCCCCCCCAAACTCCTACCTTCCCTCAAGTTCCTGGAGGAAACCTCCAGGGACCCTGAGGTTACCATCATTTCCCCAGAACTTTAATCAGCCAGTATTTTTGTTTGTATGTATGTATGTATGTATGTATGTATGTATGTATGTATGTATTTTGCAGTACTGGGGCTGGAACCCAGGGACATTTTATATCCAACCAACACCCCCAGCATGATTTTTTTCATTCTTTATTTTGTTTTTTCTTTCTTTCTTTTTTTTTTATTGGTGCACTGTCTTCATACATCATAGTAGGATACATACTTTTGTAGACATACATGCACACTTTTCCCAGTCAGCCCCCACCCAATCCCCACCCCATTCTCTCCCTATCCCTCCCTCCCATGCTTGGCTTAGTTGACATCTAGTATTATGGCAATTTATCTAAAATTAAAAATGATAATCTCACATAACAGTTTCATTTGTCTGATACCAAGCTTTTGATGACTTAAAGATAACATTTCAATATTTCTTTTTGCTTTCTTTCTTACCAGAGAATATTTTTTTTTCTATATTTTAGGAGAAACTATCATATATTTATATATTTATTTTTCAGAAAAAAATCTATCCTATTATGGAATATGGACTCTAGGTACCCAAAACGATCTTGAAAAAGAACAAAGCTAGAAGATATGTATTTTCTGATTTCAAACCATATAAAGCTACAATAATTGAAACAGTGTAGTACTGTTCTAAAGGCAGATATATAAACCATTGGAGTTAAATAAAAGCCTAGAGATACATTCTTCCATATATTGTCAAGTTATTTTTGACAAGGTTTCCACGAACATTTGGTGGTGGAAATATTAATCTTTTAACTAAATATTGTTAAAAAATAATAATTACATGGAAAAGAATAAAATTGGACCCTTACCTAATCCCACATACAAATATTAACTCAAAATAGATAAAAGACCTAAATATAAATCTTAAGACTATAAACTTTTAGGAGAAAATCTGGGTCATAAAACCTCACAACATTGAAATTGGCAGTGATTTCTTGGATATGATTTCAATGGCACATGCAACAGAGGAGTATACAAACTCCCTAAAAAATAAAAAAAATTATTGTATATCCAAAGACAATGTAAACAGAGTTAACAGTTACTAATAAAATGGGATAAAATATTTCCAAATGCTATATCTGAAGGTATATTAATATTCCAACTAGAAGTCTTAGAAATTAACAACAATAAAGGCAAACAATACCCTTTAGAGATAGGTAAAAGACTAACATAAATAATGAATCTCCACAGATAACCAATCTTAGTTGTCTGTTGGATGGAAAATCTTGTTTCTCTAGTTCTGTAGTATGTTACCTATTTCTTTTTTGTAGTTAATCTCTTTGAGTATTTTCTCTAGTGCTGGTTTTGAAGACATAAATTCCTTCAGTTTCTGTCTGTCATGGAATCTTCTTATTTCTCCATCTAATTTGATAGAAAGTTTTGCTGGATAGGAAATTTTTGGCTGGAAGTTGTTTTCTTTCAGAGTTTGGAATATGTTACTCCAAGCCCTTCTGGCTCTCATGACTTGGTTTGGGAAGTCTGGAGTGATTCTAATTGGTTTGCCTCTGAATGTCACTTGGCCCTTTGTTTTTGTTGCCTTTAAGATTCTCTGCCTGGCTTCCACATTTGTCATTTTGACAATTATGTGGCGTGGGGATCCTCTTCTCCGATCCTGTCTAAAGGGAGTTCTATAAGTTTCCTGGACCTGTGTATCGACCTCTTGCTCTATGTCTGGAAAATTTTCTGCTATTACTTCCTTGAAGAGATTGTTGATCCCTTTGGTTTCACTTTCTTTTCCCTCCTCTATTCCAATTATTCTTAGGTTAGCTCTCTTAAAATGGGCCCATATTTCTTCAATATCAGATTCCTGCTGTCGGATATTTTTTCCTAGATTAGAAACTATGCGTTCATTTTTGGAATGATCATCTTCTAAGAGTGAGATTCTGTTCTCCATGTGGTCTAATCGGTTGTTTGTGCTTTGAATTGAGGCCTTTACTTCATTAATTGCATCCTTTATCTCTTTTTGGCTCTCTCTGAGTTCTTTTCGAAGCACCTCTATTATTTCTACAGTTATTTTCCTGATTTGATCTTCTAGAAATCTCTGATTTTCTGTTTTATCGGGTTCTGATGTTGTGGGGTTGTGGGCATTCATTGCTCCATTGTTATTCCTCTTTCCCATGATTTTGGAAGTTTGTGCCTTCTCTGGGTTCTTCCCTTGGGTCACTATGGCTTCACTTAAGGTGTTCTGGCTCTCGAGTCAGTAGTATCTCAGACCCCACTACTCCTTTACTGGGTTGTATCACAGAGTCTCCGACCCAGAGAGTAGATAGAGGCTGCTTTAGACTGTGGGGGGTGCCAGGTTGCACGTTCTCCTATGGTGTGATATCTCTGCCACCGCCCCTCCCCCACTGGGTCAAGTCCCAGGGAGTACAGTACTGGGATTTCTCCTCTGTGGCCCGCAGTTTGACTCACTGTTCTTGAGTACGCAGATGTAGCTGTACTGGATTCGGTGAATTCTCTGCTGCTGCCGCCGGTGGCAATATGGCGCTGCTGTTATGCCCTCGGCCGTGAGGCTGGCGTATTTCTTTTTGGTTTTGATTTCTACTCTGAATCCCTGCGGCGTGTGCTGAGCTCAGCCACTGGGAGCTTTAGATTTTACCTGCGGCGAGAAATCCCGCCTGGCTGTTCCGCAGTGGCTCACCTCGGCTTGCTGTAGCCGCCCGTGAATTCGCCAGTGCCGCCGGCAGTATGGCGCTGCTGCCGCGTCTGCCGCGTCCTCGGGCGTGAGGCCGGTTATCTCCTCTGTGGCTCTGTTCTCAGTCCGCTTTCTCTCTGGAGCCTGGTGATTTTTTGTTTCACTGGTGATGGTGTTTTCTGGCTATGAAAGGTGCTGATTTGTGGTAATGGAGATTTGTTGTTAGCAGGGCTCTTAAGCCCCGCTTTTCTCGGTCGCCATCTTCCCGGAAGTCTCATTCTTTATTTTGAAACAGGGGTCTCATCGTGTTGCAGAGGCCTCACTAAGTAGCTGAGGCCGTCCGCGAACCACGCTCCTCCTGTCTCAGCCTCTCAAATGCCGAGATTACAAGCGTGCGCCACCACGCCCAGCTTTATTTTATTTGTGCCACTGAGGATTGAGCCCAGGACATTCTATATCCAAGCTATACCCCCAATCCTATTTTATTTTTATTTTTGAAACAGGGTCTCATTAGGTTAATGAGAGTTTCACTGTTAGCTGAGGCTGGTCTTGAACTTGATACCCTCCTATCTCAGCCTCCCAAGTACTGGGATTTCAGGAGCGTGCCATCATGCCCAGCTCGATGAGTTTTCTAGGGTTAACTCCTGAGCACCACCACTTCTGTGTTAGGAGTGAGCGACTCTTTCTCTTGAAGTGAGGCTTTGCAAAGCGGTCTTGATGGTATTCATGGAGGCATGGAGGGACAGTGCTTGGGTCTACCTGGTGCAGGAGACTGAGCTTCTGAACGGCCATTTTTTTTTTTTTTTTTGGTGGTACTGGGGATTGAACCCAGGATCATTCTACCTCTGAGCTACACCCCACTCTTTTTTTTATGTTTTGAGGGTTTTTTTGTATTTTCATTTTTTTATTTTTAATTTTTATGTGGATCATATTGAAAATGGCATACATTCAGACAAGGTTTGGTGCCTTCTCCTGCTCCACTTCCCCTTTCCCCCCTCCCAACAATGAGTGTCCTGGTTAACCATGCTACATTCATACTTTTACACATATTCGGATGTAGCTCCTCCACTAATCAACCTCAGCCTTCTTCCTCTCCTACCTTTCCTTTCTAGCTTTGCTGATGTTTCCTCTCCATTATCTGGAGTCCCTCTGGTATCCCCAGTACTCCCTAGGTTGGGCATATTAGAAAAAACTTATGTCCCTTCTCTTTCAGTGCTTGGCTGATCTCACTTAACATAATGTTCTCCAGGTCTTTCCATCTTCTTGTGAATGACATGATTTTGTTCTTCTTTGTTGCTGAGCAAAATTATGGGAAATACACACAATGGAATTCTACTCAGCAATAAAGAACAAAATCATGTTATTCGCAAGAAGGTGAAAAGACCTGGAGAACATTATTTTTGTTTTGAAACAGGGTCTCAGTATGTTACTGAGAGTCTTGCTAAATTACTGAGGCTGGTCTTAAACCTGTGATTGTCCTGTCTTAGCCTCCCAAGTATTGGGATTACAGGTGTATGCCATCATAAGCAGCTTAAAGGTGATACTTGTTTTCAGGGATCTTGACTTTATATGAAAGCAGGGTGTTGTTTTTTTTTTTTTCTTTTTTCTTTTTTCTTTTTTTTCTTCTCAGTACTGGGGATGGAACCCAGGGCATTCTGCCTCCGAGCTACACCCCTTAGCCCTATTTTTTCTTTCTTTCTTTTTTTTTTTTGAAACAGGATCTCACTGAGTTGCAAAGGGCCTCACTAAGTAGCTGAGGCTGTCCGCAAACTGCGATCCTCCTGTCTCAGCCTCCCGAATGCTGGGATTACAAGCGTGTGTCACCACGCCCTGCTCTGAAAGCAGGTTTTGGAAGGGGGAGCAGTTGAGATAGTGGGGCAGCTGACACCCACCTTTCAGCACCCGAGGTCTCAGACCCCCAGATTACAAGTTTTGCTCTGAGGGAAAGAATCTGTCCATCCTGCATACTGAATGCACGCATTCATCTGGATTTTCACCTCCAAGGGCTTTATCTCCAGTGGTGAAGTGAAAAGCTTGGCTGCTTTGGAGGAACTGAGCAGCTAAAGCGAGAGGGCTGGTGAGATCAGTGGGAACTGCTGGCTGTTTGTCGGCTCCTTCCCAGGAGCTGGGTAGCTCTGCCTGTTTCCAAAGCTGCTTCCTTTCTAGTGAATTCCTTCACAGAGCTCCATTCAGCCATCAGAGACCCTGATCTGGATGAAGGAGGCGACTTTCTCCTGGGCCGGGCGCTTCTCTACTTCCTGCTTTGCAGGAAAGCTGGGGATGGGATGTTTGCAGGGCAGGCAGCCCCGTCTCCCAGGAAGGCCATGTGGGCAGTGAGTAAAAACATCTCCAGAGGCAGCATGGGAGAGCCTTTGTGGGCGGAAATTCCACACCTAATAATAGACACAGGAACTGAGGAAACCTTCTTGGAATGCCACCTGTCCTAGACAGTGAGGTAGGTAGGCCAGCTCTTAGCCAGTTGGCATACCTGCTCTCCCTGGCCGGGCTGTGGAAGGTGGGGATGTATTTATGTACACGCCAGGGCGAAAGGTGGAGATTCAGGTCTGGGAGAAGAAGAGGCGATTGTAAAACCTCTGACGAGATGAGAGTGACTGTAGTGAGTTCTCAGTCACCGAGGGTCTAGCCTGGTGAGTGGATGAACAGTGACAGAACCGGCCAGAACAGCTCCAAAGAGCGGCAGGCTGGTGTTCTGCCGTCCACAAGCCCCTCGCCAGGGGGCCACACAGGACCTCCCCCAAACCGCTCCTTCTCTCCTGCTTCCAGCGTCCTCTTGGGGCTGACTCCTGTGGAGAGGCAGGTCCTACTCTCCGTGGTAGGATGGGCCACAGATAACTTTACTGACAGAACCTGGGGTGTGGGAGGACGTGGGGGCCTTTTCTGTATTTGATACCACCTACCGCCCTGATACCGTTTTTTGTTTTTTGTTTTTGTGTGTGGGGGGGTGGGTCTGGGGATGGAACCCAGGGGCATTTGACCTCCGAGCTACACCCCCTGCCCTATTTTTTATTCTTTATTTTGAAACCGGGTCTCACTGAGTTGCAGAGGGCCTCACTAAGTAGCTGAGGCTGTCCGCGAACCGCGATCCTCCAGGTCTCAGCCTCCCGAATGCTGGGATTACAAGCGTGCGCCACCACGCCCGGCTCCTGATACCTTTTTAATAACCCGCTCGGCTCAGGTTCACATCTTCGCTCTGGTATTGGTTCCAAGCCAGCCCATCTTGGAGCTTTCCTGGGCCCTGAAGAAGTGAGGACTTATCTGCCCTTTGAATGCAGAGGCCGGCCCGCCTGGTTCCTGGTTCCCATGAATCTCCTTGCTGTGCGCCTGTCTCGGGTGTTTTCTGCAGAACAGTTCCCTTCAATGGCTGCGGGCTGCCCTGGATTCCTTTCCAATGATCCGCAGCTACTCACCTAATCTGTTTCTCGGTTTCCTGCAGCTTCTCTGTTCTATTTCTAATTATTTGGCTTCCTTAACCCTCAGTTTCTCCAAGAAGTTGTCTCCTTCTTGTCCTCCTTCCTTTTCTCCTTGGGTTGAACCCAAGGGCATTCTACTTCTGAGATATACCCACAGCCCCATTTCATTTTTTTATTCTGAAACAGAGTCTTGCTAAGTTGCTGAGGCTATCCTCGAGCCTTCCAGCCTCCTGTCTCAGCCCTCCAAGTACTGGGATTACAGGCGTGCACCACCGTGCCTGGGTACAAATTATTTAAACCTAGTTCTTCAAAAGTGCATTGGTAGAGTCCCTCCATAGCTGAAGCTCAAAATGGAATCCAAAATAAAATACCAAGAGCAGAGAGATAAAATTAATGGTTTCCATCAGTAGTTACTGAAAAACAAAACTGGGGCAGTTCACACCCATATAATACTGTGGAAAGATAGCTTTTCCTTTTTTTCTTTTTTTCTTTTTTTCTTTTTTTTTTTTTTTTTTTTTTTGGTGGTCCTGGGAATGGAACCCAGGGGCCTTCTACCCCCAGGCTACACTCCCAGACCTATTTTATATTTTATTTGGAAACAGGGTCTCTTAAGCCAGCTGAGGCTGGCTTCAAACCTGTGGGATTCTCCTGTCTCCGCCTCCCAAGCGTGGGATTACAAGTGTGCACCACCACGCCCAGCTACAACTGTTATTATTATTATAATGATAAAGTTTCCTTAGATGGGTGGATTTGAGATAGAAAGGAAGAACCAGGATTCAGGTGGGAGAGAGACAAAATGGAGGTTGTACAGTATATCTAGATGTGAGGGCCAATGTTTTATTTATTTTTTAGAGAAAAGACTGAATAACAGTTTGATATTAAAAAGTGGTAAGTGAGCAGGCCGTGCTAAGCGCAGTTGACAATCTGAACATGAAGAAGCCACTCTAATTGGGTAATTCCTCATCTGACCCCAGCCCCGAGGGTTTTGGAGGAATCTCAGGGTGTGTCTGTGGGTGGCTGGCCAAAGATGAAGTCACCGCTGTCACGTACTCACAGAGCTGGAGGCGCAGCACGTTCCCAAGGTCAGCCCAGCACTGGCGGGACACAGAGTGGGGGGAGAGTCTCAACCCACTCTGAGGACAGGCTTTAAGTGAAAAAATTTCACACGAATATATAAAGTCAGCCCTCTGTATTCCCAGTGAAAATACATTCGTGTATCCAACCAGCTGTGGATCCAACATTTTCAGGAAAACCAGTCACATCTGTACTGAAGATGAACAGACTTTTTTCTTTATCATTCCCTAAAGAATACAGAATAACAATTGTTTCCATTGTGTTTGGTGCCATGGGAGAGTACTCTGGTTTCTCCTCAGATCACATAAATCCTTTGCCTTTTACTAAAGTGCACAGGCAGATGTGTGCAGGTTTTTAGGTAAACGCTGTGGTAGTTTGTGTGAAGGACTTGTGTATCATCAGATTGTGGTACCCTCGGGGTGTCCCGGAGCCAGTCACCCGCGGATACCAGGGCGAGCTAGAGAGCCTTTTGAGTAAGAAGCAGTCAAATTTCTGCAAGGAGAAACTATGGCAGCGTCTCCTACAGAAGCCTTCGAGGCAGATGCAGTAGGTGTGACGTACTAGGCCCGGTGGTTCTTCACATGGACAGTGTGGTTGAATCGCTGGGAAGGCTTTTCAAAAATCAACTAAATCTGTGTCCCACTCAGTACTAATTAAATCAGAGTCTCTGGGGGGTGATTCTTAGGGAAAGCCAGAGTGGAGAACTACCGCGTTAAAATTTTAAAACGCTTTTGATAAAATTTTATTCTAGAGTCTTTTTTTTTTTAACCCAGTCAACATAGGATGCATTTGGTAGAGAGGATGGATGATCATATCTCAGCACAGAAGATTAATTGTGGGACCCGTTTTATCTGACATATTTGTAAGGTACCAAGGGCATGGACCACGTAAAGTCATGAGCCTTGATTAATTCAGCCGCCGAGCCCTGTTTGTCAGACTCTGTGTTAGGTGCTGTGCGGAGGGGGCAGAGGCACGATTCCATTCTACCCTGAAGGAGCTCCTGGTGCACCAGCAAGATAAGTCACCAGCCTAATTAACTGTCCTGCAGGGGAGAAAATAACAAAATGCCATCAGCGCGCAAGGTGGTGGGAAACATCAGATGACACGAATCTCTTGCAATAATAAAAATGGAAAGTGAAGGGGGAAAGACAAAGCCTAGAAGCCTGTGCTGTTGAAGAAAAGAGACAGGTGGGGGTCACCGGATAAGACTAAGAGGAAACTAAGAATGAGACAGTGCATTTAGGGAAAAGCAATTTAGCCGGGCTAAAGACAAGATGGGCTGTGTAGTGGACCCTGGGCATGTCCACCAAGCCTCTGACCTCCCTGACCATTGCGGGTCATTCCACTTTATATATGGTCTTGAAAGGAGTGAGGCCTCTGCTTAACATTCAGAAACGGACCAGAACTTCTTTTGCCTGTCCTTTTGCAGCCCTGGTAAGACACAAGAGTGAAGTTAGGTTGTTGGATGCTTAAGGATAAGGCAAATATAAGGAGATGGTGAGCGTGCACCTGTGGGGCGCTGGGTGCTGGAGGCACCCTGGGCAGACTGTTCTTGTCTTTCCAGGACCTTGTTTGCCTTCAGGAGTGGGTTCTGCTCTTCGCCAGCCTGATCTTTTAGCATCCTGGAGCTTCTCTGAACCCCCAGTGCCCTATAAATATATTCTTTTGAAAAAATATTTAATACTTTTTCCAATCAAGAATCGTGATTGATGGTTTCATCAGCTAAATTATTCTGGTGATAATTTTTGAGCCAGGAGATAGGTCTAGCCAGGGGCTTGCGTTGAGCTGACAACAGATCCAGTGCATTGCTGAAGCAAAGAAGCAAACCTCGGGCGTGGAGAGCCTTTGCTGAGAAGGGTGTGAGGGACCAAGCTGAACATTGCCTCTCACCTGTCTCTAATAGCTGGAGAAACAGGCACTTGGAATACACGGTTTTGGTCACTATGCCTAAGAGGGCACCGCAGACCACCAAGAAAACAGAGAAGCTCCCCAGTGGGTGCGGATAAGGCCCAGCTCAGCAGGGCGAGGTGGGCTCCTGACTCAGCCTGGGACAGAGCTCATGGGGAGCAGTGCTGATCTTTTGTAAGTTAACACCAAGGACAACAGCAGTGCCCTCTCCTGTTCTATCAATTTGTGCATGTGGCCTGTGGGTCCCATTCATTCATCCATTCATTCATCATTCATATGTCTGTGTTGGGCACTGAGAACACGGGGTGAACAAGACAGGAGACCTGCCTGCATGAAGCTTGCAGGTTGGTAGAGGGGACGGTGTGATGCACTGTCCTGAGGCCACGTTGAGGGGCTACGGAGCCCTGAGGAGCAATCACTGTAGAGAGGGGGTTGGGGAAAGCCTTTGAGTCGTGAGGCCCAATTGGGAGTTCATTAGACGGGCAATTGGCTCCAGCAGGTAGAGAAGTCGTACTGACCAGTCGTGTTCTCTAGCTCCATACTGAGCATGTGCAGGGTATGCAGCTAGAGAGGTCGCAGACCGCGCAGGCCTGTGTGTCAGGCCAGTGCGAGCCACTGGTAAGCTTGCAATAGAAGCATTGGATCAGAACAGAGTTTAGAGGTCACTCTGGCTGAGGCCGATGGAGTGCTTGGGGGCAGGAGACCAACAGGCATTGTAATTGGCTAGTGGTTCTCAAAGTATGGTTCCCAGCCCATCAGCATCAATATCACCTGGGAACCGGTTGGAAATCATTCTCAGGCCCTACCCCAGACCTACTGAATCAGAAACTGTAAGGAGAGCATAGAAATCTGTGTTTTGATGAGCCCCATGGATGAGTCTGACTCCTGCTCCATTTGAGAATCACCACGTAGCCCGTTTAAGATGTGAGGAAAGAGGCCAGGTGTGGTGGTGCACGCTTGTAATCCCTGCAAATTTAGGAGGCTGAGATAAGGAGGATCATGGTTCCGGGACAGCCTCAGCTACTTAGTGAGATCCTTCGCAACTCAGTGAGATCCTGTTTCAAAATAAAGAATAAAAAAATAGGACTGGGGGTATAGCTCAGAGGTAGAATGCCCCTGGGTTCCATCTCCAGTACCACACACACAAAAAAAAAACAAAAACAAAAACAAATGAGGATGGACGCAGCTGAAGTAGTGGGCTGAGTGGAGTGGGCTGGGCTGGGAGCCAGCCCAGAAGCTTACTCTGGAGGATGTGACGGGTGCCTAGGTGGAGCGTGGTGGGTGAGTGCGAGGGAGGGAGCAGGGTCAGAACAGGGTGTGGCATTGAATGCTTGTATTAGTTAGCTTTCAGTCACTGTCACAAACAGCTGAGATAGTTAATTTGTAAACGAAAAAGGCTTATTTAGCATATGGATTTAGAGTCTGCTCCATGATCTGCTGGACCATTGCTCTGGGCCTGTGGGAGGGATGCTGGATGGCAAGGCTGGGGAAGGTGGGGCACAGCCCTGTTCATCTCCCATCCGGGAAGCAAAGGAGAGGCAGGGAGGAGAGAGAGAGAGAAAAGAGAGAAGAGAGAAGAGAAAGGAGAGAGAGGAGAGGGAGAGAGAGAGAGAGAGAGAGAGAGACAGCGACAGCCTGCTAGGGTCCCACAGTCCCCTGTCCCCTTTGAGGGCATGCCCTCAATGACCAAAGGTACCTCTCACTAAGCCCCACCTCTTAAAGGCCCCACCACCTCTCCAAAGAACCACCTGGGGTCTGAGCTTTAACCCATGGCCTTTGGGCGGGCATTCAAAGACCAGACGATAGCAGTGATGGAAGTGCTTTCTCACATAGGTGTCCCTGGTGGGCTTCCTGTTTCTTTTGGGCTTATACATCTCATCCCTGGCCTCCTGTATGGGAGGACTCTACGCAGCCCCCCGGATCCTGCAGTGCATTGCCCAGGAGAAGGTGATTCCTGCGCTCGCCTGTCTGGGGCAAGGGGTAAGTGACCCAGTGTACTGAGAAACAGGTATTTCTGCTAATCTTATCGTTGGCCCATAAATTGCTTAAATTCTTTCTTTTCCTCTCTCCCACCCTTCCTTCCCCTCCTTCCTTAGTGGAAACGAACCCAGGAACATTCTATCCCTAAGATACACCCACAGCCCTTTTTATTTATTTCTTTTTTATTTTGAGATAGAGTCACACTAGGTTGATGAGAGTCTTGCTAAGTTACTGAGGCTGGTCTTGAATCTGTGATCCTCCTGTGTCAACCTCCCAAGTACTGTGATTATAGGCATGCGCCACCATGCCTGGCTAAGTTTTTTTGTTTTTGTTTTTGTTTCTTTCTGATTAGAGCCTCTGGCCAAGTTCTCCGAGGTTGGATAAGTGAGGATACAGAGGTCATTTCCTTCAGCCAGTGCTCTGGCTAGCTTAAGCCTGGGCCAATTAGTCAAAGCATCTTAACTATCTCAGCCACCTGGCTCCTTGGCTCTGGAATAGCTAACCAGTCATAATACTTAGTATCTTGGACGCTGAGCACCAGGGAAACAAAATACCATCTTTTTAAAATTTTTTTATATTTTGTGGGGCTAGGGATGGAACCCAGGGGCATTCTACATCTGAGCTACACCCCAGCCCTATTTATTTTATTTTATTTTATTTTGAAACAAGGTTTCACTAAGTTGCAAAGGACCTCACTAAATAGCTGAGGTGGTCTGCAAACCACAGTCCTCTGGGGATGGAACCCACAGGCATTTGACTTCCCATCTACACCCCCAGCCCTATTTTTTATTCCTTATTTTGAAACTGGGTCTCACTGAGTTGCAGAGGGCCTCACTAAGTAGCTGAGGCTGTCCGCGAACCGCGATCCTCCGGTCTCAGCCTCCCAATACAAGCGTGCGCCACCACGCCCAGCTTCTCTCTTTTAAGAAAAACAAATTCAGAACTCGTTTTGTTTAGGATAGAAGAGACTCTTTTGGTCAAGCAGGAGCTGGTCCTGCAGCTCTAGCTCCGTCCAGGCTCTCTGCCCTTGGGGCTGGGCTCTGGGCCTAGGTGCCCTGTTACACATCTTGAACCAAAATTTAATTGATACAGAGCAGCTCTGCTGAGTCATGACTGGGATAATCAAAAGAGACATTCCTAAAACACAGGGGATGATAAAAGAGGCAGACACGGAGAATCCTACCTTACATCACATGGCCCACAAGCCATGGCTTGTTTTGTACTGTGGGTGCCACAGAGCCCTCCCCTTCTGAGTCCCAGCCTCCCTCATCCATAATCCTTTTCTGACCTTCATCCAACTCTGATCCCCAGTCCACGCGAGCCGGGAGGGGCAGCGACTGTCATCTCTATCACCCTCTGTGTGCAATGTGCCTTTCAGTGCTCGTTCCCTACATTCAATTTTTTTTATGAGGTAAAGAGATGAGAACTAAAAATGATGTTAAAGGCATATACATTGAGAGTTTTTGTTCATTTTTATTTATTTTATTTTATTTTGTGGGTCTGGGGATGGAACCCAGGGGCATTCGACCTCCGAGCTACACCCCCTGCCCTATTTTTTATTCTTTGTTTTGAAACCGGGTCTCACTGAGTTGCAGAGGGCCTCACTAAGTAGCTGAGGCTGTCCGCGAACCACGATCCTCCATTCTCAGCCTCCCGAATACTGGGATTACAAGCGTGCGCCACCACGCCTGGCTCTTTAATTTTTATTTTGAAGCAGGGTCTCACTAAATAGCTGAGGATATTGCTGAGTTGCTGAGGCTGACTTCAAACCTATGATCCTCCTATCTCAGCCTCCCAAATATTGGGATTACAGGCATGCACTACCACATCCAGCTGTTTTTCATAGTATTTTAACAAATCCTTTTCTTTCCTATTTTTACACAAAAGATAGCATTCTCTGTCCATTGTTCTATGTCTTTTCCCCCCACTTCATATAATCTAGAAATCCATTTTTATATAGGGAGACAGAGGGAGTTTTCTTGTTCTTTTTCTATTGTGTGGATATACCATAGCTTATTTAGTTAGTTCTTGATAGATTAATACTTGAATGGCTTCCAGAAAACAGTGCTGTCATTAATCACCTTTTGTGCATGCATGTGTGTAGTTTTACATATTACTTGTTGACTAAATTTTCATAAGTGAAATTTCTGGGCCAAAGAGTAGATGCAGCCAGGCATGATAGCATATGTCTGGAATCCTAGTACTTGGGAGGCCAGAAAAGGAGGAAAACAGGTTTGAGGTCAGCCTCAGCAACTTAGTGAGACCCTGTTTCAAAATAAAGAATAAAAAATAGGGCTGGGGGTGTAGCTTGGAGGTAGAATTCCCCTGGGTTCCATCCATAGTATCACGCGCGTGCACATACACACACACACACACACACACACACACACACACACACACACACACAAATAGGGTGGGGTGTAGCTCAAAGATAGAATGCTTCTGTGTTCAATCCCTGTGTGTGTGTGTGTGTGTGTGTGTGTGTGTGTGTGTGTGTGAGTAGTAGTAGTAGTAGTAGTAGTAGTAGTAGTAGTAGTGGTAGTAGTGATTGAACCCAGGGACATTTTTTATTTTGAAACATGGTCTCATTAAATTGCTGAGGCTGACCTTGAACCTGTGATCCTCCTGTCTCAGCGTCCCAAGTAATGGGATTATATACGTATACCACCACTTTCAGCTCCCAGTCCTGTCTTATTTATTTATTTATTTATTATTGTAGTACTGGGGATGGAACTAAGGGGCATTCTACCTCTGAGCTATATCCCTAGCCCTATTTTTTTTAATTTTTTATTTGGAAACAGTGTCTCACTGAATTGCAAAGGGCCTCATTAAGTAGCTTAGGCTGGCTTCGAACCTGCACGATCCTCCTGTCTCAGTCTCCCAAATGCTGGGATTACAAGTGTGAGCCACCACGCCCGGCTTCAGCCCTATCTTTTAACTTTGGAATACTTTTTCTTCCAAAACTTCTTTATGGGTAATTTTAATCAGCTCATTTTCTATTTTCGTGGAGGAAGAGAAGAAACTTACATTTTTCAAGACATACTCAACACACGAAAAAGGGCATAAAACCAATGTGAATGGCTTTAGGAAAAACTCTGAAGTGAGCACCGTTGTAGGAACCCTGCCACCCCCCCACCCCCCCACCCCCCCACCCCCCCCACCCCCACCCCCGGTCAGGGCCCGTCCCGCTCACTGTGTAGCCAATGTGATAATAGTTTCCATGCTTGCTTTATGGTTTTGCTCACGGGCCATTCAAACTTCTGAAAAGTGTCAGATAGTACATACCTCAGGTGTCCCAGGCCATGTGGTTTTAGTCACCACTAATCAGCTCTGCGGGTGTAGCTCCACTGTCGGTGTACCACTGACAGAGCCTAATACTTTATTCATGGACCCAAATTTGAGTTTCATAGAATTCTCACATGTCACAAAATATTCCTCTTCTTTTGATCCCTTCCCCTATAACTTTTTAAAAATGTAAAATCATTCTTAGCTCATGGCATACATAAACATGTAGTGCTGGATCCAGCCCAGGGGCCAACCAAACTTGGTCACCCCTGCCTAACTTTGCATCTGTAAACAGAATTTTGCCTGTTTTTGAACTTTAAATACAGGTTGAGTATCCCTTATCTTAAATGCCTGGCACTGAAATGTTTTGGATTTTGAGATATTTGCATATATATAATGAGGTATCTTGGGGTAGGAACTCTAGTCTACACAAGAAACTCTTGTGTTTCTTATATGTATAGCCTGAAGATAATTTTTTTTTTTTTTTGGTGGTACTGGGGGTGGAACCCAGGGGCTTTTCTACCTCTGGGCTATACTCCCAGACCTATTTTATACTTTATTTGGAGACAGGGTCTCACTAAGTTGCTGAGAGCCTCACTAAGTAGCTGAGGCTGGCTTCGAACCCGTGTGATCCTCCTGTCTCAGCCTCCCAAGCGCGGGGATTACAAACGTGCGCCACCACGCCCGGCCTTGCACTTCAGTTTTGGACATATTGAATTTGAGGTTTCTTTAGATATCAATCAGAAATGTTGAGCTGAAGTTGAATATTTAACCCTGGATTTTAGGTCAGTACTTCAGGTTGGAGATTCAAATTTGGGAGCTATCAGCATAACGCTGGGAATTAAAGCTATAAGCTGGGTGAGATCGGCTAGGGAGTAAGGAAATGGAGAAGAGGAGAGGTCTGAGGATGGGGTCCCAGCCTGCTTTCACTGTAGTGCCAAACTATGGAACCAGCTGAGATGTCCATCAACAGACGAATGGGTTACAAAACTATGGGATATGTACGCAACGGAATTTTACTCAGTCATAAAGAAGAACAAAATTATGTCATTTACAGAGAAATGGATGGAACTGGAGAACATTATGCTAAGTGAGATGAGTCAGTCACAAAAAGTATGAAATCAGATGCTCTTTCTAATATGCGGAAGCTGGGAGAAAAGGGTCATAGGAGGAACTCTAGACGAAGAAGGAGAGACTGTAGATGAGCAAACAAGGCGACCTGACTGAGGGAACGGGAGGGAGGAAGAGGGAAACTCCCTGGTGCATATGATGTCCATTCACAAAGATAACAAAGTCAATCCCTAAGCCAAAGCTGAGGAGGTAGGAGGGGGAGGGGGAGGGAATGGGGAGGGAACTGGGGAAGCGCTATGTGAGTGCTGTGTGCATGTTGGCCTCTGCCATCTTGTACCCCATTAAGATGTGTGACTACAGTGCACTAAAAAAAAAAAAAAAAATGCAGAGGAGCCAGCAACAGAGACTGAGAAAAGTGAGTAACTCAGAGGGGAGGGTGGCAAACCAAGAGAAGAAGGTAGATTAAGAAAGTCATTCAGGCCAGGCGTGGTGGTGCACGCTTGTAATCCCAGCGTTCGGGAGGCTGGAGCCTGGAGGATCGTGGTTCGCGGACAGCCTCAGCTACTTAGTGAGGCCCTCTGCAACTCAGTGAGACCTGGTTTCAAAATCAAGAATAAAAAATAGGGCAGGGGGTGTAGCTCAGAGGTCAAATGCCCCTGGATTCCATCCTCAGACCCACCAAAAAAAAAAAAAAAGTCATTCAAGCCAGACGTGGTGCACGCTTGTAATCAATCCCAGCACTTGGGAGGCGGAGACAGGAGGATGGCGCTGGTTCGAAGCCAGCCTCTCTGGCTTAAGAGACCTTGTTTCCAAATAAAAATATAAAAAATAGGTCTGGGAGTGTAGCCTGGAGATAGAAGGGTTTTCAGGAACCCCAATACCACCAAAATAAATAAATATAAAAAAAATAAAAAAGAAAGTCATTCAAACCCGGCAGGATGGTGCACGCCTGTAATCCCAGCATTGAGAGGCTGAGATGGGAGGATCACGGGTGAAGGCCAGCCTCAGCAGCTTAACAAGACCCTGTTTCAGAATAAAAATATAAAGGACTGGGGGTGTAGCTCTGAAGTAAAATACCCCTGTGTTCAATCCCGAGTACAAAAAAAAGAAAAGAAAAGAAAAGAAAGAATGTAACAACTGGATTAAACTAGTTCTTCAGGTAAAGAATGTGGATGCTGACAAAAAACATACTGCTTTGGGTCCAAGAAGCTGGTCACTGGCTGTGACAAGCAATTTCCGGAGTGGCTGTTAGCATGCTTTCCATTCCTGACCACCTGAAGGTCACCATCCCCTCCTGCATCGATAGCAGGTGTACGGTAGTGTGAGCACACAGCCATGTACATGTGTGTGTTCATGATCAGAACTCCCCTACTCCAGCCACCAGTGAGTCTGCTATGTCTTCCTGGCTCTACCATTCTGTGGTAGATGATAGGTTGGGTCCCCCGTCCCCTTTTCCAAGTAACCCCTCGGCGGGAACGGGAGGCAGAGCCCTGGAAGCCAGAAGCAGAGAGATCGCAATCCTCCAGGTGTCACGAGACTCCAAACCTCAGGAAGCAGACACCACAGGTCGCGAGACTACAGATGTCATGAGAGAATCGGCGTGCCTATAAAACATCGGTGCTTCCGCTCCACTGTGTGACTCGGCTGCTGGGTCCGAATAAAGCTGCAGGTTTTGATAACCTGGCTGGTATTTTACCTTCTTCATGACTCCCTAGCTCCATCTTCAACGTTTCAATAGATTGACAAATCAACTCTGCATCTATTTGATTTCCAATGCAATGTCTAAACCCTGTTTAGACACAAAAGGAGAAGCTGGGCATGATGGCATTTGCTCGTGATCCTAATCCTTGGGAGGCTGAGACAGGAAGCTCGCAGGTTCGAGGCCAGACCTCAGCAATTTAAGGAGACCCTCTGCAACTTAGTGAGACCCTGCTTCAAAATAAAAATAAAGCCAAGTGTGGTGGCGCACGCTTATAATCCCCGCACTTGGGAGGCGGAGACAGGAGGATCGCGCAGGTTCGAAGCCAGCAGCGCTGGCTTAAGAGACCCTGTTTCCAAATTAAAAATATATTTTAAAAAATAGGTCTGGGAGTGTAGCCTGGAGGTAGAAGTGCTTCCAGGAACCCCAGTACCACCAAAAAAAAAAATAAATAAATAAAAAATAAAATAAATTAAAAAAATAAAAATAGGGATGGGAGTGTAGCTAAGAGGTAGAATGTCCCTGGGTTCCATCCCCACCACAAAAAGAGAGAGAGAACGAGAGCGAGAGAAAGAAAAAGAATATTTGGGAAGTCAAAGTTGTACAGCAGTGCTCCATGTTTACTGGTTACTGATACAAGCGTTACCTAGGGTGTGCTAGGAGTCTACTGTGTCCACACTGTGCTAACAGCTTACATG
This sequence comes from Muscardinus avellanarius, assembly GCF_963383645.1. NCBI lineage: Eukaryota > Metazoa > Chordata > Mammalia > Rodentia > Gliridae > Muscardinus > Muscardinus avellanarius. Next base: position 74,765,703 of record NC_137790.1, on the reverse strand, counting down.
CATTAGCTCTAGTCTCAAACGACCTCCTGGTTGGGTCATTATTCCATGTTTTTGAATGAACAGTGACTTGGGGAGAACAGGCCGAGCCATTATGAATCTGTTTTCTATCATATATATTCTGACATTTCTGATACTCTCTACCTGAAACTTCATAGTCCTACATATTGCTTTTGTCTCTGCAGAGAGGGCCAAATAGGACCCCCGTAGCAGCCATCTGCCTGACCAGCTTGGTGACCATGGCTTTTGTCCTTGTGGGTCAGGTGAATGTTCTGGCGCCCATTGTCACCATCAGCTTCATGCTGACCTATGTTGCGGTGGACTACTCCTACTTCTCCCTGTCCATGGGTCCCTGCAGCCTCCCGCAGGGGCCTGAGCCGGCGTTCAGAGAGGGCTCTGCAGCTCTCCTCTGCTCTGAGCACTTGCTCTTGGAGAAGGCTCCCAGCTATGGCTCTGAGGGCCCTGCCCAGAGCCTCTCTGAGGGCACGCTGCTAGAATTCACCAAGGACATGGACCAGCTCCTCCAACTGACCAGGACCCTGGAGAGCAGCCAGCCCAGGCCAGAAAAGGGTGACCGGAGCCCAGAGAGTCAGAAGACAAAAGGCAAGAAGGCCACCAAGCAAACCCTCCATGATAGCTTCCTCCTGGACCCCCAGGCCCCTGCTTCCTTCCCTACTGAGGGCTCTGAGCGGTGGCCCACTGCCTCCGGGGAGGGACAGGAGTCCTACCAGAACGAGTGGATGTCCAGGAGTGAAGGGACGCAGCCTGGGGGAACACAGGAACAGTTTGCTCCCGAGCTGTGCGACCATCCAGGGATAAATAAAGGTGAGCGCTCCAGGGGCAGGCGCGGGGCCTCCGACTTGAGAGCAGCCTCTGGCTGCTCACCTGCCGCTCCTTACTGCCCAGTTTCTGTAACCCTTGATTTTGTTTGATATTTATTTAAAAATGTTATATTCAGGTACCAGCTGAATTATTTGTAACTCTACTCTGTTAGAGATCACATAGTTAGTTTTAAACCACCCCTTTATGTAAGAGCTGGGAGCCAGGGCTAATAATTGAATATCAACTTCTTTCCATTAAAAAATCAGCCGGGCATGGTGGCGCACACTTGTAATCCCAGCATTCGGGAGGCTGAGACAGGAGGATCGTGGTTCGCAGGCAGCCTCAGCTACTTACTGAGGCCCTTTGCAACTCAGTGAGACCCTGTTTAAAAATAAAGAATAAATAATAGGGGTGGCGGTGTCGCTTGGAGGTAGAATGCCCCTGGGTTCCATCCCCAATACCGCAAAAAAAAAAAAAAAAAAAAAAAAAAAAAAATCAGTGGAGACGTAATGGCAATGTGAATGAAACCACTTCCTCCTTTCAAGAGAAGTAGAGATGTGTTGTGGTAAACTGCCTGGCCAGGACTCAGAATGAGTCTTTGGAAGACAAGTCTCCCCAATCAGGCAAAACGGGATGGGGGAAGGTAAGTGAAAAAGCACAGCGTTTCTTTGCTGTCTGAAACCTGAAAGAACAAGCCTCGCAGGAGAGGCTTATAGGACACAAGAAGGCACAGACTTACTGAATTCCAGGTGCTCGCAGGTCTCTTTGCTGTTGAGAAAGTTGCCATGCTGATCCTTTATCGATGGGGGCTTTGAATGATGCCTGATCCTTCTTTCCCTCTCTGGAAGTTTTTAAGATATTTTCATTTGCAACCATTGTATTAACCACTTAGTCTGTTTCTTCCAGGGATGGTCATGTGCCTGAGTCATGGGATTCTATGTTTTTTAACACTAGGAATCAAACTCAGGGACATTCTCCTTCAGAGTTATACTCTCAATGCTTTTGTTATTTTTTTGTTTTGAAACAGGGTCCCCTAGGTTTCTGAGAGTCTCACTACTTGCTGAGGCTGTCCTTGAACCTCCCATCCTTCTGTCTCAACCTCCTGAGCACTGGGATTACAGGCATGTACCAAGATACCTGGCTAAGTCATGGGATTTTTGTTGTTGTTGACCTCAGGTGCAGAGGGTGGAGAATATCGTGTGACTCTGTTCTTTACTCCTTTTGATTTCCTCTGACCTTTTTATGTTTGGGGCCCTATTAGCTGGCAAGAGAGGCTGGGAAGTATTTTTTACCTGGTCATTTTTTTATTTCACATAAAGTTATATGTTTTTGCTTTTTCCCTTAAGAAAGAAAGGGGGAGATAGGGTAGCAACTATCAGTCTATGCCATAATTATCCTGTTTTTAATTTCCAAAAACTTTGACTATAATCTGATTGTCGGTATTTTTTTGTTGTTTTTTTTTATTTTATCTTTTATTATTATTATTATTTTGGTGGTACTGGGGTTCCTGGAAGCCCTTCTACCTCTGGGCTACACTCCCAGACCCATTTTTATATTTTTATTTGGAAACAGGGTCTCTTAAACCAGCGCAGCTGGCTTCGAACATGTGCGATCCTCCTGTCTCCGCCTCCCGTGTGTGGGGATTACAAGTGTGAACCACCATGCTCGGCTTTTTTTTTTTTTTAAACACCATCCATTCCTGTTTTGTGGGCACAATGGCTTATCCTCTCTCTCTGACATAATTTCTTCCCTTTCTGTTTGTGTCATTGTTCCTGTTTTTTCTAGATTCTTCTGTCTTTGGTTTGGTCTCTCTCTCATAGTGGAGGCTTTACGGAAATGTCTGTTTTTTATTTCTTTTCATATTGAAGGTAAAGGGTCATCAGCCTTCTTGTGTCAATGGCTCCCACGTCTGCCCCAATTAGATCAATTGTGGATGGAAAATATTCGAGAAAAAAAAGTTACCTTCCTGCTGACGTTTACTATGTAGTTAAACCTGTGGTGGTTGTGTCTGTCCTGAACATTTACATTTTTTTGCTATTGTTATTCCCTAAACAATATAATCTGACAACTATTTATATAACATTCACGTTGTATTAGGTGCTATAAGTAATCTAGATATGATTTAACATATAGGAGGATGTGTGTAGGTTATATGCAAACACTACATCACTTTATATAAAGGACTTGAGTGTTTGTGGGTTTTGGTATCTGTGGGATCCTAAACCCAATTGTCCCACCATTACTGAGGTTGGATGATTGTACTAAAGAGCCGTCAGAGACCTGCGTCCAAGGGAGGGCTCAACTGGACACCTCACCTTAGAACAATTGTAAGTTGGCCCCTTCACTGGAGGACACCCCCCGCCCGGCCAAACGTGAATGTCTAGAGGCTTTTCTCCGGGCCTCTTCCGTCCCTCCTGTCCCTCCAGTCTTTTCATCTCATTCCTGGAAGACACACGATGGCTGCTTGCATTCTGGGAGCAGCATGAGATAAAAGTGGGGGTTCCGTTGTTTAGGAAATAGACACTAAGCTCCCTAATACCTGCAGAGCCCAGGCAGAAGGCTCCCCCCGGGCAGGAGAACAGGTTGGGAGTGGAGGGATCCTCCTGTACTTGCCCCCTCGGCGCCCCTGCCCCCTTCTTTCTGGACCTGGCCGACCCTGGGATGTGGCACTCATCCGCTCATGGTCCTTCCTGGCCCAGGCTTTGCCGGCTCTCAGGGAGGGGGCGGGGAGCTCCTGGTCAGAGCCCTCTGCAAGGCAGGAGGCCTCCTCCTCTGCTCTGCCTGGCCCTGTCCACCCTCCTAGCCTGTTCTGTTCCCCCTCTCTCATTCTCTTCATCCATGCGTTATGGTTTAAATGGTGCCATGGGCGTCTTTTCTTATTCAACTAAAGTTTGTTGAATCGAAAAACTGACACTAATAAGCAGCCGGGTGTGGTGGCTCACGCTTGTCATCCCAGCATTCGGGAGGCTGAGACAGGAGGATCTCCATTTGAGGACAGCCTTAGCTACTCAGTGAGGCCCTTTGCAACTCAGTGGGACCCTGTTTCAAAATAAAGAATAAAAAATAGGGCTGGGGCTGTAGCTCAGAGGTAGAATGCCCTTGGGTTCCATCCCCAGTACTGAAAAAAATAATAAGCAGCTTGATGCAGCTTTAACAAACCTTTATTACAAAATCAGTAGGAAATAGGGAAGGAAAAGGCAGCCTCCTGGCGCACATGCCGGAGAGCCCGCAAATGGAACTCTGACTCCTTTTCGGGACCCCCAACCTTTTGTATTGGTATCTTCTTATCAGTGTTATGAAGGCGATGGGCTAGTAACTTATTTCTTAGTCTCTGGACAGCGCACTTACTAAGTTCAGAGGTTAATAATCTACCTGGCCTTTGCCTTTATTGTATTGGGTATATTGGTTGCTCATCAAATATGGGTGCTTTGAAGAAGCACAGAGTTTACCTTTCCTACACCCAGGCCAGGTCACAGAGGAGAGGAGGTAAACATAGGCGCTGATGGCCTCTGTATATTTTTAGGGCCAAAGGCTTCAACTGACTCTAAGGCTTTTACTATAGATTAATCATTAGAACGAAGGCAAAGAGAGAGGAACTCTGCATTGTGGCAGCTGCCCCCCCCCCCCGGCACCTGCGCAGCACCCAGGCTCTGATCACTTTTTACATTTTGGAAATTAATACCAAAGCAATTTTCTAATATCGGCACACACGGGTTTGTGCCTGCTGTATGCCTTTCCCATCTTCTCAGTGGCTTTTCAGGAGAGACATGGTCACTTTACCACGTTTGGCAAGTGCAGAGCTCACCACTCACTCGCCCGCTCCTCAGTGGCCAGGGCTCTTGTTGACCTTTCCCCTCGCCCTCCTCGCCGCTGCCGCCCTCCTCATCTCATTCCTGGGCTCCAAGCTCATCTCCTGCCTTGGGCTCGCCCCAGTCCCACTTCTCCCCTGCCCTGCCCACAGAATGATCCTTCTCTCTGATACTGACCATCCAAGTCCCAGGCGCTTGGGAGGCAGAGACAGGAGGATCGCGCAGGTTCGAAGCCAGCTGGGATGTACCTTAGAGGTAGAACTTCCCTGGGTTCAATCTCCAGTACCAAAAATGAACACAAACAACAAAAAACCCTTGGGACTTAGATCTAATATCTAATATACACATGAATTCCTTATTTATTACAGATGCGCAAGAGAGATATTTCTGACTATTGTAGACATCATCAAAGACAAAAAGGATCTGATTAAATAGAAATGAAAAACATGTGCACAACACAGTTTCACAGAAGGAAACAATTATTTTGACAAACACAACTGATAAAAGCATACCTCCTAAAGCATATTCTTTAAAAAACAGGAAGCCAAAATCCAGATTCTTCTAAGAGTTCAGGAGAGATGGATAGTTTAGTTTATATTTGAAACAATCAGTGCCCAGACTCATTTGTGTTTTTTTTTTTCTTTTTCTTCTTTTTTTTGCGGGTCTGGGGATGGAACCCAGGGGCATTCGACCTCTGAGCTACACCCCAGCCCAATTTTTTATTCTTTATTTTTTATTATTATTATTTTTTTGTGGGTCTGGGGATGGAACCCAAGGGCTCTGAGCTACAGCCCCTGCCCTATTTTTTGTTCTTTATTTTAAAACCGGGTCTCACTGAGCTGCAGAGGGCCTCACTAAGTAGCTGAGGCTGTCCGCGAACCGCGATCCTCCGGTCTCAGCCTCCCGAATGCTGGGGTTACAAGCGTGCTCCACCACACCGGGCAATTCATGTTCTTTTAACAAATCATTTTTTATTGTCAAGTGTTAGATATTGTTGTAGCTAAAAATAGCTGTCATTTATGGTATATGTCCCATTTGAGTGGCATTAAGGTAAGCCCTTATTATGGATTATCTCAACCCTAAATCCAGAGTTAGGCACTGTTACTAGCTTTTGACAGACAATAAAACTGAGGCTTAGAGAAGTTGGGTGCTTGCTCAGGACATAAAACAATCAGAATCTGAACTCAGGTCTGTCTGGCTGTAGAACCTGTGGTCTTGGCCACTCCACAGTGTATATTACTTGCTGTGAGTAAACTAGGCCCTGGTATTGATGAAATGAACACAACTCACCCCGTAAGATACTGTTGTGTCTCAGCCTGTAATCCCAGTACCTGGGAAGCGAAGGTGGAAGAATTGCAAGCTTGAGGTCAGCTTTAACAATTCTGTGGGACTTCGTTTCAAAATAAAACAAAAGGGGCTGGAGATGTGGCTTGGAGGTAGAATGCCCTTGGGTTCAGTACCCAGTACCCCGCCTCCCCCTAAAAAAAGAACTTCCAAAAAAAAAAAAAAAAAAAGGTGTGTGAGATGGTGGGTAATGACAAGCCTCAAGTGTGACTATGGAGTCGATAGTTTAGGTGAATGAAAGAAAAGATAGTGGTCAGGTAACACACACACACACACACACACACACACACACACACACACTGCTGGAATATTAGTCAGCTTTATGTCACTGTCACCAAAATACTTGATAAGAACACCTTAAAGGAGAAAAGGTTTATTTGGCTCATGGCTTCAAAGGTTCAGTCCATCGCTGGCTGGCTCCAAGGCAAAAGCATCTTGTCCACACAGGAAGCATCATGGTATGGCACAGGAAGGCTCCTCAGCTCATGCCAGCAAGAAAGCAGAGAGAGAGAGAGAGCGAGAGAGAGGGAGAGAGAGAGAGAGGGAGAGAGAGGGAGAGAGAGAGGGAGAGAGAGAGGGAGGGAGGGAGGATGAAGGGAGGGAGAAAGAAAAAGAAGAGTAGGTGAGATGGGGAGGCCTTGAGGGAGGAAGGGACCAGGGGTAGATATCATCCTCAAGGCCACATTGATCTGCCTTCTATAATCATGTCCCACCACCTACGCCCAATAAATTCATTCAAATTATTAACCCATCAAGTGGATTTACTCACTGATAAGGTCAGAGCCCTTGCCGTTTAATTCTTTTACTTCTGAACGTGGCCAACGCATGAGCTTTTTTGGGGGGGGGGCATTCCAGATCCAAACGATAACAGTTGGAGTATTTCAAGGAAGCACCGAGTGGATTATTTATGTAGAAGTCACCAAGAATGATAATGGGGTGGTGAAAGAAAGATGCTGAGTCAGAGGCTGAAATCTTTACCATGAGAAGGGGGAGTGATGAGGAAGTTGGTAAAAGACAGTAATAATGATGGGCAGGGTATGATACAGCCTGAAGGCTTGTGCTTCAGAGGGCTGGCCAGAAAGTCACAGTGATCAGAGAGGATGAAGACATGGTGAGTGTATGTGTGCCTGGACTACATAGTGAGTGCGGGCCAACTCCTGGGCTCAAGACTAATGTGGACCATGTTCCATGAAGCCTGTAATCCAATGGACATAGAAACACATAAATACACAGATAACTATAGACAATGCCAAGTTCTATGAGGAAAGGAAATAGGAAATACCAATAGTATGAGGGAATAAATTGAGATTTTTGCGGTGGGGACCAGTTTCTGGGAGGAAGTGATGTTGAGCTGAGATCTGAAGGAAGAGCAGGCGTTAGACAAGCAGAGGGGTGGGGGATCCATGAGAGCAGATCCAGCTGAACTCCAGCAGCAGCCCATCAGAAGCAGCCGAGTGGGGAGGAAGACCGGTGCGAGAGACGGCATCAGGGCAAGTAGCAAAGAGGGAAATGGTGGCCAGAAGAGATGGCAATTCAAGGAGTTTGGCTGAAGTAGGGATTTGATACTGGATAATAGAGTTAGGGAGCTATCAACCATATTTCCTGAGCAGCACACTCTGAAAGTTTAGTGCTGAAGTGAAGTATAAACACACAGCAAAGTTAACCCCACATATCATTTGTTTGAACCACCATCATCGTGTTCACTGTGGTTAGATAGTATGGCTAACAATCTATATATGTCTTCATGGTTAAGTTGGTCATTTCTGGAATCAGGACCAAACTGGAAAGGCAGAAATGAAACATGATCTGGTTCTGAGCAGCTCCGCTGTGCCTGACATCCAGGGGAATGAGGTGGAAACACATGTATTTATGGCCAGATCCTTTCCCCTCTGCCTCCTCAACTGACGGAGGAAGGAACCGGAGGGGCAGTTCTCTCTACCCCGTTCTCTTTCATCAGCCTCTGGTCTGTACCTGAGGCTGGTTTGATCTGAGTTAACATTCAGAGTTAGATAGTAGCAAAAACTACCCTGTAGTAGACAAAAGCCAACCTGGCCCATCAGTCTCAGTGGCCATACCTGGGACCAAGAACATCAGACGTCCATTTGCCCCACTCTACTCCCTTTCGTTGAAAAAGAGAGGAAGCCAGGCCTGGGGGCGTACACCTTGGCTGGTGGAAGGTCATAGCCCTTCTTTCTTTCCTCTCCAGAGCAAGTGCTTGGAGTTGTCTTTAGGCTGAGTCACAAGATTGGAAAAGAGGAGCTCATAGGTCTTTGCTTAATAGGAAAGGGTTTAGTAGCAAATTGGTAACCAAGGATTGGGCTAATTAATTTTTCAGATGTCTTCCTGAAGTCTAGACTCCAGGAACAAGAGAACCAGAGAAGCCCAAGTTCTTTCTATACCCGCATGTGCAACCCCTGGGTCTCCCTCTTTGGGGTGAGTAACTTAATCTTGATCTCAGCTGTCCTTGAGAAATAATTCAGGTGAAGGATATGTGATTTGGGGAGGGAGAGGGCTTAAGTAGGAGCACTGTGATTTAATTGCCTTCTGTATTAGAATTTAGATAAGATTCCATTTGGCAAGATACACATTTAATGAACCACTTATTTAAATCAATTATTTACTTATTTTTAAACTTTATTTATTTGTTTGTTTGTTTTTGTGGTACTGGGGATGGAACCCTTCTACCTCCGGGCTACACTCCCAGACCTATTTTATATTTTATTTGGAAACAGGGTCTCTCTTAAGCCAGCGAGGCTGGCTTCAAACCTGTGCAATCCTCCTGTCTCCACCTCCCAAGGGCAGGGATTATAAGCATGCGCCACCACACAGGGCAATTATTTACTTTTTAAATAATTACATGTGATAACCTCTGGGTTACATGGGTTTCATGCGAATTTGCTGCTTATAGGGAGGAGTAGGACACAGAACTAGCAAGTGTATGTGCTTCTTGATAGTTTTGATAAAGGGCTACTTTCAGATGGTGTCTTCCCAGATATCTGCTTAAGAGATTTTTTTTTTTAATTAAGAGTGAACTTCAATCATAAACATTTTTACAGCCATCTGTTGATGAGAAACACTGGTGTTTCCTAAGGCCCTATCCTGAGGCTTGCTCACCATGTGGAAAACCGTCAGGTGACTTGCCCTTCCGACTCTGTTCCCACAGGCGGTGGGGTCCCTCCTCATCGTGTTTGTGATCCAGTGGGTCTACACGTTGGTGAGCATGGGCGTTGCTGCTCTCGTGTATCTCTACATTGGCCGGGCCAGTCCAGGGCTTCATCTTGGTAAGTGGCTGAGCCATTTTGCCTCCACTTCCCTTTTTCTCTTGAGCATTTACAGAAAAAAAAAATGTTTTGAACAATACTGACTCAGATGTAAAGCCAATTTTCAAATAGTTTATAGTCTAGGAAGAGAAATATAGCATGTGCGTAAATGACAACAAATGAAAAATAGTGAAATTTACTGTGAGCCAGGCGTGGTGGTGCACACCTGTAATCTCAGTACTTGGGAGATTGAGACAGGAGGATTGCAGGTTTGAGGCCAGCCTCAGCAATGCACCGAGACCTTCAGAAACTTAGCAACATCCTGTTTCAAAATAAAATAGGATGGGGGTATAGCTCAGAAGTCGAAGGTCTCTAGCCAGGCGTGGTGGCGCACACTTGAGGATTGCGCAGGTTCGAAGCCAGCCTCAACTACTTAGTGAGGCTCTCAGCAACTTAGTGAGACCCTGTTTCCAAATAAAGTATAAAATAGGTCTGGGAGTTTAGACCGGAGGTAGAAAGCCTCTGGGTTACAGTAACACACACACACACACACACACACACACACACACACGATTAAGCCCTGTTTAAATGATCAGTCATTGATATCAGAACTTTTGGGGCCAGTATCAACAACAACCTCACTTCAACTCTAACATTTTACACATTGAGCTATTTGATTCACTTAATGCTGTTGAAAACTTCCTAAGTGCTGTATCTTGGGAGGGTCATAAGGATGAAACAGACATGTCCCCACTCTCAAAGAGCATGTGTTGTAATGGGAAGATTTTAAAGCAGGTATTCAATGCACATTGGTGGAAATCTGAAAATAAATATTACCCCCAAATTGAATTCCTACAATGAAAGTTATAGCAAGTCCCTGCTCTTATATTTTTAGCACTTTATCCAACTTCTTTCTTGAGGTTTTGGATTTTAGAAATCATTTTTTGAGTCAAGTATGGTGGTTTATGCTAGTAATCCCAGTATTGGGGAGGCTCTTCAGACTGGAAGATCTCAGGTTCAAAGCCGGCCTCGGCAACTTAGGCTCGCAGCAATCTAGTAATATGCTGTTACCAATTTTTTAAAAAATGCAGACTGAGGGTGTAGCTTAGAGGTAGAGTGCCTCTGGGTTTAATTCCCAGGACCAAAAAAAGGAAAAAAATATTTTTAGAAACTGCACATGGCACAAAGTCCTTCCCAGGCTGCTGTCCAGGTGTATTACAATGAATGTTGATTGTTTAGACTGAAGAAGGAAAATATATTCATGCTTATTCTGTGTGTGTATTACCTGAGGTATACACTGATCCTCCAAACACTGGATTCTGGATGCCTATGTAGAGCCTTCATAAATATTTATGTCTGTGTCCTCCCTGCAGGATCAGCCTCCAACTTCAGCCTTTTCCGATGGATGCGGTCTCTCCTGGTCCCCTCCTACAGGTCTGTGCCAATTTGGGGGCTGGTGCCAGGAGAGGTGAATGTCCTTGAGTCCTGGGAGGTGCTAAGGGGGTTCTACTCCTGATGGGGGGCTTGGGCCTGGGCTATAGTGTGAGAACCTGACAGCTGAGACCTCCAGGGCCCCCCTTCACTCCTCAATGACCTCCACCCGCAGCCCCCGCCTCTGCTCACCTGACGCTCCCAGGAGCCGCCCTCGCCCCTTCCCAGTTGTCATGAACAGAGGTGTCCGCTAGAGTCGGATTGTGGGGTCGAGAGAGCTGCTCTCAGGCAGCTCACAGTCTAAAACACAGTAGCATCAATTCCTAATCATACTCAAGATTAAGCCCAAAGGGGGCTGGCATCTCTGTGTTGGTGACAGGCAGAGGCCAAGTTTGGAGATAACATAGAGATCCTGGAAGATTGCTGCCAGTCCTCCACGTTTGGATCCACAGGAAAGGGAATAAACATTGCCGAGAAACATGAGGAGGCCTCAGAGAGAGCTTATGCTTCATGCGGCCCTAATCAGAGCTGGGGATGGCATTCAGTGGCAGAGCCCTTATCCAGCCTGCGGAAGACCTGGTTCAATTCCTAGTACCCCCCCCCCAAAAAAAGTATTGTCATGTGACCCTGACCTTTTTTCTTGTCCTGTACTCTTGTCAATGCTTCCTCAACTTTTAAGACTCTCTTCATTCCATCCCCTTGTAAAAATCAGTGCGGAGCCAGGCAGGGTAGCCCATGCCTGCAATCCCAGAATTTGGGAGGCTGAGATAGGAGAATCACAGGTTCCAGGCTGTCCTTAGCAACCGAGTAAGACCCTTGGCAACTTGGTGAGACATTGTTTAAAAATAAATAAATAAAAAGGATTGAGGGTCCTTCTATCTGCAGGTAGAATGACCTGGGTTCAGTCTCCAGTAATGTGTGGGGTGTGTGTGTGTGTGTGTGTGTGTGTGTGTGTGTGTGTGTGTGTGCGCGCGCGCATGTGTGTGCACACACACGCACACACACACACAATATGAGGAGCCAAAACTACAGACTGGACACATCTAGGGAGAACCCAATCAAGTGTTCATTTGCTTTCATTTTGATGGTTTGTTTTTGAAACTCTTGATGTCTGGTTTATACTGGCCAATATTTCTGCCTTCCATGCCCAGGCATTGCTAATGGAACCCTCTCTCATTGATCCTAGGTGTAAGTTTAGAATCCTTTCCCCGCTGTTTTCTTACTTTAGTAAATCACATATAACATAAACTTTACCATTTGAGCCATTTCAAGGGTACCGATCAGTGGTGTCACAATCACAGTGTGACACAGCCATCGTCACCACCATCTCCAGAACTTTTTCTTCTTCCAAAACTCAAACTCAAACCCATTACACAATAACTCCTCAATCCTGAGGATCCTTTTTAGGACAGCTCTTCACAGCACTGCTGATCTGTTCATGTTGACAGCTTAGGATGGTGAAGAGAGAGTGCTGTAGAAACCAAGAGAAGGAGTCCGGGACCTGGGGGCCCGGGAGGTGGAAGGTGGGTGAGTGAGGAGAAGGCCTACCTCTGTGTGGGCCGCTGGGCTCCCTGTCCAGGGCGGGGCTGCAGGAAGGGTGGGGCAGCCTCTGCTGCTGCACAATGATACGAATCTCTTTTCTCTTCAACCTAGACCCGAGGGGAAGTCAAGTCTAAGCAGAAAAGGATTCTGCATAGAATTTGTAGGCCACAAATTTTTCAGTTGCAAATGGTGCATGGGTCATAATATTTGATGTGGTCTGCTTTGCAAGAATATATTTAGTCATTTCCTGTTTTAAAGCCTAAATGTGGCGGTAGGAGGTCCCCGTTCCTTAGGTTGCACCCTGAGCTCCTGGGATTTCACCTGGGTGGTCACAGCAGTGTTATGTTGAAAGAACAGTGTATGAGGAAGAGATTACTCCTGGGAAAGGGCAGTCCTTTGGTTGGAAGAGGGTCAGTTCACAATCCATGGCACAGTGTCTGGCTCCGGGGCTAGTCAAGTGGGCGGGAGCTCTGCCAAAGAGGGGTCAACTTGCCAGCCTGGCTCTGAGGTGAGCAGCTGAGCCATGTTTTGTGAGGCCTATAAAGGAGGAGGGGAAGAGATGGCAACTCACTCAAAAATAGAACTTGGTGGCTGTGTTCTGTTTCGTAGTTGTGACTTTCCCCACCCCCAGCTATACCCTAAATGTCCTTCAAAACCAAGGAAGAAGAAGAATGTAGCAGAGCGTGTTTGGGCAGAGGGCTTTGGCTCTGCCTGTCCTCTGTGACACCTAAGACTCCCATTTACGACTGGAGGTCGACCCTTACTTCAGGAAGGCTTTCTTTCCTGAACCCCAGTAGCTGTCCCGATGAGGATACTGGCACCATCCTAGACTGGACAGCGATGGACTGCGGAGCATTTCCCCGAACTCAGAAGAATTCCATGGTCTCCCCTATTTAAAACTGCGTTGGCAAAGCCACGCGTGTGGGCTGACTGGTTGGCCTTCTTGTCACTTCTCACCTTACTCTTTCAAGATTCAACCTTCATAGACATTAATCCCGTTTCCAGAGACTCTCAACTTGTTTATCTATTTATTTCTCTACACTTACTGGTGCATCATAGTTCCATATTCTGATGCGGTTCAGTCTGTGTAATTGAGATACACTTTTGCACATGGCCACAGTGCTGGGGTCCTGGGCACCAGCCTCTTGGAGCTGGACATTTTGCAGAGTCCACTGGAGTTTTGCCTAAGTCACACAGTTTTCTGACATTCCATTTTCTACCTTTTTACAACAACCTTCAAATATATTCCCGATTTCAACAACTGAACCTTCCTGCTAGTGAGATAGCTGATTCTTTTAGAGTAAAATTGTATGAAAAAAATCTATGGACAAGAACCAGGGAGGTGAGAAGATTGTGCACAAGGAGGAGGCTTCCTGAGGCCACCAAGTGACCAGGACAGGGCGTGGCCTCTGGCCTCTCCTCATGGGTCCCTGACCTTCTTGACCAGTTTATTCCAGCTGTAACTCATGCAGAGCGTGTGGGGCAGGGGAATCTCTACCTGGACCTGCTCCTTGTTTTGAGGCCACTCTGGTGTCAAAGCCTCTGCCCTGACCGCTTAGTTGCTTACTAGTAAGCCTTAGCTCTCCTAAGGAAAGCATTCCTCACTCGACTTCCTTTCTAGTGAATCCAAGAGGAGCTTTCTCTTTCCACCCTTCTCAATTTTCCAGCTTCCCCATCTGTTATTTCATGAGAGAGAAAGAGAGAGAGAGAGAGAGAGAGAGAGAGAGAGAGAGAGAGAGAGAGTGTTACAAAGCCCAACATGACACCATTTATAAAGCAGGAATTCTTTGTGGATTATCTCCTAAATTGGATAGAGTTTAATACTTTCTGTTTAAGAAGGGTAAATGTCACTCTCTCTCCTTAATTTATACTCTGTATTTCTCATACTTTGATTTCACAAACTGTTATACATATAGCTCCACAATTATGTTTTTAATTTTTTTTTATTTTATTCATTTGTGGTGCTGGGGATATTGAACCCAGGGGTACTTTATCTCTGAGGTACACTGCCAGCCCTCTTTTACTTTTTATTTGGAAACAGGTTCTTTCTAAGTTGCTGAGGGGTTCACTAATTTGCTGAGGCTGGCATGAAACCTGAGATTCTCCTTTCTCAGCCTCCCATGTACTGGGATGACAGGCATGTACCACCACACCTGGCTCACAGTTATATTTTAAAGCATTTATTTATTTATTATTATTTATTTATGTTTGTGGTCCTAGAGATGGAACACAGAGGCATTCTACCTCTGAGCTACATCCCGGTCCTATTTTTCAGTCTTTTTTTTTTTTTTTTTTTTTTGAAACAGGATCTCACTGAGTTGCAAGGGGCCTCATTAAGTAGCTGAGGTTGTCCATGAACCTTGATCCTCTGGTCTCTGCCTCCCAAATGCTGGGATTATAAGCGTGAGCCACCACGCCTGACTTCAGGCATTTAAATACATGCTAAACACTAGCACACACTGTTTTTGCCCAGAATTCCTCTCTCCAGGCTGGATTTGTCTCTGCTGCTCGTCTCCACTCGCTCCTTCTCCTCACTGTGCCCCGTCTCTCTCCCTGAAGGCGCTCACGGGCCCCCCGGGAGCAGATCGTTTGGGCATCACCAGCCCTGGCTCGGGTTGACATGGCAATGACTCAGCTCACCCAGGAGAACGCAGACTTCGCCACTCGGGATCGCTACCACCACTCCTCCCTCGTGAGCCGGGAGCAGCTGATGCCTCTGCACCAGGAGCCGCGTGGAAACCTTTTGTTCCAGAGCTGCCCTGGGCCCAGCGGAGCTTCTCATCTGTAGAAAACGCCAAGGCCCGTCCTCCCACAGCGGCTTTGGACCGCATTCTGTTCTGGAGCACCGCATCTCACCCGGGAACGGCGAGGATGGCGGTGGGCTGTGCATCTTGGCACCCAGCCTGAAGAGCTCCCCCGGGACCCATCAAGTGACACCAGGATGATCGGGTGTGGGGAAACAGAACACAATGGCTTATTCTCAGGGTCACAATAAATGGTATTTATATTGTATTGTTTACTTTGGGGATGTGTCATACACTTACATGGCTCCAAGTCCCAATGTCTAATCATGCATGGAGTGAGAAGTCTCCTCCTATCATCCTGTCCCATCTGTTCTGTTCCCACCTGGTGCACAGGTGGCCTTGGTTCTCATACATACTTCCAGCGTTGTTAACAAAGAGGAATGTGATTCTTTTTTCTTTTCTTTTTTTTTTTTGGGGGGGGGGTCTCAGGATGGAATCCAGGGACATTTGACCTCCAAGCTAAATCCCCTGCCCTATTTTTTATTCTTTATTTTGAAACCAGGTTTCACTGAGTTGCGGAGGGCCTCACTAAGTAGCTGAGGCTGTCCTCAAACCACAATCCACCTGTCTCAGCCTCCCAAATGCTGGGATTACAAGCGTGCGCCACCACGCCCAGCTGGAAATGTGATTCTATCCCTCCCTTTTTATCCACAAAGGTATCGTATCATATGCATGTTCTGCACCTTACATCTTCCCTTAACGATCTACCTTGGAGACATTTCTGTATCAATACTTACCTGGTTTCATTATTGTTTTTCATCATACAGATGAGCCATAATTTATTTCTTCAGTTCCACAGGGAGGGACATTTTAATTCTTCCTGATCTTTTGCTGTTATAATCTACAGTAGATAATTTGGTACGTGTGTTCAATCATAAAGTGTATCTGTAAGATAAATCTTCAAAAGGAGAATCACAAGATCAAAGGGCTTTTATAACCTGTTATTGTTTGGTGAAGGTCTTTTTAATTAAAAAATGTAATTACTATGAATTGCCTAGTGGTAGCTCCTGTTCTCAAAAGTCTTTGCAGGCCCCGACTCCCTGTCCACCGTTGCAGCTGTTTTTGTGGTAGGAATGGACAGGACTCTTTGGGCTCCCCCACAGGGTCAGCACCTGGCCCAGGGTCACTGGCTCTGCCACTAAGCGATGGAGGAGGCAAGTGCTGCCAGGTCACCTCTGACTCTTCTATAGCAGAGCTTCTCAAAAACTCAGTGTGCTGAGCAGCACCTGGGACACTTGTTCAGAGCACAGATGTCTACGCCTCATCCCGAGGCCTCTTAATGTCTAGGGGGAAGTCGTGGGCTTGGCATCTTTAACAAGTGCCACAGGTTATGCAATGCAGACAGTCTTTGGGAACACATTTTTTTTTTCCCAGTACTGGAGATGGAACCCAGGGGCCTTCTACCTCCAAGCTACACCCTCAGCCCTGTTTTTTATTCTGTATTTTGAAACAGGGTTTCACTGAGTTACAAAGGGCCTGTAGCTGAGGCTGGCCGCCAACCGCGATCCTCCTGTCTCAGACTCCCTAATGCTGGGATTACAAGCATGGGCCACCACGCTCGGCTTCTGGGACCACATTTTGAAAAACACTGATATATTGGATAGAAGGGCTTAGAGTAGACGAGGGCTGGGGAGGTCACGGTGAGGAGCCAGCTGGATCTGAACCTTCTCTCCCAAAGGCATACTCTCATTAATGACTACAATTCACAAAACATAGCTTTGGTAAAATATCAGATTTCTGAACATTATCAGAAACCATTGAAAGAAAGCAAACTCCAATTAGGCAGATTAGGTGGCCTAAAAAATAACAAAAATTTATTCTGTCACAGCTCTCCAGGGTGAGGTCTGATTTCATTCTCATTGTGCTGAATCAAGTGTGTGCAGAACCGAGCTCCCTCCAGGGCTGGGGGATTTGCCCCTTTGCTCTTCCGGCTTCTGCTGGTTGCTGCCAGCATTCCTGGGTTTGAGGCCACATCACGCCAACCTCACTGCCAACATCCTCAAATCTCTCTCGGATCCACCATCGCATTTCCTTCTCTGCATGTGACAGCATGAGGACCACCCACTCTGAACCCCATCTCAAGAGCTTTACTCACGCCTGCCAAGGCTTTGCCAAATGAGAAAACATTCACGAGAGTCCAGAGAACAGGACATCGGGCGTCTTTGGGACTATTTTCAGCCGACCATAGAAGCCTTTACTAAATCTTCTCTTTGCTTTTTTGAATTCTTCACAACAAGCTAAAACAGCCGTGCCTCTGGAAAAGATAGCACTGAGTCTGAACACCAGGAGAGTTGGAAAAAGACGATACCAAGGTTGAAAACCATACGCAGCAGAAGATTCAAATACCCAGGAAGAGCCCCTTCCCACATGATTAATTTCGTGGAAAAGAAAAAGAGAAGAATGGGCCTGATAAAAGATTCAAGCCTGATACTTGGTGTTGGCAATATCAAAGTGAGCAGCTCACAGTCTGGTGTGTGGGGCAGATCTAAACAGGCAGAGCCTCTAATGCGATCCAGGCAGCTTTAACTTAACCCAAACTAGATTGTGTAAATAGTAATGTTTATCAGGTCTTGACCTGGGGCCCCGGGAGCAGGTATTTACAAGGTACCACTTTGTTGGAGAAGGGCCTCCGGGGAAGCAGGTGACAGAAAAGAAATGAAGGGCAGAGAAGGAGGGTCAACAACCACGTGTACAGTGGATGCTTCCTCTCCAAGAACCCTTGCGAAAAGCTGTAGGAATACCTGTCTCAAGGCCCTCTTCAGAGGTAGCAAGGGATCAGAATCTATTTACTTGTCCTGTTTTCCATAATCAAAGGTCATCCCTGAGTGGGCGCCAGCCTCCCCTGCACTTGTGATAGGCACGTGTGTGAGCACCTAGCAGTTCTGGGGTAAGTAGAGACTGGCTGGAACCCACTCAGAAGGTCTTGTCACAGTGGCCTCAGCCCTGAGACAGGTGGGCAGACAGGTCCAGCGGGGGCACATCAAGAAGCGCCATACATAACCTGTGTGCTGCTCAAGGTCAGTAGTAAGTGCAGGTCATCAGAAAGGCAGGGGTTTTTATCTAAAGGATGTCTAAAACATCGTGGACAGCCTTAGCTACTTAGTGAGGCCCTTTGCAACTCAGTGAAACCTTGTTTCAAAATAAAGAATAAAAAATTGGGCTGGGGGTGTAGTTGGGAGGTAGAATGCCCCTGGGTTCCACCCCCAGTACTACAAAAAAAAAAAAAAATGTCAGCAGAGTCTACATGGCAGTGAGACAGACCATCAACACTTCCTAAGATCAGCAGAGGGCAGACTCCTGGCCTAAAAGTTCACCAAGGGGTCTAAAGTTGTAGATTTGAATGAGTGAAAATTGTATCAGAGCATTTGAGACCATAAACATCTCCCTTCTGGCCAAGCTGTCTATTGATTGCAGTGATCCATCCATGCACCTACCACCCACCAATCCACCCAGCCATTCACCCATGCATCTGCCCATCCACCAGTTCATCCGTACATGGTTGGAGCAACTGTATCCCTAACTTCATATATTGGTGTCTAAAATCACCTCACCTGAGTCGGTTTCATCTCACCAATCTCAGAGCTTTATTATGTTAAAATATGGCCACCAGCCATTCAGGTATGAATGAACTCTCCAGCTGGCACCCTCAGACCCTTCTGGTGAGTACGGCCCAATCCCAGAGCATTCTTGAACTCAAAGCCAAGACCAAGACAGGGGTTATTTTCTCAAATGTCTCTGGGAATTGTACTAAAAAGTCCTCCAGCATATACAACTAAGTACATCCTGCACAGACCATTAGAAGTCAGTGTGCAGCCTGAGCTTTAGGATTCCAACATCCTTCCTTCCCTCCAGGTTTCTGACTGAGGAAGTTGCTGAAGGATGGGAAAGAAGGTGGCAGTGTATGTATTAATGTTGGAAAGGGTCCAAAGCTTTTATTAGGGGCTTCAGTGGCGAATGCAACTGGGGTCAGCAGGTTGAAGCCCAGGTTCCTGGTGTTTAACATTTTTTCTCTAGAGTCTAAGAATCCACTTGCTTAAAGACCCTTGGATAAGGAGCTGGAACCAAGGGAGAAAATAACCAGCCTGTTTTGTCACCCAGTGACAGATGGACAGAGATCATGTGGTAACCAGGCATTCATTATCTTTCAACTCAGAGACCTCTACACCAATGAATGTAGTCCAAGTTGTGAACAGATTGCAGAATGGCCTCCTTTATTTGTGGTACTTGGGACTGAACCCATTGACATTCTACCTCTGAGCTTCACCCCAGCCCTATTATTATTATTATTATTATTATTATTATTATTATTATTTATTAATTTGTCTAGAAACAGGGTCTCACTCAGTTACTGAGAGTCTTGCTAAATTACTGAAGTTAGCTTAGAACCTGCCTCAGCCTCCCAAGTACTGGGATCACAGGCATGTGTCACCATACCGTCTTCCCTTTTAATAAGTAAATCTTCATAGTCCAGGCACAGGGAAGATCCAGCCTCAGATGTACCCTTTCCCTGATGGGTACATGGCTGTTTCTGTTCTCCTTATGCTGCTGAGTTGAGACAAGTGCAGAGAAGCTGAGGAGCCAGCCTGGACCTCTGAAGAGTTGGAGCCTGTCCTTAGAAGCTCTCGGCACCCCCCACACACCCACTGTCTGCTGAGAGCCAATGGGGCCAGTAGCTCTTGGGAGGGGGCTGCGGCTGGTGTGGAGCCAGCAAGAAAAGGTATAGAATGCACAGTTCTGGGATATTCCTTTCCCGTTGCTGCTGCAACAAATTGCCACAAATCCAATGGCTTAAAACAACACAAATATGTGCTCTTATAGTTCTAGAGGTCAGACGTCCAAAATGGTCCTCACCAGGTCCAAATCAAGGCACCTCAGGGCTGCGCTGCTGCAGGAGGCCCTGGAAGAGGGTCCATGTCCTCACCCTTCCCGGCTTCTAGAGGCGGCTGCATTCCTCCATTGTGGCTCATCCACTTTCAGAGCCAGCAGTCACACCCACACGGACCTCTGCTCGTACATCCTGGCTCCTTCTCTAACTCTCCTGCCTCCTTCTGTGTTTATGGATTAGATTAGGCCCGTCTGGCAACTCAGCATAATCTCCTTATCCCCAAACCCTCCCCTTAATCACATCTGCACAGTCCCTTTTACCATGTTGTTACATAGTCACTGGGGACTAAGACCTGTCATCGGTCAGGCACGGTGGTGCACATCACACCTATAATCCCAGTACTTGGGAGGCTGAGACAAGAGGGTCGAAGGTTCGAGCCCAGCCTACCAAGGTAGTGAGACTCTCAACAACCTAATGAGACCCTATTTCAAAAGCAAAACAAGGAGGGGAAGAGCTGGGGATGTCGCTCAGAGGGGGAATGCCCCTGGTTCAATCCCTAGTACCACACACACACACACACACACACACACAAAGACCAGCCATCTTTGAGCTGGGACCATTTGAGCTTCCACACCTGACTTGAGGCTGAGTTGCGGGGGAGACAGTGGAGCTGCCTACAGCAAATGGCTGGAGCGTAAACCCAAAGCTTTCGGCCTCCAGCGAAGCCACCTGCTGCAAGACACAGAGCGGGGGAGACGAGGGAGGGAGAGAGCGACCCACGAGATGCTTTGTAGGAACTGGGTTCAGACCGGGGTGGTCAGAGGCCAAGGGAAGACATCTGAACCGGGCGAATGAGGTGATCAGTCGGACGAGCCAGAGGAGGCAAGTGCCCCTTCAGTCTAGCAACTTTTCTTCCTCTTCCCTGTAACTGGGCCCAAGGAGAGGGAGGTTACTGGTACAAATCTGTGGGATTTGGGGAAGAAAATCTACTTGGACCTTGGCTTTACCACTTACTAGTTCTGTAATGTTGGGCAGGCTCCTTAACCTTTCTGAGCCCTGACTTTTCCTTTCTGTGAAATGAGAATTATAAGTCCTGCCTGTCAGCACTTGTTGCTGTGAGTACTAAATCTAAAAATGTTTTGGAGGAGATAAAGATGGGGCTTCACTTATGGGTAAGTGCTGGTCTCCTGTAAGTAACTCCACTTCGCTTACTATGGACAACAGAGAAAGGGAGAAAAACAAAATAAAACAGGCAGTCTGCAGAGCTTCTTGGCATCTGCTAACCTGACATTTCTGAGCACAGAGAAGTCCTGCTGCTTCAGAAGGCCGAGCTACCTCTTGTGAGCCTCAGGCCTAGCGGGACACCTTCACTAGCCAATGGCAGGAGATCTCAGCATGTCCAAGTCAGAGCAAGCTGCCCTTCCTGCCCCGGGCCCAGGCCCATGGCCTGTCAGATTCATCTGGCTCAGCCTTCTCTCTTCCCCCCTGCCCTGTCCTGCCCTGCTGAGAGCCTTGGAAATTTCTCTTGAGGAGAAAAAAATTCAACCCCTTTCTCTAGTTCTTTTGAACCAAGGACCACTGAGAGCAAACAACGCACTCCTTGTGGCACCTCGTCCCCTCCCTCTCCTGCTGTGTCTGTCCCCAGGGACAAGAGGGTCCATGGGCTGGCTGAGCGCGCTGTGGTTTTACTCCACTGTCGGTACTTCTCTGAAGGCAGGAGAATTGCAGAATTGACTCACTGAACACTGCTCAGCACCCTGGAACTTGGAGAGGTGCCTGGGCTCTGGGCCCCTTTGGGAAGGCTCATAAGCAGAAATAGATGCCAACTTGTAGGTTAAAGGCAGGAAATTGAGGCTTAAGTTCCGACCCTTGTTGAGAGACCCTTCTTACGGAGAAGGTCATATACAGGTAAAAGAGCAGATGGCAAGAAAGACCCGCAAAGCATCAGGGGTTCCTAACTGGCTATGCTCCCAGGAAGGCAGCCCACCTGCAGGGCTGAGGCTGGTGCCAGCTCTGGTTCCCTGGCTCTGATGGGCTGAGCTGAATGGGGGGATGGTGGGTTCTTGTCATCATTCACTGAGGTGAGGGGGGCCACAGCCACCTCATAAAGAGGAATGAGCGGTTCTATAAGCAGGATCTAAAATAAGAACCAGCCCGAGCTCCTGTTTTATTTTGTTGAAACACACGCATGTCTGTGTGTGTGTACTTTCTAAATGTTGCTGTTAAGAAGGTGCCATTTAAAAAACTGGACTCATCAAATGTGAAGCCTGGATTAGAATATGGGCCATGTGGTATACATCAGATTCACTTTAGGAAACCCTGAAAGTGGGTGGCATTTCAAAGGATTAGCAATCATCTCTCAGCAGCTGGCAAGAGGGCTTGTTGAGAGCTGATCTGTGAAATATGACATATACCATATGTATTGAGAGGCTGAAGAGGGAGGAAACAAGATTGGTTTCAAATGCGAACCCAAACTGAAAGTCACAAGGACAGATGCTCTTAGTAGCAATGTCAATCTATAATTGAGCTGCTTTTCACATGGCAACTAACTCTGTGGGCTTGTATGAGTCAGGATAGGCTTGCTGCTGCTATAACAAGCATCCCCAAATCTCAGTGACTTGACACTACTGATTTATTTCTAGACCATATTACAATTTGATACAAGTCAGAAAGCAGTGAGGAGCTCTGCTCTCTACACTGACATCCAGGGACTTAGCTTTCTTCCCGTTAGTAGCTAGAACACTTTGCTCTGCCCTCAGAGTCTTCCTCTGAATTCTCAGCATCAAGCTGGCAGGTGAGAGAATAGAGAGACACCTGGAGGATCCCAGGAAGGATTTTTTTTTTTTTTTTTTGTCGTACTGGGGTTCCTGTAAACCCTTCTCCCTCCGGGCTACACTCCCAGACCTATTTTATACTTTTTATTTGGAAACAGGGTCTCTTAAGCCAGCGTGGCTGGCTTCAAACCTGCACGATCCTTCTGTCTCCGCCTCCCAAGCATGGGGATTACAAGCGTGCACCACCACACCCGGCCCAGGAAGGATTTAGAAGTCAAGGCTTGAAAGGGTTCATGTCAACTTCTACATTCAGCTGGACAGAGCTTGACATATTGTCTGACTTAAAGACAGGCTGGGAAATACAGCCAGCTAGGCACTCAGGAAGTGGAGGAACTAGATGTAGTGGACTTCTAGTCCATCTTGCCACAGTGCTGTGGGTCAGGTTCCTCACTGATGGCAAATGAGAGTCTCCTGATCCACCCACAGTAGGTTTGTGCCTTCAAAGCCTGGTTTCTGTGGTGAATCATACCCTGGGTCCTATGATACCTCTTGCTTAGAATTCCATGCTCGTTGACACTTCTGAATATTATTTTTATTTTTATTTTTTTGGTGGTACTGGGGTTCCTGGAAACCCTTCTACTTCCGGGCTACACTCCCAGACACCTCTTGTTTACATTTTTATTTGGAAACAGGGGCTCTTAAGCCAGCGAGGCTGGCTTCTAACCTGCGTGATTCTCCTATCTTCACCTCCCAAGCACAGAGATTACAAGCGTGTGCCACCACGCCCGGCTGGATATTCTAGCGAGTGGTAAATTTTTATCCTTTGAGAGTTATTTTAATTTCTGGAAGCACTATATATGTTTAAAATTGCTGAGTGTGGTGATGCATGCTTGTAAACCCAGTACTTGGGAGGCTGAGACAGGAGGATCTAGGTTTGCAGCCAGCCTCAACTACTTAGTGAGGACCCTCTGCAACTTAGTGAGACCCTATTTCACAATAAAGAATGAAAAATAGGGCTGGGGTGTAACTTGGAGGTAGAATGCCCCTGAGTTCAATCCCCAGTACCACACACACACACACACACACACACACACACACACACACACAAATTGTTTAAAACCAAGTCTGGGAATCCAGGGCTCAGTCAAGCTAAATCATCTTCTTTGGGTCTAAAATACCAGTGTAACCATAAACCATAAACTACACTGATTTCTGGGGCAAATTCCAGAGCTGGGACCCCAACACAACATGTTCTCAGGGTTGACAATGTCATTGAGATGATTGCATAAGGCCTCTGAGGTGCTGATTTTGAAGCAATGGTATTTACCTAGACACATGAATCTTAGGAGAGAGAGAGAGAGAGAGAGAGAGAGAGAGAGAGAGAGAGAGAGAGAGAGAGTGTGTGTGTGTGTGTGTGTGTGTGTGTGTGTGTGTAGTTAAGTATAGTTTTGGCTTATATGTGTCAGTTTACCATGGTTTGTGTTGGCTTTTTTTTCCCCAACCAGTTGAAAGGCCTTTAGTAGTTGAGGTTTATCTTTGGTAATTAATCATCTCTATGGTTGCTTAAGAATTCTCAGTATGCAGCTGGGCGTGGTGGCACGTGCCTGTAATCCCAATACTTTGGAGGCTGAGATAGAAGGATTGCAGGTTCAAGAACAGACTCAGCAACTCCATGAAATTGTTTCAAACTAAAAGATAAAATAGGGCTGGGGGGGGGTGTTTAAAGGTATAGGCCCCTGAATTCAATTCCCAGTAATACAAAAACTAAACTAAACCAAAAGGAACTCTTCGTAAGCCCTTCCAACCTATCATGGATCCATCCCGTCATTTATATAGCAAGTACTTATTGAATGTGTGTGCAAAACTGTTTCTCTTGGTTCAAAAACTGTGATACTAAAAGACAGCATTTGTTTCTCTCATAGCCTGAGGCTCAGTTTGCTAGAAGCTGAGTGTTTTAGGACAGAGAAGGCAGGAAATGGACAAAGGCCTCTTAGATGGACAGAAAGAAAGAAAATTGGGCTTGGAATAGGCTATACTTGGGTGGTGCCACCAAAGCTTCCTGAGAAGAGTAAAGGCTTCTTTTGGGCAGGAGAACACTGGACAGGTCTTCTCTGGAGTGATGTTTTACTTTTCTGGATAAACTCAGTGCACTGGAAACCCTCCTGTCTGCTTTAGAATTACTTAGGTTACCCTGAGAAGCCCAGCTCAGAATATCTTTTCCTCCTGGGCAATGAGGAAGAATTATAAATGGTAGGAACAGACCCTGCTCTCTGGCTGCAGTTTCAGGAAGGAATTTGGGGCATCCCATTGCTCCGTCAGACACCTGCATGCAGAGGTGGAGTATGTAAAGCCTTCTTGCTGTAAGTGTGGTCCTCAGCTCACTGATGGAAAGAAATCACCTGGATTGCTTGCAAAAATGCAGATTCCTGGGCCTTCCCCAGACTTTCCAGGCTTGAGACACATTTTTTGGAGGTACTAGGGATTGGACCCAGGGCTTCCCACATGCTAGACAAGTACTACGTCACTGAGGTACATCCAGGGCCCCACCGGGACACAATTTTAGCAACCCTCCCCCAGGTGATTCTCTACACTGTGAGAGGCGCGGGCAGAAAGGCTTCAGGTTGCCCTCTCAGTCTCTGTCAGCCTCAGGCTGTGGAGCAGCAGCAGCCCCGGCCCTGAGCCGAGTTCTGTGTGCTGGTGAGGGACGCTGATCCACCCTGGGGCCAGATAACTTCATTCCAGCAAGACACCTCCCCAGGGGCCACATCGATGAGCCGTCAAAGCACTGCACACCCCACTTCAACGAAGAACAAGGGAGTTGGGCCACACCATCTTGGTGTGCATGTATGTGCACAGTTGTGCATATATGTGCCTGTGGGGGCTATTGATCTATAGATCCAGGCATTTCGCACATTTGTTCTCCCTGCCATCGACTGTAGGGACCGTCCACTTACCCCCACCCTAGCCCCTGACCCCCTTTCCTTCTAGTTCCACCTTTCAGGCTGTGAGGGCTCCATGCTCTGCCTGGGCTCCCTGGTCTTGACTCCCATCTATAGCTGGAGTCCTGCAGTCTATGGTCAATCCTTAAAAATTAAATAAGAAAATCCTTATTGAGACTTACGCTAGGCACTCATGTTTACTGTCTCATTTGATCCTCATAACAACTCAATGAGGTCGGTGCTGTTATTTCTCCCATTTTATGGGTGAGGAAACTGAGGCTCAGGAAAGTTCAGTACAGTCCTCCCTCATCATCTGAAGGAGATTGGTTCCAGGATCCCCCAACAATAACAAAATTCAAAGATTTACAAGTCTCTTATACAAAGTGGCATGGTATTTTTATGTAACGACATGTATACTTTAAATCATCTTAGGTCACTTATAGTACCTAATATAATGTAAATGTCATATGAATAGTTAGACTGTGTCATTTAGGGAGTAATGACAAGAAAAATAGCCTACACATGTCTAGTACAGTGTATGTGTGTGTGTGTGTGTGTATGTGTGTGTGTGTGTGTGTCTGAGGATTAACCCAGGGACTTTCTACCTCTGAGCTACACCTCCATCTTTTTTAATTTTTTTTTATTTTATTTATTTAGTTAGTTTTTGCAGGTCTGGGGATAGAACTCAAGGACATCCAACCTCCAACCTACAACCCCTGCCCTATTATTCTTTTTTTATTTTTGAAACAGGGTCTCACTGAGTTGTGGAGGGCCTCACTAAGTAGCTGAGGCTGTCCGCCAACCACAATCCTCCGGTCTCAGCCTCCCAAATGCTGGGATTACAAGCGTGCACCACCACGCCTGGCTGTTTTATTTATTTTGTTTGTTTTGAAACAGGGTCTCATTAGGTTGAGAGTCTGTCTATGTTCCTGAGGCTGTCCTGGAACCTGTAATACTCCTATCTTAGCCTCCTGAGTACTGGAATTACAGGTATGCATCGCCACACCCAATAGTATGAATGTTTTAAACATATTTTTTATCTGATTTTGATTGTTGAATTTGCATGGTACCCATGAAGATAGAGTGCCGACTAAGATTTATTCAAGGCCCCATAGCTAGAGCTAGATTTGAACTGAGATCATGTACTGATGACCACTCCAGGTCCTCATGGAAGCCAGCCCAGACCTTATCTTCTCTCAGTCCTCAACTTCTCCTCCTTCCTCTCCTCTCCTGCCCCCGCTCTCTAGAGCAAATGTTGGCAGGCTGCAGCCCTGTGAGCCAGAACAGGCACATGGCCTGTTTTTGTTTTAATTTATGTGAAACTCAAATAGCATAAAATTAACTATTTTAATCACTGTCTATTTTTGAAAGTACAGTGTTAGTGGCACTCAGAGTACCCATTCATCTCAGCATCATCTATTGCTGCCTCCTCACCAGGACAGCAGAGTTCAGGAGTTGGTGTGACAGAGCAGGTGGCTCACAAAACTAAAATATTTACCATTTGGCCCTTTATGGAAAAGGCTTCCTGAGCCCTGCTTTAGAGGGTTTTGACCTGTGCTTTTTTTTTTTTTTTTTTTTGTGTGTGTGTGTGTGTGTGTGTGTGTGTGGTACTTGGGATTGAACCCAGGGACATTCTACCTCTGAGCTATACCCCCAGCCCTATTTTTTATTCTTTATTTTGAAACAGGGTTTCACTAAGTTGCAGAGGGCCTCACTAAGCAGCCAAGGGTGGCCTGGAATCTGTGATCCTCCTGTCTCAGCCTCCCAAATACTGGGATTATAAGTGTGTGCCACCATGCCCGGCTTGAGCTGTGCTCTATAGAAAGGATCCAGGCCCCTGGCAATGAGTTCTCTCAGGCATCTGTGTCTCAAGTCCAAAATGCCTATACTCTCTGAAGACAGCCTTCCCTTTGTGCTCCTCGGATCCGGCTCTGCAGCCCCCGCCTCCTTCTTCCTTCTCGTTCCGCCACAC
This sequence comes from Muscardinus avellanarius, assembly GCF_963383645.1. Classification (NCBI taxonomy): domain Eukaryota; kingdom Metazoa; phylum Chordata; class Mammalia; order Rodentia; family Gliridae; genus Muscardinus; species Muscardinus avellanarius. Next base: position 74,738,184 of record NC_137790.1, on the reverse strand, counting down.
GCCAGTCAGTCCTGGCGAATATATACCTGCGCCCGCTCTGCCAGGTGCGGCACCCGGTGTTTTCCTTTCCCTGCCAAATGCCTGGTATATAGATTCATACCTGAGTATTCCACCTTCTCTTATATTTTCGTTCTTCATCTTTCATAACCCCACTACCCCCGGCCAGGAAGCCCTTGGGTACATCTCCACCAGGAGTCTTGGCGTTTCATGAGAATTGAGGAATCTGCCCGGCATCTCTATCTATGCTGACACCGTGTTACCCTGTTATGTCTGAGGTTAGTCACTGTGGGGGCATCCTTGTCCCCCACCCCAATCACCACCGCTGCAGCCTCCCCTCTGGTCTCCCTCCTCCCTCTCTCTTTTCTAACCTGCTCTCTCTGCCCTGAGAGCTAGGAGAGTCCAGGTCCTTGGTGTCGGCTGTGGCCACTCTTTCTAGCCTCCCTCCCAGCACTCCCTGTGATGTGCTGGACACAGCTTGCCCTTATAGGGCTCAGCGCCTGTAGAGTGCTCTTCCTTCTGCTTAGAATGCTCTCTATCTCCCCTGCTTGGGAAACTCCTAGGCATCCTTTGGGAAAGGGGTCTAATGTTACTTCTTCAAGAAAGCTTTCCCCATCAAATCTCAATGTTTTTAGAGCACTTGCTTCCTACTTATGTAAAATACATTAGACATATTTATGACTCTGTCTTTTCTCCTACTCTGTTAGATCATCAAAGGCGGGAACTACACATCTTCCTCATTTTTGTTTACTCAGCCTAACACAGTGCTGCAGGTATAGAGTAGGTGCTCAGCAAATGTTTCCTGAGGAACCTCTTTGATCATGTCCCACTGTACTGTTGAAAGTTACATGGAGCCTCTGTTTCCTCTGGCCTTAAGCTAAGGCAGTGGTTTCAACCATGGCTGCACGTTAAAACCTCCTGGGGAGCTTTTTTTTTTTTCTTTTTTGCAGTACTGGGGATGGAACCCAGGGGCATTCTACCTCCGAGCTACACCCCAGCCCTATTTTTTATTCTTTATTTTGAAACAGGGTCCCACTGAGTTGCAAAGAGCCTCACTAAGTAGCTGAGGCTGTCCTCAAACTACAATCCTCCTGTCTCAGCCTCCCAAATGCTGGGATTACAAGCATGCACCACCATACCCAGCTTGGGGGAGCTTTTATTTTATTTTATTTTATTTATTTATTTATTTATTTATTTATTATTTTTGTGGTACTGGGATGGAACCCAGGGGCATTCTACCTCTGAGCTACACCCAGCCATAACTATAACTATAACTATATATATAGTTATAGTTATATATATATAGTTATATATATAGTTTTATATATAGTTATAGTTATAGTATATATAGTATATATATAGTTATAGTTATAGTATATATAATATATAATATATATATATATTTTTTTTTAAAACAGGATTTCACTGAGTTGCAAAGGGCCTTCATACCTGGGCCTGTTCCTAAGCTCCCTTCCAGCTCAGTCAGTAAGGTTTTCTGTTGTTCATCCAGACCAGGAGCCCCACTCAGTATGAGCCAAGGGCCACTTGGAAGGGGCAAAAGCTCTGTGTTCCCACCTGCTCATGTGAAACATAGGCCTTTGGAAATAGGAAATTTTGAGACATTTCTTTTATTGCCCACATTGGGTTAGGAATGAGGAGAATGTGTGTGTGTGTGTGTGTGTGTGTGTGTGTGTGTGTGTATGTGTAAATAAGGTGACAGGTTCATTTTTTATTATGTATGTATGTATGTATGTATGTATGTATGTATGTATTTACTGTGGTACTAGGAATTGAACTCAGGAGCATTCTACTTCCAAGCTGCACTATCAGTCCTTTTTATTTATTTTTTGAGGGAAGGTTTCTCTAGGTTGCCGAGACTCTCACTAAATTGCCGAGGCTGTCCTTGCACCTGCAACCTTCTTATCTCAGCCTCTCAAGTACTGGGATTACAGGTATGTGCCACCACATCCACCTTAGGTTCAAAATTTTAAGACATAAATCAGCAGTCTCACAATGTTGCTATCCATTTTTTATTAATAAGAGAAATAATAATAACTTATTTTTTGCACACTCTGTATTTCAGTTTTTTCTCAGATCCATCATCATCTCATTTGATTGTCACAGGTAACCTGTGAAGAAATAGTAACTGCCAGTTGCAGGTATTACTGTCCCTCTTTTGCAGATAAGAAAATGAAGGACTTACTGAGGTTGACCAGTTGGCCCAAAGTCATAGACTAAAAATAGAGAAGCCAGAATGAAGACTCACCTTCCATCTCCTACTCAGCAGCCCTCTTTTGAAAACCTATCATTTGGCTACCTCCATCTTTCCAAATGGAAGTAGTTTTCTTTTTTAGTTTTCCATATTATAATGATAATGTATGCCATCAAAAGCCATGAATATTAGTAACTGCACAGATGTAATAGCTCCAAACTATCCAAATGCCCATTAAAAATAAAAAGAAAGTAATTTGTGGGCTAGCCCAGCAAAGGCTACAATTTGGCAAGGAGGAAGAAGGGTCTGTAACCACATGCAACCTCAAGGGTGAAGCTCACTGTCAGAATGGTGAGTGATAGAAGATAGACGCGTAAGAGCCTATATTCCAGAGTCCTGGCTATCAATAAACACAAAACCAGGTATTTTTGCATTTCACCAAAAAATGACAATCTATACAGAAAGTAGTCAGGGCAGCAGTGTTCTGTGTGGGGGAGAACAACTGGAAAGGGGACCGAACATCTTTCACTCTGAGGTATAGGCAGATTCAGGGAGTGAAATTCACAATGTCCCGCGCTCTGGCGTAGCATTTTTCCCCCCCTGGTACTGGGGATGGAACCCAGGAGCATTCTGCCTCAGAGCTACACCCCATCCCTATTTTTTATTCTTTAATGATGATGATAATGATGATGATGATGATTTTGGTGGTACTGGGGGTGGAACTCAGGGGCTTTTCTACCTCTGGGTTATACTCCCAGATCTACTTTATATTTTATTTGGAAACAATGTCTCACTAAGTAGCTGAGGCTGGCTTTGAACCTGTGCGATCCTCCTGTCTCAGCCTCCCAAGCGCGGGTATTACAAGTGTGCACCACCACACCCAGTGACTTATTCTTTATTTTGAAACAGGGTCTCGCTAAGTTGTGGAGGGCCTCACTAATTAGCTGAGGCTCGCTGTGAACCTGTGATCTTCCTGTCTCAGCCTCCCAAGTACTGAGATTACAAGTGTGCATCACCACACCCGGCTTACACACATAGCAGGTTTATGGCACATTTACATGTGCCTTTATTCCATGGACATCGTTTTGGGGGAGCGGGTACTGGGGCTTGAACCTAGTGGCATTCTGTCTCCAGGCTCTACTCCAGTCTTATTTATTTATTTATTTATTTATTTATTTATTTATTTTTGTGGTACTGGGGATTGAACACAGGGGTATTCTTCTTCCAAGATACCCCCCAGTCCTATTTTTTATTCTTTATTTTGAAACAGGGTCTCACTAAATTGTAGAGGGCCTCACTAAGTAGGTAAGGCTGGCCATGAACCTGCAATTCTCCTGTCTCAGCCTCCCAAGTACTGGGATTACAAGCATGTGCCATCATTCATTCATTCATTCATTTACTTATTCATGGTACTGAGTATTAAACCAGTTGCTATACCCACAGGACTATTTTGTTTTTATTTTGAAACAGGGTCTTGCTAGGTTGATGAAAGTCTCCCTATTTTCTCAGGCTGTCCTGTGATCCTCCTGTCTCAGCCTCCCAAGTACTGGAATTATAGGCATATGCCACCATGCCCGGCTTTATATTTTATTTTTAGACAGGGTCTTGCTAAGTTGCCAAGGCTGGCCTTGGACCTGTGATCCTCCTGTCCTAGTCTCCCAGGTACTGGGATTACAGGCATGTGCCACCACGCCTGGCTAGGACATCATGTTTTAATGCAGAGTTTTAAATAGTTACACATGCTCTAGTAAGAAATTCAGACAATACAGAAAAGCACAAGTCTTCAACCAATTTTAAAAACTAAAACCAGAAACTGAGAGTATGTTCCACCAAGCTAGGCAAAATGAATTTAGTTCTTTTCTTTTCTTTTTTTTTTTTTTTTTTTTTTTGGTGGTACTGGGGTTCCTGGAAGCCCTTCTACCTCTGAACTACACTCCCAGACCTATTTTATATTTTTTAAATTTGGAAACAGGGTCTGTTAAGCCAGCAAGGCTGGCTCCGAACCAGCGTGATCCTCCTGTCTCCACCTCCCAAGCGTGGGGATTACAAGCGTGCGCCACCACACCCGGCGGAAATGAATTTAGTTCTATGTCAACAGTCAATTAAGGAGAAGAGCCAGAAAAGGCAAAGAGAAAAAAAAAAAAAAAATGAGGGCTGAGATGATTGGAAGGAAGGCATAAATGGGGGAAAGATACTGACAGCGAGGTCAGAGGGTGGCATGGAGAAACACAGACGTCTAGAGAACCAGAAAATCAGAAAGTGACACCGAAAACCTCCCAGAATAGGGGGCCAAGAGGGAGGCGGGAAAAGGAGCAGACCTCCAGGCTCACAGGAGTCAGATGGAGAGGAGCAGCAAGGGGAAAGGGTAGGTGGGGCTGGAGGGAGGCTGAGCACTGTGCACTGACTCAACCTGGACTGGATGGACCAAGGAAGGTGTCACTACTTTCTACAAAAGTCAGGGGAAGCCGGTTGTGGTGGCGCATGCTTATAATCCCAGCATTTGGGAGGCTGAGACAGGAGGATCACGGTTCGAGGACAGCCTCAGCTACTTAGTGAGGTTTTCTGCAACTCAGTGAGACCCTGTTTCAAGATACAGAATTAAAAAAAAAAAACAAAAAACTAGGGCTGGGGGTGTAGCTTGAAAGTAAAATGCCCCTGGGTTCCATCCCCAATATTGCAAATAAATAAATAAATAATAAACAAAGTAAAATAAAAGTCAGGGGAGCCAAGCGCAGTGGCATGTGCCTCGAATTTTAGAACTTGAGAGGCTGAGACAGGAGGATGGCAATGTAGTGAGACCCTGTTTAAAAAAAATATATGGTTATGGGTTCAGCTAGGAGGTAGAAAGTTCCTGGGTTCAATTCCTAGTGAAAAAAAATTCAAGGGAGCTCAGGAGACTTTGCATTTGCAGAGGCCTGGCCTTGGGGAGTGCTCAGCTGCTTTCTGCTGGCTGATTGGTTAGATGAAGACATGGCTGCACACTCCAGTACCTCTGCCTACACTGGGAACTTGACCTCAGGGTTTTCTGCTCCATCCCCGGGGCCCCAGCCACTTGACCAGGGTCCAGGCATCCCAGGAATTTCCCCGCCTGCTCTGGGGAGGATGTTTCATACTGGAAGATTTCACAAAAATAAGAGTGCTTTATCAAAATCCTGTTGCACCGGAGAATGTTCCGGCTCCTTGACGTTTACAGTGTGTAACCGATTTTATCGGAGGAATGTTGTTTGGAATGGAATGGTCCTCTCTGATGGGCAGACAAGAAGCGGAAGGTCATTTGAGGACCCACCCCAAGTGGTGTAAGCTGGAGCTCAGGGCTGCTGTACATGAGGCTTGGGAGCCTGGCCAAGCCATGAGCAACCCTTCCTCCCTGGAGAAGGTCCCAGCCAGTTTCCAGAGGGATCTCAGTGTTTACATTCTCACCTTGGCCTCACAGGGCAGCCGCCTCCGGGAGCCTAGCACCTCTGGGCTCCCCAGGCCTGGGCCCCATCAAGCAGTTCCCAACTCCACCTGGACACGAAGAGACCATTCCTGACAGTTCCGAAAGGAAACAGGCTTCTCTCAGGGGAATTAAAAACCAGGGAGGCAGGTTTATTTATGCCGTTAGTTCTTTGGTCAAAATCCCGAGGCCCTCTGCTTCCTGGAGTTCAGAATAAGACAACAGAGATGTGGTGCGGTTCCATTGGGGTTAGAATAATGGCCTGCAACTTGTCTTCATGTGTCTCTGGGCAAAGGCAGGAAGTGGGATGCAGAGATGGAAACTGAGAGGTTAAGAGTCTGCATCCCGGCGGGAGGGAGATCTCCCTGCAGTGGACAGGGCTCAGGCGCCCCTCCAGCTGCTGGAGCACGTGGAGGGACCACCGAGGCTGCCGACACTCTACTTGACTGGCTTTCCACTGTCTCCGTGGGCCCCTCACAGAGCTGGGCATTCTCTGTCAGGTCCCTGTGACTGCTTCTAAGTTTCTTAATTGTAGTGGATGGAACCATCCTCTTCCCCAAAGAAGATATGTTCAAGTTCTAATCCCCTGATATCTGCAAATATGATCTTTGAAAATAGCTGTTTGAGCTGGGCATGGTGGCGCACGCTTGTAATCCCAGCTCTTGGGAGGCTGAGACAGGAGGATCACACAGGTTTGAAGTCAGCCTCAGCTACTTAGGCTCTCAGCAACTTAGTGAGACTCTGTTTCCAAATAAAATAGAAAATAGGTCTGGGAGTATAGCCCAGAGGTGGAAAAGCACCTCGATTCTACCCCCAGTACCACAAAAGAAAAGAAAAGAAAAAAGAAAAGAAGAAAGAAAGAAAGAAAGAAAGAAAGAAAGAAAGAAAGAAAGAAAGAAAGAAAGAGAAAATCACTGTTTGGCCAGGCGTGGTGGCGCACACTGTAATCCTAGCATTTGGGAGGAGGCTGAGACAGGAGGATCATGGTTCGAGGACAGCCTCAGCTACTTAGTGAGGCCCTTTGCAACTCAGTGAGACCATGTTTCAAAATAAAGAATAAAAAATAGGGCTGAGCTGGGCGTGGTGGCGCACGCTTGTAATCCCCGCACTTGGGCAGCAGAAACAGGAGGATCGCACAGGTTCGAAGCCAGCTGTGCTGGCTTAAGAGACCCTGTTTCCAAATAAAAATATAGAAAATAGGTGTCTGGGAGTGTAACCCAGAGGTAGAAGGGTTTCCAGGAACCCCAGTACCACCAAAAAAATACAGATAGATAGGTAGGGGGAGAGAGAGAGAGAGCGCGCAAGCGCTAGCTGAAAGTGCAGCTTGGAGGTGGTATGCCCCTGGGTTCGATTCCCAGTACAAAAAAGAAAAAAGAAAATGGCTCTTTGCGGATACAATTGAGTTAAAATATCATACCAGGTTACAGTGGGCCCTGAATCCACGGGCTGGGTGCTCATGTGAAGACATGGAGATTTACAGAGGGAAGGTGGCCATGACGGAGACATCTACATGCTAAAGACATGGAGGATTGCCTGCCACCCCAGAAGCCGAGGAGGCGAGGAAGGGCTCTCTTTAAGAGCCTTCAGAGAGGGCATGGTCCAGTGACCATCCTGAGTTTAGAATTCTGGCCTCTGTGAGCGGGTAGATTTCTGTCATTGACCACCATGTTCATGGTACTTTACTACAGAAGCTCTATTTATGTTCCTCAAAACTTCCAAGCTGGGCATGGTGGCACACGCTTGTAATCCCAGCATTTGGGAGGCTGAGACTGGAGGATCCGAGTTCACAGACTGCCTTAGCTACTTAGTCCCTTTGCAACTCAGACCCTGTTTCCAAATAAAGACTAAAAATAGGGCTGGGGTGTAGCTTGGAGGTAGAATGCCCTTGGGTTCCACCTCTAGTACCGAAAAAAAAAAAAAACCCAAAAACCAAAACAAAAAAAAAACCAAACTTCTAGCTCTTCAGGCCCTGCCCCTTCAGTGGCTTCATACTCAGCAAACTGCTGTCCTCAATCTTCACCTCCCTTGACCCTGGGTAGTGTCAGAGCTGTGGACCACGCCCGCATTCCCTTCCCCGGGGTGATGCAACCTCCCGCTCTCCGCTGATCTCTGTCCTTGGCTCCTTTCCAGTCTGCTTTTGGTGTGCATCCTCTCTCTTGCCACGTCAGGGCTCTCCAGGGCCCATGCCAGGCCTCCATTCCACCCTCTCTCTGTGATTCATCCCCGTGTACTTGGGTCTAGACTTCATTCAGCCTTAGACCTCTCCGCTCAGCTCCAAGTCCGCAGACTTAAACCCATACTTTACATTGCTGTCTGAATGTCTCAAGTCACCCAGACCCAAGTTCCAAACCATGTCAGAGATTTTGACCTCAAAGACCTAGTTTTCACGCGCCGTCCCTCTCCTTGTGCCACCATCCATGCAATCGTGCAAGTCAGCAACCCTGACTTCATCTTCCTTATCCATCAGTGTATCCTGTGGCTTTTACCTTCTGCAGCCTTGTCAAATCCATAGCCCCCTCTAAACTTGCTGCTATTGCCCTTGTCCAAGAACTCTCATTTCTCACCTGGACTCCAAGAGTGCAAGCATCAACTCTGGTTTCTTTCTGAATCATCCCTCTTAGCACAGAACCATTGCACATCACGTCTCTCCTCACCCTTTTCTCCTCTTCCTCCCCACCCCACCGTGCCCCACCCACTCCCTGACTTCAGACTTTATAGTGATATCTGCAAACTCTTGACATTGGGCTGGGAAGGTGTGCCTGGCTTGGTGTGGTCAGTCTGCAGCACTGCCTCCTCCTCCGCTGTCTCTTGCTCTCTGTGCTTCGGGCACACTGGCTTTCTTCCAGTCTGGTTCTTTTTTTTTTTTTTTCACTTTCCCCGTATTTTATTTCAAAAATCCAATTTTGTGTTATCTTTCCCTGACCTACACCCTGGCCCTTTTTATTTTTTAATTTTTTTTTAATTTTATTTTATTGGTGCACTGTATTCATACATCATAGTGGGATACAAACTTTTGTAGACATACATGCACACATCGCCCAGTCAGCCCCCACCCGATCCCCACCCCATTCTCTCCCCATCCCTCCCTCCCATGCTTGGCTTAGTGGTTGACATCTAGTATTATAGCAATTTATCCAAAATTAAAAATGATAATCTCACATAACAGTTTCATTTGTCTGATACCAAGCTTTTGATGTCTTAAAGATAACATTTCAATATTTCTTTTTGCTTTCTTTCTTACCAGAGAATATTTTTTTCTTTTTTTTAGGTGAAACTATCATATATTTATTTTTCAGGAAAAAATCTATCCTGATATGGAATATGGACTCTAAATACCCAAAACAATCTCGAAGCAAAAACAAAGCTAGAAGATGTATATTTTCTGATTTCAAACCATATAAAGCTACAATAATTGAAACAGTGTGGTACTGTTCTAAAGGCACATATATAGACCATTGGAGTTAAATACAAGCCTAGAGCTAACTTCTTCCCTATATTGTCAAGTTATTTTTGACAAGGTTTCCACGAAGATTTGGTGGTGGAAATAATAATCTTTTAACTAAATATTGTTGAAAAATAATAATTACATGGAAAAGAATAAAATTGGACCCTTACCTAATCCCACATACAAGTATTAACTCAAACTAGATAAAAGACCTAAATATAAATCTTAAGACTATAAACTTTTAGGAGAAAATCTGGGTCATAAAACCTCACAACATTGAAATTGGCAGTGATTTCTTGGATATGATTTCAATGGCACAGGCAACAGAAGAATATACAAACTCCCTAAAAAAATAAAAGAAAATATTGTATATACAAAGACAATGTAAACAGGGTTAACAGTTACTAATAGAATGGGATAAAATATTTCCAAATGCTATATCTGAAGGTATATTAATATTCCAACTAGAAATCCTAAAAATTAACAACAATAAAGGCAAACAATATAATTTAGAGATAGGTAAAAGACTAACATAAATAATGAATCTCCACAGATAACCAATCTTAGTTGTCTGTTGGATGGAAACTCTTGTTTCTCTGGTTCTGGTGAGTGTTACCTATTTCTTCTTTGTAGTTAATCTCTTTGAGTATTTTCTCTAGCGCTGGTTTTGAAGACATAAATTCCTTCAGTTTCTGTTTGTCATGGAAGCTTCTTATTTCTCCATCTAATTTGATAGAAAGTTTTGCTGGATAGGAAATTTTTGGCTGGAAGTTGTTTTCTTTCAGAGTTTGGAATATGTTACTCCAAGCCCTTCTGGCTCTCATGACTTGGTTTGGGAAGTCTGGAGTGATTCTAATTGGTTTGCCTCTGAATGTCACTTGGCCCTTTGTTTTTGTTGCCTTTAAGATTCTCTGCTTGGCTTCCACATTGGTCATTTTGACAATTATATGGCGTGGGGATCCTCTTCTCGGATCCTGTCTAAAGGGAGTTCTATAAGTTTCCTGGATCTGTGTATCAACCTCTTGCTCTATATTTGGAAAATTTTCTGCTATTACTTCCTTGAAGAGATTGTTGATCCCTTTGGTATCACTTTCTTTTCCCTCCTCTATTCCAATTATTCTTAGGTTAGCTCTCTTAAGATGGGCCCATATTTCTTCAATGTCAGATTCCTGCTGTTGGATATCTTTTTCTAGATTAGAAACTATGCATTCATTTTTGGATTGCTCATCTTCTAAGAGCGAAATTCTGTTCTCCATGTGGTCTAATCGGTTGTTTGTGCTTTGAATTGAGGCCTTTACTTCATTAATTGCATCCTTTATCTCTTTTTGGCTCTCTCTGAGTTCTTTTCGAAGCACCTCTATTATTTCTACAGTTATTTTCCTGATTTGATCTTCTAGAAATCTCTGATTTTCTGTTTTATCAGGTTCTGATGTTGTGGGGTTGTGCGCATTCATTACTTCAGTGTTATTCCTCTTTCCCATGATTTCGGAGGTTTGTGCCTTCTCTGGGTTCTTCCCTTGGGTCACTATGGCTTCACTTAAGGTGCTCTGGATCTCGAGTCTGTATTATCTCAGACCCTACTACTCCTTTACTGGGTTGTATCACAGAGTCTCCGACCCAGGGAGTCGATAGAGGCTGCTTTAAACTATGGGGGGTGCCAGGTTGCACGCTCTCCTATGGTGTGATATCTCTGCCACCACCACTCCCTCACTGGGTCAAGTCCCAGGAGGCACAATACTGGGATTTCTCCTCTGTGGCCCGCAATTTGACTCACTGTTCTTGAGTACGTAGATGTAGCTGTACTGGACTCGGTGAATTCACTGCTGCTGCCGCCGCCGGTGGCAATATGGCGCCTCTGCCACGCCCTCGGCCATGAGGCTGGCATATTTTTTCTTCTCTGGTTTTGATTTCCACTCTGAATCCCTGCAGCGTGTGCTGAGCTCAGCCACTGGGAGCTTTAAATGCTGTCTGCGCCGAAAGATCCCGCCTGGCTGTTCCGCATCGGCTCACCTCGGCTTGCTGTAGCCATCCGCTGAGTTCGCCGCTGCCGCCGGCAGTATGGCGCTGCTGCCGCGTCCTCGGGCGTGTGTGTCTCCTCCGTGGCCCTGAGCTCTGTTCTCAGTCCGCTTTCTCTCTGGAGCCTGGTGGTTTTTTTGTTTTTCTGGTGATGGTGTTTTCTGGCTATGAAAGGCGCTCTTTTTGTGGTAATGGAGATTGGTTGTTAGCGGGACTCTTAAGCCCCGCTTTTCTCGGTCGCCATCTTCCCGGAAGTCCCAGTCTGGTTCTTGACATCCACCCTGATTCCTCCTCCTCCAGGCCTTCCCAGGTATTGTCCACACCCCCCACCCCCAGCCTGCTAACAGTCCACACAGCAGCTTTCAGATTGCGCTGATCCCACACCTCCCAGGGAGACCCTGCGCACTCTCCTGAGTGCGCTCCCGCAGGGCCCTCCATTTATACCAATGCTGGTCTCCTCCAAACCTTTAACCTCCAAGACTCACCCAATACCTAGCAAGTAGCCAGGCACAGAGCAGTCGCATAGGAAATAATTGTGGATAAAGAGGTTAAAAATAATAATAAAATAAGCCGGGCGTGGTGGCGCACGTTTGTAATCCCAGCATTAGGGAGGCTGAGACTGGAGGATCACGGTTCGAGGACAGCCTCAGCTACTTAGTGAGGCCTTCTGCAACTCAGTGAGACCCGGTTTCAAAATACAAAAAAAAAATAGGGCAGGGTGTGTAGCTCGGAGGTCAAATGCCCCTGGGTTCCATCCCCAGACCCGCAATATATATATATATATATATATATATATATATATATATATATATATATATATATATATATATATAAAATAAAGAGGTTCTGTGTTGGGTTCTGGGCATACAAAGACAAATAAGCCACGAAGCTTCTAAGAAAGCAGCTCAGAGATTGGAGTGGGAGGGGCAGGCGGGGGAGAGGATAAGGAGACAAACCCAGTGTGCTAGAGGGTGATGAGCTGCTCACACTCTCCAGAGGAGACGGTGGTGCCCGAGCCTGGCTCACCTGCCCCAGGAGAAGCTCAATCCAGGTGTCTGTTGACAGATCTGCCAGCCTTCCAGGACCTCTAGTGCCAGAGTCCTGAGGGTACCTGGGATATTCTGACATGCAGTCACGACTGTATCCCAGCCATGGCAATGCCACCCCACACTGCCACACGTCCTGCAGGGGCATGTCCTCAGAAACTAGGCATGTTTGGGGGCCCATTCAAAATGCCATGTTACAAAAGGCTCTGGCTGCAGTAAGAGCAGCATGCAGATGACTTTAATCAGAAGAGTTCCTTCCAGCCAGTGAGCTCATCATATCCTCAGACCAACCCTGAGAAGGTGGTGAAGCATAATTAATGAATTTTCTTCCCGCTGTGCAGTTGGGGACACCGAGGTCAACAGAGATCACCTGACTTGGCCAAGAATGAAAATAGCTTAGGAACAGAACTTGGAGGAAACGCAGGATCCTCTTTATTGGGTCTACCTAGTTAGTTACCCATTGGGCAGAAGAGGCTCCTCCATTGAAAAAGGTGACAACAGCCAGAAGTCGCACCACTGGTAGGACCACTCATCGTTCCTTCTGTACACTGGGTACAGAAGGACATTTCACTGCCTCTTCAAAACATGGATAGTAGAGCAGGTGTGGTGGTGCATGATTATAATCCCAGCATTCAGGAGGCTGAGACAGGAGGATCGCTGTTTGCAGACAGCCTCAGCTATTTAGTGGGGCCCTTTGCAACTCAGTGAGATCCTCTTTCAAAACGAAGAATAAATAAGAGTACTGGAGCATAGCTCAGAGGTAGAATTCCCCTGGGCTCCATCCCCAGTACTGCCGGGGAAGGGGGGAAGGAATAGTAAAGCAGACAGGCCCTGGTGATCATCTGACTTAGCACCCTTGTTTGGCAAAGAGAGAAACTGAGCCCAGAGAAGTAGTCTCCTTTACTCTCCCTTCCCCTTTGCTGCCCTATTGCTATCAGGTGGAAGGGCAGATCGTTAGCTGCCCATCCAAATCCCATCTCCCCTTCTTCTCCTATGCTGCTAGGCTACATTTCCCAGCCTCCCTTGCAGTTTGGCGAGTCCTATGATCATCTTTCTCTTGTGGAATGTAAAGAGAATGTGAGGCATACCACTTCCAGGCCTGATCCATCAAAACCTCCCCTGCTCACATCTCCACTTTCTTCCCTGGCTGACTAGAATGCCAGTTTCTGGGTCAACTTTGGAAGCTACACTTTAAAGAATGGCAGAGCCACCTGTTTTATATCCCTAAAAAACTGTATGGTAAGAGCTACCTCATAGACCTGAACAGTGGTATCTAGGGCTAAGTGAATACTATGAAACAGCATGGTATTAAGCTGCTGTGTTTGAGAGGCTCTTTGTTATTGCAGCTTAGTCTAAACCTAATCTAACTAACACAAATGCCTCACTCCTACCCTTGGGGAGATTGAGAGTGCTGACTCCTAACTCACCTGGAGTTTGGTATGAGCTGGCTCCCTACCTATTTCATCTTCGATCAGTAGACTTCCAGGGCTGGAATGGATCTGGGAAGCAATTTGATTTATCTCCAGAGAGAATTTCTTTTATGCCATCTGAAATGATCAAGAATCTTGTCTGGATTTTCACAGCCCCAAGACAGCAACAATACAAATGTCTTTAGCTACCTGTTTCATACCATCTTGCTCCTGTGCCAGATCTTTACTGAACTCTAAACTATTAGAGCTAGAACACTCCTTAGCCATTAGCTAGGACAATCTTTGTGTTTTACAGATCAGGACATTGAAGTCCAGACCACAATGAAGCAGTGGTAAAGTCAGAGAAAGAAGCAAAGGCTCTTAGACCAAGCCGTCCCTTCCCAAGGTTCTACAGGGCCTCCAACTCTCTTGCTGATCTCTTTTGTTCTGTCCTAGGAGGAGATGAAAAAGTGCTGGAGCCCATCTACACTGTCATCAATCTTCCCAGACTTCCTGTGTCTCCCCCTCCTAATTCACTGCTGAAGCCCTGCCCAGCTGGCAGTTACCCTGAACTTGGTCATTTGTCTTAGAAGTCAGAGAGATTAGAGAAAGATAAACCTGTGGTGCTTAGAGGGGAGGGGCAGGCTGTGGGCACATGCTTGCCCATTGGGCCTTCGTAGGAAAAGCAGATTCTCTGGTGGGCTTCCTGAATCCAAACAAGAAGATGTTAAATCCTTAACCTCCTGGGTTGCCTGGAGGGTGGCTATTGTTACAGGAAATGTCCTCGGTGGCAGGAGGGAGAGGTGGTGAGCAGAACCTCTGAGCTCGGTGTCTTGGCCTGCTTGGGCTCGTCTGGCTGGGTCTGGGCAGCTGTGCAGTCCTGCCCATTAATGTGGGAGCCGTGTCCAGAGAAGTTGAGCTGGGGCCGTGCGAGCAAACCCAGTTACTGAGAGGGAGATTGTTGTTTCGTACTTTCTTGGAGAGACCTGCAAGTTCCATGTGAGCCGGGGGCCGTGTCTGGTCTGTGGTTCTTTAAATCAAGCCAAACCAAACCAGATCTATACTCCTTCTTCCCTTAAGGTGAGCTTGTTTATATACAGCATTCTGTATGCTTTCTGCCAAATGGCTCGCTTATCCTGAGTCACCAGAAAGCGAGCCCAGGCCTGTCCACAGCTGCCCTGGACACCTCCATCTGCTCATGCCCCTGGAGGAGGCTCACAGACCCAGCGGAGACAGAGCAGAGGAGCAGAGAAGTTTGACAGTCCTTACTCAGCTCTCAATGAGCATTTAGTAGACAGACAGGGGACCCTAACACACTGTCCACAGGTCCCCAAGGAGCAGAAACATTGTCTGGATTATTACAAATTCTGAATCAGAGGATAGGAATTAATGTCACATGTCACTTGCAAATAAATTGCTGAATCTTTTGGTCTAGTTTTAGAATCTTAGGTAAGTCTCCTCTCCACCTCTCTTTCTTCAATATAAATGAAACCGCTTACAGGCCTTAGACTTAGATATTTTACTTATTCGCTGGGAAGAGAGGGGATAGGGGCACACAGGGAACTTTATTTACCAAGCAAATTTGTTTATACTAAATCTTTGAACCTCTTCCCTGAAGACTTCACTTAAAATTCAGTGGTGGTTCGAGCATTGTTACGTTGAATTTGCAATCTGTAACCCTTTCACCGATCACGCAGTTTTCTCTTCCCTGCGGCCTGTTTGGGGGTGCTGGGTGACATCCCTGCAGGGCTCCCGTGGGAGCCCTGGCAGTGGGGGGATGGGAATCCAGGTCCCGAGGGCCCCGGGGAATGTGAAGATTCCTGCCCCGGGCAAAGCGAGCTCCGCGGGTCGCGGCCCCTGCAGGTGCAGTGGGGGCCGCGGGGCGGGGGCGGGCTGCGCTCCTCCTGCATCTAGGCGCGCGGTAGAGCAGCTGGCGCCCATCTCAGCACCGGGACCCGCGGTGCGCCCCGGGCGTCGGGGGCGGGTCTGCCGCGGCCCGGCGTTCCTGACTTTTTCTGAGATGCGCCGCGATGCTCGGGCGGCTGGCGCCCCCGCCCCTTCCTGCCCTCTCCCCGCCCCCGGCCGGGCGGGCGCTGATGTCAACCCGGAGGGGCCGCCCCGCCCGCCCCACAACTTCTGGGCGGCAGCGCGGCGGCCGCTCTCCCGCCGGGCATGTGAGCGGCGCCGCCATGGGCTCGCGGGGGCCGCCGCCGCCGCTGCTGCTGCTGCTGCTGCTGCCGCTGCTGCCGCCGCCCGCGGCGCCCGGGACCCCCTCCGGCCTCCCGCCCGCGCGGCCGCCGCCCCTCGGCCCCGGCGCCCCCCGGCCCGCCGCCGCGCCGCGGGGACGCCCCCGCCGGGCCCCCCGAGTCGGGAGCGCGGGTGAGTGAGGGGCCGGGGCGGGAGGAGGGGGCGCCCCGGCGCGGCCCCCACGGTGGCCCGGGAGGGAGGCGCGCGTCTCCCGAGGCTGCCCTGGGACCCGAGTCCGTCCCGTCCTCCCCCCAGCTTTGGAAGAAAACTTATCTTTCCCACGGGGTACCCCGGATCTCTCCCGCCCCCTTAACAAAAGGAAAGGAAAAGGCTCCCCCCCCAAGCGCCTTTCCCGCCCCCGCGGTGTGTGATAACTTAAGGCCAGCCTTCCCCAGTTTCACCCCCAACCCCTGGGTAGATGCAGAACTGGTCCCTCCAGGTACAGAGCCTGACTTCTCAGTATAAATAACGGATTTTTAAAGGGCTCTACGGAGCGTGTAGTTTGAAACAAAACGATCTATGGATTCAACTCTAAAAGCAGAGGAACTTGGGGAAGGGGTTTGGGCAAGGTTGAGCGCCTTCAGGGCAGACTGACTCCAGACTGCCCCTGGGCCAGCCTCCCCCCCCCCCTTTGCTTCCAGGCGGGCTGCTCCTCCTCCTGGGCAGAGAGGGGCTGACCTCTTCTCCCACCTGCTTTTGTGTCCAGTTGATTTTCCTGGTCTGGAAGAAAATGCCAAAGACAGGGTGGAATTCTAACCCTAATATCATCGACCTTGGGGATGTCCTCTCTTTCCAGCTCAGTTTCTCCATCTATGAAATGGAAGTAGTGACACCCCCTTTCGTCCCAGCTTCCTAGTGAGGATGGGACAAAATGAAAGTAAAAATAATAGAAAGTGCTCCGAACAGTCAGCAAGGCAGCCTTGGCCTTCCTGAGTGACCGGCGTGCACTCCCGCCCCTGGGAGGGACGTTGATTTGGAGTTTGGGTGAAGACTGAGATTTTATTTGCTTGAATATCAATTCAGTTATGTTTCTCATATCTCAAACTTTCTGGCATGTGAATTAGCTTGCTTCATTCAACCTAGGCATATTTCCTAGAATTAAATAAGTAAAAGGTTGTTCTCCCCCCGCCATAAAATCTCAGCTCCATATTCAGCAGTACTTTCTTCATTGTAAGCTGCCTTGTCCTTGTGAGTTTCAAGGTCCCTGGACTAAAAGATCAGTAAACAGAGGAACAGCCAGAAAGGGGTAAGAGAAAAAAATCTTTGAAAGACCTACAGGACACCCATCTTGAAGTGCCCTGACATTAGATTACTTAGAGTGTTGTCTTGTTAAGTTCTAAGGGAAGAATCAAGAATGTGAAAAGAAAACATTTTCTGACTTTGTCACAGTAAAAAAAGTAAGCAAGGAACACTATGGTATTTTGTGAGTTTTTCTGGATAGTGGAGCCCAGGGAGTAGAGCACCTTTCCGAGGGGACACCCAGGAACCCAGGTGTCACCCTCAGGTTAGGGGAGAGGAAAGAGGGATGCTGACTTATAGGATTCTGGCCAGAAGAGCCTGGCACAGGAGTCTCTTCCTTCTGTAGCTGGGGATCCCCACAGATCACAGGGAAGTGAGTGTTACAGAGGGAGGGACCAGGGGGTGCAACTGAGTTAGCGACAGTAAAGTAAGAATTGGGGCTTGAAGTGACCCCAGCTTTCTTCACGGCTGTGGCTCTTCAACCTTCCCACTTGAGTCACTTGGGAGGTGAGTGTGATTGAGAGTTCAGGTGCATGAGGGCCCCAGAAAGAAGTCTGAGAGACGCTGGAATAGTCCAAACCTCCTGTTACCTAAGGTGTTTCTCCTGGTGTCCCCACAAGACCGCCCAAAGGACCTCTTGCCCTTCTGCTGGGCTAAGGCCAGGTCTTGGGTGAGTGTGAGATAGGTGAGATTAGAAGAGATGAGATCTATTATTTGTTGAAAGCTGCTAACCGCTACTAATACTGCTGGGGATCCAGGCATGACCTGTGCTTATTTTCTGTAGTGGCTCAAACACTATCACTTAGGGAGAACAAAGAAACAACGCACAAGAGAACCAGCATTTGGTGATTTCAGTGCATTTTCTAAAAACCTCCAAGAGTTTTTTTTTTTTTTTTTGGTGGTACTGGGGTTCCTGGAAACCCTTCTACCTCCAGGCTATACTCCCAGACCTATTTTATATTTTTGAAACAGGGTCTCTTATGCCAGTGCGGCTGGCTTTGAACCTGCGCGATCCTCCTGTCTCCGCCTCCCAAGCACGGGGATTACAAGCGTGCGCCACCACGACCGGCAAAACCTCTGAGAGTTTTCTTGGCCTGTTTTGATTGGCCACAGTGTATCACTAGGTACCATCACTTATTTCACAAGGCAACAAAGACTCAGGGCCGCAAGGGCTCCCTGCGGTCCTGGAGCCACACTGGGTCCTCTCCATGCACTTCTGCCCTCTCTAGTGCCCTGACTGACGGTCACGCAGGCTCTGCATCCAGGGTTTGTTTTTTTTTTTAAATTTGGGGAGGTGGGTACTCCTGCTGGTAATGAACCTTGAGCCTTACAAATAAGCATCGTCTGGTTGCTGGGACACTGCCTGTAGCCCCTTCTTGCCTTGGAGGTGCTGGTGATCTGTGCCTGGCCCTTGCAGCTTGGGCTTCCAAGCTGTGTCCTTTTCCTCCCAGTGGGCCATTACTAGCACCCCCACCTCCTCCTGGTAGAGTTCAAGGTTCTCACCATTGAGTAATTGCACCGGTCTGTGGGTTGTCTGCTTGTGTTGGACTGTAAGTCCTAGAGAGCAGCCCTGCTGGTCTAGCCATTGTTAAGAGTCTGCACCCACCTGTCGCCCTGCTGGCTGTTCAGCTGCCTTGTATTGCTGGTATTTCAACTAGTGGTGAGAGGAGGCTGAGACATAGAGGTTTCCTTTTTCTGCCTGGTTTGCTACCCCTCAGGGCTTCCGAGCCACAGTTCTAAACTAAGTTTATATGCCTTGATTTTTAGATCCACAGGCCGTGCTTTAATTGTGAGATCTGCAGGTGGTAGTGGTAGAAGGGAGGGGAGGCTGGAATCATAATGAAAATCCATGCAGAAACAAAGAACTTTCCCACCCAAAGGGGAAATGATGCTGAGGAGCTGAGCAGCCAGCCCAAGGAATAATAATCCTAGAAAAATGCAGCTCCCTAGAGTAAAGGAAGTGCTCTGAGCCCAGCCCCTTCTGAGCTGTTAAATAGCTGTCGCCTGAATTGCTCTAACTTTGTGGGCCAACTTCGTCATTTAGCTTGGCTGCCTTCAGAACCATTACAAGGTGCTGTGAAAGCCTGGCCCTCGGGGCAGGAGGCAGTCCTCAGAGAGGGAAAGTGGCTGTCCCCCAGGAATGTGGCCCCTCCCTGCCTGTGGCTAGGGGAGGGGGAGTGCCTAGGAAGCCTGCCTGCTTGGATGGAAGGTGCCCTGAGTGGAAGGAGGGCTGTGGGCAGAGGGCTCTCCATGGGGCATGCGTATTTAAAAGCCACATCCTTCCAACCTTGCAAAAACTCATTTATTGCTTCCCTTGGCATGTGTGCACATGCGGAGCTGATGTTTTCTGCCCAGGAGCTGACTGGCATGGCCAGAGGGAGACTTGATGCTGCACCATGCCAGCTGGGCAGTTACTGCCTGCTAGTCCTGGAGAGCCGGGCCGGAGCCTCTGCCCTCTCCGTGATCCCTCTGTTTTCCAGCAGCCCTGCCCAGCTGGCTGAGAAAGCATCCTGGAGCTCGCTTGTCCTTGTCCAGAAACACTCAGAAAGAAAGCAAAGCACAGATGGCAGTGGCCGTTTTGTTAGCTATTCACTGCCTTCTTCAACAGCTTCCCCCTGTCCCTGGTGTTCCTTTTGTATGAATGGGAGCTTCATACAAAACAGGAGGGTTTCTTTGAAAAGCTGTACAGGGCGACAAGGAACGACACTAGTTTGCGTTCCTCTTTCGGCCCCCTTGCCTTTGAGCACCTGTGTGTAGTTGGGCACTTTCATGGTTCTTATTCCACTTCACCCTCAAAATACACCTGCAAGGGGTGTCATTTCCCCCTTTAGAGTTGTGGAAAATGAAGCCTGGCAGGTTAGGTCACACGGGAAATGGGGAAGGCAGGATCAAAACCAATTTTGACCAAATTCAGTGGCTCATTCCACAGTGTCACGAGGTCTCAAGTTTCCTCATCTGTAAATGGGGTGGCAGTTCCAGATCTCTAAGAGCTCTCCAGCTCACTGGTCTTCTTCTTTCCTTCCTCAGTCTCTTGCTTTTGCCTTTTTGTAGAGATTAGGGACCACAACTATGCAAATGTAGCATTAGTAATAAGGAAAACCTACAGAGGATAAATTTTTTAAAAAAATTTAAAATTGCTCAAGAAAAGACCTCAAATCTTACCTCCAGCCTCCTGGTACTGGGACCTAACCCAGGGATACCGTACTACTGAGCTACATCTCTGCCTTCTTTTTAAATATTATTTTGAGACAGGGTTTGAACTTGAGATCTTCCTCCCTCAGCCTCCTGAGTAGCTGAGTTTATAGGCACACCTCTAAACCAAACCTGACACCACAATTCTATTTTGTTGTTATTTTGTTTTGTTTCTGGTACTGGGGATTGAACTCAGGGGCATTTTACTTCAAGGCTACACCTTCAGCCCTATTATATTACTTATTTGAAATAGGGTTTTGCTAAGTTGCTGAGGCTGGTCTTAAACTTGCCTTCCTCCTGTCTCAGTCTCCCAAGTACTGGATCACAGGCGTGTGACACCTCAAGTCTTTATACATGTATAAAATGGCATTTTATATAGAGTATCACTTATGCCCTACTTATATATGTTAACCCAAAGGTTATTGATGCCGAAGTTAATTTTCATTAATTATCGACCAATCTGAAATTAGTCGTTACTGTCTTCATGGATGCTCTCCTGGGAAGTTGGGGCAGTTGGCTGATATTATGAGGCAGTTGTTAGTTGTGACAGAAACCGTCCAGTGGGAGGGGAGTTTAACCGATGCCCACTCAGATGCTGTCACGTGGCTTTCTGTTGACCGGCTATGCCCTCTGCTACTCACTCCCCATTCATCCAGTGTAGGCAGACATGATGTTTCTATTCAGTCTTTCCCCTTTCATCAGAGTGTGGCAGATGTTTTCACTTTCATTCCATTTGACAGATTTCTAAATCAGGAAACATTACTCTGTGTATACTGAGGCCCTACTTTCTGTATACTGAGGCCTTACCCTGTGTGTACTGAGGCCTTACTCTGTGTGTACTGAGGCCTTACTCCATGTGAAGAGCTGTGGCAGGTGACATAAAGGCTCTAGGTGCATCTAAGATGTCCTCAGGGAACATCTTGTTGGAGCACAAACATCAAC
This sequence comes from Muscardinus avellanarius, assembly GCF_963383645.1. Taxonomy (NCBI): domain Eukaryota; kingdom Metazoa; phylum Chordata; class Mammalia; order Rodentia; family Gliridae; genus Muscardinus; species Muscardinus avellanarius. The sequence continues at coordinate 74,717,003 of NC_137790.1, read as the reverse complement.
ATTGTAAAAAGTGAAGTCATGATGCAGCAATGATTCGTAACTGGAGAATGTCATGCAAGACCGTACTGACCAGAGGAGTGGTGTGGTCAGAGCTGGCTGCAGCACTCGGAGTAGACACTGGTGTATGTGGGGAGAGAGCTCCAGGGGAAGAAAGGAGTCAGTCCAGCTGTGAATTTACGGAGAGGTGGGGAGATTACTGGTATTGGCAGATTCCCAAGTGTTGAAAAGGTCAAGGCTTTTAATGGAGGTCATCAACAGCCAGGAAGACTGGAGTAGAGGACTTGGGGGGATGAGTTGGGTTCCAGAAGTAGAATCCCCTGGCACAGAGACTAGAGCCAACTATGGAGGGCTTTAGAGGCCTGTTTGGGGTGTCATGTTGATCACATCCCCGTTAAGGGGATGGCCTTGGAAGAGAAGGCAATGTGGTTTGCGTGTTCATTGTTCACTTGTGCTTGCTGCTGGGGCCTCCCAGATGAGCCACAGAGAGCTGTGTCCTCCTTCTAGCGCCCAAACCCTCCAGAGCTGTTGGGATGCTGGTGTGCAGCATATTCATGCCTAGGGGCAGAGACTGGAATGGGGTGGCAGAAATCGAAAGGGAGAGAGGCAAGGGCTGTTTCACAGAGTCCAGCAGGAGGACCTGGGATTGTGTCGGGCTGGGGATGGCCAGGAGTGACCTCCTTAAGGACGTGCTTTTGTGTTAATCTCTCACTGTTATGATTGCAGCAGATGCCAGTGGGAGAATTATGCAGATTGTTGAGAATGTGGAACTGAGCTGGAGAGAAGCCAGGGCCAGATTCAGCCTAGAGGGGCAGTTGTTGAGGCCACAGGGTAGACGGAACCAGCTCCAGTCATGTGGGGAACACGTAGTATAGACAGCGGAGGGAGGAACAGGTCCCAGGCTGGCACAGGGGCTCCACGAGAATTAGGGCAGTTTGGAGGCTGACATGATGGGCAGGGGATCTGAACAGTGCACAGATGACGCATGCAATTTGGTGGCCTGTTAAAGTAAGTCAACATGTTTCAGCCTGTGAAAGTAAAGTCAGCATATTTCAGCCTACACTTGTCATCTTACCAAGTGTGTCCAAGTTACAGGGGATCAGGGAGGCTGCAGCCCGAGGACTAAACACTGGGTTGATTCTGAGCTATTTAGCGGGGATTCTCAAGAGGGCAGGAAGAAGCTTGCCTATGGTATGTTAAGCCTGGGAGCCAGCTGCTGTTGGCTTCCCATGGCAAAGCTCAGCAGTAAAGGGAAAAAGGAAAATCAGAGTGAACCAGAATCCTCGATTCTCACCCCCAAACCTGTTGATGACGCCCACCCGTTTTGCATGTCGGGAATTGTCAACATCATCCATCTACTTACTTATGTCAGAACCCTAGAAGTCTCCCTCCACTCATCTCCTTTGCTCACTCTCTACATTCTTGGGGTTTGGGGGAGAGTGCTGGCGAGTGTAGTTCTGGTTGATTCTGTTTCTAAAATACATCATGGATTGGCCTCTTCCTTTCCACTGCTCTTTTCTATTCTACCTCATCCTCCCCCCCCCCCCCTCTTTCCATCTATTGCTACAAAAGCCGGAGTGATCTTCTTAAAATGTAATCAGGTCACCTCATTCTTGGGCTTAAAACCCTCCAAGAGCTTTGCACTGTACTTGGAATACAACCTGAACCCTCTGGTTGGAGTGTGAGGTCCACAGGGTCTGACCCTGCCACCTCCCTACCCCACTTCTTGCTCTACTCCCCTGTTGCTACCCATACCAGACAGTTTTTTTTTTTTTTTTGCACTTGCCAAACTTATTCCTGTCTTGAAGACTTGGCATAAGGATGTCACCTGCCTGTAGCAGAAGGAGCCTTCCAGGCAGGGGGAATGATGAAAACATCCCCTAAGGCAGGACCAGTCTTGCCTGTCCAAGACTGGAAGGAAGGCAGGCCAGCCACCGTGGCTGGGTCAGGAAGGGCCATGAGAACTACAGTAAGGTCAGATTTTCTTCTATGTGCCCCCGAGGGTACAGCAGCAGGTCCTGTACCATCACGTGGTCGAGGGCTCTGGTTATGGGATCTCTTAAGGAGCTGGGAGACCATCTGCTAAATTTACAGAGGCTGTTACTCATTTTGCTTTATATTTTAGCTCTGGGGCAGTTGAACTTCAATGGCACTATGCTGGTTTTCCTGTCATATAAAAGTTTTTAAGGAAAGCTTACAGGTCAGATGGCATGGCAGGCAGGCAAGACTCTGTGTTCATAACTCCTGCGGTTTTTGGGGGGACATGCAAGAGGTTTTACCCTCACCAGAGACCCTGAATAACAGAAGCCTCCATCTTTCTGTGTGAGGAGGGAGCTGGGCTGCTGGAGGCAGAGAGGTAGATTGGTAAGTTGACAAGTTTCTCCTCTGATAAGTGGGGAAGTGAAGATCAAGGAGGAAATGGGTGAGGAAGAGGCCAAGGTCAGGCTGCCCAGGTGGCCCTCGAGCTGAAGCGGTGAGATTGGAGGCAGGAGTCGCAAGAGTGAGACAGCTGTGATCTGGAGGAGTGTCCTGCAGGGCTGTGACTAGTGACCCTCATGTTTTACTGGTGTTGAGAACCACTCCATTTTCCTTCCTTGGGTGGTGGGAGGAGATGGAAGCAGCTTCAATTCGGGAATGAGTTTCCCTCTTCCAGCTTCTGGGGCCACCGTGACGCTTATTGCTGCCATGCAGTGAGGATCCTCTTTTGCTAGAGTGTGGATGAGAGTCCTGCCTGCCCCACAGACACAGATCCTGGCCTGAGGGTCAGACAGCCTCAGTTCAAAGTCAGAACTGCCACTGGCCAGCTGGGGGACTTTGAACTGTGTCCTTGGTTTTTCATCTTTCAAATGAAGTATTAATGAAAAAACCCAACGCAGTAAATATAAGCACCACTGAACCCCTATAAAGTGGACAGCTGGGTATAAAGTGGTGGGGCAGAGGAGCTTGTAAGGATGAGTGCTACTGCTGCAAAAAACAGTATCTACTCAAGCTGATTGTGGTGCTGACGACAGCCTTCCAGGAGTTTTGGTGGAGAGAGGACAAGTTCTGAAGGCAAAGGGCTCACGTCCACTTTCCAAGGGCCTCTGTTACCTGTCCTCCACCCTTGAGCTCTGCCATCCTCATCTCTATGTAGCCCTAGAACTCCCAACCTTATCTATTTATTTCTGCAGTACTGGGTGTGAACTTAGGGCCTTGCACGTGCTAGGCAAGCACTCTGTCACTGAGGGACATAGAGAGAGGGGAAAGAACTAGATTTGAAGCCAGAAATATGAAGTATAACAGAGCAGCTCTTGCGTATGATCACCTGAGACTTCCTGAGCACATATGTTGAATAAAAACAAGTGAGGTGTGGCCACAAAATAATAAGTCTTTGAAAATCAATCAGACTTGGACCTCTGTGGCAAATGAGTATTTTTCCTCAGATCAGAACCTTTGGAGGTTACTGACAGGCACATGTTTGAGGAATGAGAACCACCTTATAGGCCAGTTGTGGGCCCTGCCAGCCGCTTACTGGTATAGCTTTGCAGTCGGACCTCTCCGAATCCGAAATAGATCATTTGTGTTCAGCTCCTGTATAATTCTTTAGATTGGGCTTTGAGTTTTGCATGTTTCTAAAATAATCCAATTCGATGATCAGGGGATGAAAATTTGTCACTCTTCAGGGAACTCAATATAATATTCTGTAGGTACTCGTGAAAAGGAGAAAATTTTAGAAAATGGCTTGATCAATAACAGCTCACTGGAATGACTGCCCTAATGGGACCTCTTTGAAGAAGACCATACTCACTTGAGTAGGTGAATTCTTGTGGTTTGGTAGGAATTATTTATAGTACCGTCCTGCCTTGTGGTATGGAGCACTGCAGTCAGTAGCCACGGGTAGAGTTCAGGGAGACAGATGCCAGCGGTGGCTCACCAGCTCAGAGGATTTGGGTGTTAACCCCTTCCACTTTAGCTGTGTGGCATGGGGCAGCTGCCTAATTTCTCTAGGTCTTAATTTCCTCATGTTGCACATGAGACTAAAGATATCTGTCTTCTTTCTGATAAAGCTTTTGAGGAGGAACAAACATAATCACGCCTGTGAAAGCACTGTAGACAGAGCAAGGGATTTTGGTCGTAACACAGTGAACTGACTTTGACCTTCAGCAAGCCCTTTAGTCTCTGTGTGTGCTTCAGTATCTGTGACATGGAGAATTCAGAGCCAGTTCTGTTGACTTCACAACACTGTCGTAAGGATGAAGTGAGTTAATCCACGTGGACTTGTGTTGTGAATCTGCACGTGCTAGTCATTATGCTTCCCGGGAGCACACCAGGCATCAGGACTCCTCTGGTGAGGCAGAGCTTCGTAAGGAAGGTGTACATGGGTAGGAAGCTGGAGAGGCGTGGAGACAGGAGGACACTTCTAGGAACCTGAATTCCTTTGTTATCCTCTCACTTGGATCCTCTCACGTGGTGAACATGACTAAGTCCTTCCCATCTCTTCTCTCCCTCCAAGTGAGTTGTTCTTCACAGTGGTGCCCTGAGCTCTCTACCTCCGACTCAGTTCAGTGAACGTTTTGGGAGTACCTCCTATGAGCCACAGTCTCATGAGAGACATAGGAATGCCAGAATTGTCTGGCAACAGAAAACAAGAGTCCAAAGGGAAAGCGTTGTCTCTGTTGAGGGCTTCTTCATGATGAGGTCTCTGCACTGGTTGGAAGAAATGAGACAGGTTTTCCAGAAGGCCAAGGGGCAGGGAGTAGGCCGTTAGGGCAGGAAGAACTGCAGGCACAGGTGCGGAGGGAAGATGCAGGGTGGCTCCGCCTGTTTTCTCCGATTGGGTGGGTCCCAGAACTCCTTCTCATCCTTCAGTACACCAGCTGGGCACCGTCAGCAGGCTGCCTGAGTCCCCCTGTTTATGGCGCTTCGCTTTAGACCCACAGATAGCCAAAGCCCGCCCTCCCTTTGCCCTCCGCTTGGTCATGGGCCTGTTCATCTCTCATTCACTCAAAGCCCTGTCATCTTCGTCTCTGGCCCTTTCTTCCTCTCATGTATGGTAGTCACCATGGACGCTTCCTTCCTTTCTCCCTCCTCTCCTTCTCTTTCTCCACAATCTCACCAGAATGCTGAACCCCACTGGGCTGCATAGGATGTCAAGGTGTAGCACCCCGTCTGTGCCATGAACCCTAGTTTAGATCCCAGTGTCCTTAGGAAGGTGCCCCCAGAACTTACCTGCAGAAAGCCTGGCTCTGTCCTTTCCAGCTTCCTATTTCAGTACATGTGACTACTTTCTAATGTTCTCTTAGGTTTTTTTTCCTCTAATTTTTTTTAAATTGGATTTTCTTTGGAGTCAAACATATCTGGGTTTAGATCCAGTTTTACTATTTGCTATGTGACCTTGAGCAAATTATTTAATTTCATCACATCTCAGTTTTCTTATCAGAAAACACAACAATGAGACCACATTGTAGGGCTGTTATGAAGTGAACTGAACCAGTCCATGTGAGACACTGGAGTGTCTGGCATGGAGCTGATGCTATGCAGATGATTTCATATATTATGATTAGTATGTTGTTGGTGCTACCCTGCTTTGGCAAATATTACTTCTTTAAAAATTACTAGCTTGCCGGGCGTGGTGGTGCACGCTTGTAATCCCCGTGCTTGGGAGGCAGAGACAGGAGGATCTCGCTGGTTCGATGCCAGCCTTGCTGGCTTAGGAGACCCTGTTTCCAAATAAAAATATAAAATAGGTCTGGGAGTGTAGCCCGGAGAAGGTTTTCCAGGAACCCCAGTACAAAATAAATAAATAAATAAATGTATGTTACTAGCTTTATTTCTCCCTTTTCCTGTAAGTTATTTCTTGTTGTATTTCTCTTTCTAGCCCCTTTCCATTCTTTTCCCTCTACTTTATCTTTTTCTTATCTGGAGATGGTATGCAACTGATTTTTTCAAAACATTGGTTATATTCAAAAAGTGTCACGTGTCCCAATTTTAATTTTAAAAACAGATTACCATGCTTTTCATTTCTCTCTTTATTATCGTTATTATTATTTTTGGTGGTACTGGAGGTGGAATCCAGAAGCTTTCTACCTCTGGGCTATACTCCCAGACCTGTTTTATACTTTATTTGGAAACAGGTTCTCACTAAATTGCTGAGAGCCTCACTAAACAGCTGAGGCTGGCTTCGAACCACTGCGATCCTCCTGTCTCAGCCTCCCAAGCGTGGGGATTGCAAGCCTGTGCCACCATGCATGCCCGGCTCATTTCTCTCTTTATCTCTCTCTCTCTCTCTCTCTCTCTCTCTCTCTCTCCCTCCCTCTCCCTCTCCCTCTCCCTCTCCCTCTCCCTCTCCCTCTCCCTCTCCCTCTCTCTCTCTCTCTCTCTCTCTCCCTCCCTCCCTCCCTCCCTCTCTCTCTCTCTCCTCTCCCCCAACCCCTTCCCACACCCCCCGTAGGTCCCATGGTGAGCCCTCCACCTCCTCCTAGAGCAAGTGACCACGCTCCAGGCCCTCCCGGCCCCTCTCCGTTCCAGGCCTCTGAGCCCTTTGTGCTCAACTGTCATTCCACAGAGTCCACTTTGAACAGCTGTAAATGTTCCAGACAAATTCTGTTTCAATGATTTACTTCGAGTCCCAGGCCACTTCACAGAGGCTTGCAGAGTAAAATTAACTGCAGAACTTATGAAAGGCAGCCGCCAGCGCTGTGAGTGAAGCCTGGGACCCCGGCTCCGGCAGCTCCACCGCACACACCCACGCGGCCTGATTCTTCCTGCCCCTCCTCGCCCTCTCCCCCTCTTCCTCCTCGGAACCAGGATGTTTTTCCTTGCCTTTTTATTGTTTCGCTAACCTGGCAGGTCTCCTTTGGTGGAGCCCTGCCACTGGCTTCCTCTCTGGGTGTGAGGGAGCACTGCAGTGACCAGGCAGGAGCCTGGGAGCAGGCATGGAGGGCTGCCCTTTGCGAGGAGCCTCCCCTTCAGCCGCTCTGTTAGGTGTTTATTTTTCAAAGATGGGGGGAAGGGGTGGCAGCAAGGTAGGTGCCTCTAAAAACCAGGTAAACCATAGAAAGCCTGTGTGTTTGTTTGCTTAACTGAATGGGAATCTTCTGACCTTCCACCCAAGGCTTTTTTCTCAAGGCCTTTAAAACAAACAAAAATCCCTATGGAATTATTTTTAAAGCAAAGAGCTCCAGGTCATATCAGAGTCCTTCCTCTTTCCCGACTGCTATGCAGACTGCATCCCTCCTTAGTGACCTCAGGGCCGGGTCTGCTTCTGGAAGGCGGAGCCCAGGCTTGGTGCTCCAGCCTCGCCTGTCCTGGGTCTCCTTGGCTCAGTCTTGCCCCTCTGCAGAGAGGAGAGGATGCTCTGCTGAACAAAAGCTGACTCCCTCACAGGAAGAGAGGATGGTATGCCTCGTAAACTTTACACTCTTCATCACTAGAGGCTGTTTTAGGGGAAGCTTTTTAAAAATCTGATCACTGGACCTCAAGTCCAAATGCTTCACAATACATATACTTTTTCTTAAGGCTGCTCCTTTTAGGGTAAGAACAAGGAAGGAAACGAAACTCCCTGAGAGCCCTGGACGGTCCAGATTGAGGGCTGAGTCTTTTGTTCACACAAACTCATTTGGCTCCTAAACGTCCTCCGCCCAAATCATTACATCCGCAGCAGTGTTTCAAAACACAGGCCAGAGTAGGCGGCTGCCTTTCTGGGGTGATTACAGCCACCTTCCCCCCACCCCTAAGGTTTCTGCCTGCCCAGAGTGTTCCATCCCTGGCCAATCTGCCTGAAATCCCCTAATTTGGAGGGCTCCTGGGAGGAAGACAGTGAGGCCCTGCTAGGGAAGGACCCCCACTGTTTGGAGAGGAGGCCAGGCAGCCCTGAAAGGGAGGGTGAGTTTCTAGGTTTTTAGTTCCAGACTTGCAGCTCAAAAACTCCCAGGGCACAGCCTCTGCCTCTCTGGGCCACCTCTTACATCCCAGGGGCAACAGGTATTATTTACATGATTCAGCTCCCTTAGAAGCAGAAAGTTCTTTTACATGTGTATATTTTATACATACACACATATATATGTTATGGTGGCAAGATAAAATTTGCCATTTTACCTATTCCTAAGTATACTGTCACAGCTTTGAATATAAATACAATATTGTTAAAACCACTGTTTGTTTCTAGAAATTCTCCATCATCCCAAATAGAAATTCTTTAAGTGCTAAGTCTCCATTCCTCCCTGCCCCCAGGCCTGGTTCTGTTTCCTCTCTAACATGAATTCTCTACTATAGGTATTTCATATAAATAGAGTCGTAAGTATTTGTCCTTTGAGTGTGTTTTATTTCACTTATGTTTTCTGGGTTTCCTCCATGTTTCTGTGTTAGAATTTCACTCTTTTTTTTCTTTTTCTTTTCTTTTTTTTTTTTGCGGATCTTGGGATGAAAACCAGGGGCATTTGACGTCAGAGCTACAGCCCCAGCCCTATTTTTTATTCTTTATTTTGAAACTGTGTCTCACTGAGTTGCAGATGGCCTCACGAAGTAGCTGAGACTGTCCGCGATCCGCGATCCTCCAGTTTCAGCCTCCCGAATGCTGGGATTACAAGCATGCACCACCATGCCCGGCTGAATTTCACTCATTTTTAAGAGTATATAATATTCCATTGCATGTGTGTACCATATTTTGTTTATCCATTCTTCTACAGAAGTATACTTGGGTTGCTTTTATATTTTGGCTATTGTGAATAATGCTACTGTCAACATGGGTGTACAAGTATCTTTTGGGTCTCTGTTTTCAGTTTTTTGGATATATTCCCAGAAATGAAGTTGTTGGATCATACCGTGACTCCATGTCTAGGTTTTTGAGGGACGACTGTACTGTTTTCCATGTTGGCACCATTTTACATTTCCATGAGCAAAGTATGAGGGTTCCAGTTTCTCCACATCTCTATCAACCTTTGCTGTTTTCCCATTTGGTAAGAGCTATCCTAATGTGTGTGGAAGCAAAAGCTCCTCCTCCTCCTCCTCCTCTTCTTCTCCTTCTTCTCAGAAGCATTCTACACTCCTAGCCCTATTTTTTCTTTTTCTTTTTTCTTTTTCTTTTTTTGTATGTGTGGTACTGGGGGTGGAACCCAGGGGTTTTTCTACCTCTGGGCTATATTCCCAGACCTATTTTATACTTTATTTGGAAACAGGGTCTCACTAAGTTGCTGAGAGCCTCACTAAGTAGCCGAGGCTGGCTTCGAACCTGTGTGAATCCTGTCTCAGCCTCTCAAGCGCTGGGATTACAAGTGTGCTACATTATGAAACAGGTTTCACTGAGTTTTGGAGAGACTAAGTAGCAGAGGCTGGCTGCAAACCTGCAATCCTCCTGTTTTAGCCTCCCAAGTACTGGGATTACAAATATGTGCCACCATGCCCAGCCAAATGTTACTTTAAAAAAATATATTCAAAAATGCTACTCACTGGCTCTACTGTGAATTTGAAACTGTTACTACTCTTTTTGGGCCTCACCCCTGTCATCTGAGGGTTAGACTAATTGGTTGTTATCCGTTTTAAAGGCTGTGGTCACCTTTGGAGAAAGTGGGGACGCCCTTACAACTCAGCCAACTTTGGCCAGAATGAATGGTGCCAACCAGCGTGGGTGAGAGCTAGGGAGGCCTGCCACATGCCAGAACTAGTTTAGGAAAGGCTGCCCGAGCTTTTCTCTCCTCAGCCCTCAGTGGTTTACATCTGGGTGGGGTGAATTGAGAAGGACACTAGAATTAAAGAGCAGGACTCCAGTCACTGCCACCTATTTTTGGAATGGCTGTGCAGATGACTTCAGTGCTGAGCCTCAGTCTTCACTTCTGTAAGAGAGGGCAGCATACCCCTGTGCCTGCCACTCAAAGTCAGGATCTAAAAGGATGATTTAGGACCTCTACATTATCCTGTAGAAAACACACTGCAGATTGTAAAATGTGTGGCTGGATCTCTTAGAAGCATAATTTCACTCTCTTGGAAGAACCTGTGAACAACGTTCCATTTCTTTTTAGCCTATGGCCACCCATCATACTAAAAGGGAACCAAAACCAGAAGAGACTGAAAGTCTCTTCCTCTGAACTACACCCCCAGCTCTATTTTATTCTTTTATTTTGAAACAGGGTCTCACTAAGTTGAGGAGGCTGGCCACAAACCTGCAACCCTCCTGTCTCTGCTGGGATCAGAGGCGTGCACCACCACGCCCTACTCTTCCTCCCCTTTAAATGTTCTTTTTTCCCTTCCCTAGGTGAGCAGTTGAATTTTAGGAAAATCTTTAAAAATTAGAGAAACTCACTCTTGTAGGCATAAGAAACTAATGTTGGGATATACAACAGTGTAGGTATAAGGCACCGACCCCATACATAGGTCTAAGAGGGGTTTTCAAGGTCAGGATCCTAGAGTGGGTGGGAATGGGGAATTCCACAGGCATGATGAGAGTCCTTCTGCTCCAGAACCTCTCCTCATGAGCCTTGGCCCTAGTACTGTGACCTTCATCTCATCCACCAAGCCACACCTGGCAAGGCCAGGGCCGCCTGCGCCTGGCGCCCGTGGCCCCTGCTGCCCTTCAGCATCCGCTGCCTCCCTCTCCGCTAGCCTCTACCTTTAATTCCATCTTGTCCTTCCCGTGTCACCCACCTCTCTGTCGCCAGCTCTATCTCCCTCCAGATTCAATTTTCCCTTAAATTAACTCTCAGTCTTCCCTTTCCCCCTCATACGCCATCTCTTGTTCTTTTATCTAATCCACAGTCCTAAATCTTTTCCTGGATGTTTTCACTTGGAAGTTATAACATCACCCTGAACTTCACATTTTGCGAATAGACTCTTCTTGTTTCCCTCACACTCGGTCCTCCATTCTGGCTCTACTCTCTTTATCATCATTCTTTTCAGTATGCATAAAAATCATCTCTGAGTCAGAAGCTCATTTAGAAGTCCTCTTGTTCATTCTCCCAGCTAATAACGTGCAGCTGTTGCCAAACCACGTCTGTCTGATTCTAAGCCCCTGTGATAGGCACCATTTCATTCCCCTGAGGGAGAAACAAGGTCAGTGCAATTGTGTTTAAGGCTGAAGTTTGAAGGCCAGTGGGACTTTGGCTTGGCTGCACTGGCCAGAGCCTCGGAGCCTTCTGGAATGAGCTGGAGTATGATGGAATGAGACCGGGGTCAGATCGTGTCTCTGTTGCTGTGTGTGACCTCCGCTAGTTGCTTCATCTTTCTGCTCCTCAGTTTCCCCATGTTCTGTAGGAGGACAGTTCCCACTTGACAGGGCCATCATGAGCATTACAGGAGCTAGTGCATGTGAAAACACTGAACACATGGCACTGCATACGTTAGTGAAATCTGTATCCAAACGGAGGGACATGAAAATAAAGGGTCCGTTCTTCAACTCTGTGCCCCAGCACACAAACATGTAGCTGGCAGTACTTGACATCTGGCCCTCTGCTGTGCTTGATGGCGAGGTGGGGTGGCCCGTTGGGAGGAAATTGCCTCTTTAGATGACAGGGCACACTCCCCATACACTCTCCCTCCGCTGCTCAGAACAATGCAAGCCCCAAATCCCCAAATCACTGGGGGACGATGAGGAGTTGACTCTGTAGCAGCTGCTAATTAGGAAATACTATTCCCGCCTGTGCCAGCATCCCTGGTGGTACTGGTTCACAAGCAGATGTTTTGGAATATTAAGACACTACAGACGTGGAACTTGTCAACTCAAGGGGAAGAAATCAGGCAGAGCAATGAAACCCTCTAGTTAACCTCCATTCATGACACAAGGGAAAGTATAGTCTGACACAAGGCACTGAGTGTAGAAGGAAGAAGAGTATTTCCAGCTCAAGAAATATCTGAGAAATGGGTATGCCAGTTCCACTATGCAGTTGGCTGGTGTAGATCAATTTCTGTGGCCCCTGTGTGGGGTTTGAATGATTATCTCTGATCACCTGGGGAGCTAGCCTGGGCGAGGTGCCCTCAGGATGCTGTCTCCTCCAGACGATTCCTTGGGAGGCTGGTGGGACAGTGTCTTCCTGTCTCTTGCTGTGTGTGACCTCTGCTAGTTGCTTTATCTTTCTGCTCCTGTTTCCCCATGTTCTGTAGGAGGGCAGTTCCCACTTGTGTCTCTAGGGCCATTTCTCTTTTCCACTCAGAGAACAGTCTCCCTGATGCCTTTCCCTGCACAGCAGGTCCCCATAGAGTCCTGTTCACTCTCCTCCCAATGACTGTCCTACCCAGGGCTCACACAGATCCAAGTAGGAGCCACAAGCAGAGCTCATCCACAGCAACCCAGAATAACTTGGGGCTTGGAAAGGCTAGCTAGTCCTTAGACTTTAGAAAATATCTTTGCTTTAGAGCCATCATTCTTCTTGAGACCTTGAATGGGGTGATGGTGGTGGTGGCTGGGCCATTGCTTGCCAGGGCTGCATTATTAATGCTTTTTCAAAGGAAGAGGGTATAGGCAAGAAAAGAAGTAGAAGGAAATCCAGAGTTGATCCGGGGGCTGTGAGATCCTATTCTTTTGGAACCCTCAGCCAGTGACACTGGGGGCTTGTTATGATGGAAGAGGTTCTGGTTTTACCCTGTGCCCCTAAATTTCCCCTGTACATCCTAGGACAGGTGACATGGAGCAGAACACAAGGCACAAGCTGTTCCAGCACCCATTCATCCAGTCTCAGTCCTTTCATTGAAGTGGGCTCCTAGATTCCAAGAAGGATTCTGGGAAGTACAGGGGCTCTCAGCTCTAGTACCAGCTCTAATCAGCTGCCTGGAAGAGACTGGGAGACTGAACCATGACCACTTGGACATGCCTGCAAAAGTCACCCCAAACCTATTTGTTAACGTTGATAATCTAAAATCTGTTCAGTAGCTGTAACATATCTAGCCCTTACCATGTACCAGCTGCTGTCCTATGTTCTTATGTGTATATGCTCTGTCATCTTTACAAGGCCCAGTGAAATAGATACTCTTACTATCCCCTAGCCCCATATTAGATGGGGAGCCAAGGCATGGGAAAATTCTTTTTCTCACTTGAGGTCATAGGACATGGAAGTGGTAGAACGAGAAGATGGTCTGACTCTAACCCTAGGCTGTGCATTATCCACTGCCCCTTACTGGGAGCTGAATTTCTAGGTCCAGGTATGAAGCTGGAAGCAATTTCATTTACTTTATACAGAGAACACATATTCACAAGGTAGAGGGTAAACAAGCAAAGTTTTAATGTTTTCCTTTGTTTCTGAGAGAAGAAAGGGATAGACCCCTAGGTGCAGGGTACCCTAAACCTAATAGTTTCTCGCCATCCAGCTGTCTTCTAAGAAGAGGGTAGAAGATGTAACTTCAAGCCACCAGGTCCCTGAGGTCACAGGGCCCAGCAGTGGCAGCACTGACCAAGCATGTGTTTTTTCTCCAGCCACTCTGGAGAGATGGCCATTGGCCAACAATCTTTGACAAGGCCACTAGTTGTAGCCACAGCTGGTACTAACAGTGGTTAGGTATTCAGGGTCAAGCAACACAGGCACAAGTAACTCATCAGACCTTCAGCTTTACATTCAAAAGCCATTCATGTGTTTATATTTCAGAAATTCATTTCCTTAAGGAGGCATTCTGGGGATCACCATGACTTCCTGGGGTACTTTTACCAAGATACCAGCCATTTTTGCTCTTTTTCTTAAGAAACTACCCCCACACACACACATTCCCTTTTTGGTGCTGGTACTGGGGATTAAACCCAGAGACTTCACGCAAATGCTTTACTACTGAGCTACATACCCATACTCCACCCCCTTTAATTTTTGAGACAGGGTCTTACTAAGTTGCCCAGGATGGCCTTGAGCTTTTGATTCTCCTGCCTCAGCCTCCTAAGTATCTGAGATTACAGGCATGCACCACTGTGCTGGCTCAAGAGACTCATCTTTAAACAAATACATATTTAGTAGCAAGATTACATGGCACATACCATTTGTCTGCACTAAAAAATAAAGTGAGTACAAAATATAACTAAGTGTATCAGTAACATTTTGGTCCTTTATAAAATTGTGTTATCTCATAATTAAGTTAACTTTCCTTATTGTATAAAGTTAGGTTGTTTCCAATTTTCGGTATTATAAACAAGGCTGTGGTAAACTTCCTTATGCCTAATATTGTGTGTATCTCCTTCACAATTTCCTTAGAGAATTAATTCCCAGAAGTGGAATTCCTAGCCGGGTGTGGTGGCACATGCTTGTAATCCCCACGCTTGGGAGGCGGAGACAGGAGGATTGCGCAGGTTCAAAGCCAGCCGCGCTGGCATAAGAGACCCTGTTTCAAAAATATAAAATAGGTCTGGGAGTGTAGCCCGGAGGTAGAAGGGCTTTCAGGAACCCCAGTACCACCAAAAAAAAAAAAAAAAAAAAAAAAGAAGTGGAATTCCTGGATCAAAATATATGTTTGTTTGTTTGTTTGTTTGTTTTTGGTGGTACTGAGGATGGAACCCAGGGGCTTTGTACCTCTGGGCTATACTCCCAGATCTATTTTTTCCCCCATATTTTATTAGAAACAGGGTCTCACCAAGTTGCTGAGAGCCTTACTAAGTAGCTGAGGCTAACTTCAAACCTGTGCAATCCTCCTGTCTCAGCCTCCCAAGCACTGGGATTACAAGCATGCGCCACCATGCCAGGGCATGATGTCTATTTTTAAGGTTTTTGCAATGAATTTCAAAATTTCTCACCAAAAAGGACTGTATCAATTACATTCTTACCAATGAATTATGAAAATGTCTATTTTCTGTACCTACTATGACATTAAGTTTTTGCCAACTTGATAGGCATAGGTACTGGGGATAGAACCCAGGGGCACTGTACCTCTGAGCTACACCCCCAGCCCTATTTTTTAGTCCTTTTTGTTATTTTTGAAACAGGGTCTCACTGAGTTGCAAAGGGCCGTGCTAAGTAGCTAAGGCTGTCCACAAACTTCAATCCTCCCGGTCTCCGCCTCCCGAATGCTAGGATTACAGTTGTACAGCACCACGTCCTGGCAAAAAAAAAAAAAAAAAATCTTTTCAAAGGTTGGGCATGGTGTCACATGGTTGTAATTCCAGTTTGGGAGGCTGAGGCATTGAGGATCGCAGGTTTGAAGTCGGCCTCCGCAGCTTAGTGAGGCTCTTAGCAATTTAGTGAGACCCTGTTTACAAAAATAAAAAGTAAGCCAGGAGTGGTGGCGCATGCTTGTAATCCCAGCATTCAGGAGGCTGAGACCGGAGGATCCTGATTTGCGGACAGCCTCAGCTACTTAGTGAGGCCCTCTGCAACTCAATGAGACCCGGTTTCAAAATAAAGAATAAAAAATAGGGCAAGGGGTGTAGCTCTGAGGTCGAATGCCCCCGGGTTCTATCCCCAGACCTGCAAAAAATAAAAATAAAAAATAAAAAATAAAAACAACAAAAAAATAAAAAGTATATAAAATAGGTCTAGGGGTTTACCCCAGAGGTAGAAGGCACCTGGATTCCATTTCCAGTACTGCACACAAAAAAAGGTCTTTTTAAGTTTAAGTTTGTATTTCTTTGCTTTCTGACAGTACTTTCATGTGTTTCTTTTTCACATACATATTTTCTTTGAGAATTATATAGTCATATTATTTGTCTATGATATGTGTTAGAGAAATTTTTTAAGTTTTTCATTTAGCCAGGCATGGTGGCACACGCTTGTAATCCCAGCATTTGGGAGGCTGAGACAGGAGGATCACAGTTTGCAGACAGTCTCAGCTACTTAGTGAGGTCCTTTGCAATTTAGTGAGACCTTGTTTCAAAATAAAGAATAAAAAAGAGGGCAGAGGGTATATCTCAGAGGTAGAATGCCCCTAGATTCCATCCCCAGACCTGCAAATTTTTTTTTTCATTTATTAAGGATATTAAACTTTTATCAGGCACTATAGACATTTACTGTGGTGTGTCATTCAACTTCTAAAATTTTTAGTTTTTAAGTTTTATTATATATAAACAAGGTATGGTGGTATACACTTGTAATCCCAAAACTTGGGAGGCTAAGACAGGAGGATCCCAGGTTGGATTATAATCTCTGTAACATAGTGAGTCTCAGTAACCTAGCAAGATCCCATTTTAATTAAAAAAAAAAAAAAAAGGCTGGGGGTATGGGTTAGAGTTAGAATGCCCCTGAGTTCAATCTCCAGTACCACAAAAACAAAAACAAAAACAAAACAAAATCTTACCATTTAAAGATCAAATAAATTTTGCAAGGCTATTATAAAAACCTTGACCACTCTACCATCAGAATTTTCTGCTCTCCAGAATCAATCATGTTAACCCTTTTGATTGATTCTTTTAGTAATTTTGTCCATATCTCTAGACAACATGCTTATATTGCTGTTTGAGTTTGTTGTCATTGTTTTGGCAATATTCATTGATTTTTCTCTATGGAAATTTTGTCATTATAGGCTCTACTAGTTTGGAAGTGATATACTCTTTTCTCAAGGGTCAGCTTGAGGTTTGTTTTTTCCTTTCCTTTTTTTTTTTTTTTTTTTTTTTGGTCCCTCTCCCCCATCCCCACTCTTCTTCTCTCCTCCCTCTCCTCTCCTCTCCTCCTCCCTCTCCCTCTCCCTCTCTTTGTGGTACTGGGGATTACACCCAGGGGCATTCTCCTGATCTACAACCCTTTTTATTTTTTGTTTTGAAACAGGATCTTTCTGCATTGCTTAGAGTCTCGCTAAGTTGCTGAAGGTGTCCTAGAACCTGGGATCCTCCTATCTCAGCCTCCCAAGTACTGGGTATAGGCATTGTGCCACTACATTCAGTTTGAAGTACTTTAATACTTTAATGCATTTTCACACAACTTAAAATTACCCTCTCTATATATCACATGATTCTGATCATCCCCTTGCAGATTCTTGAACAAGATTTGTTCCTGGTTTTATTAATCCCACTAGTGAGAAATTATATTATTTTTCATAAATTCGATGTTTTTAGATGTAATGCACACACAGTTGCCATTTTCTCTGCGCATTTTATCATTTTGCATCTGATATTTGTCATCTAAGATTTCCTTTGCTTAAAATCAATCTTCTATAATTTCCTTTAGTGGATGTGGTTGATAAACTCAGCTTTGACTGAAAATGGTTTTTTTCTCTTAGCGCGTTGAAAATATTTATCCGCTGTCTTTTGGCTTCTATTATTGCAATTGAACAATCAGCTATTAGCCTAATTACCATCTGTGGTTTTTTCTAGTTTCTCTATGCGTACATATTTCTTTTTTTTTTTTTTAGCTTCTTAAGATTTTGTTGAACTTCTAAGTTCAAAGATTTATGCTTTTTATCATGTCTGGAATGTTCTCAGCCATTATCTTTTTGAATATTGCCACTTTTCCTATACTTCTCCTAGAACTCCAGTTAGATGTGTGTTGGACTGTCTCACTTTATTTTGGCTTTTAACCTCTTGCTCACACTTTTTTAAAAATTTTATTCTTGGCATTCTCTTATCATCTAATTCTTAATTCTCTCTTCAGCCATATCTAATCTGTTGTTGAATCTAATTTTGTTAAATTTTTTCGTTTTTAGAATTTCCATTTCTAGAACTTATTTCAAATATTTTTGGCATTAGAGTCTTTTTTTCTCTCACTTCTATATAGTTTTACAAACATGTATACTTTGGTGATTCTAGTATTTGAAGTGTCACTTGCCTGATTTGCTGACTTCTGCTTATGGATGCTTTGTCACCTTGCATATTTTGTGATTTTTAACTGCAGTCTCTAATTTGTTAGAATTTTATCAACAAACTATAGAAATTAGTTAGAAGGTATGTTCATCCAGAGAGTATTTGCATTAGTTTCTGCCAGATAGCTGGAGACACAATTAGGACCACTCTCCTACCTCCCTATTATTCATAGTATATGTGTACCTATGCGGGCTCCTTTGAGATAAAATTTATGTACTATAAAATTCACCATTTTAAAGAGTATATTCACAAAGTTTAAGACTACTTTTAAGTACATCTTCAACTTTAGTGCACATTACCTCAACTGGTAATGTACATTGGTGCTACACCCTTACACAAAGGCTGGGTTTATGGTTACACGTTCTTGAGTGAGATTTATTTATTTGTTTGTTTTGCATGTGTGCTAAAGACTGACCCCAGTAGCATTCTACCTCTGAGCTACATCCCACCCTATTTTATTTTTTTAATTTTGAAACAAGGTCTTACTGAGTTGCTGAGGACCTTATTAAATTGGTAACACTGGCCTTGAATTTGTGATCTTCCTGTCTCAGCCTCCCGAGTACTAGGATTACAAGTGTGCACCAACCACCATGCCTGGCCTTATTTTATTTTTTCACCTAAAACCAAGGGTTTAGGCCGGGTTTCCTTGCTGTCTCTTCTGCAGGGCACATTTGTTTCTATTTACCTTATACTCAAGGTATAGTCGTTTGGGGTCCCAGCTTAGTGGTTTCCTTTTAGACTTCCTCCTGAAGAGTCTATCTCCCTCCCACCGCACACCTCCTTCAGCCATCAGAGCAGAAAAGTTCAAAGTCACACATGTTGAGCAGGTGCCAGCTTCAGTCTTCACTCTCTATTCCTGGCCTTGGCTCATTTTTGGCTTCAGAAGATTTGATTCTCTTCTTACTCACCAACTCAGCAATGCATTTGGATATATTTTTTAAAACTACTTTATTCAGCATTTTAGTTGATGATAGTGGCAGGATTAGTGAGGTTACTTTGGGACTATTGTCAGCCCTTTGTTTATAGTATGCATTTTTTCTTTCTTACATTCTGTGCACGTACACTGCTGCAGGTAATCAAATCCAGGGCTTTGCATGTAGGAGGCATGTGCAGTCCCGCTGAGCTACAACCCCAGCCTCTTTCTTATGTCTTTAGTCTATCCTCAGAGGGAGAGGGTGGCTCAGTGCAATCCATGTCCTATCTGCATGTGGCCATTCTTTTCCTCCTGGAGACTGCAGTGGAATTCCTTGAACTGACTGGCATCTGGAACGTTTACTCTTACTCCCTGAAGAAAGGGACATTGCTGCTCTCTCCAAGGCCAGCCAGTCCCCAGTGGCTGGGGCTCTAGAGCTAAGTTCATCACCTTCTCTTTGCTTGTAGTTTGCAACTTTGGGGCAAAAGTCTGAGTTCCCTTTGCCTCTCCACAACCACTTTTTTTCTGACTTCCTATGAGAGTACTTTTTATCACTGTGGTCAGTTAACCAAGAAGATAGAGAAAGCATCCTTAAACCCTTTTACATCCTCTGGGAGGCCAGCTTGCCTTTGCAGTTCAGATAGAACAGGGGGAGCATTCCCTATGGGTCATAGCTGTCCATAATCCCAGGATCTCAAATTCAGTGTATAGACCTCTGTAGCTGTCCCTGGAAATGCCCCTACACATCCCATTTCTAACCAAGTCAGGCCTTGCCTGTCTGGGGCTGGACCCAGAGAAGCCCAGATGCCTAGGCAACTTCCCTCCCCTTCTAGGAGGCCTCTGCCAATTACCCCCTCCAGGAAACAGAATGGAAGGCATAAAACCAGTAATTCTCAGGGATTTGGTGAGTAAATTGTTACCTTAGAAAAGTTTGTCAGAATCTCTTATAGAAGTTTTTATCATCACTATACAACCCACTCCAAATATGAGTCACTGCCTCTGGTACCACTGATCTGGAACTGCACTGTTTAGTAAGGGATGAATAGCCATCTATGTGGTTATTGAGCTTGTGAAATGTGGCTAGTAAAAAACTGGATTTAAAGGTTTAGTGCCAAAAACAATATAATAATAGTTTTCTGTTTCTTATATCAGTCATATATTAAATGGCAATATTTTGGACACGTTGAGTGAAATACAATATTTATTAAACTAATACCATTTTAAAACTGTGTTATTTTTAAACTGTGGCTACTAAGGTCCCTTATGGATCATGTTTGTGGCTGCCCTTATCCTTTGAGCAGTGCTGAGATCACTTGTTCCTTCTGTGCCTGTGATGCACACACATGGCATTTAGCTGTGCACTGTGGCTCTGCCTGCTTGCATCCTCTGCTTGTCAGGTGGTTTCCATTGTTGCCTCGCTCATCGGGATGGAAATGACTTCATTCATCATCATAGAGGCTTTTCAACAGTGCCCACCCCTGTTCCCAAATGAGGAAAATAGAAAATGGGATTTCCAAAGAGCTGTGAAGTCAGCAAGAACCTCAAATACTCTGTTCATGCTCTTTTCTGAAGGTTTTTTTTCTTAGAAACCATCAAGTTCTTACTGATGTATTTTCTTACTGTTTCAGCTGCTTTCGGGAACCAGTGGCCAGAAAGTAATACTGAACCTCACACAGAAAGCATCACCTTTTATCAGAATCAAGAGGAGCTTTCAACAGTGGGCTCCAAGAGGGTTGTGATGGTTCAGACCTCCAGCATGAGCCACACTTCTTCGGAAGCGCCAGAAAACCTCACTCTCCTTGCTGACACAGCCCATGCTGAGGGAAGGAGGAAGTCAAGTAGACAGAACTTCCCCATTTCACCTGCCGGGGACTCACCTGAGCTTGCAGCAGCTCTGACTTCCCAGGGAAGCACCTTGAGTGAGTTTGTGCTGATCATGTTCATTTCATCTGTGCCTAGTGCTGGAAAACAAAATTTCTGCCACCCTCCTTCTATCCCCCATCCTGAGCAACTGTGTGCTTCCAGGGCTCTTGGGATGGGATAGATCAGCCCTATAACTTATGCCCCTGGCTGTGGCATGCTTATAATACAGACTGGAAGAGGGTGCAGATGTGTCTAGTGACCCGGTCAGTCCTGTGGCAGCTACACACAGTCAGTCTGAATCCAGGTCTCACCTCTCCTCCACAGGTCCTGCCACACAACTCTCTCCTTCCAGTTTCAGGCCTGGTGGGATGTGTGGCTGGGATGTTTGGTTGTGCTGATGTGGTTTTGTTTGTGTTGGTGTGGCCAAATATTTGTTCTTCCTTGCTCTAACTGCATAGCTTGGAGGCTTGCAATTTTTTAGCAAAGGATTTCGCAAAGGGGCTGGAGTTCAACGGGTAAGATTTAATTGAGAAAAAGACAAAACTAGTGCTGATTAGGTACATACTATTTACCAACATGTCTATTCTCTCAGTCTTTACAAAAGCATGTTAGAGCTGGGCATGGTGGCATACGCTTATAACTCCAGCATTTGGGAGGCTGAGAAAGGAGGATCATGGTTCATGGATAGCCTCGGCTACTTAGTGAGGCCCTTTGCAACTCAGTGAGACCCTGTTTCAAAATAAAGAATTAAAAAATAGGGCTGGGGCCGGGCATGGTGGCGCACGCTTGTAATCCCCGCGCTTGGGAGGCGGAGACAGGAGGATCGCACAGGTTTGAAGCCAGCTGCGCGAGCGCTGGCTTAGGAGACCCTGTTTCCAAATAAAAAAGTATAAATAATAGGTCTGGGAGTGTAGCCCAGAGGTAGAAGGGCTTCCAGGAACCCCAGTACCACACACACACACACACACACACACACACACACACACACACAAAAAAAAAATAGGGCTGGGGGTGTACCTCAGAGGTAGAATGCCCCTGGGTTCCATCCCCAGTACTGCTAAAAAAAAAAAAAAAAGCAGATAAGGTCAATTTATTCTCATTTTAGGAATTTGGAAAGGTCATACAGGGTTCAGAGCTAGGATGTGAGCCTATGGCTCAAATCTGAGTGAGGTGGGAGGGGCGGCTGAGGAGCGGGACACCAATGAGTAAAGTACAGAGGAGAGAAAGATAAGTGTGATCTCATTTAGGGACAGCGTGGTCAGCACCCTCCCTAGGGGAGGGCGTCAATTGTGCACAACAGAGCCAGTGGGACTGTTGTGTGGATGGGGTAGAGACAATCATGGAAGATTTTGCAAACCAGGCAGTTCATACTTGGTGAAGTGAGAAAAGTCATCAAAAGGTTTTGCATAATGGAGGGATACTATTAAAGCAAATGTGGGGAGGATTCATCTGGCAGGCAGATATAAAATGTCTGTCATGGGAGTAGGAGGATGGAGGGTACCCAGAATGGGGGGAACCACCAAAGTAGGCATAGAAATCCTGGTGCTGACCCAGTTGCCAGAGGGATGAAGAAGGGCTTGGGGAAGATTCTTAACTACGGAAAGTTGATAGTTGGTGAGGACCTGAAAGTAGAGGATGAAGCTATTAAAGGTGACTACGCTATTTCACATCCTGGTGATAGGAGGTCTGATTGGGGGTATTCAGTTCTGTAAAGAAAATGAATGAAGGTATTTTGTGTTTCATCTGTGAATGGTGGTTACAGAGCTTAGAAACTGCATGATACTGCTTGATTTTATCGGTCATCCAGATATTGGGAATTCTGTTTATATTGGTTTCCAGTAAATTCTGGGACCAACTTTGCAGTACATGGGTAATTATTCATGATGATCTGACACTGATCTTTAAGTCCATATCATCTTATACTTAGCTACAGTCTACACCTTTACTGGTAATTTTACCAAAAAGGCAAACTCTTTGTGAGGTCAAGAAGCCATAACTTTGTCTTGGTTTGTGGTCTCTCCTTCAGGAGTTTATTTTCTTTCCATAGATGAGTAATTGGTCCTAATTTCTTCTCACATCTATGTTTTATAGAAGTCAGAGCTCAGCCCATTAGAGATTATTAAGACATGTGATAGTCTGCTGGTGGAGTTTTAATTGTTACTCTCTGCTTTCAGCTTTAGAAAGACTTCACCTGCCATTAAGCAGTTCAGGGTCAGAAGGCAGAATTGCTTTTTCTCAAATGGAGAGTGGAACATCCCAGGGCTCCCTGAAGAGGGGGAGTGGACTCCCAGAAGAAGTGACTGTGCACACTCAAGTGGTTGGCACTTCAGTTTCAAACTGGTCCTCCCTTCCTGCTTTGGAGCTGGGAGAACTGACCATGCTCTCAAGAAAGAGAAATTCCTCAGGATCAGAGATGTCCTTAATGAACGTCTCCAGGACACCAGCCTCCTCTCCTCCCTTGGACCATTCCTCATGTGAGTACTTCTGTCCCCAGCTCACTCCTCTGTCATTCGAAATACACAAATGTGGATAGCTAGATAGTTAAATACCTATAACAGGGGCTAAGGGGAAAAGACAATAAGGGGGGGAGGAAAGAAAAAAAGGAAAAGGAACCATCACTCTAGTGCCACATATTTGGGAGTAGAAGTACAACCTACACAGTTTGTCTCTTATTGACGTTCATATTTAAAATGTTTTCTTTAACTGCATAAAGAGGCAAACAATAGCTGTTCAGGAGGGTGCCCTAGCCCTTCTGTTCACCAGCCCTGTTCTTCCTCTCCCTCTCTCCCAGCTATACACATGCTAACAACAAAGACTTAACTGTGCATTCTTACAAAAGAGGTCATGTCAGTAACTGGGGTACTTGTTTGAAATGGTGAGCATTGTACCACTCAATTAGAAGTTACAATTTTATTCTTTCATTATTGCAAAACATTTCCTTCATGCCGGGTGTGGTGGCACATGCTTGTAATCCCCACGCTTGGGAGGCAGAGACAGGAGGATCACACAGGTTTGAAGCCAGCCCTGCTAGCTGAAGAGACCCTGTTTCCAAATAAATAAAAAAGTATAAAATAGGTCTGGGAATGTAGCCTGGAGTTAGAAGGGTTTCCAGGAACCCCAGTACCACCAAAAAAAAAAAAAAAAAAAAAAAAAAAAAAAAAATTCCTTCACTGGCTAAGGCTAAGATAAGAAAACATGGGCATACACTTTTCTAGGCACCAGTTTGAAGGAAAAAAACAACAACCCAGAATCAATGCAAGTGTCTGCAAAGCATGACCTTGTCACTGCCATTCCACTTCCTACTCATCAGTTCTGTCTCAGCTCAGGTATTCCATTTCCACGAGTCTTTCTACACCCCCCCCTGGTCCTCTGTGCTATACGTCTTATTATATCAGGTCATCCAGTGCCCACCTGCCTAGACATGGTAATCATCTTGAGGACTATTACTTTTCCTCACACCCCACAACAAAGTACAGCTGATTTAAAACAAAGGGAGGGGGCTGTATGTGCCCAAATCTCCTCACAAAGCACATCCTGCCACAGGCCAAAGAGAATGCTGGAAACTGCCTCTCTTTTCTCTTCTCAGGTGTTTCTCAGTTTGTATATGCTGCTTGTATTTTGATTCTTAGGCCACAGGGAGCAGAACAGAGGGCTGGGAACATACTTGAAAAACTGAGATTAGGTTGCTTCAGAAATTGCTGGTTCAAAGGTATTATAAGTCAGAGATTTTTAGAGTACTTTGCAAGACTAGGAGTTTGGGTTTATGTCATCAAAGCAAAAATTGAACCCAGAGGGCCTTTCTGCAATGCCTATTTAAAGCAGCTAGTTCCTTTTCCATATACTTCCATGTACTTTTAAATAGTTTCCTGCTGACTGGATATGGATGTAATTTATGATTCATGTTTTTAGGAGATTTCTTTTTAAGATTATTCATAAACATTTGTTGGATTGGATAAAAGCTATGATCCTTTGCAGCTTCTGTGGTTCAGTGATTTATAACTAACTTCACCAAATGGAGGGAAGGAAGCATTTTCTTAGGAAGCTCCACTTTGATTCTGGTTAGGGTCATTTAATATTTATAAGTGAAATTCAACCCAGTACTGTAGTATATTTGAAAACCAGCCATGTTTCTTTATTTTTACTCTTTGTTTTGAGGTAGTGGGAATGGAACCCAGAGGCATTCTACCTCCAAGCTACACCCTCAGCCAGATGTGTGTGTGTGTGTGTGTGTGTGTGTGTGTGTGTGTGTGTGTCAGAGAGACAGAGAGACAGAGAGAGACAGAGAGAGAGAGAGACAGAGAGAGAAACAGGGTCTCACTAAGTTGCTAAGGTTGGCTGTGAACCTATGATCCTCCTGTCTCAGCCTCCCAAGTACTGGGATTACAGGTATGCACTACCATGCCCAGCTAATACCAGCCCATGTTTCTAACTTTGCTGGACTCAACTTTCTATTAACCTGTTTTTCATGCTAAAGAAAAACAAAAATGTTGGCTCTAAAATTCTTTGAGCATCTGTCCTTCTAGAACCTTATACTTCTAATATTTGGAGAATTTTACCATTATCTTTCATATTTCTTGAGCCTTTTGCTGAGGATTTCTCTTCCTTAGTGAACTAGGTATTCTATTCTAGGTAAAATCAAACCACCTTCTTAGATATTGGAGAGGACTTTTAGGCCCTCCAAAGGGAGGAGGGACACATGCAACAGGACCTGAAACCAAAGAGGAAACAAAGTTCTGCTTTGTGTTTAAAGCTAGGTTGTTACCTGCCAACCCACCAGAGACCTGTGTATTTCCTACCTCTCTTGAATGGAAATCTGGAGATTTACCACTCCTTTCGACCACATGATACGGGAACTGCAGATGCTCAGGCAAGAATGCTGAGGGAGAGCTGGCAGGACCTGCCAAGGCAGACCTGGAATTGGCCTGGCTGGCTGACCAGCACACACACACACAAAACAGATGAAGGAGTGCAGAGGAAGCTTGTGCTTTTGACACTTGGCCATTCCATCTTCTGGCAAATGTGGCCCAGTGAGAAGTCTGGTATTTAGACCAGTCAAATCAGTGATGCCTCTCACAAGGTGGACTCAGAGATGGTGAGCTAGGAGCCTGGCACCGGGAGAATGGGTTCCTCATTTGAAACATGAAGAGATCTGAAAGGTCTTTTCTAGTTTTTCTATCAGGTAGTACACACACTCAGCCTTTGTAGATGGTGCTTCTTCCACTCCCTACCAGCGACCCTCCAACACGTACAGCACAACCTCTTCCAAGGCTGGGACGGCCAGGAGTTACCTACTTCGAGAAAAAAGTTGTATGACTTATAGCATTAAGCAGGCAGCAGAATCAGATTTTTAAGAAGATATCAGAAGCCATTTGGAATTATTTTATTGCAGCTTTAAACCTTTCTAAACTTTTCATATTTTCTGTAATGATGATGTACTATTTGATCATTTGGGGGGAGCAAACAAAGCGACAAACAGAGGAAAGAGGCCCTCTTCTGAAGGCAGGAAGATATATGTATGCTGAACTGTGTAAGAGTGGCTACAATTGAGTGCTAAATTTAGTATGAGCTTCCTGGAGACCAGGGCACAAAGGGAAGCTGGGTGGGGCATGTGATTGTTGCTGGACAAAGTAAGCATACAGTTTAATCCATAGGCATAAGTGTTTGGGGGCAGTAAATTTTAAGAGGAGTACCTATATAAGGGACGCTGAGGATCATAATGGAAAGTGCCTTCAACTGCTGTTTTGTGGAAATTGTGCTAATGTTCTTTAAAAGGTGGTGTTTTATATAGATTCTCAATAGGAGCTGAGGGTATAATAATGGATCTCAACTTATGAAAGTATTTCTGTGGGTAGCTAAGCTAATGTGGTCCAGGTAAATTGCTTTGTGGTGATTTTACTTTGCAAAGGGAGACAGCATAAATAACTTAGAAGACTTTAGGTTTAGCCAATCTTTCTCAAATATCAACTGCTTCATCTGGACTTTTGGCAAGTTCTAATAGCAGTCAAATCAAGGTTGAGCATTCTGATGCATGCCTGTGACTGTACTGAGACTAGAGTGACCCATGTACTTTTCCCACCTCCTCTTATAGAGACTAGGAGCTTGGCTTGTGTCTGCTCCTGGTGGATGGTCTTTCATGAATGGTTGCTTCTGGGGCAGAAGTGAGCAAGGAGGACAATTAATCAGCAAGTAATCAATAACTGGCCTGTTGATTAGAAATACAATAAATTTCCTCCTAGGTTTATTTGGCAGGTGTTTAGTGTCATAGTGATTGTAAAGTAATTTGACCAAATATTTCCTCTTTTTATTTAGAGGCACTAAGTCTATGGAATATTCCTACCCATTTCAGTGCTTTAACTGTGAGGATTAAGTGAGACTAGTGTAGAAAGTACTTTGTGCAATGCTTGATGCATCATAACTGGTCAATTAGTGGTAGCTTTTAATATAATAATGAAGGCCAGGGGTGGTGGCGCACGCTTGTAATCCCAGCATTTGGGAGGTGGAGACTGGAGGATTGTGGCTCACAGACAGCCTTGGCTACTTAGAGACCATTCGCAACTCAGTGAGACCCTGTTTCAAAAATAGAGACTGGCCAGGCATAGTGGCCTACGCTTGTAATCCCCGCACTTGGGAGGCTGAGACAGGAGGATCGTGCAGGTTCGACGCCAGGCTCAGCTGGCTTAAGAGACTCTGTTTCCAAATAAAATATAAAATAGGTCTGGGAGTGTAGCCTGGAGATAGAAGACCCCTGGGTTCCACCCCCAGAACCACAATAAATAAATAAATAAATAAATAAATAAATAGACTAAAAATTAGGGCTGAGGGTTTAGCTAGGAGGTACAATGCCCCTGGGTTCCATCTCCAGTACCTACACACACACACACACACACACACACACACACACACACACATATAATGAGATGAAAAACCTACATTCTATACAGTCCTTAGGGTCAGAGAAAACAAGAAAACTAGTCATTTTTCATTTGTGACTTTTGCAGTTGTATTCCTGTGACCATTTATTTGCTAAAACTACCAGAATTGACAGGTCTGGGTTATCCAGGCTGCATCTAGTATGATTACCCCTGTATTTGATGGGGATATTATAAATATTTAATGGGGATAAAATAATGCAGTTTACTGGGAATAAAAATGTAGAAAGTAATTTGGTAGAGACAATTATTTGGGACATATCTATATTATGTTTTTGTTTTACACTGAAATGTTTTCTGTTCGTTTTTTGTTTGTTTTGTTTTTAGGTAGGGTTGGTTAAGTTTGGTTACACTATGACTGGAGCTTTCTATTCCTTTGTTTCAATTATTAGTTTTATGGATTGCCTGCATCTTCATTAAGGTTCAGCAACCAAAGCTGCAGGCTATGTTCAGGTATAGTTGGGTCTATGGATTTGTATGAGAATAAGAGGAATCTTTTGTTAACTGTGAATTCTTTCTAACTGTACCTAAAATTTATTTTTGTTTTCAGTCTCAACTTCACATAAAACTGATTTTCAAGGAACTGTTTATAATGACAACTTCCCTTTTCCCTTTTCTGGGTCATAGTTAATAGCCTGAACCTTTTTATTATATAGGTGTAGAATACTTTTTATTTTTAGCTTAAAATGTTTTTTTTTAAGCCACTTTTATTTCCTTGCCTATGATGTTTCTTCCTGCTTACCAAGCTTCCTGTACTTTATTCCTGTTTGGAGGGGATTTTTTTTTGGTGGGAGGAGGTAGGGAGAACACCCAGTGGGCAAGCACTATGCTACTCAACTACATCCTGAGCCCTTTGGGATTAAGATTTTAATGTACCCTTCCAGAAGTCAGTTCTTGGGGTATCCTTTGGAAAGTTCTTTGTGGAAGAAAGCCACTTGCCAGCCATCTATAACACAGAGTGGACCACATTTTTTTTTTTTTTTAGTACTGAGGATTAACCCCAGGGGCTCCCCACCTCTGAGCTACACCCCTAGCCCTATTTTAGTTTTTTATTTGGAAACAAGGTCTAAGTTGCAGAGGGCCTCACTGAATTGATAAGCCTGTCTGTGTACTTGTGATCCTGTTTCAGCCCCCCAAATACTGGGATTACAAGTATGTACCACCATGCCTAGCTCAGACCACACATTTTGACCAATGGCATATAATCTAATTCTTGAGGTTCTTCACAATTATCCAGAGACTGCCATCCACTGATCAGCAAAACCGTTCCCAGCATGGAATTCTTCATCTTCTAGGGGGCTACTGGAGTAGTATATTGGATTGACGGCTCATCTCTAAAGCTTAATGAAACTAACTACAACAATTAAGTCTATTTCTTTTGGCTAGATTAAGTTAAAATTGTGTGGTAATAATTAGTAGCTCCTGATGTTTAGATGTTTTGTTACTTAATGGAGTTTGGTTACTAGTCTTTCAAAACATAAGATTTGTGGTGGCCAAGAATTCTTGTCCTAGTGGTGCCCTGATTGTGTTCTGCAGAACTCTAGGCCTCTTCGGTGGTGACCAGGGGGGCCTGAGCAGGCTGTAGTGGCTTGACTTCTGTTAATTTTATGGATTGAGTTTTAATTTATAATAACATTTGAACAAAAAGGTATTTAGCTAAAATAAAACAACAACAAAAGCCTTATCACAAAGTTACTCAGTAGAGTAACTTTCTTCTTTCTCTACAAAAACCAAGGCAAATTTAAAAAATTTCTTTTGCTTTCTTTTATATTCCTTTTAGCTTGCACAAAAAACTTTCCATTGAGAGTGGTGAGGGACTTCTCTCCTCAACTCTAATTAAAGCTAGCAAGGAGAAGGTGAAGGAATATGTCCTGGTTGCACATGTATATGTAAGCATGCACAATTGTCTGTATCTACATTAGGTTTATTTAAGTTTTTATTCCAAAGGGTAACAAACTATGTATGTATATAATGTTTCTTCTTTTTGATGGGGGCTACTGGGAGTTAAACTCAGGGATTCTATCCCCAAACTACATACCCAGTCTTTGTTTATTGTGGTACTGGGGATTAAACCTAGGGGCATTCTACCTCTGACCTACACACCCAGCCTGATTTTTTAATATTTATTTATTTATTTATTTATTTATTTATTTATTTAGTGGTACTGGGGGTAGAACCCAGGGGCCTTTCTCTTTCTACCTCTGGGCTATACTCCCAGACCTATTTTATATTTTATTTGGAAACAGGGTCTCACTAAGTTGCTGAGAGCCTCACTAAGTAGCCGAGGCTGGCTTCCAACCTGTGTGATCCTCCTGTCTCAGCCTCCCAAGTGCTGGGATTACAAGTGTGTGCCACCACACCCAGCAGATTTTTTTTATTTTGAAACAAGGTTTCACTAAGTTGTGGAGGTTCTCACAAGTTGCTGAGGCTGGCCATGAACCTGAGATCCTCCTGTCTCAGCCTCCCAAGTACAGGATTACAAGCATGTGCCACCATGCCTAGCTCATTCCTTTGTATTTTGAAACAGAGTCTTGCTAAATTGCTGAGGCTGGCCTCAAACCTGTGATCCTACTGTCTCAGCCTCCCAAGTACTGGGATTACAGTAGGATTACAGGTGCTTGCACCACCATACCTAGCTAATAAATACTATTTTTCTAGATACATCCCTCACTTTATTAACCCTTTTAGTAGTTTTGAAGTATGTTTTCTTCTATTTTAGCTTCTGGAAGTATAATGGAGCTTAACAACTCCACTGCTTTCCAAAGTCCATCAGTCAGCCAGACAAAGAGAACACAGGCTGCCACCACGTTCACTGATGGTGCCCCAAGGATTCTCCGGTCTTTGACTGTTAATCTGGAAACTATAAATGAGACAGAGAGCTTCTCTGAAGACTACAAAATTACAACTTCAGTCTCAGTACATACTTCACCCCCTGCAGTAGAATTGAGAAGAAACAGAGTATCCGTGAGTCCAAGAGATGAAGAATTTGTTGAACCATCCACAGAAAATAAATCTATACTTGCATCTTTACACTGGGAAAATGATCCCTCAAGTAAGTATGCTATTTTTTCCCCCAGTACTGGGGATGGAACTCATGGGCATTCTGCCTAGTAGCTATACCCCCAGCCCCCTTTTTTAATTCTTTATTTTGAAACAAGGTCTTACTAAGTTGCAGAGGTCCTCACTAAGTAGATGAGGCTGTTTGCAAACCTGTGATCCTCCTGTCTCAGCCTCACAAGTACTGGGATTAAAAGCGTGCACCACCATGCCTGGCAAGTATGCTATCTTTACTTGATTTATTAGGACATTTTAAATAGTTGAATTTTCTTAAGGGATCTCTTCAAGACTATCATCAATCTCTGAAAAGTATTTTTTTTATGACACTGGAGCTGGTGTATCACATTATTTTTTTGTTGTTGTTGTTTGTTTGTTTTGTTGCTGTTGTTTGGTGGTACTGGGGTTCCCGGAAACCCTTCTACCTCAGGGTTACACTCCCAGACATATTTTATATTTTTATGTGGAAACAGGATCTCTTAAGCCAGCAAGCCTGGCTTCGAAACTGCGTGATCCTCCTGTCTCCACCTCCCAAGCACGGGGATTACAAGCGTGTGCCACCACACCCGGCCACATTATTGTATTTTGATTTTCATCCTTAAGAGAACATTGTGAAGTTAGTTGGACAGGTGTAATCATCCCTTCTACTTTTTTATAGGTGAGGAAATTAAGGCTCAGGTGGTTTAAGTAATGAATGCACAACCATTTAGCTCACTCAGCAGAATTGAGACCTCAGTTTTGGTGCTTTCCCAGTTGGTTCTGTTTTGGTTTTACTCTAAAGCATTATCTTCAAAGTGAGAGCTGGCTTGTTCTTTACAACTAGCTTCAGTGATTTAGTGTACAGGTTATCTTTACAAATAAATATACAGATATAAATACAGTTCTCAAATTCATGATTTGCTTTACTCCCTATTGTTGACTTTTATTATTTTTCAGAATTAGGATATTACAATTGTTTTAGAAGAGTGTTCTATGTATATTTATGCACATCATACTTGTTGGAAATAATGACATACTCAATCCCTTAAACTACTTTTCAAGGGAAAGAGAACAAAATACTCAAGGCAATAAATTACTGTGCTATTTCCACATACTGTTTAAAAGTCTTCTATTGCTGGGCATGGTGGCACTCGCTTGTAATCCCCGTGCTTGGGAGGCTGAGACAGGAGGATCACGCAGGTTTGAAGCCAGCCTTGCTGGCTTAAGAGACCCTGTTTCCAAATAAAATATATATAAAAAAAAAAAGGTCTGGGAAGGCCAGGCGTGTTGGCACACACTTGTAATCCCAGCATTTGGGAGGCTGAGACTGGAGGATCGCGGTCCGTGGACAGCCTCAGCTAGTGAGGCTCTCTGCAACTCAGTGAAACCCTGTTTCAAAATAAAGGATAAAAAATCGGGCAGGGGATGTAGCTCAAAGGTCAAATGCCTCTGGGTTCCATCCCAGACCCACCAAAAAAAAAAAAAAAAAAAAAGGTTTGGGAGTGTAGCCTGGAGGTAGAAGGGTTCCATCCCCAGCTGGGCGTGGTGGCGCACCCTTGTAAACCCCGCGCTTGGGAGGGGAGACAGCCTCACTGGCTTGAGGGAAGATCGCGCTGGTTCAGAGCCAGCCTCACTGGCTTGAGACCCTGATTCCAAATAAAAAAAATATAAAAAATAGATCTGGGAGTGTAGCCTGGAGGTAGAAGGCTTCCAGGAACCCCAGTACCACCAAAAAAAAAAAAAAAAAAAAAAAAGTCTTCTATTCACCAACTTTTAATTTTAGTATTGCTATCTTGTTGACACCCAAGAGTTTTGAAACAATTATTTAGAATATGATAATGCATGTTAGATGATAATCTTGTATAAACACTACACAAGATTCCTTAGAAAAAGGAATCTTTCCTTAGAGAAGACTCAGTTCTTAGTTATCAAAGGACTGTTTTTATATTCATGTAATAGGATTTTGTTTCTATACTACCTTACAGCTTTCAGAGGACATCATCTTTCCAGAAGCTCTGAAACAAGAAGTGGAAATCCCATGCCTCAGACTGAGACCATGTTTAGGTCACTGCCCTCCATCAGAGGTAGAGAGAACACAGCACATTGGCTCTTGACCAACAGCAAGACATTTGCAGATGTGACAGGAAGCTCTGCGCCAGATCCTAAGGTTGTGAACACTTCAATTTTGACTCCATTCTTAGGCTTTGATCAACAGTCTAGAGGAGGTAACAATGCACTAGACAAGAGAAGTTACTCAGAGTCTTCATCTACATCTACGTCTTCCTCAGAAAGCCTGGATTTCTTAGTACGTGAAGAACACTCAAGTAAGTTTTCATTTCACAGAAATGCATCACCTGAAAGGGAGAGGGACTTAGGATGCTTATCATCGTTAGCGGACTTTAAGGCATCCATTTATTAAATCTCTCCTGAGGTCCTTAGCTGGTTGACAGATATACTTACATATCCCAAGTTTTTTCTGATACATCTCTGAGGAGCAGTTGTCTCAGACACAACTCAGGGACTTCTCTGCTATGTCCTCCCATCCTCTATAACCCACCCCACACCCCCATACCTGTTTCAGTCACAGAGCTTCTGGAAGGTTAAAATGTCATGTTCCCATGAATCTTTGTTTACTCCAAGTCATTTAAGGCATCCATAAAAGAAATTCTCCTCTCCCCCCCCCTTTTTTTTTAACACTGTAAAGATATAAATTCACACTGCATTATAATTCACCCATCGAAAGTGGAAAATTCAGTAGTCTTTATTCACAAAAGCTGTGCAACCATCTAATTCCAGAACATTTTCGTTACCCCCAAAACAAGCCCATAATCATCAGCAGTTACTTCCATTCTACCCTCCTTCTAACTTCTGACAACCACTTAATACTTTCTATTAAAAATAGATTTTTCCTATTTTAGGTATTTCATATAAATGAAATCATATAATAAATAGCCTTTTGAAGCTGGGCATAGTGGCACACACATGTAATCCCAGTACTTGGAAGGCTGAGACAGGAAGATCACAGGTTCAAGGACAGCCTCAGCAATGTAGGGAGACCCAGTCTCAAATCAATACAGAAAATTAATAATAAAATGAGGCTGGGGGGGGGGTCTAGCTTAAAGGTAAAATTCCCCTGGGTTCAATCTCCAGTACCACAAAAAATTAAATATGTATATGGGGGGGGACAGATAGACAGACACACACTTTTGTGTCTTTCACTTTATATGTCTTCAAGATTTATCTATGCTATCGCATATATCAGTACTTCACTCCTTTTTATAGTTGAATAATATTCCATGGTAGAGACATATATTTTTATCCTTTTGTTAGTCAATAGATATTGTTCCTACCTTTCCATATTATGAATAAACGAATGCTGCTGTGAAAATTCAGGTACAAATTTTTATGTGGGCATATATCCTCAGAATTGCCACATTATATGGGAGCACTATTTTTAAGCTTTTGAGAGACTGATAAACTTTTTTCAAAATAATGCACTTTTTATATATTCTATCAACAATAAACAAGTGTCCTAATGTCTCCATATCTT
This sequence comes from Muscardinus avellanarius, assembly GCF_963383645.1. NCBI lineage: Eukaryota > Metazoa > Chordata > Mammalia > Rodentia > Gliridae > Muscardinus > Muscardinus avellanarius. The sequence continues at coordinate 74,683,053 of NC_137790.1, read as the reverse complement.
TATCAACACTTTTATGACTACAGCCATTGTAGTGTGTAGGATATTTCATTGTAATTTTGGTTTGTATTTTTCAATTGACTGATGATGTCAAGTATCTTTTCATGTTGCGTGCTTATTGCTTCTTGTATATCTTCTTTGAAAATGTACATACTTGTAAAGTATTTTAAATCTAGGTTGCTTATTATTAAGTGTAAGTTCATATATTCTGGATACTACTCCCTTTCAGATGTATAATTTGCTGGCATTTTCTTCTATTCTATGGGTTATCTTTTCCTTTGATAGCATTATTGTATGAAAGTTTTTAATTTTGATTAAGTCCAATTTATTAATTTCAGAAAACTTGTCTTTTGGTGTTTCTTTTTAGTAATGATTTGGGGAAACCTTTAAAAAATAATTTCCAGTAGTATCATCAGTGTGATGTGTTTGCTGACTAAGAATGCATTAACTTATTTAAGCTTTTAATAGGTTTAAATTCTTACCTCTCCACCACTAATAACAGCAGCTCCATTTTTCCATGTTAATCCTAATTGATGAGAGAAATTACCATTTCTACTACTCATGTGACATGGAAAAGTATTTGCTGGCCTTGAAAGAAGAAATCACATATGGGTAGAGGATATTTATACTCTTATGTCTATGAATGGGAAACATCTTTTCTACCTCCTAAAAAAAGGAATAATTTTCTGCCTTCACCACTGTGGAAGTCAGGGTTTTTACTTTCTCAAGCCATGATCTTAGGTTCCATAGATTTTCCCTTTTAGTGTCTTTAGTACCCTTCCCTCTGTCATTACTGCTTAGTTGGTTAATGTAGAAAATGTAATTTCAGTGTGATCAGATCTTGGGGTTCAAATTAGATAAGTGGAATTCTCAATTGTGAAATGAGCTCACAGTGGGCTAATACAACATTTTATTTCTTTTGAGTCCCTCAAAGCTGATTCTGTAATCCAGTCTTTGAGAATATTTAGGCCATTCCTTTTCAGATTCAGCCCCTCTCTTTCAGGTAATACACTCCATTCTGTTAAGTCTATAACCATGATGTAGTTGTTTGCCTAAATTTAACAGAGTATTTAAGGTCTCTCCATCTATGGCCTTTTTCTCTTTTGTTCAGAGAAATTATGAGTAGATACACTCTGTTTTCCAACCTTTCCTGGTTGACTCTCCATCAGTTTCCTGAGCTGTTCTGTCAGATCTCTCTTTGGTTCTTGTCTTGCTGCTGCTTTTTTTTTTTTTTTTTTTTTTTTTTTTTTTGGTGGTACTGGGGTTCCTGGGAACCCTTCTACCTCCGGACTACACTCCCAGACACCTATTTTTTAATATTTTTATTTGGAAAGAGGGTCTCTTAAGCCAGCAAGGCTGGCTTTGAACCTGTGCGATCCTCCTGTCTCTGCCTCCCAAGCGCAGGGATTACAAGCGTGCGCCACCATGCCCGGCAAACCAATGTATTTTTTAAAAATTAAAATACAAACCAAGCCCACCAGTAACCCTAGATCATGTGCTAACACCGTAGAAGTCCAGGCCCTGAAGACGACGGTGCCTGTTCCCTGGTCTTGTCCCAGTATCACCTACCCTGCCAGCACCAATTTCCCTGACAGAAACTATTATGTACCACCCAGCAGAAATCCAGTGTGGATCCTGTTCATGGGAGTAATCAACCTTCCCATAAATCCAGTCACCTCAGCATCAGTGGGGAGCCTCACTCCTCTCGAAGACGCCCCTCGGACCGAGGCCCACGCTGGCTCCCGCAGCCCGGGGTGCCTGGCTCGGGAGACAGTCCGGTTCCGCGTTTATCCGACACCCTTTTCCCTCTTCTTTCAGCACCGGAAGTCGGCGCCAGGCTGGGCGACTGGGCGGACGCAGAGGAGAGCACTTCCGGGGCGCGCTCCCGCGGCGCGCGCACCTCGGCCACGCTCACCAGAAGTGCAAGTGCGGAGCGCACGCTGCGGTCTCTCAGCCCCGCGGAGGCCGAACGCGGGAACGTGACGGAGCAAGTGGGCCTGCTGGCCCGGGCGCTCGGAGGTGCTGTGGCCTGTGCTCGCAGGGCCTCTTGCTCTCTCAGCCCTAGGATAGTTGGCTGGCAACCCAGATGATACCTTAGGAGCTCCTTGTGAGGAGAACTTTCGGGGTGCTCCCTCCTCAGGAAGATGACCGCCCCTCATCCCCTCACACACTTGTAAAGGCGTGTGAGGTGAGGCTGAGAGGCCTAAAATAAAGGAGACAGTCACTTTGTGGCCAAGGCCAGTCTCCTGGGAAAGAAATATCTCTTCATACAGAATGGAAAGTTGGGAGGGTTTTCCTTTTTCCATTTAAGCAAAACAATGATTCTACTTGGGGTCTTGAGAGCTTTTCTGATACCAGTTTGCTTTGATCAAAAACTGCATGTGGAAGGAATTTGGAACTATTCTCTATTTTTAGGCCCCTGGTCTCTCCTACTCTTTTATTTCACTTCCACTGTTGTTGCCACCACTGCTTTTCTCCGAAGGTAAATGTTTAGAGCAGATGTTTGATAGTTCTAGCCTACCTATATTGTCTTCATTCAGAGTGCTCACCTCTGAAAACCGCCGCTCCAAAGAAGTATTTTACCCATTTGAGTTCATAGATAAGACGCTGGAAGTCTGTTTTAGAGAGCATGTTCTGGAGATTTACTGTTTGTTTACTTAACCTAACTTTGGCTTTTCCCCCTTTGCAGTCACTGGACTTAGCTATGGTCAAGTGAGGAGCACAGATACTGAACAGAGGACTTCCGGTGACCACACAGACCCAGACCACACGTATGTTTCATCTACATTCACCAAAGGAGAACGGACATTACTGTCCATCACAGATAATGGTTCATCTTCGGAAATCAGCGAGAGCTCAACCTCTTATGTTAAGATGTCGGACTCTTCCTATTCAAACTATTCCTCTTCTCCTGATCAAACTGAAATAAGTAACATTTCATCCTATAGTGGGGAATATGTTCAGCCTTCCACTGAGTCACTGGTTTTGCGTACATCCAATCTTCCATCCACTTCCACCGCTAGAGTGCCAGATACTATGGTTCTTCTGGATGCCGATACTGGGTCTGTTGGTGACTCACCTTCAGGACCCCCTTTGCCTCTGCCTTCAGTGTCACAATCCCAGCCATTATTTTCATCAAGCTCACCATCAACCAGGGCCTCCATGTATCAGATGAAGTCTACCTCTGAGAGGTCCACACCTTTATCTTCCTCACCACCACCTTTACCAGTATCCTTGGTGGCCTCTACCCTTGCCCCACTTTCTATCTCACAAACAACCTTTTCACATTCAACTTCTACTGCAGTCCTACCCAGGGCAAGAGAGACGCCTGAGACTTCAGCTGAGACATCCACAATGGCATCATCCTTGGTAATGCTCCACAGTAGTCAAACAGCAGATCCCAGGAACCACAGTACCCTATACCAAGAGAAAATCATTACAGAAGTCAAGTCACCGAGCCTGGTGTCTCTGCCCACAGAGTCCACCAAAGCTGTAACTGTGAGCTCTCGTTCAGGAGTCCCTTTGCCCCCGGCCTTTACAGAGTCCTCCACTGAGCCAGCCCTTCCAGCCATGAGCACCAGCTTAATCCAAATGTCTCCAACTTTGACAACCACCACTCTCAAGACCTCTCACCCTCCTGTGACCAGTCCCAGCACCCTGTCAAGCACAGCTCTGATCACTGGCCCTGCAGCTATACATACAACAGTTGGAAAGCAGCTCTTGATGACCCATCCTGAAATTGTAGTGCCACAGATCTCGACAGAAGGTGCCTTTACAACAGAAAGGAACCAAGAGTATGTAAATGCTGTCACTGACTTGAACCCTCTGACCAGTGAACCCACATCAGCAAAAGAATTGACTACATGGCTTGGCATCACAGAAGAGTACAGCCCAGATTCACATTTCCTCAGAACATCTCCTTCTTCCCAAACCACAGATGTTTCTACAGCTGAGGTGTTGACTCCTAAAGTTACCACCATCACTACTCAGGACAGCACACAATCACCAGCAGCCCCATCACCTCCAATCTCAGGTAAAATGCATTTCATAAACACATGTTGACTGTCAGGCCCTGTGCAGCCTGAGAGCTGCATAGGGCTTAGGATATGTGAATGTGTAGAAATGGCTAGTATGTGGAATAGTATATTTTCTGTGACCGAAAATGCTTACTCTTGAAACACAAAGCATAAAATAAGACCATGGTAGACCTGTTTTTTTCTGACTTAAGTGGTTCTTTCTGAAGAAAGAAGATAGGACACATTGGCCATGTGTGACATCAATAATAGTGCAATTATAGCTTTGAATGCCCTGTAATTGCAAGAGCTTTTCAAGTATGTCTTTAACTCTTCTGAAGTCAGAGCCAGGCAGAGATGTGGGTTTGGATGGTGGAGAAACTGAAGTAAAGAAGCTTTAGTTGGCCTGTGTGAGATGGAGTGAGTCAGTATATGCTCCCAGATGAGAGCCCAAAGCTTCTGTGTCACTCGGCTGGCACCCCAGGCACCAGGGTACATCTCAGGGTCAGAGGGCTTCTCTTCATTCAGAGAAGCCCAAGCTCCTTGATGAGTGGAAGTGGAAGGACATGTAAACAAAATAATAAAAAGGGCCAGGACCAGGGGTGTATCTTGGAGATAGCATGGCCCTGGTTGAACATTCAATCTCCAGTGCCACCAAAAAAAAAAAAAAAAAAGAAGAAGATGATGAACTACCCTTTTCCCACAATGACTGTGTTGCCAGGACTTCTTCAGACTGAACAAGGTTATCTTTGTAGACTCGTTGAAGTTGCTAGCACAAGGAAAATAAAGTCATCCAAATGAGTCTTTGTCATTTAAGGAAAGACAAAAGGAAGTAGAATTGTGTAGTATGTAAATCCATGTTCAAAACTGCACTTTGGGTTTGTGCAGATCCATGAAAAGAAAACTACTGGAAAAGGGGTGAAATTGAGACTGACATATGAAAGAAGAAGGGAAAAAGGGAAATACATTTGTAGTGAATGAAGCAGGGAGCTCAGATAGTGATAAGAGTTTCAAATCAGCCGTGATCATCTGGGGAGCAGGTCATAAGCCACCCCTACCATCAGCCCCACAGTGTCCCCTTTGTGCCAGATTTAAATACTTCTGGGATATAAAAGGTGACTCCAGAGATATTTGGGAGTCTTGCTTCAAGGTCCATAAGCTTTTGTTCCAAAGGCCAAATGCCAAGTGACAGTAACTCACAAGCAAATTATAGCCAGGTATGGTGGCACAACCTGTAATCCTTGTACTTGGGAAGCTGAAACGGGAGGATTGCAGGTTCAAGGCTAGCCTCAGAAAATTGGCAAGACCTGAGTTGGGTGTGGTGGCATACGCTTGTAATCCCAGCATTTGGGAGGCTGAGACAGGAGGATCATGGTTCGTGTTCAGCCTCAGCTACTACTTAGTGAGGCCCTTTGCAACTCAGTGAGACCTTGTTTCAAAAAAAAAAAAAAAGAAAAAAAATATATAGGGCTGGGAGTATAGCTCGGAGGTAGAATTCCCCTGGGTTCCACCCTTAGTACCACAATAACAATAACAATAATAATAATAATAATAATAAATAATTGGCAAGACTCTTAGCAACTTAGTGAAACTCTGTTTCAAAATACAAAATTAAAAAGGTCTGGGGGTACATCTTAGAGGTAGGATGCCCCTCGATTTAATACACAGTACCAAAGAGGGGAAAAAGAAGCTAATTACAGCTATTAAGATTACTGTAAGCCGGGCGTGGTGGCGCACGCTTGTAATCCCCGCGCTTGGGAGGCGGAGACAGGAGGATCACGTAGGTTCGAAGCCAGCCGTGCTGGCGTAAGAGACCCTGTTTCAAAAATATAAAATAGGTCTGGGAGTGTAGCCCGGAGGAAGAAGGGCTTCCAGCAACCCCAGTACCACAAAAAAAAAAAAAAAGATTACTGTATGCTGGGTGTGGTAGTGCACACCTGTAATCCCAGTACTTGGAAGACTGAAACAGGAGGATCACAGGCTCAAAGCCAGCCTTAGAAATTTAGTGAGGTTCTCAGCAACTTTGCAAGACCCTGTTTCCAAATTAAAAATAAAATTAAGCTGTAGCTGTAGATCAGAGGTTCTGTGCCTCTGGGTTCAATCCCTAATACTACAAAAAAATTTAAGCAAATATTAGGATATTCACTGACTTTCTTTTTTGTGCCAGTGTTCATGGGTACAGTGTTTGGTTCTATAAGTGCTGTGCTTATATGGGTGATTTTAGGTAATACTTAAACTAGCCATGAGGAATACCATCTTAGGGTTAGTTTACTAGTTTTCCGCGTTATTCTTTTGGAGTGAGAATGCTTGACTTCTGTCTTTTTCCCATTCTCCTACTGATTTCCTCCTTATAGAATGATATGGTTATGTTGTAGGTTTCAGCTTTTCCAAGTGTGTGTCTGAAACCATTGTGAGAGTTGTGTGTGGTGGTACATCCTTGTAATCCCAGTACTTAGGAGGCTGAGACAGAAAGATCACAGGTTCATGGCTAGCCTTAGCAACTTAAGCTCTCTGTAGCTTAGTGAGACCCTGTTTCAAAATAAAAAAATAAAATCGGGCTAGGGGTGTAGCTCAGAGGCAGAATGTCCCTGAGTTTAATCCCCAGTGCCACAAAAAGAAGGAAAGAAAGAAACCGTTGTGGGGCAGATATTATATAACTAGTGTGTGATACTGCCATCTATATACATTTACATAGAGCAAAACAGAGTTGCACTCATTGTCCTTGAGGGATGCAAGTCCCAAATGACAATGAAGTATATGTGTCATAAGGGTCTCAATAAATTCAAGTAGGGCCTGTTTTGCATCATGGAAAAAGAGAAGTCATCGTAGTGTTCAATTCTTATCATTTTTTAAATGATGCACAATATGTTGAGATCCAATTTGGAGATTTTTCTGATAAAGGTTGTTATGGTTTTGATAAAGTCCAGGAGAAAAGGTAAGTCACACACACACACAACGGATACATAGAGTAAATCTTGCACCAGGGATGATGAATTGATAAGGGATTCTTTTCTACTTAATGTGTGTTTTAAAGTAGCATCAATTCTTGAGGTGTGGTGCCACATGCCTATAATCCCAGTACTTGAGAGGCTGAGATAGGAGAATTGCAGGTTTGAGGCCAGCCTCAACAACTTAGTGAGATCCTAGTTCAAATTAAAAAGGGCTGCTGGTATAGCTCAGAGGTAGAATGGCCTTGGGTTTAATTCCTAGTACCAAAATATTATAATGATTAAATAAATTGGCATTGATTCAAGTAGAATTTTTTTTGGTGGTAGTGCTAGGGATTGAACCCAGGGGCAGTCTACCTCCAAGCTACACCCCCAGCCCGTTTTTTATTCTTTATTTTGAAATAGGGTCTCACTAAGTTGTATAGGGCCTCACTAAGTAGCTAGGGCTGGCCGCTAACCTATATTCTCACGTCTCAGCCTCCCAAGTACTGGGATTACAAACATGCGCTACCACACCTGGCTCAAGTAGAATTTAAGTATCACAAAGGCAGTATAGTCATTTATCCTGAACTAAGTGAGTGGGAAGCAGCATTTGATGTGAACCAGTTCTTGCATTTAGGGATCCAGTTCTCCATCACTCACATGTGGACACAAACTCGGACCGTAATAGTCCTGAACTAACTGCCCACCCTCTGCACCTCTTGGGATCCCATTCTGTTTTAGCATTGTGTCTTTCAAGACACGTAAATAGAAATAAGGAAGAATCAAATATTAGCTGAAAGAATTTACCTGTATCTATCTGTATATATACCTGTATCTACCTTTACGTTGCCATATGACCGTGTTATTCTTGGATTGGATTTTAGTTGACAGCTGTGCCATGAACCCTTGCCTTCACGATGGCAAATGCACAGTGGATCTCACCAGTGGTGGCTATCGATGCACATGCTCACCTTCCTGGCAAGGGGACAACTGCAGTGTGGGTAAGAGAGAAAAAATGCCCTGTGGTCAATAGTATCACATTGGATGATTCAATAAACTCCTTTGTCTTCCAAAATGTAGAATAAAATTTTAAAATTAATCCCCCACTTACTTAAGAGAGTGTTTGTGTCATCTGTGGGATAACACAAGGCACTAGTGTGCTGCTGAGACTTCCTGGTCTGGTTCTGTTCGTCCAGCTCCCTGACTTCTGCCACACGGGATCACCTATAGCTCCCTAAAGACTTTCTTGCCCCTGGCATTATTCTGCTGATGCTCCAGTCTAGAATGACCTTACCCAAATCTGTTTGTTAAAAGTCCTTCCACTCAGTCCAGATGTTAGTTGAAACAGCCTTTACTCTCCCCTTCATCAAAATCTGCTACTTTCTCTGTACTTCAAAATCACATCTTGCATTTATAGTAAGGCACTTATGAGGCTGCTTCTGCCCTTAATATGTGGTCAGCACCATGAGGCCAAAGGTATTTCCTACTTACTGCCCCTTGGTCCTTAGTAAGTATTTACTGCACTGGATTGTGATTTTGCTGTCTTCCAGACTCAATACAGTCTTATTTTTTTCTCCTCTGCAGATGTGAATGAATGCTTGTCGAACCCTTGCCCACCCCTGGCCATGTGCAATAATACTCAGGGATCTTTTACCTGCAAATGTCCAGTTGGGTACCAGTTGGAAAAAGGAATATGCAGTTTGGGTAAGAGAGTTAGTCTATCTTAGAATATATCCTGTATCACAATATGTTTTATAAAATAACATTTACTGTTTTTCCTCCTAATCAAAATCAGTATTTTTCCAAGATAAGTTTAAGGAATATAGAAAGAAATAGAAGACATTGCCTATTATTCCAATGCTCAGAGATTTAACACTTTACTTTGAACTTTTTTGATGTGCATTATATTTTTACATAGTTGAAACCAAATATTTCTATAAACTTTATCTCTTAAACATTTCCTGTGTTATTAAAATATTACACAAACATCTTAATAATTCTTATGCTGTGAGTTGTGTATGACACTACTTTATTTTGCTTAACCATTCTACCTGCAGTTAGGGAAAAAAATCAAAGAAATATTCAAAGCACTTCATTTAACAAAAAAAAAATTTAGAATGAGAAAAGAGAAAATAAAATCTTGATTGTTCTACTACATTCACCTATGGTTTTCATTTTAAAAAATGATTCTCATGTTGCCAGGCATGGTGGTGCATGCTTGTAATCCCAGAGCTTGGGAGGCTGAGACAGGAGGATCGCACAGGTTCGAAGCCAGCCTCAGCTACTTAGTGAGGCTCTCAGCAACTTAGTGAGACGGTTTCCAAATAAAGTATAAAATAGGTCTGGAAGTATAGCCCGGGCATAGAAAAGTCCCTGGGTTCCACCCCCAGTACCACACACATACACACATACACACAAAAGATCCTTATGTTCTTATCTACAGGCAGATACATTTTGTCAAAGCTATTGTTGTAATTATATCATACTATTTGTCATATTTTGTCACCTAATTTCAGATTCATGAAGCTGGTTGAGTTTTAAATATAATCTCCATTTTACAGGTTTAAAAGCAGACAAACCAAATGAAAATTAAAGCCTTAAGAAGGTACTAAGTGGTCAAGGTTATGTAGCTGGTTGATGAGAAGCATTAGTTTCCACAATCCTATTACATAACAATGTGCTGATTGAAAGAGCTTTCTTGCCTACAGAGTATGACCCTTGTTAGGATGCTGAGTTTAATACCTAACTTGCTGAAGAAATTAAAATGAAAAATACAGTTTCTAAGCTGGATAAGGAAACTGACAGGTAAATTGACTCATCTTTGAATCATCTCAAATTGCCCAGTGTGATATTTAACATACAAAAAGTGCTCAGTAAATGTTTTTGAGAAAGCAAATGTCTGAATTCTTTGAAAATGTTACCTGCATGAATTCCTATGACTTGTAGGCAGAAGGGACTTTTTAAGAAGGTTAGTACCCTATTAAAATAACAAAAAATTTGAAATTTGTTTGAAATACAAGGTTTGAGCATTATTTTAAAAAGAAGAATCTAGAAATATAAATATCAGTCAAAAATCAAGAATTACTCTTATTCTGAGCTGAATGTGGATGGCACATCCCAGATAGTCAGGAGGCTCCCAAGTTTGAGGCCACTCTGTCTCAAAATTAAAAATGAAACAGGCAGCCGGGCATGGTGGCGCACGGTTATAATCCCTGTGCTTGGGAGGCTGAGACAGGAGGATCACATAGGTTCAAAGTCAGTCTCAGCTACTTAGTAAGGCTCTCAGCAACTTAATGAGACCCTATTTCCAAATAAAGTATAAAATAGGTCTGGGAGTACAGCCCAGAGGTAGAAAAGCCCCTGGGTTCCACCCCTAGTACCACCAAAAAAACCCCCACAAAACTAAACAAAAAACAAAACAGGCGAGTAATGTAACTCAGTGGTAGAGCATCCCTAGATTCAGTCCCTAGTACTGCATTAAAAAATGAATAAGTAAATAGGAAAAAAGAGAATTCTCTTATTCTATTAATTTCACTTGGGCAACCTGCTCCATTTCTCCACACCCTATAAGAACTGTTTTGAAGCATTGTAGAAAATGTAATTGCCTAGAACTCAAATACCCTGTCTCTAGCTCTAGTGCTACCACCTACAGCAGATTACCCCTGAGCCTCAACTTCCTCATCTGTAAAATCAGATTACAGTCTGCTCTGCTTCCCACTCAGGGTTATTGTGAAGGCCAAATAAAATAATGTTTTTGAGCCATGCTTTGAAAATGATAAAGAGCTGTCCAGATGGTAGGTATCACTTATTTAACATTAGTCTTCAAACTCTTAGATTAAAAGCTATGAAAAAAACTACTCTGAATACAAGGTAATAAAAAAGAGAATTAAGAGAATTCTCTTTTTTCCTATTTATTCATTCATTCATTTATGCAGGGGAAAAATTAGATAATATAGGGAAATCGGCAGTTAAATTTGAAATAAAAATTCATCTTAAAGCTAATTGATGTAATTGTGGGTATGAAGGTGTAAATGTCTTCAGAAAATTCTCTGTTTGGAAAGTGCAGTATTTGAGGGAGACTGATGCATCTTCATATTCACACTGAAAGCAAAAACCACATTGACTGTCATAATTCAGAAAACTTCCATGTGCCTAGCATTTATGATATGTATATTTTTATGTGGAGGGTCTAGGCAACCTCTCACCCAAATAAGTGACAGGTAAAGATAAAAGAGTAGAGTGTTCTGGAAGCCTGTGTGCAGAGTGTTCCACAGGTAGCACAGATGAGGAGGAGAGCCGTTCTATTGTGTTAACAACCATCTTTCCCTTTTCAAGTCATTTAGCTTCATTGTTCATAAACATCAGAGGAACATGCAAATTAGAGCATGCTGAAATGCTTTCATTTGGCCAGGAATGTTTTCAAAGAGCTCCCTGCTGCTCAGAAAGAGTCCTAAGCAGCTGGCTCCACTGAACTGTAGAACAAGCAAAAAGATGTTAAATAAGGATTAAGGGCTTTAGACAGTTAAGTATAAGATGTTAAATGTTTTCCCTGGCTCATTTGTGGGCCTTTTTCCTAATTCAGCTTGCAGTGATTCCATGAAATAGCAGTTTCATGGGCCACTATGTGGTTTTTTTTTTTTTTCTGTCTAAAGGGAAAGATAAGAATTTAATATAATGCATGATAAGAGCCAGATATAAAGTAGGCTGTACTAATTCTTGGTTGTCTGCCCATTTGTAAGTCCCTTTCCCCTCAGGCCCAATCAGCACAAATTGGTGTTAACTAGAATTTTATGTTATGAGTGAAATGGGCCTTGAAAAAGAGACTGCTTTCTTTCATTTCTAAACCCAACAGTGTCTTGAATATAGGTTGTTTTCATTATATGGCTTATAATCATGGAGTGTGGCAGCTCTCTGGAGTATAGTCCTACTACAAATATTTGGCTCCTTTCTGTGAAGCCCCTTCATTGTCCTAGAATTTCACATGTGTTGGGGGCGGAGGATATAGTGGGAAAGGACAAAGTTTGGAGGTGGACACACATGAATTTGATGGTAATTTTGGCCATAGGCAACTGGATGATCTCTCTTTGAAAGTTACTTGATTTCTGGAAGCTTCTTTTATCAGTGATAAAACAGACATTTTCTCTGAGCAAGAAGAATGGAAGTTGGATGAGGATGGTTCTGATGAGAAGTAACCAAGGCACCCTGTTGAAGTCAAGGGCTTAACCTAGTTTAAAACTTTGGAGAGCAAGAGCTTTCCCAGATCTAGAATCTTGAGGCTTGATAGACAAGCATTTTCGTGTCTGGCATCACATGTTCCTCTTCCCTCCTAGGATCGTTGTTTGACATAGCTGTATTGAACATCTATTATGTGAAAGACTGGAAGGATGTCAAGAAGTCTCCTTCTCTCACAGCACTTGCACATATGCAAAAAGCTCCTTGGAGTCTCCCACCCAAAGGTTTATTGGTCTAATCTTTCAGCTCAGCACAGTAGGCTCCCACTTTGCTGGAGAAGAACCTAGAGGCAAGCATGTTCTCCATCCTCAAGGAGAAAGAAATGCACAGTTTGTTCTGTAGGGGGATGCAGAGCCAGCTACCTGAGAGATAACAAACACACAGCCTTGCATAGGTTGATCTGTGATGTAGTCTAACAGATAACCTTTTTCATTTTCAGTTAGAACCTTCGTGACAGAGTTTAAATTAAAGAAAATATTTCTTAACACCACCACGGAAAAACATTCAGACCTACGCGAAGTTGAAGATGATATCACCAAAACAGTAAGTTTCTTGAAAGGCCTCTTCCTTGTTAGTCCTTTTTTTTTTTTCTAGAACAGATTTTATTCACACTTGGGGACTGACGAGAAGGTCATCTATGTCTATCCTGGGCTCTTCATTTCTTTTACATTTGGAAGGGAAAATTTAGGCAAAATAAAGAGCCTCTTAGAAATAGAAGAGAGTTATTAAGAACTAGTGGTGCCCAGTAGAAATGTTTTTTAAATGAGTTTTCATGTGAAGCCTTTATCCACCATGGCATTTCTTTTCCATATGTAGACTCATAGTCACAGACATGAAGGTAACTTGCAGCAGTGAGAGCTGTTGGAAAAATCCAGAAAATCCTAGTGTCCTATCTGCTGTTAACATGCAGTATAACTTCTCCCTGTGTTTAGGAGCTTGGGAACAATGATACTCTTTTTTTCTTTGAGAGAATGTCAAAGGCCTAACATTACTCTTGATTATCTAGGGCCTGAGAACTCACATGTATTGATTATCTAGGGACCTTAGATTCTGCTTCTTTCCCTCTTTCCCTAATTTTTACTGGGGATGGGGCAGAGAGTGAAGAAGAAGAAAGAAGAGATGAAAATAAAACTCAGACAGATATTTTTCCTCAACTGTTATGTAAGTCAAAGCGTGGTGGTGCACGCTTGTAATCCCAGCACTTGGGAGGCTGAGACAGGAGGATCACACAAGCTCGAAGCCATCCTCAGCTACTTAGTGAGGCTCTCAGCAACTTAGTGAGACCCTGTTTCCAAATAAAATATAAAATAGGGCTGGGAGTGTAGACTGGAGGTAGAAAAAGCCCCTGGGTTCTACCCTCAGTAACACACACACACACACACACACACACACACACACACACACACACAACTTAATAAATAAATAAAAGATTGAAATTTGTCATTAAAATATGTTAGAGATTAACTCCTAATTTTATTTGTTATTTATGGATGAGAGTGTGTTAGCCAAAAATTATTTGTTTTATATGTTTTTATAGGACTGGGAGGTTTTTCTTTCTTTCTTTCTTTCTTTTTTTTCAGTACTGGGGATGAAACCCAGGGGTATTTTACCTCTGATTTACATCCCTATTCCTATTTTTTTATTCTTTATTTTATTTATTTTTTGTAATACTAGGGATGGAACCCTGGGGCATTCTACCTCCAAGCTACACCCCAGCCATATTTTTTATTCTTTATTTTGAAACAGGGTCTCACTGAGTTGCATAGGGCCTCACTAAGTAGCTGAGGCTGTTTGGGAACCATGATCCTCCTATCTCAACCTCCCAAATGCTGGGATTACAAGCATGCACTACCACGCCCAGTTAGGACTATGGGTTTTATTTGTATAAAATATAGATTCCAATTCTGTTTTTATATCTACTGAGCATCTTCTCTGTGACATGGACTATCAGAAAGCTCACTCCTGTAAGAGCTATTACCAGTGCCTTTGCAGATGGAAAATGGGAGGCTCTGAGAGTTAATGGCATTGCCTGGTTCATACAGAATAGGTGCAAAATTTGGGAACAGTTCATTAGTTCACTTTCACTGCTGATACCATTTGCAAGTTTGGGGATCCCTAAGACCACCCTCAGTTTCAGTAGTTCACTAGAGTGGTCTGCAGAACTTACTGAAACTGTTATATTCACTGTTATGGATTATTGCAGTGAGAGGTTATAGGTTAAAACCAGCCAAGGGAAGAGACTCCTAGGATAGTCCATGAAGGCCCAAATGTGGAGTTTCCAGTTATCCTTCCTGTGGAGTGATGGGCAGTGTTAATGCCTCTCAGCAATAATGTTTGATGAAATGCACAAAATATTTCCAACCACAGAGCTCACCTGAGCCTTGGTATCCGAAACTTTTATTTGGGCTCTGTCACACAAACATGGTTGATTGCCCTTTCTTACCAATGATAGCATCTAACTCCTCAAAAAGCTGAGCTAATACCATGTTACTCAAAGCCCCTACCATAAATTACAACATTAGAATCCCCAGCATGGCCCAGGATCCCCAGTTAAACAAAGACATTTTAATCAGGTAGAATACTTCAAGGGGCTTAGAAATTACCTTGTGAAGGCAAGGTACCTGATATTCTTGTCATTACACCACTGCTGCCTCCTGACTATGCTGTAGGAAGATGTTTCCTTTTAAGGTAGTAGAGGGATTTAGAACCATGTGCAGGAGTTTAGTTCTTCACATTACACAGAGCTCATTGACTTGTCTGACTTGGGTTTTTTGCCCAGGATCACCATTACATTTCACCATACTGCAATGATGTGACATACCTGCCCACAAGAAACAGTAAAGAATTGAGTAGTGACTGGGGAAGATAGACACGTGGTCTTTCCCAAGAGGCCATTTTGTTGAACAATATCTAGGGGGAAAGTTAGTAATAAAGGAATAATAATAATTCATTGCTATTAAACTATAAAGCAATATCATATAAAGCCAAAGGGCCTTTGAAAATGTTCCATGCTTGGCTCCATCTTCTGAAGCATGAGCTAGTTCTGAGACACCAGCTTTGAAGACAGGTGGATCTGCACAGGACAAAATATTATGACCCTCTTCTCCATAAAAGGAATCTCCAGCCCTTATTGTGGAGGGGAGCAGGGAAACAGGCACAATTCTTTATGCTACAGAGGGATTTTCTGCTTTCCAAGGGCACAAGGCAAACACAGGGAGGGTAGCTTTAATTTGCTCTCAACAAAAGGGCTCTTGACCCATGAAATATAATTTCCCATGGAGAGCCTTTTTGAAGATGACCTATCTTTGAATGAGGTCAACTCATTGTAGATTATGAGGGGTCGATGTAGAGCTATCAGACTTGGGAAATCTGAAAAGAGCTGCGCCTTTTCAGTGCGCTTGTTGACTATGTAGAGTCCAAATAAACAGTTGCCTCTACGTTTTTTGAAACCCTGGGTCTTAGAAAAGATCTGCTCCTTTGAAGATGTTTTGCATCCAAGGGAGCTGTTCTGAACATCATTTCCTGCCAAGATTTCCCCACTGATCTACTATTTGCCTCTCTCCCTTTGTTCTCAGGGGACAACAGAAAGGCATTTAAGAGGGGAACAAAAAAGGACACCTTTTCTGTATAAAGCTGCCTGCTGATAACTTGATGGCTGGAAAATGCCTATTTTATCCTTAAAATAGGAAATTGGTTCTTGGTCCAAGGCTTTTGTCTAACTCGCAGTTAACGATAAACCTGTTCTTTCTTGCAGTTAAATGTGTGTTTTTCAGTATTACCTGGTTATATCCGATCCACAGTTCATGCATCTAGGTAAGAAACAATTACATTGCTTATGAACCAGTCCATAGAAAAAGGGAAGCTATTCTAACGCGGGTGATACCAACAAATCTGGGCTCTATTTTGACCAAGCCAGTGGGTCAAGCAGGGCCAGGGTCATGGGACCTTTACGCTCACCTATTCCCTTGCTGGAGAATAGCAATGAGATTTAGTTTCCAAAAACCCTGGGGCCCATGTATCATTTTAGGTCAATTAAAGACTCACAAACTTTGCCCATAGGGAGTCCAGCACAGTGGTGATCTCACTGCAAACCACCTTTTCCCTGGCTTCCAATGTGACGCTGTTTGACCTGGCCGACGTGATCCAGAAATGTGTCAACTCCTGCAGGTCCTCCGCTGAGGTCTGCCAACTCTTGGGATCTCAGAGGCGGATCTTTAGAGGTAGGAAAGGTAGAAGCTCTCTAGGAGGATCCTGCCCATACAGTCAGACACAGACCTGTAAGGCATTTGGGGCTGTGGTCCAGGAAAGCTCCTCACAGAGTCTTTGGAATGGGTATGAAGCAAAGGGCCTTCATGTGTATGCACCTTTGTATATATGTGTGTACATGCTGTGCACACACATGCAGTCCTTCCTATATGCACACAGCCTTAAGGGCACCTGGTCCTTGGTAAGCAGTCCCTTCTATTTCTATACAGTGGTAGAAGGGGAGGAAGGGGAATACAGGAGCTGATGCAGTTAAGAGGACTCTTGTTCCCTAGGGAGATAGAAACTCAGACATGAAGTGTATATGCATGTCAGTGACCTCAGAATCTTTATCATGATAACCATTAAGTTAAAAAAAAAAGCATTACCTGTGGGGTTTTTTTGTTTACAAATTATAAATACACATAACAAGACTAGAAGACTGTAAGGTCAAATGCTCCCAGTGGTGCCAGTAATGTTAAGGATTTTCTTTTCCTTATTCTAGCTTCTGTGTATAGCTAGGGGAAGGCAAATTAAGGAAGAGATTAAAGAACAGTTCAGAAGGCAGGTTTGAGTGTTTAAGGGGCAGTTTCACCTCTGGGATAGGAAAACTACTGGAATCAAAAGTGCTTCCTTTGCAAAGGGGTTTAGTCCCACTTTTAGTAATCAATTTTAAGTGAATCAAAGTAGGTGAATTTTAAGTAATCAAAGTAGGTTCTGGGCAACACATTTTGCCATACAGTTTGGGCTGGCAAAAGATGTAGAATTTAATCTAAGCCTCTCCATATGGTAGCCAGATGTTGAACATAAGTTGAAGGTATCAGGTTTTGGTGATCTATTTGCTGGTTGAATTAGTATGTTTCTAGTGTGTCAGGGTTGGTCTACTAGGCCTTCTTACTTAGTCCTGTGTATTGCTGAGTTTGGGAACTCAGTAGCTCTCATTTACTTAGGAAAAATGCTAAAAGTTGGCCTGTTTTTTGTCTGTTTCTTTGTTTATTTATTTATTTTTATTTATTTTTTTGGTGGTACTGGGGATGGAACCCAGGGGCCTTCTACCTTCGGTCTACACTCCCAGACCTATTTATATATTTTTTTATTTGGAAACAGGGTCTCTTAAGCCAGCTGAGGCTGGCTTCAAACCTATGCGATCCTCCTGTCTCAGCCTCCCAAGCGCAGGGATTATAAGTGTGCACCACCACACCTGGCAAAGTTGGCCTGTTTAAAAGCTAGTTATTAATTTGAAAAAAAGGACTAAACTTTCTGGAGTTGACATGGCTGTCAACTGGGGATTTCATTAAAAAGTTTATGCCCCGTTCTATTGTGCTGAAAACTTGAAGGCTTTTTGGCTTTACTTTTTTGTTTCTCTTGCCAAAGATTCAAGGGTGCCAGTTTTTCCTCCCTGGTGAGATAGGTACCTTTCAATTCACTAAATATTTATGGAGCATTGTACCAGGTTACTTTTTGTCTCCAGTAAGTGCATTTGTTCTTTGCAAATCAGTATCCAGATATTTGGATTTACAAGAGCCTGTTCATAACAGCCCAGCCCACACTCTAACCCCCATACTTCAGGCTTGCATATGAATTATGAGAGGGCTCTTGTCCTTGCTTCTTTGATGAAGCCTCATCCTTTACATCTCTTTTCCAAGCCTTTAAGAACAAAGATAGCTACACATATTGGCTGGAAATGAACTCACCTTGTTTTTTCTCTCAGACCTCCTCCAGGTTTTGCCATCAAAACCAGCTTGGTCTCTTACTGTTCTGAGTGCTAGAGAGTTGAGCTCGACTTCGGGAGCTGTCAGGTTATGCCAGCTGGGTGTTTCCAGCATATAGGCTGCACTTCATACTCTGGACATGGCCATTGGGAAGGAGAGTCTTCTCCCTTTGGTTCACAAAATGTCCACTTTCCTGCCTTTCAAGGAACTGCAGTCTTTCTTCATGGTCTCCAGAGGGTTAAAGACTTTGGAAATCCCCCATGGAATGTCTCCGCCTCGGATTGACTTAAATGCTCACTGTCTACTTTGGTGGACGTACTGCCTAGGGAAGAGCATGGAATTGTGAATTTGGAAAAGCAGTATCACGAGACTTAAAATGAAAATGAGATGCTATAGTGGTTCTTCTGGATGGATTGATGATAGGATCTATGAGAACTGTTAGAAGACAAGTACAGGTGCAGAGGCGAGGACTGTTCTTGTTTGCCCAGGAATCTGCTTCTGCATAGGGAACAGTGGCTTCAGCATTGTATGCAGTATTTGCCAGCATCCTGGACCAATGGGCAGGATGGAAGGAAAACCTGACACTGGCTTCCATAAAGCATCTAATCAGGCCAGGCACTTCAGGATGGTTGCTGGACAAGGCTCATGCAGCCTGGACAACGTTTTGTGCGGGAGGTATTTCTTTCTATTAGGGCTGGGGGATTGGCAAAGCCTTCAGAGAGTTTAGATGATGGATTATAGAGGTTCAGTACCTCCCTGGGCCAGCTTTGCAGTGTTTGCCTGCTGAGATTTTCCATTTTAGGTTTTTCCCCCTTGCATGAAAACATTTTAGAATAAACAAAGGAAATTCTATCACACACACACAAGTGGAGTTCTGATTTAGCATGCCAGCTTCTACTGATAAAGGCAGGAAATTCAGCATTGAGAACTGAAGTGTGTCCTGAACTTACCTCACTATGACCAGGCTATCTACAGCCCTGGCTCCCAGGATGCATGGAGGGGAAGGTCCTGTGTGAGCTGTTGAGCCTGGTATTAGTTCCCGTGACCAGAACCTGCCTGGGCAAGGTTTTGCTGTCTTGGCAGCGGGCACCTGGTTTCTAAGCAGGTTGGGGTCTTCTTTGAGGTAGAAGGGGGAAGACCATGCCTGGAAAATGGGCAGCCCTCCTGACTGCAGGATGTGCACATCGTCCTCCCATTGCAGCTCTCTTCCCACATTGAACTTGCTCTTGCTTCCCAGCAGCAGCAGCAGCCTGTGCCATCTCACTTTGCCTTGTTCATGGGTATAGATAAGTTACTATCCACTAGCCAGTAGGTTTCATATTTTTGTTCTCCTGTCTATGTACCCCCATTTACACATGCTCTTTTTGCTGGGCCTATCTCAGATGGTAAAATGCACCCTGTGTCTGCTGTATACAGTCTCTTAGAGGACCATGTACTCAACATTGAATGCCTTTTGATAGTCATGAAATGATCCTTTGTCATCTGCAAAATAAATAAGGCCTTAAAGTGAACATGGGAGCAGCCTGAATGATGGCTCCTTCCCTGCCTGCCTCTGCTTATCTTGGTGGTGGCACCTTCAGCACATGCATACCTTCTTGTCTCTGCACAAGGTGCCAAAAACCCAGAGATGAAGAAGGCTCAAGAAACCATGGAGGAGACAGCCAGATAAACCTAACTACACTCCATCCCTGGGCAAGCAGGTTGTCTTCTGTGCCTGTCCTTCTAAGTCTCTGTTGGTCAGCACGCCTTCAAACAGCGAGCTACCCTGCCTCGAGGAGTGTGCAGGGTCCCTCTTGGCCATAGACATGGAGAACCAGACATACCCTTGAGATGGGTCTGGCAAGGTCGCATGTTTTGGTCCAAGTCTCCAAGCTCTCTAAGAGCGTGTTTACATTTTCTGGAATTGTACTTGCACCCCACCAAGACATACCTCTTCTCTGCAGTCTTTAGCATGAAAATACAGAGCACACCACAGCAGAACCACATTTGCAGTGGGCGATAGAGGGTGGGAAGCACTTCCATTCTTCTCAGTCTGGTTTCTTTGTGGGGGTGTTTTCGGTGGGAAATCTGTTAACATTTAGTAACTAGGTCTGGGGTAACACAGGAAAGGAGCCACAGAAGACCGTGTAGAGTGTCTGTCTAGAGGAGTATTACTCCACAGAGACTCTGGAAAACTCCCTCAGAGCTTCTTGCAGTAGCAAGTCCTTGCATCTTAGGGTTTGAAGTGGAGTAGGCTTTGTTTGGCTTCACTGTTTTGTTTTTCCATTCCAGCGGGCAGCTTGTGCAAGCGGAAGAGTCCAGAGTGTGACAAGGAGACCTCCATCTGCACCGACCTGGACGGAGTCGCACTGTGCCAGTGCAAGTCGGGCTACTTTCAGTTCAACAAGATGGATCACTCCTGCCGAGGTAGATAGCGACAGGCTCCTGGTAGTCTGGGACAGTGCTTGCTCACTTGTTCCCCTGTACTCACTCTCCCTCTCTGTTCTGGGCTTCTGTATGTGACTTCTCTAAACTGAGGGTGACTGGTTTGTGTTACTCTGCCCACAGCAGGATTAAATACATTATCCCCTTGGAATAATAGCAGTATCTCCGGTACATTCTGGTCTAGTCTGTTGATTCAAACGAAAAGAGGATGGAATACCTGTGGTAGCAATGCCTTTACTTCTTTTTCACTTAGAAAAAGTTAGAAAAACTATTGTTTTAATTCTCAAAGCTTTATCTGTTGCCTGTTAACCTTTTAAATACAGGTATGGAAAGCTGGGCGTGGTGGTGCACATTTGTAATCACAGCATTTGGGAGGCTGGGACAGGAGGATCACGGTTTGCGGATAGCCTCAGCTACTTATTGAGGCCCTCTGCAACTGATTGAAACCTTGTTTCAAAATAAAGATTAAAAAAATAGGGCTGGGGGTGTAGCTCAGAGGTAGAATGCCCCGGGGGCTCCATCCCCAGTAAAAAATACAAGTATGGAGTCAGTTCTGTATCTGATCAACTATCAGTCTTAGGCAAGTCACTTCCTTCTTTGAGCCTCTTCCCTAAAATAGATATAATAATTTCAGAGAAGAAATCAAATTCTGATAACCCTTTTAGTGAGGCTTAAATTTATTCATTAGAAATAAAGAGTTCTCAATGAGTGTAGTCCAAGAATATTGTTTTAAAAAGAAAATTAATTCAGGCCCAGCGCTCTGCGTACCCTGACATAAAAGACTGCTGCAATTTGTGATCATCAGAAGCACTGGCATTGTAAAGGCTAGTTCTTCACATAGCTCTAAGCATTGCCTCCCATTAGAATGTGGATGACACAGATTTCCTGTTTAGTCAGCATCTTGATGGTGACAAATATGCTGAGATCTGAGTAAAAATCACATACCGAGGCAAGGTGACATGTCACTTATTTCTGTCAGGACTTCCCATTAGAGGATTCATTGCATCAAAGAATATAAAAGTAAGCTGGCTGTGGTGGCACATGCTTGTAATCCCAGCATTTGAGAGACTGAGACGAGAGGATCGTGGTTCACAGACAGCCTCAGCTACTTAATGAGGCCCTTTGCAACTCAGTGAGACCCTGTTTCAAAAATAAAAAGACTAAAAAATGGGGCTGGGGGTATTGCTCAGAAGTAGAATGCTCCTGGGTTCCATCCCCAGTACCACACATAAAAAAAAGGAATATAAAAAAGTATATTTAGAGCAGCACTCTCATCCTGAGTTTCAGACCATCTGCCCTTCTTAGGGTTAGTTACAGAGTTCTTTTAAAGTACACATCACCCGGGCATGGTGGCGCACGCTTATAATCCCAGCATTTGGGATGCTGAGACTGGAGGATTGCAGTTCACGGACCGCCTCAGCTACTTAGTGAGGCCCTCCACAACTTTGTGAGACCCTGTCTCAAAATAAAAAATAAAACATAGGGTAGGGGGTATAGCTTGGAGGTCAAATACCCCTGGGTTCCATCCCCAGGCCCGCAAAAAATAAATAAATAAAAAATAAAGTACACATCATCAGCCCAGGCAGGACCTGCATTGGTTTGAAGAAGGGGAAGGCCAGCTCTCTGAGCTGGGTGTCAGTCCTGACCCATGACTGGTACACAGCGCTTCTCAGTGCTCTGCCAGACTGCTGCTTTGCTACAAAGAGATGATGCTCCCAAGTTCCTCCTTATCTGGTTTAATGCAAATGTTCCTTGCCCTTCTTAGAAATGGGAGAGTTGAGCCTAGGTGCATGTGGGAAGACAATGGCAGTAATATCCATATGTTCTGTAATGCTGTGCAGATGGCAAGAGGGAACTTCCCCAAGAAGGGCATGAGTGTGGGCATGCAGGGAAGGTGCTTCAAGAACATCCTTGCCTGCTACCTCTGTTTTTGGTTGGCCTGAGCCACTTCCCTCTATTTTTAAGTCAGCAGTTTTATAATTGTGTCACAGGCTAGCATTAGCAAATAGCAGAGTATCAGATTTACCAAGTATAACAGCACAGGCACCAGAAACCTTATATTTACCAAGTAATAACTCAAGAAGCAGCATAAGGAAATCTTGGTTACCTTTGGGCTTATTGTTAAGATCCTGTGAAGCTCCTTCTTACAGTACCAATAGCCATCAGGCTGTTCTGGAGCTTTTTGATTCAAAACCCTGTCCACTGGGTTCTGATAGGTTAATAGTGACATCTTCTGGCCATTGGTGCTAGAGCACAGGCATATTTTAAGTAGTAACCTTTTTGAATGCTGCAACCCAGTCATCCTCATAGAGGATAGGGTTTGTATATGTGTTTTCTAAATTACTGCAATTCAGGCTATATAGTAGCAAGTTTCTATATTGTTCTCTGCTCTACATACACACACGTACTTTTTAGTTTCTCACGTAAAACTTCTTTATGCTGTCTTTACCAGACTTGTAGAGCCACATGTAAAACTAAGATGGATGTCCCTTCTGTAGGTTTCTTAGCATCTTCAATTATGCAGGCATCACAATGATTCTAACAGTCTGTATCTCACCTTGAGAGACAGAACCATACCTAGAATAGGACCTAGTACACTGAGGGTTTCCATATATTGAGTGAGTATTAGTCTGCCTTTTTGTCACCGTGACCAAAATACAGGATAAGAACAACCTAGAGGAAGAAAAGTCTAGTGCACGGCTGGCTGGCTCCAAGGCACAGACACAGTGGTAGGCCTGTGTGGAGGAGAGCTGCTCAGTTCATGGAAACTGGGAAGTAGAGAGAGAGGGGAGAGGAAAGAAAAAAGAGAAAGGAGAGAGGAGAAGAGAAAGAGGGGAGGAGAAGAGAGAGAGGGGTGGGGCCCACACCCCTAGCAACCCACCTCCTGCAACCATGCCCCACCTCTGAACTTTGCTACATTGGAAACCAGGTTTGAACACATGAGCTTTTAGAGGGACACTGCAGATTTACATACGCCATAGCAAATGAGCACGTGGGCAGTAGGGTAGCAAACTCAATAGAAAAGAATGGCATATCTTATTTGCCATGCTTACTGAGACGCCACCATTTACTTATTTTTTAA
This sequence comes from Muscardinus avellanarius, assembly GCF_963383645.1. NCBI lineage: Eukaryota > Metazoa > Chordata > Mammalia > Rodentia > Gliridae > Muscardinus > Muscardinus avellanarius. The sequence continues at coordinate 74,659,421 of NC_137790.1, read as the reverse complement.
GTCCATAAGGCTTGAATTTGCTTGTTTCCCATAGCAGTGGGAGAAGCCCAATTCAGGGATATATGCAAGCTTTTGCCCTGTTCGTTTCATCTTTGGTGCTCTGTGTTGAGTACTCTGCCGGTATGTGTGATGAGAAGCTAGGTCCTATGGAACAGGTAGTTCCTTACTGATAAGATGTTCTCTAAGACCCCCTCAACACTACCAGGCACACAATCTCACTTAATCTTTGATGAATAGCTGGATAACTCCTTACATCAGGGAGTTGGGCCATTTTTAAAGCTAAATGAAAATGACCCATCAGCTCTCAGCCAGGCCAACAGATGGACCTTAACACATGGCTGGATGACAGCCAGGGACTGGAAAGTTCCCACCCAACAAACAAGGGTTGGGTAGGTAGATTAATGTAAAAACATTTCCAGGAAGAAGCGTTCAGAATAGATCAGACTGGTATGACATCAGCCTGCTTCAGTGCCGAGGTGGGTGGAGAAGTGAGTGGTTCCCATGTAGTAGCTACCTGCAGTGCGGGCCATGAATCGCCCCCGTGCATCCTCAGCCCCACAGACCTGCTGCAGCGGGACACCGACGCAGAAGACTTCCTGGACACAGTGCTTTCCATGCCAGCTTGGGAAAGGCAGGAGTGCTTAGCTTGTTTCTTAGAGAAGACTTAGCTCTAGTGAGGCCAGCAGAGAATGCAAAGTATCGAAGACTAGGAGATAGGGCCTTGCTTCTCCTTCTCCAGATGGAATATGGTTATGCTCTACCCCGTTGCTTAAAGAATTTGAAGTACCTAATGAAAATCATGTAATAAAAATTTTAAATATCTAGAAGATAAATTAGGTTGCAGCCAAAAGGAAAGTGAATATGCAGTCATTTTAAACCATACTATCCTGCATGTTTACTAAAGGTAGGTACTCAGTCAAGTACTGAGCTTCCTAGATACTAAAGCAAAAAACAAAACAAAAAAAAATAATAAACACATGATTTTGAAAAGAGTCAGGATTCATAAAATAAAGTGCAGTTGCTTAGGAGAATCCCCATCTTGCTAGTCACTGGGGCCTAAGAGAAATTTCTCTAGGCAGCCTCACCAAAAGATTATTGAGTGATATTTTAGATCCATAGTCTATGGTATCCTGCAATAAATGCCATAAAGACTTTCTATGGCGGTTTCCTATAATAAATACCCTTTAACATGAGAGATTCTGTGGAGCCCTAAAAGTGTAGTTCAGGTTCATAACTCTTTAATGATCTGCCATGAGACACATTACAGATTATCTGGGAACAGTGTTTTCTAACTGATGAGCCACAAAACTCAGTAATATGTTAATAAATAGTTTGTAACAGTAAAGTTTAGCTTCTAACATTAAAAATAGAAGGAGAAAAGTATTAAACACATCAACACAGCACTACGACACATAAATCCATAGCAGAGGATGCCAGAAAGTCTAGGCGAGGCCTGCAGGGCACGCGCCTCCCTTCCGTCTCACACCTCTTGCCTCCTTGAGTGTTGCTGGCACCCACGACTCAACCGTCAGCATGTCTGCTCTCTGAGTGGGGATGGCAGCTCGAAGCTCTGTACCTTTTCTTATTTGTGATTTTCCATCCAGTGTATATTATACATCAAAATTCATATATTGTATGAATCAAAATTTTAACATTCCTTGCATCAAATAATTTGTCTACGAGGCCATTTTTTATTGTCTGCTTTCATCCAGGCATGCATTATAGCACATGGTAGTCTGTTGGGTTTTTGCAAGATTGAAAGTGTTCTGTGATCATATAAATTTGACTGATCCAGGGGATAGCTGGTTCTCAGCCCTTTCAATGAAACAGTGTTCTGGGAACTGCACCACCATGGGTTCAGAGCTATGCTCTTGGATGAGGTGGCAGTCAGGACACATCTAGATATATCCAGAATCTCCTGTACAGACTATAGCATAGATTCCCAAACTTGTTGGCTTATACCCTCCACCCCGTTTTCAGAAAAAAAAAATTACTCAGTGCCCCCCTGGCACCACCCAGCACCTGGCACCTGGTCATCACCACTTATTTTTATTCAGTGCCCTCCAGTTGTACCTGAGGCTACTACCACACCCCTGGATCCTTCCATTGTTCCCCCTCAGGGGCAGAGCTATTGCCAATTTGGGAAATCTATTAACTATAGGGTAAGCATTATTTTAAGAAAACCCTGGATGCCTACCAACAGTGTCCCAGAGGATGTCTCCCACAACTTCTACTTCCTCACAGAAGAGGGCTAACTGGCCAAGGTCAGGTTTAAGGTTTGGTTTACGTCAATTTATCTTTGTGCGTGTGAAGGATGTTCCACAGGAGACAGTTTTTGTCTATGGAGAACTTCTAAAATAATTGCAGTGGTTGGCTAATATCCCAAACTTGTAAGTCTCCTAAGACTGAGACTGGGGATTTCAGGTTTGTGGCCAGCCTCAGCAACTTAGGAAGGCCTTCCACCACTTAGACTTTGTTTCAAAAAAATTAAAATTTGATCTGAGCATGGTGGCACACACTTATATTCCCAGTACTTGGGAGGCTGAGACAGGAGGATAGCAGGTTCTCAGCCAGCCTCAGCTACATAGTGAGCCCTTCGCAAGTTAATGAGACCCTGTTTCAAAGTAAAGAATAAAAAATAGGGTTGGGGGTGTAATTCAGAGGTAGAATGCCCCTGGGTTCAAGCCCCAGTACCACACACATACAAAAGAAAGGCAACACACAATTGTTTAGTGGTTACTATGTGTCAGGCTTATATTGATCCTTTTGGATATCTCATTTTACTTAATCTTCGAGAAACTATATGGTAGATATTATTATTGTTGTTATTATAAGTTGGAAACTGAAAACCACAAAGGTGTTTAAAAAGTTTCTTGATAATGTTAAAAGTTGAGCTGGCAACAGTATGTAGGTAAGGTTATAGAAAAAGTTAAAGCTATTTAAAGCCTTCCAGAATATTCTTGTGGACTTTAGGGTGAGTTTGGGACAAGGGAGTGATAAATAGACACATTATGGGTTTTCCCTTCCTCTTTCAGCATGTGAAGATGGATACAGGCTTGAAAATGAAACCTGTATGAGGTAGGCTCATGTTCACTTATCTTGATGAAATTGTTACAAATCTTATATTAAAACTGTCCTAAAGCCAGGCGTGGTGGCGCACACTTGTAATTCCAGCATTCAGGAGGCTGAGACCGGAGGATAATGGTTCACGGACAGCCTCAGCTATATAGTGAGGCCTTCCATAACTTAGTGAGACCCTGTTTCAAAATAAAGAATAATAAACAGGGCAGGGGTGTAGCTCGTATGTCGAATGCCCCTGGGTTCCATCCCCAGACCTGAAAAAAAAAAAACAAAAAACTATCCTAAAATAAAAATCTATATGCTGTTGCATGCTTATAATCCCAGCTACTCAGGAAGCTAAGACAGGGGAGCTGCAAGTTTGAGGCCAGCTTAGGCAACTTAGGGAGACCCTGTCTCAAAACAAAAAGAATGAAAAGGGCTGGGGGCTGGGGATGTAGCTCAGTGGTAAAGCAACCCTGGGTCCAATCCCCAATACCACCAAAAAAAAAAAAAACTATTCTAACTAAAAGAAATCATTTGAATATTTGCCTCCATTATTTCTTTTAGGATTTGAAACTAACGTTTGTTCTTTTTTTTCTCTCTTGACTTGTAGTTGCCCATTTGGTCTTGGTGGTCTCAACTGTGGAAACCGTAAGTATACAGAAGTAGAGACTTGCACTGGGCAGAGGCCTGGGCCGGTGCAACACACAGGGTGTCAGTCCTCTCCATTCTCCGCAGTTGAAATCTCTGTCTTCTTAGGTCCTGTGCTGTGTGGCAAGGGGAAAAAAGGAGAAAGACTTGCCTGGTGCTCTTCAGGGGCCAAGGCTGGGAGGCAGAGACCATTCCCCAATGAGAATGCAAGGGTGCCCACAAGTAATTCTTGGAGGGGTGGAATTGGAGGAGGTCTGGGAAGACTGGCAGGCCTGGGAATGGGGAAAGACATTCTTGGGGCAGCCATGGGCCCAAGGTATTCTGGGGACCACTGTCGAGGGGGTGTAGCTATAGTATAGAAAGAGAAAAAGGCAGAGATTAGAGGAGTAGGCTGACAAAGTATATGGGAACTGAACTGTTGGGGTCTCACAGACAGGCTGAGGGGTGTAGGCTCTAATCACAATCTGCTGGTGAGCTGACAAGAGTCTCCGTGCAGGAGAGCAGCTTGATCAAGGAAAGCAGCTGGGGCTGTAGTGAGGAGAGGGCACGGGTGGAGGAGAATGTGGGGGCAGTTTGGAGACTTCTGGTAGGATGCCAGCTGGGGTCAGGGCTAGAGATAGACTTGGGAGTCATCTGCTCCAAGTCATAGTTGATGCCCCTGAAGTAGAAGGGGAGGCAGCCGAGGAGCTGGTGGGGACAGAGAGTTCAGTTCTTTGAGAAAAGCACAATGATTTTATTATGTATAAAGGCCTCTGGCTTTTTTTTTTTTTTTTTTTTTTTTTTTTTTTGGTGGTACTGGGGTTCCTGGAAACCCTTCTACTTCTGAGCTACACTCCCAGACCTATTTTTTTTATATTTTTATTTGGGAACAGGGTCTCCTAAGCCAGCGCAGCTGGCTTCAAACCTGCGCAATCCTGTCTCCACTTCCCAAGTGCTGGGATTACAAGTGTGCCACCACGCCCTGCTGCCCTCCAGCTTTTATTGCTTAATGATATACCTTACTTTTTATGTCCTCAGTTGTATTTTCTTTATTCATAAAGCTCTTCTATTAGCAAATTTTATTATTGAAATTTGAGCATAAGTAAAGAATAAAAATAAATTTTAATATTGAGTACCAAATTGGCAAACTCTCTTAGTATCCCCAGCCTGGAGCTGCTCTCTCCAAAGTCTAGACACTTGGGATTATATACCCATTTGATGACTTTGGTTATCTGGTTTATCTTGACTATAAACTAGCAAGAAGTTACAATAGCAATAAGATCAAGGCAACACTTCTAAAAACATTTACAGTTGTATGAGTAGAGAGAGGAGCTCACAGAATTAATATTTGTTAAAAAAAAAATTAGGACTTCCGGGAAGATGGCGACCGAGAAAAGCGGGGCTTAAGAGTCCCGCTAACAACCAATCTCCATTACCACAAAAAGAGCGCCTTTCATAGCCAGAAAACACCATCACCAGAAAAACAAAAAAAACCACCAGGCTCCAGAGAGAAAGCGGACTGAGAACAGAGCTCAGGGCCACAGAGGAGACACACGCGCCCGAGGACGCGGCAGCAGCGCCATACTGCCGGCGGCAGCGGCGAACTCAACGGACGGCTACAGCAAGCCAGGTGAGCCGCTGCAGAACAGCCAGGCAGGATCTTTCGGCGCAGACAGCATTTAAAGCTCCCAGTGGCTGAGCTCAGCACACGCTGCAGGGATTCAGAGTGGAAATAAAAACCAGAGAAGAAAAAATACGCCAGCCTCATGGCCGAGGGCGTGGCAGAGGCGCCATATTGCCTCCGGCGGCGGCAGCAGCAGTGAATTCACCGAGTCCAGTACAGCTACATCTGCGTACTCAAGAACAGTGAGTCAAATTGTGGGCCACAGAGGAGAAATCGCAGTATTGGGCCTCCTGGGACTTGACCCAGTGAGGGAGTGGTGGTGGCAGAGATATCACACCATAGGAGAACGTGCAACCTGGCACCCCCCATAGTTTAAAGCAGCCTCTATCGACTCCCTGGGTCGGAGACTCTGTGATAAAACCCAGTAAAGGAGTAGTGGGGTCTGAGATAATACAGACTCGAGATCCAGAGCACCTTAAGTGAAGCCATAGTGACCCAAGGGAAGAACCCAGAGAAGGCACAAACCTCCGAAATCATGGGAAAGAGGAATAATACTGGAGCAATGAATGCTCACAACCCCACAACATCAGAACCCGATAAAACTGAAAATCAGAGATTTCTAGAAGATCAAATCAGGAAAATAACTGTAGAAATAATAGAGTTGCTTCGAAAAGAACTCAGAGAGAGCCAAAAAGAGATAAAGGATGCAATTAATGAAGTAAAGGCCTCAATTCAAAGCACAAACAACCGATTAGACCACATGGAGAACAGAATCTCGCTCTTAGAAGATGAGCAATCCAAAAATGAATGCATAGTTTCTAATCTAGAAAAAAATATCCAACAGCAGGAATCTGACATTGAAGAAATATGGGCCCATCTTAAGAGAGCTAACCTAAGAATAATTGGAATAGAGGAGGGAAAAGAAAGTGATACCAAAGGGATCAACAATCTCTTCAAGGAAGTAATAGCAGAAAATTTTCCAAATATAGAGCAAGAGGTTGATACACAGATCCAGGAAACTTATAGAACTCCCTTTAGACAGGATCCGAGAAGAGGATCCCCACGCCATATAATTGTCAAAATGACCAATGTGGAAGCCAAGCAGAGAATCTTAAAGGCAACAAAAACAAAGGGCCAAGTGACATTCAGAGGCAAACCAATTAGAATCACTCCAGACTTCCCAAACCAAGTCATGAGAGCCAGAAGGGCTTGGAGTAACATATTCCAAACTCTGAAAGAAAACAACTTCCAGCCAAAAATTTCCTATCCAGCAAAACTTTCTATCAAATTAGATGGAGAAATAAGAAGCTTCCATGACAAACAGAAACTGAAGGAATTTATGTCTTCAAAACCAGCGCTAGAGAAAATACTCAAAGAGATTAACTACAAAGAAGAAATAGGTAACACTCACCAGAACCAGAGAAACAAGAGTTTCCATCCAACAGACAACTAAGATTGGTTATCTGTGGAGATTCATTATTTATGTTAGTCTTTTACATATCTCTAAGTTGTATTGTTTGCCTTTAATGTTGTTAATTTTTAGGATTTCTAGTTGGAATATTAATATACCTTCAGATATAGCATTTGGAAATATTTTATCCAATTCTATTAGTAACTTTTAACTCTGTTTACATTGTCTTTGGATATACAATATTTTCTTTTATTTTTTAGGGAGTTTGTATATTCTTCTGTTGCCTGTGCCATTGAAATCATATCCAAGAAATCACTGCCAATTTCAATGTTGTGAGGTTTTATGACCCAGATTTTCTCCTAAAAGTTTATAGTCTTAAGATTTATATTTAGGTCTTTTATCTATTTTGAGTTAATATTTGTATATGGGATTAGGTAAAGGTCCAATTTTATTCTTTTCCATGTAATTATTATTTTTCAACAATGTTTAGTTAAAAGATTATTATTTCCACCACCAAATGTTCGTGGAAACCTTGTCAAAAATAACTTGACAATATAGGGAAGAATTTAGCTCTAGGCTTGTATTTTACTCCAATGGTCTATATATCTGCCTTTAGAACAGTACTACACTGTTTCAATTATTGTAGCTTTATATGGTTTGAAATCAGAAAATATATATCTGCTAGCTTTGTTCTTTTTCAAGATCGTTTTGGGTATCTAGAATTCATATTCCATATTAGGATAGATTTTTTTCTGAAAAATAAATATATAAATATATGATAGTTTCACCTAAAAAACAGGAAAAAATATGCTCTAGTAAGAAAGAAAGCAAAAAGAAATATTGAAATGCTATCTTTAAATCATCAAACGCTTGGTATCAGACAAATGAAACTGTTATGTGAGATTATCATTTTTAATTCTGGATAAATTGCTATAATACTAGATGTCAACTACTAAGCCAAGCATGGGAAGGAGGGATGGGGAGAGAATGGGGTGGGGATCGGGTGGGGGCTGACTGGGCGATGTGTGCATGTATGTCTACAAAAGTTTGTATCCCACGATGATGTATGAATACAGTGCACCAATAAAATAAAATTAAAAAAAAAAAAAAAAAAAAAAAAAAAAAAAAAATTAGCAGCCTGAAGCTGGGCGGGGTGGCACACGCTTGTAATCCCAGCATTTGGGAGGCTGAGACAGGAGGGTCGTGGTTTGTGGCCAGCCTCAGCTTAGTGAGGCCCTTTTCAACTCAGTGATACCCTGTTTCAAAATAAAGAACAAAAAAATAGGGCTTGGGGTATAGCTCAGAGGTAGAATGCCCCTGGGTTCCATCCCCAGTATCACAAAATAATTAATAATAATAATAATAATGATGATAATAATAATAATAATAATAATAATAAATTTAAAAAATAAAATAAAAAGTAAAAAGGCCTCAGCTATGGCTTAGAGGTAGAATGTCCTTGGTTCAATCTCCAGTGCCACAAATAAAAGAAGAGAAAGAAGAAAAGAAGGGAAAGGGGAGGGTATGTTTTACTTTGTAGGTTTGGCTTACATAAAATGGTCTGATAGCAAGGGTTGCTTGTAAAATGGGTGCTTTTTTATTTTGCCAGGAGTAGAAAACTTAACGTGATGAAGAGGGATACACAGGAACAAGACTTTGGTCTTTATCTGAGAACATAGGTAGCCACTGAAGGTTGTTTAAAGTAGAGCACTATAGCATGGTCAGACTTGCTTTCTATAATGAGTGGGGAAGACTGAGCACAGGAAGAGAATTTGGGTGGCAGTTGCTATTGTCCAGATAAAAGAAGATGGTAGTTTCAGACAGTGTTGGTGGAGATAAAGAGATTTGTCTTTTGCCTTTACTTTTGTTAAAAGAGAAACTTCTTAAGATAAGTCAGGAGGTAAGGGGGACACTGAACCCGTTCATGGTTTGGCTTTTTCATTTATCACAACACTGATGGTTTTTCCTATAGTCTGGTTTCTATACTATTTATTTAAACAAAAGGATAGATAAAAGGCTACATAGCCTAGATCTGCCCATTTTGTGCAGTCAGCTTTCTGCCTGTCCCCACTTCCAGCCAGCATTTAGTAATCCAGGATCCTAGTAAGGAGACTTGGCCAATAGGGGACCAAGAGCATCAGCCCTGGGCCCACCTAGAGAGCATGATGCCAGGCTTAATTTACTACAGAAAATCTTGTTATTAGCCCTTCATCTTGGATCTTACAACCTGAGAACACAATTATATTACCATGACAACAAAAAAAATCTGAATATTTAATAGAATTTATTGGAAATAATTTTGCCAGAAATGTACAGGTGTAAAACCTGATTAATTACACTAAATAGTATGGTTTATTACGTACAATTTGTGTTTACTTATATCACTGCTAATTTCGGGTAATTAAATTCAGTGTATAATTATTGAGGCTATGCAGTCCCCTAGCATGGTTTAGACAGTGATTTCTAGACCCTGGACTTAACTGACTAGTGATGTTTCTTATAAAATGAGGAGTCTAACTTAGAGTTGCCTCCTTTTTATTTTATCAAGTAAGATCCTAAAATTAAATCAAGCATTTTTATGTCTATTCTTGCCATCCAGTCAAAAACATAAATAATTGTTAATACCAAAGAGTAGGAATTACCAAGAAAACTCTGTTTTCTTCACTACTTAAAAAATCAGGCTTGGCGTGATGGCGCACACTTGTAATCCCTGCGCTTGGGAGGTGGAGACAGGAGGATTGCGCAGGTTCAAAGCCAGCCATGCTGGCTTAAGAGACCCTTTTTCCAAATAAAAAAGTATAAAAATAGGTCTGGGAGTATAGCCCAAAAGTAAAAGGGTTTCCAGGAACCCCAGTACCACCAAAAAAAAAAAATCAAATTTCTTTAGGCATAGTTTGCACATGATAAATGACACCATCCTAAATGAGAGAAGAAAATAAGAAGGGCAGAATCTTAGATTATAGAACAGCCATTACAATGAATCATTAGGTTTATGAAAAACTCATTACCTTCGCATTGCTCTTTTTACAGTGGATTGGTGAAAATGTCCTCGGGCTGGTCCGCAGGCAGAATTTAGGAGCTGCCATTCTAGAAGCGGCTGAAAAGGGGGAACTCTTCTTAATGCAGAGGAAATGTAGAACTAGCCAGAGAGACTCTTTGCCAGAGACCAAGGAGCGGAGGAGAGGTCACCAGTTGAGGCAGAGCTGTGGCTGTGGGATGTGGGGAGGTGTTCTTTACTATTCATTCATTACCTTCTACCAATCCACTTCTTGTTTGTTTAAATGTCTAGCCTATCAGCTTATCACTGTGGTGATAGCAGCAGCAGGAGGTGGGCTTCTACTTATCCTGGGCATCGCACTGATTGTTACCTGCTGCAGGTAAGTGATAGGAGTTTACATTCTAATCCTGTTTCTTCACCTGTGCAAAAGGGCCAATTTCTTTGTAAGGATCCGTTTATACTCTAAAGGAATACTTTTAGCTGGTGTGGTGGCACACGCTTGTAATCCCAGTACTTAGGAGGCAGAGACAGAAAGATTGCAGATTCACAGCCAATCTCAGCTACTTAATGAGGCCCTCCACAACTTAGTGAGACCTTGTTTCAAAATAGGGAATAAAAAAATAGGGCTGGGGTGTAGCTTGGAGATAGAATGCCCCTGGGTTCAATCCCCAGTACCGCAAAACAAACAAACAAAAAAAAACTTGTGATGGTTTATAATGTTAAATCATAAAGTGTGACCAAACATTAAAAAGGAAAAAGGGAAATTTGTGATAATTGGTACCTGAGGGAAAAGAAAGAGAATAAATGCAATTTTATTCTCTTTATTAAAAAAGAAAATCAAGAGCACAGTCAACAGAAGACAAAAAGAGAAACTGAACTTAATCAAAATTGAAAACTTTTTTTTCCAGAGGACACTAACAAGAAAGTGAAGATATAGCTTACAGAATGAGGAAAAATATCTATATATTTTTTATCTCATAGGGAATTGTATCTAGAATACTTAAAAAACTCTTACCAGTTAATGTTTTTTGTTTGTTTATTTGTTTGTTTGTTTTTTGTGGTACTGGGGTTCCTGGAAACCCTTCTACCTCCGGGCTACACTCCCAGACCTATTTTATATTTTTTATTTGGAAACAGGGTCTCTTAAGCCAGTGAGGCTGGCTCCAAACCTACGTGGTCCTCCTGTCTCCACCTTCCAAGCACGGGGATTACAAGCATGCGCCACCACACCTGACCTAGTTAATGATTTTTTTTTAAACAACCTAAGTAAAAAATGGACAAGCTGGGTGTGGTGGCGCTTGCTTGTAATCCCAGCATTTGTGAGGCTGAGACAGGAAGATCGCAGTTTGCATCCAGCCTCAGCTACTTACTGAGGCCCTCTGCAACTCAATGAGACCCAGTTTCAAAATAAAGAATAAAAAATAGGGCAGGGGGTGTAGCTCAGAGGTTGAATGCCCCTGGGTTCCATCCCCAGACCTAAAAAAAAAAAAAAAAAATGGACAAAGGGCTTGAAAAATATTTCTCCAGAGATATTTGAATGCATGAATTGGCCATTGAAAATGGAATTCAGGAGGAAGGCAAACTACCAATTAGGTTGTCGAAAGCTGGTGTTTTATTTAGCCCAATAACTGATAACCAACACCGTCCAGGGTATCAGCAGGCCGAGGGGGAAGAGACCAATGGGCCGCACGTCTGGAGAGTTTCGTATAGTCCTAATCGGCGTCGGGGTGGAAGTGCCCGTGTTTTAAATGGGGGAAGGGGTTGGAGGGGGCTAAGTGTGGGAACGCCAATTCTCTCGGGACATCTGGAGCCTCACGATGCCTGGGGTCTCACAGCACCTAGATTCTCATGGTATCTCCGCGTCTAGCTTCCAGGGTTCCGCCTCCTGTCCCCATGCAGAGTCATGTAGGGGGAGGGGGACCCGACTTATCATCCAGGCCTTTTGGTGATAATGGGCGGATAATGAGTCCAAACTACTTCCTGCTGTGAGGGGACATCGTAGGCCGGGAGAGGTCGAGTCCTTCAGAAGTAGGCAGGTGGGAGTATGGCTGCAGCGGGAGTCGGAGATTACCCTGGATAGCTTCGTAATGCACGTTCAAATAGACTTTAACAGACAAGGAGCTATTAAAAGAAAAGGCAAATCGTGAGAGTGGATCCCGGGAAAGGCAGGAGCCCATCAACTATTGTCCCTTGCCCAGAAGGAAAGGAGCCCAGTAGCTGCTGGCCCTTGGAGCCATTCCAGATATGAGGTAGATTGTCACTAGATTTATTAATATAATAGCAGCAATTTTCCTGAGAAAGAGACATACACCACCCTTTTTAGCAGTTTTCTTCATTAGACCAGAATCATTAATGTAATAGCAGCATTTTCCCTGAGAGAGACACACGCCACTCTTTTCAGCAGTGAGTGGGTTTGGGTCAGTCTGGTCAAATGGAAAACATACTATTGGGTCAGGAGTATCAGTAACGGATTTTAAAGTTTAATACTTATGGCTGTCTGGCATTCGGAGAGCGAGAGCACTGTACTATGTAAACAAGCGGACCTGCTGAAATAAAAGCATTAAAGATAATTATGCAAAAAACAGAGCTTAGTGGGCTCCAACACTGTACAAGAGAATTTTTCATGAGGCTGTTGTAACGGACCCTTTTTAGCTGGGTAAGATAATGCCAGCTGGGGTCCCCCAGCAGTTTGGCTGCAGTAAGTAAGTGTGGTGAGGATCACTGTGGAAGGCCCAGTCCACCGTGGTTAGAGATGGTTTGGTTGGAGCTACTTGAGGAGGACTTGATCCCCTGGCTTAAGGGCCTACCTGCTGGGTGTGGAGCTGCTTCTTCAGTCCCAGGTTGGGGAAAATATCGGTCAGCATGTACCCTAAGGAAGTGCCTGAGAAAAGAAAAATAAGGGAGATAGGAAACCAAAGGAGGGGGGTCCGAAGGGAGAGCGTGATTAAGCAAAAAAGGGTGACTATACAGCAATTCAAAGGGGCTTATGAAAGAGGAGCTTCGAGGGGTGGCCCTCACATGGGCCAGAGCCAGTGGTAGGAGTTCAGGCCACAATACCCACAGTTCCAGAGAGAGTTTTAGTAGATATTTTTTAAGAATCCCATTCATTTTCTCTACCTTTCCTGATAACTGTGGTCAATATGGGATGTGGAGTTTCCAAGAAATGCCAAGGGCCTGAGCCACCTGTTAAGTAACCTTAGAAATAAAAGCTGGTCCATTATCAGACTGTAAGGAATTAGGGAGTCCAAACAGAGGAATGATATCTGAGCATAAAACATTGGCCACCATGCCGACTATGGTAAAAAGATATTTTAATTTTTTGTAAGACAGCATATGGGTGAAGTCAATTTGCCAGTCTTGTCCTGGCAAGTGTCCTCTCATTTAATGGGTAGGAAAGGAGGGTTGAAGGCCTCCTTGGGGAGAAACAGCAGTGCAAGTAGAACAGGAGGCACTGACTTTACTAATCAGCTGTTGCAGGAGAGGAGAATAAAACAAGGGGTTTAGGAAATGCTTAAGCGCCGTAGGTCCTACGTGTAGGGAATTATGTATTAAGCTAATGACCTCTTCAGTCTGAGCCTCTGGCAGAACAATTTTGTCCTGTAAAAGAGGGCCTGTAGTGCGTGATGGGTGAACTTGCTGTCAATACCCTGTACTGAGATCGGAAAAGGAAAACTAGGACCTAAAAAGGATGGAAGGACTCAGCAGGCAACCAAAAAGGAGATTGGCTTACCTGCTACCTTGAGAATCACCCCTGGGCTTGTAAGGAAAATCGAAGTTGGGGAACCTGGGAGCTGTCGGGCCAAGTAGGGCCAGCAGTCTGGAAGGCTGGTTCCCCTGTGTTGAGGCACCTGGGGCTCACCGCTTTTCCAAGGGCACTGTTCCAATGGCTCTCCTGGCCGCACACCAGGCATGGTCTAATTGGTGAGCATGGCCTTGCCATACTTGAGACAGACTCCTGGAGGTAGTTGTCATTGCTGTCTTCCACCCCTAGGTGGCGCTCCAGAGGGCTGAGCGGCCACCGCCAGCCACAGGGCAGCTACCAGAACTTGAGCCTGCAAATCTGCCTTCAGGTGAAGTCAGAGCATACACTCCATCTCCACCTGTTCCTCTCTGGAATTAAAAACTTGAAATGCCATGTTCACCAAATCACAGATAGGGATTTGAGGACCATCCTCAGCCTTTTCTTAATTTTTTTCCTAATATCAGGGGCTGATTGCCCAATAAAATGAGTTGCCAGTACCACATATCCTACCTCAGTAGATGTATTTAAGCGGGTATAGAGGTAAAGGCCTCCTGTGGCTGATTAAGAAACACAGCTGGAGCTGGGCGTGGTGGCGCACGCTTGTAATCCCAGCATTTGGGAGGCTGAGACCAGAGGATTGCGGTTCGTGGCAGCCTCAGCTACTTAGGCCCTTTGCAACTCAGTGAGACCTGGTTTCAAAATAAAAAATAGGGCAGGGGGGTGTAGCTCGGAGGTCAAATGTCCCTAGGTTCCACCCCCAGACCCGCAAAACACACACACACACACACACACACACACACACACACAGCTGGGTTTTCATCTGGACCCTGGGTTTATCATAATTAGCCACTTTATGGGAAGCATCCTGCATGCCATCAAGAAGGCATAATATCATATGGTCTCTCTTTTTTATATTCTTACCCCTACCATTAGGGTCTGGCTAATAATCCCAGTGGGGATCCTCAGAAGGAACTGCAGCTGCTCCTGTAGGGAGCACTTGGTTGGTTAAATGAGCCTGGTCAGACTGTTCCCAGGCAGCCTTTACAATACGATCACATTAAGGCAGAAGTTAAAATAACATGAGGATCCCACCATGTGAGATCATACGCTTGCACAATGTAAGGGAGGACGGCATGGGGAGAAAGGAGCAAGTTAGAGTGGGAGGCTGTCCTGGGATAGAATGATGGCTGGTGTGGTGAGGAGAGAGCCTGTGAATCAGGGTTCTCAGAAAAGTGTCTGTAACCCAGCCAGGTCAGACTCCGGCATCCACATGTTGTCACAAAATGGCAACCGTGCCTGTGACTCAGCAAAATTACAGGCTGGCGTGGGCAACCGCAAGTTAGCCTGTAACCCAGAAAGACCACCAGGTGGCATCTGTATGTTGCCATGTGGTGACCAAGATGGCGACTGCAACTGGCAGGAATCCCCAGCCAGCATGACTTGAGGGCAGTAGAGCAGGGTGGGGTGGGAAGGGAAGGTCGGGAACACATACAAAAAAGTCTGTACGTAAAGGACTTCTGACCATTTACCAGACTGCTTACAAAAGTCTTGGGCCACTGCAACCCATTATCATATCAAGGCCAGACAGGCGCTCAGGACATAAGTCCTCTACTAGTTTGGAAGTTTGGCTTCCCATAATTGGTCCATGGGCAAGAACAAAGAATAGGAAACAGGTGTCCCCATTTTCCTGATTATTCGGAATGGGGGGTCATGTACGAGAGAGATGTTTCTACTCCCTTCTCAAAATTGGAGGATGATCTGGTCATCCTGGGGAGCTCCCAGTGGACCAGAGGTCATGGGTCCCCAAGTGCTTGGATTTTGGCCCAGTAGACTGGTTGGACCCAAGTCTAGAGGCAGAAAGCCAGAACCCACTGACCAAGGGAAGAGGAGGTAGCTTACCCTGTTTGAAAGAGCTCTGCAGTATGCAGGAGCACTGAGCTGGAACGGTGGTGGTGGGCGCGTGGCTGCCAGGCACACATGTCAGTCACCGAGCCCAGGCCCAGAGCCCAAGCAGTGGGCAGTGGTGCCGGCGGCGACCAGGCAGAAGTTCCTGCTATTCCTGCGCAGAGCCTGCAAGCGGCGGTCGCAGAGCCATTGCCGGTGGTGGCTGGGCAGGCTGAGGTTCCTGCTACGGCCGCAGGCAGAGGTTCTGATGGCTAGAATGGAGCCTGCACACCTGTAAGCTGAGTGCTGGTGCGGGAACTCACAGTCGAGCAGCTAGCAGGTTGGAGAGTTTGGGGCTCAAAAAGAGAAAAAAAAAATCATCCAAACGTCCCGGGTTTTGGTACCAAATTAATGAATGAATGGGCCGTTGAAAATGGAGTTTGGGAGGGAGGCAAACCACCTGTTAAGTTATCGAAAGCTGCTGCTTTATTTAGCCCATAACTGATAATCAACACCCTCTGAGGAATCAGCAGGCTGTGGGGGAAGGGACCAATGGGCCACATATCTGGAGAGTTGCACATAGTCCTGATTGGCTGGCTGGGTCAGCCATGTCAGGGTGGAAGTACCTGGGTTTTAAGCAGGGGAGGGGGTGGCTTGGGGGGGTAAGCATTGGAACAAATCTCTTGTGATATCTGGAGCCTCAAAATGCCTGAGACCTGCCTCCTGATGCCTGGGATCTCACGGCACCTGGATTCTCGTGATGTCTTTGCTTCTAGTTTCCAGGGTTCTGTCTCCTGTCCCCGCCGTAGGGTCACATGGGGGGAGGGGGACCCAGCCTATCAATATTCAAATGACCAAGAAACACATGAAAGGATGTTCAGTGTCCTTAGTGATCAGGAAAATGCAAATAAAAGCACCATAAGAACCACCATAAGGCACTCTCTAGGGTGGCTATTAAAACAATAACAACAAAAACAATAATAACAAATGTTGATGAGGATGTGGAAAAATCAGAACCCTTGTACCCAACTGGTGGGAATGTAAGATAGTACAGCCACTTTGAAAAGAGCCTGGTAGTTAAATACAGCATTTCCAGTCTCAGGCATACAGCCAAGAGAAATGAAAACATACCCACACAAAAACTTATACATAGATGTTCATAGCAACATTATTCATAATAATCAGAAGGTGAATACATCCCCAATGTCTGTCAACTAATGAATGGGTTTTAAAAATGTGATATAGCCATACACTGGAATAATTATTCTGCCATAAAAGGAATAATGCACTTATCTGGATGAACCTTGAAAATCTTATGCTAAGTGAAACAAACCACTCACAAAGGATTGCCTAGTTTGCAAGCCCATTTATGTGCGCTGTCTAAAACGGGCAAATCTAATAGAACAAAAAGGAGGCTAGTGGCTGCCTAGGTCTGGGGTGGGGTGGTAGTCTGGGAAGGAGAGGGAAAATTAGGAAGTAATTGCTCAGAGGTATGAGGTTTCTTTGGGGGGGCAATGAAACTATTCTGCAATAGATTGTGATGATGATCATACAACTCTGTGCTAAAAATCATTAAATAGATGAATTATGAACTATTTCCTAATAAAGCCGCATATATATAAGGGAGAAGCAGACAAAGAAAGATGGGGGTTACCGGAAAGATTTGAGCAGCAGAGAAGCTGCAGCAGCAGTGTGACATGAGGAGTAAACTTGGCTCAAGTCTTCCTGGAAGCCAGTGGTATTGGGCTTCTACTGAGAAAGGAGGGGATGAACCCCCTATCTGTTCAGATAAAGGAAAATTATGACCTTGATTTAGAGGATAGTAAATGGCAAGAGTTTGTCTGGTTATAACAGATGGAGGGAAACTACCAAAATAGCAAGTTATTTTCTCTACCATTGACAGGGCATTTTAGGATTTCTATACTTCCAGTAAGATCATAAAGAACAATTTGCCATAGCCAATTTGCCATAACTCAGGCCTTATCCTATAGCCTTTGCCTAACATTTACCAAATTGCCATCAAAGATAATTAGTACAAGTGGACATAAACTTCCGGGTATGAGACTAGAAACAGTTACTGAGAGGGACAAACCTGAGAGCTCTAGGCTGTATATGCCTCAGGTTTCCAATGGTTCTGCCCCACATGCTGTAGCCATCTTAGGAAGGAGCCTGTGACTTTGGATTACTGAGAACAAATGGTGGTTAGGAACAAGTAAGTCATTGTGTGAGACTGGATGCGCACCCACCAGGCAGTGGTAGTAGGTCTATGAACTTGCACAATTTGCCAACACCTAAGCCACATGCTGGAATTTGGTTTTATGACTCTGAATCATTTGCACCTTCCTCAGAAAATTTACTTACAGATAAATGAAGGAGAAGGAAGAAACTTCAGCTTATCTTAACCAAGCAAATAGAATTTTTTTTTTTAACTGGGGATTGAACCCAGGAACATTCTATCTCCAAGCTACACCCCCAATACCCCCCCCCCCTTTTTGCGGTACTGGGGATGAAACCCAGGGGTTTTCTACCTCTGGGCTATACTCCCAGACCTATTTGATATTTTATTTGGAAACAGGGTCTCACTAAGTTGCTGAGAGCCTCACTAAGTAGCTGAGGCTGGCTTCGAACCTGCGTGATCCTCCTGTCTCAGCCCCCCAAGCGCTGGGATTACAAGTGTGTGCCACCATGCCTGACTTTATTCTTTATTTTGAGACAGTGTCTCACTAAGTAGCTGAGGCTGGTTTGTGAACCTGTGATCCTCCTGTCTCAGCCTCCAAGTACTGGGATTACAAGTGTGTACCACCATGCCTGGTGCAAATGTAATTTAAAGTCTCTGGTCCTAGGCCCATTAGATAGGTGAAGAACAAATATTACAACATTTTCTAGTCAGTGAAACCCAACCCTAGGGTTTCTCTGACCTTCTGAAAAGAAAGTGTGGATAGTCTATAAATAGGAGGGCTTTTTAAATAAACAAGCCATGCTATTTTATAATCTGTGAAGTAGCTTCATGTAGTAAAAGGAACACTGGCTGTGAAGTCGAGAGGCCTGAATTGCAGTCCTGCCGGAGCCAGCCAGCAAAAGTACGGGTTCTGAAGAGAGGCATGAGGATGAAAGAATTTTTAATTCTAACATGGGGGTGCCATCAGCCTACTATCTCTACTGGCCAACCCCAGCTCCAGGGTCAATATTTCTACTGGTCGACGACTACTCCTGGGTCAGTATTCTCTATTGGGCCGGCCTACTGGCCAACAGTGGGTTCATTTTTCTAGAGGTATTTATAGAGTTTCAGGTCAATTAACAGCCCTGTGCTATCACCACCGGAATACAATAGAGACCAATCCAAAGCACATACATTACAGGTAGGTTAATCAGAACCCTCGTGCCATCACCACCTGATCTTCTCTCAGACCTTTTACTTTGAACTTTCCATAACCCCAAACCTTGTTGACTCTGGGCGAAGGACAATCAGCTGAGTCAGAAATATTCTTTTAGGGGAAAACCTTAATGGCTCCCCACACAGTCCCAACTTAGCTTATAGTGAAAGTGACCCAGAAGACAATTAGGTTTCTTTAATGAGCCCAAATTGCCCTCTCCCAGAGCTCCTGATTGAGTAGATGTGGGGCGACACGGACTCCTCCTGTGTGGGTTCTGATGCTTGGGCCAGTTGGGAACCTTGATCTCTTTTCTGGCTCCAGTATTCTGAACTCTTGATTCTTCTTTCCCTGGCTACCCGGGGACACAGTGAGCTCAGTCTCTCCATGGCAGCTATCTTCATCTTCCCATCCCCTGATAATCTGGCCCTTTGGAGTTGGAATATTTTTTTTGCATCCTTTTTGTATCTAATTTCATTTTTACTTATATGAGGCAAATACTAAAAATAATACAATTACATTGTTTGGTGGGCAGCTACACAGAACTACAGTGGTAGCTCTGTCTAATTTATGTTGTGAAATAATAATTGGTGTTTTCATATATGTGGTTTCTTTACAGAAGTTATTCATGAAACTTTTCAAATATCTTTTCACCCCACAGAAAGAGTAAAAATGACATAAGTAAACTCATCTTCAAAAGTGGAGATTTCCAAATGTCCCCATATGCTGAGTACCCCAAGAACCCCCGTTCCCAGGAATGGGGCCGAGAAGCCATTGAAATGCATGAAAACGGAAGCACCAAAAACCTTCTCCAGATGACGGACATGTATTACTCGGTGTGTGTTCCTGGGAGCCTCGGGAGCTGAGCTTATTCTTTGCATATTTTAGTTGAGTTGTGACTTTTTTGCATGCTATTGATCAGTTTTGGTATTGCAATGTTTTGGTATTGCGATAAGAAAGCTGTTTTTTTTTTTTTTTTTTTTTTTTTTTGGTGGTACTGGGGTTCCTGGAAGCCCTTCTACCTCCGGGCTACACTCCCAGACCTATTTTATTTTTTTATTTGGAAACAGGGTCTCTTAGCCAGCACGGCTGGCTTCGAACCTGCGCGATCCTCCTGTCTCTGTCTCCCAAACGCGAGGATTACAAGTGTGCGCCACCACGCCCGGCAAGGCTGTTCTTTTATAGCACATCATATTATGACGTTTTAGCAGTAACCCATGAACTTCCTTGTAGGAATGGAAACTGAAAGAAAAAAATTAGTAACAGCCCTTGGCTCTTTTATCTCTTGTCTGCATTCCTTTACCTTGCTTTGTATGGTTACATAGTTAAAACTGGGGGATGGAAAAGGACATAAAGATAAACATTCAAGGTGGGCATGGTGTGGTGCCACCTGTAATCCTAGTATTTCGGAGGCTGAGACAGTAGGATCACAGGTTTGAGACCATCCTCACCAATGGGGTAAGAACCTTAGCAAGACCCTGTTTCAAAATAAAGGGGGTAATGCCGGGTGTGGTGGCGCATGCTTGTAATCCCAGCATTCGGGAGGCTGAGACTGGAGGATTGCGGTTCGCGGACAGCCTCAGCTACTTAGTGAGGCCCTCTGCAACTCAGTGAGACCTGGTTTCAAAATAAAGAATAAAAAATATGGCAGGAAGTGCAGCTTGGAGGCCAAATGCCCCTGGGTTCCATCCTCAGACCCGCAAAAAATAATAAAAATAAAAAACAAAAGGGGTAAGAATGTGGCTCAGAGAATGCTCCTGGGTTCAATCTCCAGTACCAGAGAGAAAGAGAATATTTTATTGTCATCCTCAACAGTACTTTTCAGAGTTTTAGAAGATTATGAACTTAGCAGGTGTTAAACAGTTTTCTCTGTCAGCTCCAGACCTCATCATTTGGGAGGATAGAGGGATACATTGAGCGCCTGTTTCTTCTGTCCCACCTCAGATTTAACCCCGGTCTTATTCCTCTTCATTGCCCATTTCACTTCACATTACTCTAAGTCAGCCACAAAGTAAACACAAGTGGAGATATCTGAACCGAAAAACAAACAGATGTCAGATAACTTCTCTGCAGTCTGAGTTATAGCAATAAACTCAGAACCTTGCCCCATAGGGCTTAATAGCACTAGACAGTCCTGTTACAGGAACAATAACCCCTCTGGTTGCTATGGGAATTAACCAAGAGGATCAGACTTTGGATGGGAAGGGCAGGTTTGTCCAAGCTAAAGAGATATTTTCTTTATCTGGCCTTTTGAAAACCTTAAACCCAGAGGAAGAAGAAGGAGAAAGATAAATAAATGTAAGATACAAACTTCGCTCTAGTTAAAATGTTTTCATTGCTGTTTCTGCAGAGGGCTTTTTTTCTGTCAGGAAAAAAAGTCCTTTTTCTTTCCTAACTGCAGTCATAATCATGTAAATATTTTACTCAAGCGTGCCCACATACACAAATCCTTTGTTAGGGACTCCTTGGCCCAGCTTGGTGTGATAACTAGCAGCAAACAGGCCTCGGCGTCATAGGACCCAGCTTCGCTGTGTGTTCCCATGACACTAGCTTAGGAGTCACCTCAGTTAGAGCTAGTTAAGAACGTAAATAAGTCTGATCTGCACTTCAGAACAGTGAGAGGTGCAGTCCACAGAGGCAAAGCTAAGCTTACAGCCTGTCACACCTGAGTAGACGAGCGGTCCCCGCAGTCTTGCTCAGAGGGCGCCCAGGGATTCCCACATCGGGCAGGCCTTTGTAGGATTCGAGCTTGCTTGCTTGCTTGCTTGCTTGCTTGCTTGCTTGCTTGCTTGCTTGCTTTCTTTCTTTCTTTCTTTCTTTCTTTCTTTCTCCTCCTCCTTTTTTGCAGTGCTGGGGTTTGAACCCAGAGGCATTCTACCTCTGAGACCCCCCCAGCTCTATTTTTTGTTCTTTTTTTTTTTGTTTGTGTGTGTGTGTGTGTGTGTGTGTGTGTGTGTGTGTGTGTAACTGGGGTTCCTGGAAACCCTTCTACTTCCGGGCTACACTCCCAGACCTATTTTATCCTTTTTTATTTGGAAACAGGGTCTCCTAAGATAGTACGGCTGGCTTCGAATCTGCGCGATCCTCCTATCCCTGTCTCCTAAGCGCGGGGATTACAAGCGTGCGCCACCACGTCCAGCCTTTGTTCTTTTATTTATGAAACGAGGTCTTACTATGTTGTGGAGGGCCTCACTAAGTAGCTGGGGCTGGCCTCAAACCTGCAATCCTCCTGTCCCAGCCTCCCTAGTACTGGGATTACAAGTGAGCACCACCATGCCCAGCAAGGATTTGAGTTGTTAATGTATTATTTCTGCCAAGAAAGTGTTTACCTCCAGGACTACCACAAAGACCTCTCACAGTACCTCTGTTGCTCCTGAGAGCTTTGGTGGAGGTCAGGTAGGGAGCGCATTACCATGGAACTACTGAGCATTGCCATTGGCTTCTGGGTTGAGGTCCTCACTCTGTTTCCACCACGGTGGCCACAGGCCTTACAAAGTCTGTGTCAATTGCCTTCTGTGCAGTGGCAGGAGGGACCATAGCCTTCGGTAACCACCAGGGAGGTCTCAAAGCCAGTTGTGCTCCACAAAGATAACTAAAAAATCAATATAATAATCATAGAGGATAAACTTAGGTCATTTCCTACATTGGTCTAAAATCGCTGGAATGACCTTAATCTTTTTATAATTCCCTTTTAAAATAGCAAATGTGAGCCGGGCGTGGTAGCGCACGCTTGTAATCCCCGCGCTTGGGAAGCAGAGACAGGAGGATCGTGCAGGTTCGAAGCCAGCCGCGCACGCTGGCTTAGGAAACCCTGTTTCCAAATAAAAATGTCAAAATAGGTCTGGGAGTGTAGCCCGGAGGTAGAAGGGCTTCCAGGAACCCAGTACCCCCCCCAAAAAAAAAATAGCAAATGTGTTCCAGGTTCCATAAAGAGAGAGGCCTGAGAGGGTCTAGACTTCTAGGTCAGACTTGCTCTGCTGTTCATACTGCCTCCATCTTAAGTTTATTAAAATGTAGAATTTTTTTTATACTCAAATTTAAACCCAAGAATACTCAACTGAGCTTTCTTCTTTTCTCTTTGCAACCAGCCCGCAAATGTAAGGAATCCTGAACTTGAACGCAATGGACTTTACCCGGCCTACACTGGATTGCCTGGGTCCCGGCACTCTTGCATCTTCCCTGGACAGTACAACCCGTCTTTCATTAGTGATGAGAGCAGGAGGAGAGACTACTTTTGAGTCCAGGAGAGAGCGTGCCTATGGCCCTGAGCCAGTAGCCCAGGGTCTCTGTGGTTCCGAGGACCGTACCTGGAGGGAGCGCCACACTGGTTGCTCCCAGGACTTGTCAGAGCCACACTTGAGTGTCAAGCGGAAAAGGGACAGGCGCTAGGGGCATGAGCACGTGGAAGGGGGTAGATGGATGTGGAACTGCAGTCCGCTCGTTCAGCACCTTTGTTACTGTGAACACGAACATGGGCCAGTACCAAGAGAGTCTCCTGGAGTGACCGTAGCATGGCGCTGGCACTGGGGCCACTAGTAGCCACAGCAGACCCCTACGTAGGATTGCAAGGATCCAGATTTCCCTGTTTGCACTTTAGTACACTGGGCAGGGAGGTTTCCTTTCGGATTTGTTTCAAGACTGCTCCAGAAAAAAGGCTTCCTTTCCCAAGGCGCTCCCACAGGCTGCTGGGATTCATTTGCAGCCAGGTGCTGGGTCTTTGTTGTCCTGCCCAGCGCCTACGAGCTGAACAAAACGTGGGAGGAACAGACCACTACAGCGATGATGCTGCCGCCGCGCGTACAGTGTTCAGTGTTTCTAGGTCGCCTTATTCTACACTTTCCAAGCCAACCCCCAAAATGTGGAACCGACATTTGTGAAAAGCAGCATACAGCTCCTATTTGTTTTCTAAGTCAAAGTGACATGCTTATTTAAGATGTTTTTTTCCCCCTTTGTAGTTAAATCTCACCTTTTTAAGCAAGTCTGGATCAGAGCAAACAACTTACATTTGGTTTAGTCAGCGCAGGTTTCCAGAGTCAGGGGTACCACCCCCAGAGGAGGTGCTGAAAATTGGAGGGATTGAATAAAAATAAGGGGTGGCTGGGAATCAATGAGTTAGAGGCACCAGCTGCCCCTAATGAGCCCAGCAGGCAGGATCGGGTGCTTTCGTCCCTGAGGACGTGTGGAGTCTGGGACTCTGACCACCCTCATGGAGGCCAGGGGAGGAGCAATGCAGTAGAAAAGGACACAGTGCAGATTGGTTCTGGGCTGGGATCTCACCACTAAAGGACGAGCAGCGAGATGCAGCCCACAGCTGAATGTGGAACAGTGGGCCAGACAGGCAGGTGCGTCTCCTGCACCGCCAGTGCTTTGGGAACGGAGGGATTCCTGAGGAAATAGAGTGAGCTAGGATGGAGCCACAGGTAAGTGGGATGCCCGCTGATCTCTATATCCCTACTCTTGTCCACAAACTCAGTGTAAACTTTCAACCAGAGTTACTATTCATTGAAGAAATAACTGGTTCTCTCACACCTAGGCATTCATATCTCTGCGTGGCTGTGTAGCAGCCTCTGGAAGTAGAGCTGTAGTTCAAGTCAGCATTAGACCTGAAGCCTGGCGGGTTAGGGAGCTGGGAGCTTGTCTTTGGGAAGGAAATTCCACACATCTTATTTATTGTGCCTAGGAGGTGAGCCCTACAGGAGAGGCTTGTCTCCTGCTCAGTGTCTTTAACTGCTTCCTGTGGGGTTATGTTTATCCATCTGTTTGGGTGAAGCGACAGGCACAGAGGTAAAGAATTGTCCCCAGCCTGAGGCGCAGAGCTGAGTTGCTTGCCATCTCTGGGAATGGTGCAGCTATTTGGACAGTTCTACCCTGAGTATGGTGGTTTCTTCAGGGTTCTCTGTTCTCAGAATGTGCGCAGCCCTTGCTCTAAGTGTGAGCTCCTTTGTCCCCTGGTCTCCATGATGCGCTGTGGCCTGCTATAGCAAGAACACTTGTCAGATGCAATGAATTTTAGTAGTTAAATTGCACTTGTCTGATGAGATAAGAACAAAAAGAATTCTGTTGTCAGTGGATGTTAACTTAAAATTTCAAAGCATCACCATCTTGAAACCTTGGATCTCGCATCTTTCTCTCTGTAGAACCAAAAGGCCCTTTGTTCCTTGCTGCCTTGCATCCAGCTGGAGCGCTCCGGCTCCTGCAGTCAGCCCACCTGGGCCAACAGACACAGGTGCCCGTGAGGCGGCCTTTCCTGTCTCCGGCCTCTGTGGCGACTCTCACCAGGAACACATTCCTGCTGCCTTGAGCTGGCACCTCAGCTGGCAAATAATTTCTCTATGAGGTCCAGAAGACTTAAGCCCCAGAAAATAAAGTGTTTTGTCCTAAGAGAATTCTTGGGAAGAATCCCAAAGTCAGGAAAAGTATGTCCTGTGAATTCCAAGACATCTGAATGAAAATTAGGTGTGTTCTGTTGTTTCTTTTTTACTGTGAAAAAAAGATGATTCTGAGCAAGGTTGAATTCACACAGTATCTATCATTTTTAGGAGGCACATGAGGGTAGGGAGAGCATTTTGAGGTTCTAGAAGGCACACAAGCGGCGCACTATTCCCCAGTGCATATGGCATGTCTGGTGAAGAAGGAGAGGCTGGGTTCACTCCTGCTTGGCGGCAGTTCCTCCAGAATTGGTGGGCAGAGAGGAAACAGCTGGCAGGGAGTCCGAAGATCATGCATGAGAGAACAGGTTGGGATGGATGCACCCCTGACAGGTGGGATCTCAGCTGGACTGCAGAGCTCAGTAATAGCCCCTACGTCTGGAATGTGTGATTCACACGCACAGCGATGTCATGGTCCTGCATTGGGAGGGACCCCGCTGTGGTGAGATAGTAGGAAGAGAAAAGCGACACTTAGCTGCCCTCGAGATGCTCCTGTAGGGAAGAAACGGGCCAGGTGGATTTGTGTGTCCTGCAGCATGCCAGAGCATATGACTTGGGGGGTGGCTTAAGCTGGGTTTTGCTTAAGCTGCAGAGGGTCTTATTTACATTTTCTTTTTCTCTCTGCTCCATGAGCTAGCCCATGCCACTGGGGCCTGTTTCTTTAGGAGGATAAATAACATCTCTCTTATTCTGCATGATGAGGCTCCGGGCAAAGATCATTGGCCACACAGCACCCTTCTTAGTTGGACATGAGCATGTGCATTTCTTGGACATAGAAACCTTCAGAGGATGCATGGGCTGCCTCATGGAGGCAGGACTCAAACTCCCCAGCTCATCCTGTTGATCTTTTCACTAGATCTGGTTGACACCTTCCTGGCAGATGCCTCACCATGCAGTGTGCTTTAAATGTCAAAGAGGACAAGAGAATGGGCCTAAAACTAATTTATTCAAAAAAGCACCTTAATATTATTAAGCAGAAACCAAATTAATGACATGACATGCAAAAAAGTACCGAATACTCTTGAAAATGTCCTTTCAGGTTAGTTTTTTTTTATATATGTATCTCTTAGATGCTTGTGGTTTCTCATTAAGAAAATAGTGGCTGGCCTATGCTCAGAAAGAAGCATATTGGTACGTGGCTTTGGCTATAGGAAGGGTAAGGCGATAGCTTTGGGTGGGCTTTTGACAAGCACAGCCAGACCTCATCCGTGTGAGAGCTGCCTGTCTCACTCCATAGTGAGGCCATGGCCCCATCCACTGGGAGCACATTTTTGTGAAATGTTGTTAGATTGGGTAGTTTAAGGCTGAAAGGAGAAGCAGCTAAGTGTTCAGAGCCAGAATTGCGGAATGGATGGTGCAGGCAAGCTGGCTGGTGGAGTTGAGGTCAGACTAAGGTGTGACTACAAAGTTGGTGAGGAGGTTACTCTCAAAGCTGGCCCATAGGAGAGCGCATCTTTGAAATATGAGGCCAGGTGGCTCCCCAAGAGTGGGGAAGGATGGATCTATTCAGAAAGTTCCAGGGCAGGAACATTGCCCCCTCATGGCTTTTCAGTGTCTCATTAAACCACTTTGCCCACTGGGGAAGTGCCCCGGGGCCCTTTAACTGTCAGTCTCTGACTGAAGAAATAGAGCTTTTCTGTGGAGTTGCCCGTGGCTAGGTTTAGCCAAACAGACCCCAAACCAGGGCTTTGACTCATAGTTCTAATAGAAACTTTGACTTTGGGGGACTAGAGCACTTTGGAGAGAGCAAGAATGCAAAGTTTGGCATTTCAGTATTTTGTATTTTATTTAAAACTTCCCTCAGTGGCAGATATTTTTTCTGTCTGAAAGCTTATGTGGGGATAGGGAGTGACATGTCTTTTTTTCTTCTTCTTCTTTTGTCATTTCTTTCTTTTTGACTGTCATTCTAAGGTTTTCATGTACATTTTTGGAAACATGGAGTTTTGTAGGTTTCACCTTTGGGTGTGTATTTTTTTCTTTTTCAAATCCCCTAAGAAGAAAACTGGGTAAAATAGTAGGCACAGAAATGTCAATTAATTTGTTGTACTAAAATATCTAACTAGTGTTCTACTCCATAACTGATATACACTTTAGTTTACAGAAAAGCCTGTGTAACCAAAGGGGACTCTTTAGTTCTAAAAGGAGATACCCTAAGCAGGGTGTGGTGGTGCACACTTATAATCCCAGTCCTTGGAAGGCTGAGACAGGAAGGTCACAGGTTCACACCAGCCTCAGTAACTCAGCGAGGCTCTCCACAACTTAGACCCTGTTTCAAAATAAAATATAAAATAGAGCTGGGGGTGTAGCCCAGAGCTAAAATGCCACTGAGTTCAATCCCCGATACCATAAAAAATAAAAAGAGACATTCTAGACTGCATCTCTCCCATGGCCATTTTCAAAGAGAATATTTAAAAGGAGTTGCTTATTAGATTCTGAACCCATAATTTTCTAATTATACAGTTAATACACTTCAGTGCAGAGTTCTTGGGTAGGAAGGATGGGACAGGGCTGGAACGGAGCCAGTTTGGGAAAATGATCCAACTCATTTATCTTTCTGTATTACCTAGCCCTACTCTAAAAAGAAATGATTGTTTAATCAGGAGTTGCTGTGAGTTTTGTTGATGTTTGTGTTGCTGGGTTTCTGGTTAATTGGAGTATGTAGCGGGAATGTAAAGTTTTTGAGTTTTCACATTGTCTTGGATTTCTCTGTAAACTTTTAAATTTTAGCCCCTGGTTGACTGTGTTAAACCCATTATGAGAATGTTATTTAAAGTTGTGTTATAATTTCAGGCTCTACTAATTATTCAGTACTGTAGCAGCAAAGTATTATTTGTAAGAATTTGATTATTTTTATACTTATATCCACCATAAGTCTGGCGTTCTAGTCAGTAAAATGATGCAATAAAATTAATATCATTTTTATTGTGTGTTTTTCTCCTCATCACACGCAAATCAGAAAGGAGCATAAGTTATTTTTCATGAGGGCATCATTTAAACAGTGGAAGTGCACAGTGAACCCTTGCGTGGCAAATGTGGGCAGCGAGTCATTTCTCTATCCTCAGGGCTCAGAAATAAGGAAATAGCACAGTTAGTGATGGGTGGACGGTGGGCAGATGAATTTAAGTGGTTAAAGGCCTAACTCTGGTGTTCACCTGCTTCTTTCTACTTACACTTCTGTCTGTAAATTGGAGGGCATAAATAACCAGTTGACACCCTGGAAATTTCCTCCTGAATGCCCTCACTACCACTCCATGCCAATTCCTCACGCCTTGAAGGAGAAGAGAAAGTAAATGTGTCTGTCCTTTAGTGAAGAGACTGTAGAACTTACAAGTACAGTGGCCAAGGAATATGGCTGCTGGCTACACACACGTTCGTTATTTACTTCCTCGGATACTTTGCATGGCAGGGACAGATGAGCCTCTGCTGCACTTCTTGGCAAAAAAGAATCTTTGCTCTAGTAAAGACCAATCATAGCAGCGTGGGCCATGATCCATGACAGACTTTGGGCGGATTAGATAAGGGCTGTGGCCCGGCAAACATTCCTGGATGGAGATGAGTGGCACTTTCTCTCTGGCCAGCTCCTCTCACCAGTTTTCCCAGCCCAGCAGTGAAAAGCCCCCACTGAGATCTTCACAGGAGCCCAGGGCTGACCCCTCCCTATTCCTGCTCGGCTCAGTCAGACCTAAACATCACATCACATCCAGACCTCCTCTCCACTGGTAATTTATTTTCTTCTTTAAGGTGCCAACATGATATTTTGATATATTGAAATGATTAGTAAAGCACATTGGCATATCTGTTATCTCACATTGTGTGTGTGTACGTGTGTATGTGTGTGTGTATGTGTGTGTGTGTAGAGCATCTAAAAATCTAAAATCTTTTTAACAATTTTATTGACTATAATACCAATGTTGTACTGCGCATTACATCTCTAAACATAGTCATCCTATGTAACTAAGTTTATACCTCCCCTTTTGTGGTTCTAGAGATTTAACTCAGTGGTATTCTACCTCAGAGCTACACTCTCAGCTCTATTTTATTTTTTATTATGAAACAGGATCTCACTAAGTTGATGAAGCTGGCCTTGAGCCAGCAATTTTCCTGTTTCAGCCTCCCAAATATGGGGGTTACAGGTGTGCACACCACACCCAGGTGAATTTGTTCCCTTTAACCTACTTCCCTTTGTTGCCTTCCTCTGTAATGTCCTATTCTCTGTCTCTATGTACGGGTTGGATGTGGCTCGTCCAAAGGTTCATGTGTTGGAGGCTGGTGTGCTACTCAGCTTTCTCATTTCTATGACTAAAGTACCTAACAAGTAACAAGACCAACTTAGAGGAGGAAAGGTTTATTTGGCTCATGGTTTCAGAGGATCAGTCCAGTTTCAAGGCAGAAACATGGCAGCAAGGCATATCAGAGGAAAGATACTTAACTCATGACAGCTGAAAAGCAGAAAGTTCTCAAGGCCATTTCACCAGGGACCCACCTTCCCCAGCCATGCCCCATCTCTGACCCTCGCTGCACTGCCTAACACATGAGGTTGTGGAGGACGTTCCAGACCCAAACCATAACAGCCTGGATCTCATTGTGGGAATGCTGGGAGAGAATGGAACCTCTAATAAATGGCAACTACTGGAAGAAGGTCCTTAAGTCAACAGGGAGTTTGCCCTTGGGAGGGACTGTGGGATCCCAGTCTCTCTCTCTCTCTCTCTCTCTCTCTCTGTCTGTCTGTCTCTGTC
This sequence comes from Muscardinus avellanarius, assembly GCF_963383645.1. Classification (NCBI taxonomy): domain Eukaryota; kingdom Metazoa; phylum Chordata; class Mammalia; order Rodentia; family Gliridae; genus Muscardinus; species Muscardinus avellanarius. Next base: position 74,629,537 of record NC_137790.1, on the reverse strand, counting down.
TCTCTGCCTTCCTGTTTTGCAGTATGATCTCTTTACATGCAGACGCTCTGCTATGATGTGATAGGTCATGATGTGACATGGCCAAACGGATCCTCCCTAGAACTGAGCCAGTGCCAGTGCCATGCCCTTGAACCTCTAGGACTGTGTATTAGATAAACTTCTTTTTTAAAAACAAATGTCCAAGCCAGGCATGGTAGTGCACGCTTTAATACTAGTATTTGGGAGGCTGAGACAGGAGGATCGCAGGTTCACAGACAGTCTCAGCTATTTAGTGAGGCTCTCTGCAACTTAGTGAGACCCTGTTTCAAAATAAAGAGTTGAAAGTAGGGCTGGGGGTGTAGCTCAGAAGTATAATGCCCCTGGGTTTGATTCCCAGTAATGCAAAAAAAAAAAAAAAAAAGAATGTCCAGTCTCAGGTATTTTATGATAGCAATGAATACACACATAGAGTACACACTAATAAACACATAGAAGTGAGATCATTAGTTATTTGTCTTTCTTTATATGGCTTATTTCACTTAGCATAACATCCTCCAAGTTCCATTTTGTCCCAAAGGGCAGTATCTCCTTTTAAAATTACAAATATGTCTATTGTATATCTATATATGATAATTTCTTTATTTATTCACCTATCAATGGACCCTTACGTTATTATTGTAAATAATGCTGCATCTTGGTGGTTGTTTTGAAGATGGGAGGCCATTATGCTGTACACAGTGGGCTTGCCTGCATGTGTATCCCGCCTGTGCCTCTGACTTGACTGTGCCTCCATCTCAGGATTTGATTTACCAGCAGGTAAAGATCTCAAAAGTATTTTTAGACTTTTGTGTTCAAAGGTCAGCAATGCACAGTGATCCATTTTCTAGTTGCTTGGGAAGTAAGAAGGAAAAAAGGTAAGATGAAGGTGTATGATAAAGGCATTATCTAGGTCAGAGTCCTTCCCTATTGGATTGTGAATGGTCATGGCAGCTTTCTTTATTTATTTTTTTTATTTTTTGTGATACTAGGGATGGAACCCAGGGGCATTCTACCTCCAAGCTATAACCTCAGCCCTGTTCTTTATTCTTTATTTTGAAACAGGGTCTCACTGGGTTGCAGAGGGCCTCACTAAGTAGCTGAGGCTGTCCTCGAACTGCAATCCTCCTATCTCAGCCTCCCAAATGCTGGGATTACCAGTGTGCACCACCATGCCCAGCTCATGGCAGCTTTCACTTCTCAGAACTGGATCATAATATCATGCAGACTCTTGGCACAGTGAGCAGAAACTCGAGGTCAGAAAGAAAAACAGAGATGCCAGGAATAAGTATTTATGATGACTGTTTTTATTGACCAAAAAAAAAGCCCTCAGCTATATTAACTTGTACCAGACTCTCCCCAATAGTTCCCTGCTGCTTTCTCCTCAATCATGATGTCATGAATAGGCCAGGAGTCTGCCCAGCTTTCTGAACCTCAGTGTCCCAATCACTAAAGTGCGGGTGGTAGTTATTGCCTTGCAGAGTTGTAAGAACTGAAAGGGAAGAGCCAGGCGTGGTGGCGCTTGTAATCAGAGTACTTGGGAGGCTGAGACAGGAGCATCACAGGTTCACCCAGCCTCTGCTGTTTAGTGAGGCCCTCTGCAACTTAGGGAGACTCTGTTTCAAAATAAAGAATAAAAAAATAGGGCTGAATGTGTAGCTCAGAGGTAGAATGCCCCTGGGTTCCATCCTCAGTACTGAAAAAAAAAAAAAAAGAAAAGAAAAGAGATGAAGGAAGGAAGGGAGAAAGAAAGAAAACAGGAACAGGTCCTATAAAAACACTTATGAACTATAAAGAAACAACACATTGGTTCTTTTCCCTAGGGTCTCCCATCACCAAAAGCAGAAAAGACAGTTGAAGAACTGATGTCATGTGATTCACTAGGCACTGTCCCCAGAGTCCTTGGATGTGTCTAAGTTTTCTTGCCATTTCCCCGTTACCACTTCTTTAACCTGTTCCCCATAACACAAAGGGATTAATGGCCCAGAATCATACTCTGGGGGGGTAGGATCCAATACTGTCCTGTTAACTATTTTATGCTTAGTGCCTGACATGCACCTAGTAGACCTTCACTAAAATAAAGAATGAGTAAGGGGATGGATGAGTCAGATGCCAAATTAAAGTTAAAGGTTGTAGAGACCTAGCTCCTCTAAGGAACTGAAGGCTGAGAACTGGCAGCTGTGAAAGAAACATATAGCAATGACATACAACTGGAGGAACCCTAAGCAAAGATCTCTTGTTATAAAGCTCGAGTCGGCCATGGTGGCGCACACATATAATCCCAGTACTTGGAAGGCTGAGGCAGAGGAATCACAAATTTGAAGCCAGCCTCAGCACAGTAGTGAAACTCTCAGACATCCTGTTTCAAAACAAAAAGTAAAAAAGGGCTGGGAGAGTAGCTTAGAGGTAGACACCAGACCGCCCTCCACCTGTGGTGGGGTTGTAGAACAACTATGCAGTGAGTGAAATACCCCTTAGCAAGCAAAAGGAACAGATCACTCCAACAGCAACCACATGAATGAGTCTCACAGTGCTACGTGGGAAAAGTTGAATATAAAATGCTATATGAGCTGAGTGTGGTGACACACACCTGGAATTCCAGTACTCAGGAGGCACAGACAGGAAGATCACATGTTTGAGGCCAGTCTCAGCAACTTTAGTGAAGCCCTCAGCAACTTAGACCCTATTTCAAAATAAAAAAAAAAAATAAGCCAGGCATGATAGAGCACAGTTGTAATCCCAGTACTTGGGAGGCTGAGATAGGGGGTTGTAGGTTCACAGCCAGCCGCAGCAACTTAGGCCTTGCACAGCTTAGTGAGACCCTTTTTCAAAATAAAGAATAAACCAGGCATGGTGGCACACGCTTATAATCCCAACATTTGGAAGGCTGAGACAGGAGGATCGCAGTTCATGGACAGCCTAAGCTACTACTTAGGCCCTTTGCAACTCATTGAGACCCTGTTTTAAAATAAAGAATAAAGCCAGGCGTGGTGGCGCACACTTGTAATCCTCGTGCTTGGGAGGCAGAGACAGGAGGATCACGCAGGTTCAAAGCCAGCCACGCATGCTGGCTTAGGAGACCCTGTTTCCAAATAAAAATGTAAAAATAGAGGCCGGGCGTGGTGGCGCACGCTTGTAATCCCCGCGCTTGGGAGGCAGAGACAGGAGGATCGCGCAGATTCGAAGCCAGCCGCGCGTGCTGGTTTAGGAGACCCTGTTTCCAAATAAAAATGTAAAAATAGGTCTGGGAGTGTAGCCCGGAGGTAGAAGGGCTTCCAGGAACCCCAGTACCACCAAAAAAAAAAAAAAAAATGTAAAAATAGGTCTGGGAGTGTAACCCGGAGGTAGAAGGGGCTTCCAGGAACCCCAGTACCACCAAAAAAAGAAAGAAAGGAAAAGAAGAAAGAAAGAAAGAAAGAAAGAAAGAAAGAAAGAAAGAAAGGAAGAAGGGATAGGGCTGGGGGTGTTGCTCAGAGGTAGAATGCCCCTGGGTTCCATCACCAGAACTATAAAAAAAAAATAAAGAATAAAATAGGGCTGGGGTGTAGCTCAGAGGTAGAATGTCCCTGGTTTCAAGACCCAACAACCACAAAAAAAAAAAGCACACTACCTCATTATTATGAAATCATGTGCTTTCTACTCTTCCTGGTTATAAAAATAAATTTATTTTATGAAACAATGGTAATAATAAAAAATTATAGTTTTCTGTTTCTGTGCTTAGTCAGTAGGTCATGTCAACTTCCTCCATAATAAAATATTTTTTGACTAATCGCTAGTTTTAAAAAAGAACCTTTAGGGGCTGGTAGCGTAGGCCACTAGTAGAAAACTCACTACCATGTGCAAGGCCCTGGGTTTGTTCCAAGATCTGCAAAAAGAAAAAAAACCAACAGTGACAACAAGAAAAACATTAAAAATCTATGAACCACTGACGTGGTCTAACCCTGCCAACACAGAGATAGAGAGATGATAAATGACAGCTTTTTTTTTTTTTTTTTTGGTACTCGTGGTTGAACCCCAGGGCATTCTACCCCTGAGCTACACCCTAGCCATATTTTATTTTGAGCTACACCCCAGCCTTATTTTATTTTTTATTTTGAAGCAGGAACTCACTAAGTTTCCTCACTCTGCCTTTGAACCTGCAATCCTCCTGTCTCTGCCTACCAAGCACTGGGATCAGAAATGTGCGCCACTGTGCCTGGCTCTAGCCTGGCCATATTTTTTCCTTTTTCTTCTTCTTTTTTTTTTTTTTTTTTTTTTTGGCAGGTCTGGGGATGGAACCCAGGAGCATTCTACCTCTGAGCGACACCCCCAGCCCTATTTTTTATTCTTTATTTTGAAACAGGGTCTCACTGACTTGCAGAGGGCCTCACTGAGTAGCTGAATCTGTCCCTGAAACAGGATCCTCAGGCCTCCGCCTCCCTCCTGAATGCTGGGATTACAAGTGTGGGCCACCACCCCTGGCTCGAGCGTGGCCATTTTCTAAAAGAAGAAATCAAAGCCCAATGAGGCTGTGTTGCTTTCCTCAGTTTCCTAATAGCCCTGGTGCAGACTTCAGAGACAGATCCCAGGCGAATCCTGGGCTCCAATGAGCTCTTCAGTAGCATGGAGCCTTGACAAAGCCATGGCATCCCTCCCATCTGGGTTATTGTCATTTGTTATGTTTAAAACTAGGATTGTTTTAGCATAAACAGTAAGTCCCTTTCAAAAGAGCAGCATAAACCAGGCACAGTGGCACATACCTGTAATCTCAGGACTTGGAGGCTGAGACAGGAGGATCACAGGTTTGAGGACAGCCTCAGCCGTTCAGCAGGACCCTTAACAGCCTAGCAAGACCATGGTTCAAACTTAAAAACAAAAGAAAAAGGGCTGGAGATGTAGCTCTGGGGTAGAATGTTCCTGAGTTCAATCCCCAGCACGAGAGAGAGAGAGAGAGAGAGAGAGAGAGAGAGAGAGAGAGAGAGAGAGAGAGAGGCAGGCGCGGGGGGGCGGGGGGAGAGGAGAGAGCGCACACGGAGTAAGGCTGGCCTCCAAGTTCTCCACAGCAGCAAGCAAAGCCAGAAGGCAATGACGAAGTCACATTTAGGAGGTTTTCATTTAATCTTCAAGGCAAGATTTCAGGAGCCCAGCACCCAAGGAATCTGGTGTCCTGATAAAGTGCTGCCCACCAGGAGAAAAAGCATAGGACTGGGGAATGGAGGAGCCACCTGGAATAAATATTCAATGTCTTTAGAAATAGACCAAGTAGTAAAAGACAGATGTGTAAGTGGGTCTGGCGGAGGTAGCGCAGTGGTAGGGCACACGCTCAGCTTGCGTGAGGTCCTGGGTTCACTCTCCAGCACCAAAAAAAAAAAAAAAAAAAAGATATGGAAATAAAATACATGTTACACAACCCTGACAAAGGAAAAAACAAACAAACAGGAGGTGCCAGAGGAAGAACGAGATGCCTTCCACTTATTGCCCCTGTGTACACGTATACGGATGGAGATGTAGAAAGCCGTTGCAGGTCTTGGCAGGGCAGGCACTCTTTGGTGCTTGGAACTATGATTACTGCTTCTGGGGAGGTGGGGTGTAGGTGCAAATAAAACCTTAAACTCAAACTCTAATAACCTCCTAGATTAGTTGGGGCTCTTGGTTGCAGGGATGAGCGTCTAGTCTGTTTGGTTTATTAGTGGACTGGAGATGTCTCACAAAATCTCCCGGAGGGACCTGGAAGATCTGCAGAGAGGAAGAGTGTGGTCAACCCACCCGGCAGGATCTCTCTAGTGAAGACAGCCGCGGCCATAGCTGCCCCAGGTGCTGGCAACTCTCCTCTACTGCCCCAGAGAGCCACAAAAGCACAGTATCTTTTTATTCCTTTGTTCTAGAAACACAGTGCAGTTGCCTGTAGTTTATGGCACCAGGTCAGAGGGCAGTACCCCAGAGATGAGATTGGCTGTGACATCTATCTCAACTACCCTTAAGCCGGGCGTGGTGGCGCCTCAAACTAGTGAGATTCTCAGCAATTTAGTGAGACCCTGTTTCAAAATAAAAAAGGGCTGGAGGTGTAGCCTGGAAGTAGAATGCCCCTGGGTATCCCCAGTACCACACACACACTCCATCTCAAAGTTGTCATGAGAAGTAAATGTCAATACCTATTAAACCCAACACTGTTTTGCATGTATACGCGCTCTGCAAGCAATTGCTAAATGTAAAACATTTTTTAGTTCATGCTGTAAAGAAATCAAAGGAACTGTGACTTGGATTTCACATGCTGCTGTGTTTTTATTGTTGTTTGTTCGTTTTCTTAAATCATATTCCTGACAGCCTCCTAAACCATGAAACAAGTTGAGAATCACATCACAAGGAGGAGCAAGTCCTTCTTGCTCTTTTGTCCCCCAGGACTGTGCATTGTGCCAAAGAACAGCCGGGTTAACCTTCCCTAATAATAGTCCGGCCTTTAAGTCTCTGTCCTCTGATTGACGGGGGACAAATAATAAAGTAAACATCACAATAAAGTAAGCTTCCCCGGCCTTCTTCCCTCCAGTGGGAAGTAAGTCAAAAGCTTGCTGGATTTAGTGCTACTGATTCCCAAAGCTCTATTGTCTGGTTCCATTATTAGCTCCCTGGTCATCACCTCTTAGCACTGTGGATGGCAGAGGAAGCTGGGTGCAGGTTCAAGGCCAGCCTCTGTTTTGTTAGCAACCCCTACTCCCTTCTGTGAACACATAGTAGACACTGAATAAATATTTGTGACATGGGCTTTCATTCCTGACCTCCCATCCCTTAATGCCCTAGTTTCTGTCCTTATTCTGTGTTATTTGGCTGACGATCAGCTTGGCTCTTTGGCTAATTTATTCTCAAGTGTCCTTGTGAATGTGCCAACCAGGGGCATTTCAAGGGAGCTGTGTCTATTAATAGTTACTGTGTCATGTACCTTAAAGCAAGGTTCAAGATCCATACCTCTCTGGCCCTATCAACAGTGATAATTTCCCACAGCTCTGCTAAAAAAAGAGGCTGTGGCACTGTGTGGGTAATAAAACATGATAGGGAATCACTTGACTCATGGAAAGCTAAAGCTGGGAAGGTGTTCAGGAAGTGTGGAGACCGCTCAGTCCCAACCGAAGACCAGCCAGGCATGTGGCGCACACCTGTAATCCCAGCACCTGGGAGGCGGGGGCAGGAGGATGGCAGGGTCTCCACCAGCTTTAGCAACTCAGTGAAGCCCTCTGCAACTTAGTGAGACCCTATTTCAAAATAAAATATAACATCTGTCACTGTAACAAGATATCTGAGAAAAACAATCTGAGGGAGGAAAGATGGATTTGGTTCAGGGTACCAAGGATTTCCATCTGTGGTCTGCTGGGTTCTGTTGCTTTGGGCCTATCCTGAGGCAGAACATCATGACGGAAGAACAGATAGAGGAAGCTGGGTGCGGTGTCACACACCTGTAATCCCAGTCCTCGGGAGGCTGAGACAGAGGATCGCAGGTTTGAGGACAGCCTGTGCAATTTAACAAGACCTTGTTTCACAATTTAAAATATTTCTTTCAAGAGCTGGGGTGATAGCTCATGGTAGAATGACCCTGGGTTCTATCTCCAGTACACACACACACACACACACACACACACACACACACACACACAACATGGCAGGTGAAAGCTGTTCTGCTCATGACAGCCAGGAAGCAAGGGTGGGGCGTGTGGCAGTGACCAGCTGTAGTCCCTAAGGGCATGGCACAGGACCCACTTCCTCCCAGTAGGCCTTACCCGCTCCAGTTTCCACCACCTCCTGTGGCCCATTAAATTATAAGCCCACCAATGCACCAACCCATTGATGAGATCAGGTCCTCTCCATCTAGTCACTCCGCAAAGCCCCGCCTCTGAACATGGCTGCTTTGGAATCAATGCTCTGGGAACATTCCAGATCCGAGCCATGACATATGGTCATTGCCAAAGGTTATACATAGCAGTAGAAAGTTTCTTTAAAATGGTCTTCTCTGCCTGGCATGGTGGCGCACGCTTATAATCTCAGCACTTGGGAGGCTGATGCAGGAGGATCGCACAGGTTCGAAGCCAGCCTCAGCTACTTAGTGAGGCTCTCGGTAACTTAGTAAGACCCTGTTTCCAAATAAATTATAAAATAAGGCGGGGGTATAGCTCAGAGGTAGAAAGACCCTGGGTTCCAACCCCCAGTACCACACAAAAAAGCTGGTGGTGGCGGCACACGCTTGTAATCCTAATACATGGGAGACTGAGACAGGAGGATCACAGGTTTGAGGAAAGCCTCAGCAAACAGTGAGTCTCTTGTCAACCTAGGGAGTTCCTGTTTCAAAATAAACAGAAAAAATGGGCTGGGAGTATCGCTTAGAATTAGAATGCCCCTGAGTTCAATACCCAGTAACACACACACACACACACACACACACACACACACACACACACAAATGTGCCTCTCTAAAACTGTGCTAGAAGAGTTTCTACCTAATCAATTCCAGATTCCAGATCCTGTGTGTGTGTGTGTGTGTGTGTGTGTGTGTGTGTGTGTGTGTGTTACTGCTCACCAGGGTGGTACTGTGATGGGGATGTTTGCCACTAAAGAAATTCCATCAGTTGTGAGCTGGTTATTGAGGTCCTATACTGTGTGCCCATCTCTACTGGGTTTTTTTGTTGTTGTTGTTGTTTTTGTTTTTTTGGTGGTACTGGGGTTCCTGGAAGCCCTTCTACCTCCGGGATACACTCCCCAGACCTATTTTTTAAATTTTTTATGTGGAAACAGGGTCTCTTAAGCCAGCGAGGCTGGCTCCGAACCAGTGCGATCCTCCTGTCTCCGCCTCCCAAGTCCAGGGATTACAAGCGTGCGCCACCACGCCCGGCTGGGGGTTGTTTTGAATGGACGTTGCAGAAAGTGTTTCAAGGTGAGGTTTCCTGTTGCGCAGAGTGTCGCTATGCCCTCAGTGTGTCCTCCGTAGCACTTTGGGAAGAGTTAATGGCACAGGGGTGCTGTCTTTAGTTGGTTGCTATCTCCCCAGAGTACTGGACAGTGTCTGCCACTCCTAGATGCTCTAAACTATCTGATGAAAGAAAGAGAGTCTAAACCCCAAGATGGGGACTAGAGATATAGCTCAGTGGTAGCTTTCCTAGCATGCACAAGGCCTTGGGTTTGATCCCTACCACCAATAAGTACATAAACCCAACACTGGCTGGTAGGACCCAAGTAAACATCTCACTATATAGATTGTCTTGTAATTTATTCATACTTAGTAAAATATGATATTTTTGAAATCTTTCTTTGTTATCATCTTTATTTACTTATTTATTTATTTATTTATTGCGGGTTTGGAGATGGAACCCAGGGGCATTTGACCTTCGAACTACACCTCCTGCCCTATTTTTTATTCTTTATTTTTGAAGCAGGGTCTCACTAAGTTGCAGAGGGCCTCACTAAGTAGCTGAGGCTGTCTGCGAACCACGATCCTCTGGTCTCAGCCTCCTGAATGCTGGGATTACAAGCTTGTGCCACCACACCCAGCTTTTATTTTTAATAACCACATAATATTCCTCTCATTAACTCACCAAATATGTATTAATCAAGCCCCACATTTTTAGTTGTTTATGTGGCTTGTGGGTTTGTGTCTATGTATGTGGTACTAGGTATTGAACCCAGTGGCAATCTACCACTGAATCATTAATGTAGTTTTAATTTTTCTATAAAAATAATGATATATTTGTATATATGTCTTTGAGCATATATTTGTCTATTTCCTTAAGGATAAAATCCTATAATAAAATTTCTGGGTCAAGAGATATGAACATTAAATATCTGTGGCATCTATTCCAATGTCCAATGTCCCCAAAAGGCCATGTAAATTCCCTTCCTATCACTCTGTGATTTCTTCGTCCTTTTTATAATTTTACTGGCACGTTGTAAGGACTCAAAGCAATACATTTGTATGTACTCGTGGTTGGTGTGTTTCTCTGGGGCTCCACACTACCCCTCCCCATGCATGTCAGTAAGAGCGGTAGTGGTACCTTCATACATGAACATAACGTTTTCTTCTTCAATTCCCCATCCCCTTGTCCTATTCTACTGCTCTCTCACTCCTCATTTTTGACAGTTTGTTTGTTTGTTTGGATTTTTATGTTCTTTGTTTTGTACTAGGGATTAAATCCGAGGGAACTTTACCTCTGAGCTACACCCCCAATCTTTTTTATTTTTTATTTGAAACGGGGTCTCGCTAAGCTGTCAAGACTGGCTTTGAACCTGTGATCCTCCTGTCTCAGCCTCCCAAGTGCTGGGACTTCGCCTTCCTCCTTTATCTGAATCCCTTTTGTTTCCTATTTTCTCTCTAGCCTCCATGTATGAGAGAAAACATACGACCCTTGACTTTCTGAGGCTGTTTGATCTCACTTAGCATAATTTTCTCAAGTTCCATCCATTTTCCTACAAAGGAAATAATTTTGTCCTTTTTTATGGCCAAGTGAAGTTCCACTGTGTACACATATCATATTTGCTTTATCTGTTCCTCTATTAATCTTTGTCAGTTAAAGAGCCTCAGTGTGCCGGGTGTGGCGGCGCGCACTTGTAATCCCAGCATTTGGGAAGCTGAGACCAGAGGATCGCGGTTCGTGGACAGCCTCGGCTACTTAGTGAGGCCCTCTGCAACTCAGTGAGACCCTGTTTCAAAATAAAGAATAAAAAATTGGGCAGGGGGTGTAGCTCAGAGGTCAAATGCCTCTGTGTTCCATCCCCAGACCTGCCAAAAAAAGAATAGGGCAGGAGGTATAGCTTGGAGGTCACATGCCCCTGGGTTCTATCCCCAGACCCAAAAAAAAGAGCTTCGACATTACAGCATCCTATTGATTTCCAGTAGCAAAGAGCCTAGCCTCTAGGGAATTCCTTATGATTATGAGATCAGAGTTTTATTTTGAATTCCCATAAAGAAAGAGGTTTCCACGAAAGCCAAATCAAAGATTTTCTCTTTTAGAGATTCTTTTTTTTCCCCCCTTGGTGCAGAGTGTTGGGTGAGAGGCATTCATTCTCTGAGCTACACTCCCGGGCCCAATTTTATTTCTTATTTGGAAACAGGGTCTCACTAGGTTGCTGAGAGTCTTACTACTTGCTGAGTCTGGCCTGAATCCTGTGATCCTCTTGTCTCAGCCTCCCAAGTACTGGGATTACAGGCATGAGCCACCACGCCTGGCATGAAAGTGACCTTTCATAAATGACTTCGATGACAATAAGAAGGAGTTCTGGTTAATGATTGCTGGGGTATTTGCCAGTTGCTCCAGTTTTAGCTATCTATGTAATGTCCTTTTGTCCTTCCAAGACAGACAGTTGTGGGAAGGGAGAAACTTCACAAGGAAGGGCTTTTATGGCATGAAAATTGTTCAGAAACTTGTTCAGTCAGGTGTGGCTCCGGCTTTATTGAGTTTTATCTTATTTATTTATTTATTTATTTATTTATTTATTTATTGTACTGGGCATCACCTGGTTTCCCACATTTTTGAAGGTCCCTTTCTCTGCACCCTACAAAGTACTTAATGTGGTGCTTCCCAAACTTCAGGCAGTTTTGTACCACCTTCAGGATTATTGCTAAGCCATACATAATCTCTACTCATTTTTTTTTATTGGTGCTCTGTATTCATGCATCATAGTGGGATACAAACTTTGTAGACATACATGCACACATCGCCCAGTCAGCCCCCACCCAATCCCCACCCCATTCTCTCCCCATCCCTCCTTCCCATGCTTGGCTTAGTGGTTGACATCTAGTATTATAGCAATTTATCCAAAATTAAAAATGATAATCTCACATAACAGTTTCATTTGTCTGATACCAAGCTTTTGATGACTTAAAGATAACATTTCAATATTTCTTTTTACTTTCTTTCTTACCAGAGAATATTTTTTTCTATTTTTTAGGTGAAACTATCATATATTTATATATTTATTTTTCAGAAAAAAATCTATCCAAATATGGAATATGGACTCTAGATACCCACAACGATCTTGAAAAAGAACAAAGCTAGAAGATATATATTTTCTGATTTCAAACCATATAAAGCTACAATAATTGAAACAGTGTAGTACTATTCTAAAGGCAGATATATAAACCATTGGAGTTAAATAAAAGCCTGGAGCTAAATTCTTCCCTATATTGTCAAGTTATTTTTGACAAGGTTTCCACGAACATTTGGTGGTGGAAATAATAATCTTTTAACTAAATATTGTTGAAAAATAATAATTACATGGAAAAGAATAAAATTGGACCCTTACCTAATCCCATATACAAATATTAACTCAAAATAGATAAAAGACCTAAATATAAATCTTAAGACTATAAACTTTTAGGAGAAAATCTAGGTTATAAAACCTCACAACATTGAAATTGGCAGTGATTTCTTGGATATGATTTCAATGGCACAGACAACAGATGAGTATACAAACTCCCTAAAAAATAAAAAAATTATTGTATATCCAAAGACAATGTAAACAGAGTTAACAGTTACTAATAGAATGGGAAAAACTATTTCTAAATGCTATATCTGAAGGTATATTAATATTCCAACTAGAAATCCTAAAAATTAACAACAATAAAGGCAAACAATACCCTTTAGAGATAGGTAAAAGACTAACATAAATAATGAATCTCCACAGATAACCAATCTTAGTTGTCTGTTGGATGGAAAATCTTGTTTCTCTGGTTCTGGTGTGTGTTACCTAATTCTTCTTTGTAGTTAATCTCTTTGAGTATTTTCTCTAGCGCTGGTTTTGAAGACATAAATTCCTTCAGTTTCTGTCTGTCATGGAAGCTTCTTATTTCCCCATATAGTTTGATAGATAGTTTTGCTGGGTAGGAAATTTTTGGCTGGAAGTTGTTTTCTTTCAGAGTTTGGAATATGTTACCCCAAGCCCTTCTGGCTCTCATGACTTGGTTTGGAAAGTCTGGAGTGATTCTAATTGGTTTGCCTCTGAATGTCACTTGGCCCTTTGTTTTTGTTGCCTTTAAGATTCTCTGCTTGGCTTCCACATTGGTCATTTTGACAATTATGTGGCGTGGGGATCCTCTTCTCTGATCCTGTCTAAAGGGAGTTCTATAAGTTTCCTGGACCTGTGTATCAACCTCTTGTTCTATGTCTGGAAAATTTTCTGCTATTATTTCCTTGAAGAGATTGTTGATCCCTTTGGTTTCACTTTCTTTTCCCTCCTCTATTCCAATTATTCTTATGTTAGCTCTCTTAAAATGGGCCCATATTTCTTCAATATCAGATTCCTGCTGTCGGATATTTTTTTCTAGATTAGAATATATGCGTTCATTTTTGGAATGATCATCTTCTAAGAGCGAGATTCTGTTCTCCATGAGGTCTAATCGGTTGTTTGTGCTTTGAATTGAGGCCTTTACTTCATTAATTGCATCCTTTATCTCTTTTTGGCTCTCTCTGAGTTCTTTTTGAAGCACCTCTATTATTTCTACAGTTATTTTCCTGATTTGATCTTCTAGAAATCTCTGATTTTCTGTTTTATCGGGTTCTGATGTTGTGGGGTTGTGGGCATTCATTGCTCCAGTGTTATTCCTCTTTCCCATGATTTTGGAAGTTTGTGCCTTCTCTGGGTTCTTCCCTTGGGTCACTATGACTTCACTTAAGGTGCTCTGGATCTCGAGTCAGTAGTATCTCAGACCCCACTACTCCTTTACTGGGTTGTATCACAGAGTCTCCGACCCAGAGAGTCAATCGAGGCTGCTTTAGACTGTGGGGGGTGCCAGGTTGCACGTTCTCCTATGGTGTGATATCTCTGCCACCGCCACTCCCCCACTGGGTCAAGTCCCAGGGAGTACAGTACTGGGATTTCTCCTCTGTGGCCCGCAATTTGACTCACTGTTCTTGAGTATGCAGATGTAGCTGTACTGGACTCGGTGAATTCGCTGCTGCTGCCGCCGGTGGCAATATGGCACCACTGCTATGCCCTCGGCCGTGAGGCTGGCGTATTTCTTCTTGGTTTTGATTTCCACTCTGAATCCCTGCAGCGTGTGCTGAGCTCAGCCACTGGGAGCTTTAGATGCTCCCTGCACCGAGAAATCCCACCTGGCTGTTCCACTGCGGCTCACCTCGGCTTGCTGTAGCCGTCTGGTGAACTTGCCGCTGCCGCCGGCAGTATGGCACTGCTGCCGCGTCCTCGGGCGTGAGGCCGGCGTATCTCCTCTGTGGCTCTGAGCTCTGTTCTCAGTCCGCTTTCTCTCTAGAGCCTGGTGATTTTTTTGTTTCTCTGGTGATGGTGTTTTCTGGCTATGAAAGGCGCTGATTTTGTGGTAATGGAGATTGGTTGTTAGCGGGGCTCTAAAGCCCCGCTTTTCTCGGTCGCCATCTTCCCGGAAGTCCTCTTTTTTTTTTTTGGTACTGGGATGGAACCCAGGGACATTCTACCACTGAACTACACACTCAGCCCTATTTTTTTCTTTTTTTTTTTTTTTCAATTGAAAAGGTTTAATTGCTTTTGCATAATTTTTAAAAATTTTTATTGGTGCATTATATTCATACATCATAATGGGGTAAGAAATTTTGTGGACATACATGTACATATCGCCCATTTAGTCCCTACCCAATTCCCACCCCATTCCCTCCTCATCCCTCCTTCCCATGTTTGGCTTAGTGGTTGACTTTGATATGTTTAAGTACACTGTGTGCATTAGAGAATTTCCTTCTTCCCCTCTCCCATCCCCTCATTTAGGTTGTCTTGTTTGCTCCTCTGTAGGATTTCCTTTTTCATCTAGAGTTCCTCCTATGACTCGTTTCTCCTTAGCTTTCACATATTAGGGAAAGAATCTGATTTCTTATTTTTTGTGACTAACTAATCTCACTTAGCAAAATGTCCTCCAGTTCCATCCATTTCCCTGAAAATGATGTAATTGTGTTTTTTAATGGCTGAGTATAGTTCCATTTTGTACATATCCCACAGTTTTGAAATCCATTCATCTGTTGATGGACATCTTGGCTAGTTCCATAGTTTGGCTATGGTGAATTGTGCAGCTATGAACATCGATACACATGCATTAGTTTGGTAGTTTGGTTTCCTTTCTTTTGGGTAGATACCCAGAAGTGGTATTGCTGGATTGAATGGTAAATTTGTTCCCATTCTTCTGAGGATTCCCCATACTGTTTTTCAAAGTGGTTTCACTAATTTGCAATCCCACCAATAATGTTTTAGAGTTCCCACTTCTCCGCACCCTCACCAGCATTTGTTGTTGTTTGTGTTTTGAATGATTGCCACTCTAGATGGAGTTAGGTGAAATTTCAGGGTAGTTTAGATTTGCATCTCTCTGATTGCAAATGATGTTGAGCATTTTTTCAGGCATTTATTGGCCATTTGAATCTCTTCTTTCATGCAGTGTCTATTTAGTTCACTTGCCCATTTTTTGATTGGATTATTTTTTTTTTAGTGCTGAGTTTCTTGAGTTCTCTGTATATTCTAGATATTAGTCCTCTATCAGAGGTGTAGGTAGCAAAAATCGTCTCCCAATCTGTTGGCTCTCAGTTGAGGTTCTTGACAGTTTCCTTTGCTGAACAGAAAAAGCTCTTCAGTTTTATGCAATCCCATGTATTGATTCACCTTTTAGTTTGTTGTGCCTTTGGGGTCTTGTTGAGAAAGTGTTTATCTGTGCCTATGTGTTGGAGTATTGGACCTATGCCCTCTTCAAGGAGTTTCAGGTCTCTGGTTTGAATTCCAAGTCTTTGATCCATCTTGAATTGACTCTTGTGCAAGGTGAGAAAGTGGGATTAATTTCCAATTTTCTGCATATGGTTAACCAGTTTTGCCAACACCATTTGTTGAATGGTTATCTTTTTTTCCAGTGTATGTTTTTTGGCCCCTTTGTCAAAAATCAATTGGATGAAAGTGTGTGGAGGTGTTTCTGGGTCTTCTATTCTGCTCCATTGGTCTTTGTATCTGTTTTTGTGGCAATACCATGCTGTTTTTATTACAATGGCTTTGTAGTATAAAGTCAGATATTGTGTTTCCTCCTGCATGGTTTTTGTTGCTGAGAACTACTTTGGCTATTCTGGACTTTTTGTTATTCTAAATAAATCTAAGGACTGATTTTTCTATTTCTGTGAGGAATGATCTTGGTAGTTTAATGGGCATTGCGTTGAATCTATAGATCACTTTTGGAAGGATGGCCATTTTAATGATATTTATTCTGCCAATCCATGAACATGAAAAATCTTTCTATCTTCTAAGATCCTCTTTGATTTCTTTTTTTCAGTGTTTTATAATTTTCCTTGTAGAGATCTTTTACCTCCTTGGTCAAGTTTATTCCTAAGCATTTTTTTGTGTTGGAGATCCTGATTGGAAGTGTTTTCTGAATTTTTTTTCCAGTGGATTTATGGTTGGTGTAGAGAAAAGCTTCTGATTTTTTAAGATTGATTTTGTATCCAGACACTTTGCTGAATTTGTTGATCAGTTCTATATGCCTTTTGGTTGGGTTATCTAAATATAATATCATATCATCTGTAAATAGTGAAAGTCTGAGTTCTTCTTTTTTTGTTTGTACTCCTTTGATTTCCTTTTCTTGCATTATTGCTCTGGCTAGAGCCTCTACTACTATATTGAAGAGAAGTGGTGATAATGGACATCCTTGTCTTGTTCCTGATTTTAGGGGGAATTCTCAAAGTTTTTTCACATTTAATATGATGTTGGCTGTGGGCTCATTGTAGATTGCCTTTATGATGTTGAGATACGTTCCTTCTATTCCAATTCTCTGCAGTGCTTTTATCATAAATGGATGTTGGATTTTATCAAATGCTTTTTCAGCATCTATTGAAATGATTATGTGACTTTTGTCTTTGGTTCTGTTTATATGATGAATTACATGGATTGATTGTTGTATGTTGAACCAGCCTTGCATCCCTGGGATGAACCTTACCTGGTCATGGTGTATGATTTTCTTTATGTGGTTTTGAATGTGTGTTGCTAGTATTTTGTTTAGTATTTTTGCATCCAAGTTCATCAAAGATATAGGCCTGTAGTTTTCCTTCCTTGAACTGTCTTTATTCAATTTTGATATTTGGCTTCATAGAATGTATTTGGAAGAGTCCTGTTTTTTTTCTATTCCATGGAATAGTTTGAGGAGTATTGGGGTTAGCTTTTCTATAAAGGTTTAATAGAATTCACTTGGGAAACCATCTGGTCCTGGGCTTTTCTTTGATGGTAAGCTTTTTATTGTTGTTTCAATCTCTTTGATTGCTATTTTGTTGGTTTAAATTTTCTATATGTTCTTGACTCAGTTTAGGAAGGTTGTATTTATCTAGAAAGTTGTCAGTTTCCTCCAGATTTTCCATTTTGTTGGAGTATAGTTTTTCAAAGTAGTTTCTGATAATTCTCTTGATTTCCACACTGTCAGTAGTAATATCTCCTTTTTCATCTCTTATGTTCATAATTTGGGTTGAATCTCTCTTTTTTTTAGTCAGGTTGGCTAGTGGTTTATTGCAGATACCAGCTACAGCTACGCCCTCTCGGCATCTGCATGCAAATTATTCATGCAGTCCATAGGCAAAATCTCAACCTGAGAAATAGCCCCAAGAGAAGGTGTGATCGCTGGCTGAAAGTACTCTCCACTTTTAGATATTCTTTCATAATTATTATTCTTTTAGTAATGATTCTTTTAACTCTCCACATGAATTTCTCCGGTGGTGTAAGATCAGGACTGTGAGAGAAACTGAGTCCGTGGAAAATAAAATTTCTGGTAATTTGTCCAAACCTCTAAATGTCCTCAGCTTTGTTCAAATGGTAATAAAACCAAGTTAGAAATTAGATGCAGTGGTAGCATTCCAGGCAGTAATTACAAATACAGATTTCCCCTCAATCTCTGACCTTCAACCTAATCACTAACTAACCTAGAGGGGGAGGCAACCTGATGCCTCTATTTACCCCTCTCTTTGTGATCTTGCCCAGATATAGGAAGACAAACGTTGGGTGTAACATCAAAGCAACCCAGTTTATGAGCAACTAATACTGCCCAATACAATGGAGCTGAAGGCTAGGAAGATTCTTGACCTTTACACCTAGTATGAGCCCTGCCTGAGATGGGGGAGGTGCCACGTGGCCAAGGAAAGGATATTGCAAAGGGTCTGGGACAGGAATATGGATTATTTATAAGATGAATAGGTTTCTAATAAGCCTATTGTTTGAGGAAAAGTGTTTCACAGTTAAGGAAATATATCTGACAACTAAATATAAAAACTACATGGTATTTTTGGTGCCAAACTGTGTTGTGAGTTTGCTTAAGCTTTCAGATTTTAGAAGGTAAGGCAGCAACACCTGAGAAAACTCTATCACATCCACCTGAATCACCACATCTCCCCATGCCTGCCATATGGACTGAGCCCTAAAGATGGAAAGTTCCAAAAAAGTTAAAGAAGATTCCCCGAGAGACCTCCAAGCCTTGGGCGTGCCCATTTCTTCTGGGAGATTGCCCTTTGGAACTGTCTGTCTGCAAGATCTGGGAGAAGATCCGGAGCTAATCTCTTGAAAGCCAAAAGCCAGCCAAAAGCTGGACTAGTTTTTTTTACCTTTCTTTACACGTTATTCACTATTGTTTTACAGTGATTGCATTCCCCTCTTTTTCTCTTATTATTAACTTTACTGGTGAAGGGTATAAATTTTTCTGGGTTCTTGTAATAAAGTGTCATTAGCTCAAGAAGCTCTTGTCCATATCAGGTTCTTTCCAAGAAGCGCCGCAAATAGGAACTTAAATTTATTTCCTAGAAGGGAAAGAATCGCTGCAGATAAGAGGCTGCAGTACATCACCCTATCCTCCCCCATCTTTTCTGAGATCCTCGATCGCGAGTGGGATCACCCCAGTCCCGACTGAGTCAGTTTGCGGCAGTTTATCTATCTTGTTAATTTTTTAAAGAAACCAGCTTTTGGTTTTGTTGATTTTCTGTATTGTTTTTTATGATCTACTTCATTAATTTTGGCTCTAATTTTAATAATTTGTTGTATTCTACTGGCTTTGGGGTTAGGTTGTTTCTATTTTTCAAGGGCTTTGAGGTATATCATTAGGTTATTTATTTGAAGATTTTCTGTTTTTCTTATGTGAACATTCAGTGCTATAAATTTTCCTCTTAATACTGCTTTCAAAGTGTCCCAGAGATTTTGATATGTTGTATCTCTATTTTTGTTTGTTTCTAGAAATTTTTTTATTTCACCTCTTATGTCTTCTATGACCCATTCATTCTTCATTCAGAAGTGTGGTGTTCAGTCTCCACATGTTTATGTGGTTTCCTGGGTCTTCTATTAATTGTTTTCTAGTTTCATTCCATTATGGTGTGAAACAACACAGGGAAGTATGTCTCACATTTTTTGAATTTGCAAGTGCTCATTTTGTGGCCCAGGATGTGATCTATTTTGGAGAAGGTTCCGCGAACAGCTGAGAAAAATGTAAACTCTGCTGTGTTGGGTGAAATATTCTATATGTGTCCAACAGGTCCATTTGATTAATGGTGTTCTTTAGGTCTGAGGCATATTTACTGACTTTTGTCTGGAAGATCGGTCTAATGGTGTGAAAGGGCTGTTGAAGTCTCCCAGTATTATCATATTGGGATTTATGTGTGACTTAATGTCACAAAGAGTTTGTTTTATGAAAGTAGCTGTGCCTACGTTTGGGGCATAGATGTTGATTATTGTTATTTCCTCTTGCTGAATTGTTCCTTTTACCAGTAAAATATGACCTACTTTGTCCCTTCTAATAAGTTTGGGCTTGAAGTCTAACTTGTTTGATATCATAGTTGCTATTCCTGCTTGCCTTTGAGTTCCATTAGCATGAATTACCTTGCTCCAGCCCTTTACCTTAAGTTTGTTACTATCTTTACTTGTAAGGTGTGTTTCTTGTAAGCAGAAGATGGATGGATTCTGGTTTTTAATCCATTTTGCCACTTTATGTCTTTTTATTGGGGACTTGAGGCCATTTACATTCAGGGTGATTACTGAGAGATAATTTTTAATTCCTAACATGTTAAGATTTTATTACTGTTTGAAATACTGTTTGTTCTTTTTTGCTTAGTTGTCTGTTGGATGGAAATTCTTGTTCCTCTGGTTCTGGCATGTATTACCTATTTCTTCTTTGTAGTTAATCTCTTTGAGTATTTTCTCTAGTGCTAGTTTTGAAGACATAAATTCCTTCAGTTTCTGTCTGTCATGGAAGCTTCTTTATTTCCCCATATAGTTTGATAGATAGTTTTGCTGGGTAGGAAATTTTTGTCTGGAAGTTGTTTTCTTTCAGAGTTTGGAATATGTTACCCCAAGCCCTTCTGGCTTTCATGACTTGGTTTGGAAAGTCTGGAGTGATTCTAATTGGTTTGCCTCTGAATGTCACTTGACCTTTTGTTTTTGTTGCCTTTAAGATTCTATCCTTGGCTCCTACATTCATCATTTTGACAATTATGTGGTTTAGGGAACTTTTTTTCTGATCTTGTCTAAAGGGAGTTCTATAAGTTTCCTGGACTTGTGTATCGACCTCTTGCTGTATGTTTGGAAATTTTTCTGCTATTATTTCCTTGAAGAGATTATTGACTCCTTTGGTTTCACCTTCTTTTCCCTCCTCTACTCTGATTATTCTTAGCTTAGCTCTCTTAAAATGGGCCCATATTTCTTCAATGTCAATTTCCTGCTGTTGGATTATTTTTTTCTAAGTTATAAACTATGCATTCGTTTTTGGAGTGATCATCTTCTAGAGCGAGATTCTATTCTTCATATGGTCTAATTGATCATTTATAGTTTGAATTGATGCTTCAATGATTGCATGCTTTATTTCTTTCAGAATCCCTCTAAATTCTTTTCACAAGTCCTATATTATTTCTACAGCTATACTCATGATTTGATCTTCTGTAGATCTCTGCATTCCTGTGTTCTCAGGTTCTGATATTGTGGTATTATTGCCATTAATTGCTCCATTGTTGTTCCTCCTTCCCATGATTTCAGAATGTTGTGCCTTCTCTGGGTTCTTCTCTGGGTCACCAAGACTTCACTTATGGTGCTCTGGATCTCTGGAGTTTGTGGTAATCTCAGCCACCACTACTCCTTTACTGGGTTGTATCATCAAGTCTCAGACCCAGGGAGTTAGTCAAGGCTGCGTAAGACCTTGGGAGCGCCGGGCTGGGCATTTTGCCACAAGGAGCTGCGACTAGGGTGTAGTATCTCTGCTACTACTACTCCTTTACTGGGTTGGACCGCAAAATCTCAGACCCAGGGAGTTTATCAAAGCTGCGCAAGTCCCTGGTGATGCAGTGCTGGAATTTCTCCTTTAGTGGCCACAATTTCACTTATGGTTGTTGTGCATGCTGATCTGGAGCTGTCGTGGGTGTGGTGAACTCACCACAGCTTCTGGCAGTATGGCACTGCTGCCATACCCTCGGCCATGAGGCTTGCATTATTTATTTTCTGGTTTTGAGATCCCTTCTGAATCCCTAGAGGGCATGATGAGTTTGGCCGCTGGAAGTTTTAGACAGTCTTTGCGCTGAAAGAACTGCTGAATTACACCTGAATTGGCTGCTCACTTCAGCTCCTTGTTTACATTTTCCTCTCTGGACCCTGGTGTTGTGAGGCAAGATGGCGCTGGCATGTTGTCCACTACCACATGTGGGCTGGTTTCTTTTCTGATCTCTGGTTGTTCTTCTAGTCTTCTTTTTCTATGTCCCTTGTATTTACAGTTCTTATTTCTCTGCTGATAGTGTTTTCTGGCTATGAAAAGCACTGATTTTGTGGCAATAAAGATCAAGTGTTAGCAGGACTCGCAAGCACTGCTTTTCTCAGTTGCCATCTTCCTGGAACTCCTCTACTCTTTCTTATGTAATTGCCGGGGTCCAGCCCTAGCAGAGTCAGTGTTTGTGTGTTGATGAGGGGGAAACCGAGGCCAAAAATGAAAGAAGAATGACCACACGAAATAGATTCAACCTTCTTTTTTATTCAGGATTTGTTATAGTATTTATACTTTATTTTTTGGCAGAAAAAGAAGAGCATACTCATGCAAGCAGGATTGCCAAAGACAGTAAAAGTTATTATTTTCTATAATGTTTAGGGCAAGGGTCCCAGACACTTAAACAATCATAGTGTGTTTTGTCTCACTTCACAAGGCTGACTCAAACCTGATCTTATACAGTGGCTCTAACTAAGGTCAGTTTGAACAAATTGTTTGGCCCAATAACTTTATCCTTGGGAAAGAATCTTTGCTGCCTGAGTCTCTCACAAGCCACTGCCCATCAGTTTTAGTTATAATGTTTGTACATAAAATTTTAATTATATGTATTAATCCAAATAAACCTAAAATAATTTTATGAAGAAAGGAATGCTAGACATACTTCATGGGGGATCTACGCCATTGTGGATCCCCTGATCGAGCTTTCTCAAGATCTGCATGATATGCTGTAGCATGTAATATTTTTCCTGAAATTGACTTTTTTAAATATTTAAATGAGTTTTTTTTTCAAAATGGCGACTGAGGGACACAGCACTTCTCAGTAGCTGAAGCAAATAAAGTTCAAATACTTAGAAAGCAGTGTCTTAATCAACAAAATAAATACATACCAGGAACCAAAACACATCCAGGTACCTCGGCGGAACCCTGAACTTGAAGAAGAACAAAGATCGGACACGGGACCTGCTGCAGATAAAATCGGAACGCCGATCAGAACGCCGATTGGCGGGCTGCTTTTGAGGCTGCCCGCGGAGCTGCCTGCCCGATATTACCGCGGCAAGATAATCCGGGACTGAAAATGGACTTAGGACCTCATCTTAATCAGCGAGCAGCACCCACGTCAGAATTCTGTGTGCTCACCAGCGACCGGATCACAACTGCATAGAGACTCCCACAGAATCCTTCACCAAGTCAGGTACCTGAGGGCACCCTGGTAAATTGGGGTCCTAGCGTGTGCGCAGCCCCAACCCCCCAGCACGGGCCCAAGCCTCAGAACCAAGCACTCTCCTCGCGCACTTTGTCTGCGCCACGGTCCCCTGCTAGTAGTCAGTGCCTATGCCACTGCCACCCCTAAATAGGAGCCGGCCTGTGTGTCTAGCCCCTGCCACCTTGCCAGAGCCGGCCTTCCAGGCTGCGAAAGCCCTGTGTGACCCAGAAATCTCCTTGGGGCACCCCCAGCTTCTACGTCCCGCGGGAGGCAGAGACCATTGCTGGACACCGGCACTGGATCCTTGAGCACCTACCCTGCACCCCTGGCCCACCGCTGGGTGTTCCCACCCTCCTGGTAGCCAGATGCTTAGTTCTAAGCGAGAACACAGCTCAATACACCTTGGAAGAGCATACCAGCAGCAATAGACAGCTGCATCCACTCACACTTGGGTCCAGTATTAGCAGCGCACCCAGCCTGCACTCTCGGAATAGGCAGAGCTCTGGCAGTAAGTATGGGCATCCAGGAACCAGCATCCATTAGCCCAGGGTACATCTTGGGACCACACCGGCTAGCCCATCTGGAATTTCCAGAGACACAGGAAAATCCATCAGGCCACAATATCTGCACAGGACCTCAGGGGGAGGTTCCAATTATACTTTGGTCATTCTCCACCCCTGCTGTAGGGAAGCACAGGCTGGAGTCTAGGGTGGTGAGTTCAGAGGTGCTGACCACAGGTTAGAATTTCGCAGAACCTGTGAATTGTACAGAATCAAATAACAGTGAAACCAGACATCCGGACACATAAACCTAAAGCAGCTACAGGAGAGAAAGGTGTCCAAACACCCAGAGTGACCTAAGAAGATAAAAATAGAGTACAAAGAAAACTAAGAGACATTGGATGGTATTCTGAAAGCTACCAAAGCAATCAGATACGCACATATTATATGGACCTGACCCCATATGGGTAAATAAGGAGGACTGTTTGTTTTACTTTTAATGTGGATGTTTTGTTTTATTTTGCTTTTACAGTGCTTTTGTTTTGGTATGGTTATTGCTGTTTTATATATTTTTTTCTTTTAACCCACACTTCTTTTACTTTAACTTGTTGTTATATATATATATATATATATATATATATATATATATTATATATTATATATATTATATATATTATATATATAATAGTTTGCCTTATTTTTTATTTCACACAGCTGCTAGTTCCTTTTATTTTATTCTTGTTCTTTTTTCCTCTTTCTTCCCCTTTCCTTCCTTTTTTTTCATTCTCCTCCTTTGATTGGTTTTCCTTCCTTTTTCTTGGATTACATAATAGTCTTGGTATCTTGTGTGGATTCTTTATTTTATGTCTGTCTGCTCCTTCCATCACCCCTATTTACAAACCTTCCCACACTAACCTACATACTTTTCTCCCCCAAAACTTTTCCCCATAATATACCTCCTGGTTTAATACTCAAAGTATCTCTTATATCCATAATTACTCTACTAACGACAAGAGTCCTAGTAGTTAACTCTCTCTCATTCCTATCAAGATATTACCTTATCATACTTAAAGTCTTTCTCAACCTAAACATATCCTCTACCTAATCCGACTCCTTTACCAATCACCCCAGCTCCTCACACATCACCCGCCCTCAACACTGGAAAGGCTCTGCTGACTAGCCGATACCCCTAAACTCCTAATATTAAGATTTGACTAAGCACAATACTCACGAACAATGGGTAGAAATCAGAAAAACAGGACAGAGAACGCTATAAATATGAGAACCAGAAATTATGAAGAGACAGCAGAAATCACGAATACTGACCTACTAGAAATGCAAGAAGGGGAGTTCAGAATCTTGATGTTCAATATGATGAAAGGATTTAAAACAAGTATAAAGGAGGTTAAAGGTGAATTATAAACACTAAAAAAGAATCAGAAAGAGGTCTGGAATGAAATGAAAGAGGCAATAAGTGAAATGAAGACAGCAATAGAAAAATTCTGGAAGATTGGATGAAATGGAAAACAGAATATCAATATTAGAAGACAGTACATCCCAAACCGAAAACACAGTCAGCGATATACAGAAATCTTTACAGCAACAAAACCTAAACATCCAGCAATTATGGGATAATATGAAGCGCCCTAATTTACAGATAATAGGCATTGAGGAAGGGATAGAGGTACAGCCAAGGGCATCTGTAATATCTTCAAGGAAATAATCTCAGAGAATTTTCCAAATATGGAAAGAGACTTGAATCTTCAAGTCCAGGAGGCATACAGAACTCCACTGAGACAGGACCAAAGAAAAACCACTCCACGCCACATAATAACCAAATTGATCAACATAGAGGCCAAGGAAGGAATCTTAAAAGCAGAGAGAACAAAAGGACGGGTGTGAGACTTCCGGGAAGATGGCGACCAAGAAAAGTGGGGCTTAAGAGCCCCGCTAACAACAAATCTCCATTACCACAAAATCAGCGCCTTTCAAAGTCAGAAAACAACATCACCAGAGAAACAAAAAAAATCACCAGGCTCCAGAGAGACAGCGGACTGAGAACAGAGCCACAGAGGACATCCTCACGCCCGAGGATGCGGCCTCACACCCAAGGATGCGGCAGCAGCGCCAAACTGCCGGCAGCACCGGCGAATTCACGGGACGGCCACAGCAAGCTGAGGTGAGCCGCTGCGGAACAGCCAGGCGGGATTTCTAGGCTCAGAGAGCATCTAAAGCTCCCAGTGGCCGAGCTCAGCACACGCTGCAGGGATTCAGAGTGGAAATCACCAAGAAGAAAAACGCCAGCCCCACAGCCAAGGGCGTAGCAGTGGCGCCATATTGCCACCGGCGGCAGCAGCACAGAATCGAGCGAGACCAGTACAGCTACATCTGCGTACTCAAGAACAGTGAGTCAAATTGCGGGCCACAGAGGAGAAATCCCAGTACTGTACTCCCTGGGACTTGACCCAGTGGGGGAGGGGCGGTGGCAGTGATATCACACCATAGGAGAACGTGCAACCTGGCACCCCCCACAGTCTAAAGCAGCCTCTATCAACTCTCTGGGTCGGAGACTCTGTGATACAACCCAGTAAAGGAGTAGTGGGGTCTGAGATACTACTGACTCGAGATCCAGAGCACCTTAAGTGAAGTCATAGTGACCCAAGGGAAGAACCCAGAGAAGGCACAAACTTCCAAAATCATGGGAAAGAAGAATAACACTGGAGCAATGAATGCCCACAACCCCACAACATCAGAACCCGATAAAACAGAAAATCAGAGATTTCTAGAAGATCAAATCAGGAAAATAACTGTAGAAATAATAGAGGTGCTTCGAAAAGAACTCAGAGAGAGCCAAAAAGAGATAAAGGATGCAATTAATGAAGTAAAGGCCTCAATTCAAAGCACAAACAACCGATTAGAACACATGGAGAACAGAATCTCGCTCTTAGAAGATGATCATTCCAAAAATGAACGCATAGTTTCTAATCTAGAAAAAAATATCCAACAGCAGGAATCTGATATTGAAGAAATATGGGCCCATTTTAAGAGAGCTAACCTAAGAATAATTGGAATAGAGGAGGGAAAAGAAAGTGAAACCAAAGGGATCAACAATCTCTTCAAGGAAATAATAGCAGAAAATTTTCCAGACATAGAGCAAAAGGTCAATACACAGGTCCAGGAAACTTATAGAACTCCCTTTAGACAGGATCAGAGAAGAGGATCCCCACGCCACATAATTGTCAAAATGACCAATGTGGAAGCCAAGCAGGGAATCTTAAAGGCAACAAAAGCAAAGGGCCAAGTGACATTCAGAGGCAAACCAATTAGAATCACTCCAGACTTCCCAAACCAAGTCATGAGAGCCAGAAGGGCTTGGAGTAACATATTCCCAATTCTGAAAGAAAACAACTTCCACCCAAAAATTTCCTACCCAGCAAAACTTTCTATCAAATTAGATGGAGAAATAAGAAGCTTCCATGACAAACAGAAACTGAAGGAATTTATGTCTTCAAAACCAGCACTAGAGAAAATACTCAAAGAGATTAACTACAAAGAAGAAATAGGTAACACACATCAGAACTAGAGAAACAAGATTTTCTGTCCAACAGACAACTAAGATTGGTTATCTGTGGAGATTCATTATTTATGTTAGTCTTTTACCTATCTCTAAAGGGTATTGTTTGCCTTTATTGTTGTTAATTTTTAGGATTCCTAGTTGGAATATTAATATACCTTCAGATATAGCATTTGGAAATATTTTATCCCATTCTATTAGTAACTGTTAACTCTGTTTACATTGTCTTTGGATATACAATATTTTTTTATTTTTTAGGGAGTTTGTATACTCTTCTGTTGCCTGTGCCATTGAAATCATATCCAAGAAATCACTGCCAATTTCAATGTTGTGAGGTTTTATGACCCAGATTTTCTCCTAAAATTTTATAGTCTTAAGATTTATATTTAGGTCTTTTATCTATTTTGAGTTAATATTTGTATATGGGATTAGGTAAGGGTCCAATTTTATTCTTTTCCATGTAATTATTATTTTTCAACAATATTTAGTTAAAAGATTATTATTTCCACCACCAAATGTTCGTGGAAACCTTGTCAAAAATAACTTGACAATATAGGGAAGAATTTAGCTCCAGGCTTTTATTTAACACCAATGGTTTATATATCTGCCTTTAGAATAGTACTATACTGTTTCAATTATTGTAGCTTTATATGGTTTGAAATCAGAAAATATATATCTTCTAGCTTTGTTTTTTTTCAAGATCGTTGTGGGTACCTAGAGTCCATATTCCATATTAGGATAGATTTTTTTTTCTGAAAAATAAATATATAAATATATGATAGTTTCACCTAAAAAATAGAAAAAAAAAAGCTTCTCTGGTAAGAAAGAAAGCAAAAAGAAATATTGAAATGTTATCTTTAAGTCATCAAAAGCTTGGTATCAGACAAATGAAACTGTTATGTGAGATTATCATTTTTAATTTTTGATAAATTGCTATAATACTAGATGTCAATCACTAAGCCAAGCATGGGAGGGAGGGATAGGGAGAGAATGGGGTGGGGATTGGGTGGGGGCTGACTGGGCAATGTGTGCATGTATGTCTACAAAAGTATGCATCCCACTATGATGTATGAATACAGTGCACCAATTAAAAATTAAATTAAATTAAATTTTAAAAAAAAGGATGGGTGACATATAGAGGCAAAACAATAAGAATCACCCCAGACTATACAACCCAGGTCAGGAATGCTAGGAGAGACTGGTACGACGTGATTCAGACCCTGGAAGAAAATAACTTCCAACCAAGACTCATTTATCCAGCAAAACTACTATTCAAGATCAATGGGGAAACCAAAGTCTTTCAGGATAAACAGAATCTCAAAAAAATTCATGAAGTCAAAGCCAACACTAGAGAAAATTCTTAAAGAAATAAACCATAAGGAAGAAAAAAGAAGCAGACTTCAGAATCAGAGAAGAGAGGAAGTTAATAAGTGGGCCATTTAAGTAAAGAAGAAAGATCACACCACCCAAGAGTAGACAGAACACAAAATGGCAGAAAACAAAAATCATATTTCAATAATATCTCTTAATGTCATAGGACTTAACTCACCAATCAAAAGACATAGACTGGCAATGTGTATTAGGAAACATAATCCAAATATATGCTGTCTGCAAGAAACTCACCTCACAGCCAAAGACATTCACAGGCTGAACGTGAAAGGATGGAAAAAGATATACCATGCCACCAGTGACCAAAAAAGAGCAGGGATAGCAACCCTGATATCCAACAAAACAGACTTTAAACTAAAACACATCAAAAGAGACAAATCAGGGCACTTCCTTTTATTAAAAGGAACAATACACCAAGAAGATATAATGATAGTAAATATTTATGCCCCAAATATGGGTGCAACCACATTTGTAAAACAAACCCTTCTGGACATAAGATCCCAAGTAGACCCAAATACAATAATTCTGGGAGACTTTAATACGCCTCTCACACCACTGGATCGATCTTCAAGGCAAAAGATGAGTAAAGATGCTTTAGAACTAAAGGAAACCATAAACCAAATGGACCTAATAGACGTTTTCAGAGTATTTCAACCAGGAACTACAGAATACACTTTCTTCTCAGTAGCCCATGGAACCTTCTCCAAAATAGATCACATCCTGGGACACAAAGAAAATACCAGCAAATTCAAAAAATGTAATATAATTCCATGCATCTTTTCAGACCACAATGGAATAAAAGTAGAAATCAACAACAGGAAACTCGAAAGAAAGTATTCAAATTCATGGAGAATGAATGATACACTATTGAATGATGAATGGGTAAGAGCAGAAATTAGGGAAGAAATAAAGAAATTTATGGAAACAAACGAAAACAGAGACAATACCTACCAAAATCTATGGGACACCATGAAGGCAGTACTAAGAGGAAAGTTTATTGCATTGAGTGCCCACATTAAAAGGATGGAGAACCACCAAGTAAAGAACCTAATGACACAACTCAAGGATCTAGAAATTCTGCAACAGTCTATTCCCAAAGCCAGCAGAAGACAAGAAACCATCAAAATTAGAGCAGAAATAAATGAAATAGAGAACAAAAAAACAATTCAAAGAATCAATAAAACTAAAAGTTGGTTCTTTGAAAAGATTAATAGAATTGATAAACCCCTGGCCAACCTAACCAAAAGAAAAAGAGAATCAACTCAAATTATCAAAATTAGAAATGAAAAAGGAGATATCACCACAGATAGTGAAGAAATTAAAAATATTATCAGAAACTACATTAAAAATTTATACTCCAATAGACTTGAAAACCTGGAAGAAATTGATAGATTTCTAAGCACAGTTAACCTTCTTACACTCAACCAAGAGGACATAGCAAGCCTAAACCAACCAATAACAACCAAAGAAATAGAAATGGCAATAAAAATTCTTCTACCAAAGAAAAGCCCAGGCCCAGATGGGTTCCCAGCTGAATTCTACAAAACCTTCAGTGAACAACTAATACCAATACTTCATAACATGTTCCAGGAAATTGAAAGAGATGGAACTCTTCCAAATTCCTTCTATGAGGCCAGTATCACATTAATCCCCAAACCAAATAAAGATACTTCAAGAAAGGAAAACTACAGACCAATATCCTTAATGAACACAGATGCAAAAATTCTAAACAAAATACTAGCTATACGCATTCAAAACTATATCAAGAGAATAATGCATCATGACCAAGTCGGTTTCATCCCAGAAAAACAAGGCTGGTTCAACATACGCAAATCAATACATGTTATTCACCACATAAATAGAACCAAGAACAAAAACCACATCATCATAGCAATAGATGCTGAAAAAGCATTCGACAAAATCCAACACCCATTTATGTTAAAAACACTGCAAAAAATTGGGATAGAAGGAAAGTACTTCAACATCATCAAGGCAATATACCGCAAACCCAAAGCCAACATTATATTGAATGGGGAAAAACTGCAAGAATTTCTGCTACAGTTAGGAACAAGACAAGGATGCCCACTATCACCACTCCTTTTCAATATAGTCCTTGAGACTCTTGCTGCAGCAATCAGACAAGAGAAGGAAATCAAAGGAATTCACATAGGAAGAGAGGAATTAAAATTATCCTTATTTGCAGATGACATGATCCTTTATCTGGAAGACCCAAAGAACTCAACCAAAAGACTTCTGGAGCTGATTGACAAATTCAGCAAAGTCGCAGGTTACAAAATCAACCTAAAGAAATCAGTGGCCTTTCTTTATGCCAACAACGAATCCACAATGAAAGAAACAAAAACAACAATTCCATTCATTATAACCTCAAAACCAATAAAATACCTAGGAATAAACCTAACCAAAGATGTAAAAGACCTCTACAACAAAAACTACAAAACATTAAAGAAAGAAATTGAAGAAGACCTTGGAAGATGGAAAGATCTCCCGTGCTCATGGATAGACAGAATAAAAATCATCAAAATGGCCATTCTGCCAAAACTGATCTATAGGTTCAATGCAATTCCCATTAAAATACCAGTGACATTCTTCAGAGACCTAGAAAAATCAATCATGAACTTCATATGGAGAAAGAAAAGACCTAGAATAGCCAAAGCAATTCTCAATAACAAGAAACACTCAGGAGGCATTACAATCCCAGACTTCAAACTATACTATAGAGCAATAGTAGTAAAAACAGCATGGTACTGGCACAAAAACAGATATACTGACCAGTGGATTAGAATAGAAGATACAGAAACAAACCCACACATCTTTAGTCAATTAATCTTTGACAAGGGGGCCAAACACATACGCTGGAGAAAAGACAGCCTTTTCAACAAGTGGTGCTGTGAGAACTGGCTAACCATTTGTAAAAAGATGAATCTAAACCCCTATATCTCACCAAACACAGGAATCAACTCAAGATGGATCAAAGACTTAGAAATTAGACCTTAGACTGTGAAGTTAGTAGAGGAGAGCATAGGTTCAACACTACAACATATTGGCACAGGCAGTAACTTTCTCAACAAAACATCCAAAGCTCAGGAAATTAAAGCAAGAATAAACAAGTGGGATAACATCAAACTAAAAAGTTTCTTCTCATCAAAGGAAACTATCAATAACCTAAAGAGGAAGCCTACAGAATGGGAAAGGATCTTTACCAGCCACCATTCTGATAGGTGGCTAATATCCAGAGTATACAAAGAGCTCAAAAGACTCTACACTAGCAAAACAAACAACCCAATCAAGAAACGGGCAAATGAACTAAATAGACACTTCACAAAAGAAGAGATACAAAGGGCCAATAGATACATGAAAAGATGTTCTTCATCACTGGCCATCAGGGAGATGCAAATCAAAACTACACTGAGATTCCATCTAACCCCAGTCAGAGTGGCAAGCATAAAGAAATCAAACAACAACAAATGCTGGCGAGGATGTGGGGAAAGAGGAACTCTTTTACACTGTTGGTGGGAATGCAAACTAGTTCAGCCACTATGGAGATCTGTGTGGAGATTCCTAAGAAAGGTGGGAATAGATCCACCATATGATCCAGCTATACCACTCCTGGGTATCTTTCCAAAGGGGTCGAATTCAGAGAACTACAGCAACATATGCATACCTATGTTCATAGCAGCACAATTTGTAATAGCCAAAATATGGAACCAACCCAGACCACCATCAACAGATGAATGGATAGCAAAACTGTGGGAAATACACACAATGGAATTCTATTCAGCCATAAAGAAGAACAAAATTATATCATTTGCAAGAAGATGGAAAGCCCTGGAGAACATTATGTTAAGTGAGATCAGCCAAGCACAGAAGGAGAAGGTACATATGTTTCCTCTAATATGCCCAAACTAGGGAACACAGAGGATACCAGTGGGACTCCAGATATTGAAGGGGAAAGACTAGCTAAGTTTGAATGGTAAGATAGGAGAGGAGGAAGGCTGATCTTGATTAATGAGGGTCTACACCTGAACATGTATAAAATTATGAATAAGACATGGTTAACCTGGACAACCATTGGTGGGAGGGGGGAAGGGAAAACGGGGGCAGGGGAAGAGGGCACCAAATATAGTGTAAATGTATACTATTTATGTTCAATTAAAAAATTGTTAAAAAAAAGATTTAAATGAATGTACATTTTTGTGTGTGTGGTACTGAGGGTGGAACCAAGGGGCTTTTCTACCTCTGGACTATGCTCCCAGACCTATTTATTTTTATTTGGAAACAGGATCTCACTAAGTTGCTGAGAGTATAAGTAGCTGAGGCTGGCTTCGAACTTGTGTGATCCTCCTGTCTCAGCCTCCCAAGCGCTGGAATTACAAGTGTGTGCCACTATGCCCGGCTGTAAATGAATGTAATTTTTTTTTTTTTTTTTTTTGGTGGTGGGGTTCCTGGAAGTCCTTCTACCTCTGGGCTACACTCCCAGACCTATTTTTACATTTTTTATTTGGAAACAGAGTCTCCTAAGCCAGCTCGCGCGGCTGGCTTCGAACCTGCGTGATCCTCCTGTCTCTGCCTCCCAAGCGCGGGGATTATAAGCGTGCGCCACCACGCCCGGCAAATGATTGTAATTTTAAAAATAGGCTGCATTGCCAGGTGTGGTGGCACATGCCTATAATCCCAGTACTTGGGAGGCTGAGACAGAAATATAGCATGTTTGAAGCTAGCCTTAGCAACTTAGTGAGGCTGTCAACAAGTTAGCAAGACCCTGTTTCCAAATAAAAAATTAAATCAGGCTGAGGGTGTGGCTCAGAGGTAGAATGCTCCTGGGCTCAATCCCTAGTAACACACACACACTAGACTACTTCACAGCCGAAGTAGTGCACACCTGTAATCTCAGTACTCCTGGGAGGATCACAGGAAGATTACAGGTTTGATGCAGGCCAGCCTCAACAACTTAGCAAGGCTCTGTTTCAAAATTTTAAAAAGTGGGGCGTGGTGGTACATGCTTGTAATCCCAGTAGTTGGAAGGCTGAGACAGGAGGATCGCAGGTTCACGGCCAGCCTCAGCTACTTAGTGAATCCTTCCACAACTTAGTGAGACCCTGTTTCAAGATACAGAATAAAAAATAGGGCTGAGGATATAGCTCAGAGCAGAATGCCCCTGGATTCAATCTCCAGTTCTGCAAAATAAATAAATAAATAAATAAATATAAAAACTGGCTGGGGATGTAGCTTGGAAGTTGAATGTTTCTAGGTTCAATCCCCAGTACCAAAAAATATGTTAAAATAAACTATATCACCACCACAAGTAGGAAAGACTAATTTCCTTAGCCATAAACACAAAGTAATAGTAAAATAAATGCCATAGCCTGGTGTGTTGGTATACACTTGTAATCCCAGTGTTCGGGAGTCTGAGACAGGAGGGTCACAGCTTCTCAGCCAGCCTCAACTACTTAGAGAGGCCCTCTGCAACTTAGTGAGACCCTGTTTCAAGAGAGAATAAAAAATAAGGCTAGGGATATAGCTCGGAGGTAGAATGCCCCTGGTTTTGATTCCCAGTACCAAAAATAAATAAATAAATAAATGTGATAAAAATAACGTGCTGGTTCTAGGTGGTAATCTCTGGTTGCTAGAGGCTCTGTGCCGGAGGCCTGATCTCTCTTCCTCATAAGGGTCCTGGAGAAGAGCTAAAGATGCTGTATCGGGCAATGAGATTTTCTCCTCCTATGATCAGAATGTCTGACACAAATAGGCAAGGCATAACTTTTCCTTCTATGTGGACCCACATTACCTGGTGCTGTGTCTAGGGACATGTAGAGCCATTCTCTGTGCCTTGAGTGCGGTGATATTCAACCCTGTATATCATGAGTCACCTGAAGGCCCCCTAAGATGCGGGCTGTGATTCTGTAGGCCTGGGGCTTGAGAATAAGCATTTCTCTCTCCATTTATGTAGGTATGTATGAATGTATGTACATATGTATGTATATGTATATGTGTGTGGTACTGGGTGTTAAACCCAGGGACATTCTACCTCCGAGCTACATCCCCAGACCTATTTTACTTTATTCTATTTTTTATTTTGAAACAGAATCTCACTAGGTCGATGAGAGTCTCACTACTTGCTAAGAATGTGCTCAAACCTGTGATCCTCCTGTCTCAGCCTCCCAAGTACTGGGATTATGGGCGTGTTCACCACCTAGGCCGGGTGAGAATACATATTTCTAAAGAGTTTCCAATCCATAGCTAGGCGTGGTGGCACATGTTTGTAATCACAGTATTTGGGAGGCTGAGACAGGAGGATCAGTCTCAGCAACTTGGAGAGGCTCTCAGCAACCTAGTGAGACCCTGTTTCTACATTTAAAAAAAAAATGGACTAGAGGTATAGCTCAGGGGATGAATGCCTCTGGGTTCGATCCTCAGTACCAAAAATAAAACGTTCTTAAGTCATGCGGGTACTGCTTATCTGGAGGGCACATTTGAGAACGCTGCCCCAGTGGCCTCATTTCTCATTTTAGGAATAACTAACTGGTCTGGGGAAAGGGACGCCTTCCTCCACCTGTGGCTCAGATGCAGACCCAGCACCCGAGGGCTGTGTTAGAACCGACCTTGGAACCCGCCCCTTCCTCCAGGAGGACATTAAAGGACAATGGTGGCCTCTGGGAAACAGCTTTCTGACCTCAGCCAGCCTTCCCATAATTCCAGTTGGCATGTGGAGGAGGAAATAGTGAGGAGTCAGGCTACTTCCTGGGGAAAGCCCCATGGTAGAACTTCTCTGAGAGTTTAATTCCAGAAGATGGACAATAAAATGCAATTGCAAAGCACACAAGTTTTTCATGATATGAGATAACAAAGAGATGACTAAACTCAGGGTAGGTAGACAGCGGTTGTGAAATTTTACAAACCAAGACTTAAAAAAAGTCAATATCTACTCCTTTTGAAGACCAAAGAGTGTTGGGACTTATTTCCAGTGATTAAATGTTGGCCAGATGTGGTGGTGCACACCTGTAATTCCAGCTACTCAGGAGGCTGAGACAGGAGGATCGCAAGTTTGAGGACAGCCTTAGCAACTTAGCCAGGTCCTTAGCAACGTACTGAGGCCCTATCTCAAAATGAAAAGGACTGGGAGCCGGGCATGGTGGAGCACGCTTATACTTCCAGCATTTGGGAGGCTGCGACCTGAGGGTCGTGGTTCATGGACAGCCTCAGCTACTTAGCAAGGCCCTTCGCAACTCAGTGAGATGTTTTAAAAAATAAAAAGACCAGATCCGGATGTGGTGGCACATGATTGTAATCCCAGCATTTGAGAGGCTGAGGCAGGAGAATCATGGTTCAAGTACAGTCTCAGCTACTTAGTGAGGCCCTTTGCAACTCAGTGAGACCCTGTTTCAAAATAAAGATAAAAAATAGGGCTGGGGGTGTCACTCGGAGGTAGAAGGACCCTGGGTTCCACCCCTACTACAGCAATAAATAAATAAATAGACTAAAAAAATAGGGCTGGGTTGCAGTTCAGAGGTACAATGCCCCTGGGTTCCATCCCCAGTACTGCAAAAATAAATAAATAAATAAATAAATAAATAAATAAATAAATAAATAAGGCTGGGAATGTAGCTCACGAGTAGAGAGCCCATGGGTTCTTTCCTCAGAACCCCAACAAAAAGTGTATATACTGATGTTTGCACTCCCCCCTACTTGGAGGTATAATGAGAACCCCGCTCTTTCACAAACCACCTAGAGGGATCGGCACCTTTCCTACTGCTGCCCATAGTCTTCGGTGTCGTACTTCATGTGGCAGTCAACCTTCCCATCAAGGACAATCATCAGATGTAATCTTCTGAAATAAACTTCTTTGAGCCAGGTGTGGTAGCACATGCCTGTAATCCTAGGACTTGGGAGGCTGAGACAGGAGGCTCACAGGTTCAAATCTAGGCTCAGAAACTCAGTGAGACCCTGTTTCTAAATAAAATAGGGCTGGAGGTGTAGCTCAGAGACAGAATCCCCTTGGCTCTAATCCCTAGCACCACAACAATAAATAAGTAAATAAAGTCCTTTGTAATTTTTTTTTTTTTTTTTTTTTTTTTTTTGGTGGTACTGGGGTTCCTGGAAGCGCTTCTACCTCCGAGCTACACTCCCAGACCTATTTTTACATTTTTATTTGGAAACAGGGTCTCTTAAGCCAGCGCGCGCGGCTGGCTAAGAACCTGCGCCATCCTCCTGTCTCTGCCTCCCAAGCGCGGGGATTACAAGCGTGCGCCACCACGCCCGGCCTTTGTAATTTTTTATGTGCAATACTGAAGCAGATATGTTTGTACATATAACTTTCTCTTCCTTTGAAATTATTTTCTTGGGATAAAGTCTCAGAAGCTCATTTCTCAATCAAAGGATAAGAACATTTTTATAGCTCATTATACCAGTTGCCTAATTGCCTTTTAAAGTCATACATTCAGAGTTGTAAACATATTAGCGAGGTATACCTCGCTGGAATTGGACGTTTAAAATGATATGAAAAATATCTCATTTTTGTTTTGATGTTAACATGTCTTTAAAATGAGTGAGATGTTGAGCCAGGTGTGATGGCACGCACCTGTCATCCCAGCGGTGGGGAGGCTGAGACAGGAGGGTGACGGGCTTGCCGCGGGCCTCAGCAACTTAGCGGGGCTCTCAGCAACACTAGCAAGTTTCAAAACAAAACAAAAATAAAATAATAATAATAATAAATAAAAAGACCCAGGTGTATAGCTCAGAGGTAGAATGCCCCTGTGTTCCATCCCCAGCCACAAAAAACCACACACACACAAAGTAGTGAAAAGGCGAGTTTTTTCCCTGACTCTTTATTTACTAATTGTAGTTCTTCTTCTGTGAATCACCCACGATGACAACCAACTTTCGGCAAATAAGCTGCGGGTCCTCGGGCCCAGGACCGTGTCTTACTTGCTTTCCGCTCCCGGTGCCTAGAATGAACCTGACGGCACTCCTCATCGCTTCTGCATTCCCGAAATGCTTGCTGAGCACCTGCCATCTGCCAGCCGCTCTGAGTCCTGGGGACAGCGGGGTGAATGGGGCAGGGCTCTAGAAACGGCTGGCGAGGGCCGGATGTGGTGGAGGAAGACCTCTGCCATCGCGCTCCTGCCTCAGTGTCCCCGCGACTTCCCGTTACTCACTTAGATGGAATCCACGCTCCGTGCACGGCTCTGAGACCCGGCGGGGTCTGCACCGTTTGCCTCTCCCACATCTCCTCTTCCCAGCCCCCTCCTAAGTCACAGTGCTCCGCACACACACAGATCGGTTCCAGCCCCAGGGCCTTTGCTGACAGTCCCCTCTGCCCGGGATGGTCCTGATGCTCCGATAGCCGTCTTTTCCTCAGAATCAGATCTAGTTAAGGAAGCCACTCCCGAGAGAGATTCTATTAATCACTCTGTTTAAAGTAGCTCTTCCTAGAGCCAGGCATGTGACGCACGCTGGGATTACCCCAGGAATTGGGAGGCTGAGACAGGAGGATCGCAGTTTACCAACAGCCTCAGCTACTCAGGGAGGCCCTCCGCAACTCAATGAGACCCCGTTTCAAAATAAAGAATAAAAAATAAGGCTGGAGGTGTAGCTCAGAGGTAGAATGCTCCTGAGTTCCATCCCCAGTACCACAAAAAATAAAAATAAAGTAATTGTGTTTTATTTTCTATTTTATTTCATTCGGTACTGGAAATTAACCCCAGGGGCATTTTACCTTCGAGCTCTACCCCCAGCCCTATTTTATCGTTTATTTTGAAGCAGGCTCTCACTAAGTTGCTGAGGGCCTCTCTAAATTGCTGAGGCTGGCCTCAAAACTGCAATCCTCTAATCTCAGCCCCCTAAGTACTTGGATTACAGGCATGTACCACCATGTCCGGTTGCATGTCCAGTTATTTTTTTCTTAGTGTTTATCCTTTAAATTGTTTAATTTTTTGTTTTCTGAAGGCCTCCACTACCCATAAGCTCATAGAAGCGCCAAGAGAGAGGTTCACCATCTCCTTTGCTGCTTCATCTTGTACAGAGGTGCCTCAGATATCTGGTATCAGCCAGGGGCAGCGGTGCAGACTTGTAGTTCTAGTGTTGGAAAACTGAAACAGAAGGATTACAGAAAGGATTACAGAAATTACAGCTTCAGAAACTTAGGGAGACTCTGTTACAACATACAAATTTTCTGTGGGGGTGGTCTGGGGATGAAACCCAAGTGCATTCAACCTCCTAGCTGTACCCCCTGCCCTATTTTTTATTCTTTATTTTGAAACAGGGTCTCACTAAGTCGCCAAGGGACTCACTAAGTAGCTGAGGCTGTCCGCGAACCGCGATCCTCCGAACTCAGCCTCCCAAGTACCGGGATCAGAGGTGGGTACCACCATGCCTGGCTTTGAAAACTTAATTTCTGTAGATAGGAATTCCAGAACTGGGAATGGCTTTGTCAAGACATCATCAGTTAAACATTTAAGTCGGAAATGTTGCTTTTCCACAAGCCATTTCTCTAAGAATGGTTTCCTGAATTAGAGAAGCAAATGCTGGTCCGTTTCATTTATTATCTAAATGGGATACTGAGAATTATTAATAGTGAATCTGGAAAAGCTATACTTATGCCCCTACCATGGGACTGAAATTAGAATCAGATGAGGCTTAACTGTCTTGCTCACGCCACCTGCTTTAGGTCTTTCTTTCTCTGCCCTCATTTCCCCTCCTTGACTCTCACTCGCCACCCACGGGCCTTCAGTGAAACTAGGTTAAGTGTGCCGGGGAGATGCTCGCAGTGTTGGGAGCCTGGCTTGGGGGCTGCCCAGGTGGAGCGACGGAGGCTTGAGACATGATCACGGAGTTGCCAGCAGCGACCGGCAGAGGCGCCCGGAGCAGTGGTCCCCGTGAAAGGTGACAGAAGCCAATCAACAAGCAGCGTGGGGAAACGTCCCAGGATTTCCTGCCCTCGTTGGAGTGAGTAGACCACAGGCTATATTATTTGGCTGTGTAAAGGAATGGTGACCTCTGAGAAGGTGGTACTGTAGGAGCATTTAGGGCAGAAAGAGGTTAATCACATTTGCCCACCGCTGACCTTGCAAGGATTTTGAAACAGAACTTAGAATATCCTGACTGAATTTTGGACTTTGAGTCAGAAAAATAATCCATGGGGCCAGGTTAATTACTTCTATCTGGAAAGCTGGGAAGAGGCCTGTGGTATATGACCAGATCCTGATGAGCAACTGCCTTTGACGTCGGCTAATGACTGACCTTTGTACCCGAAAGAGAGTAAAAACTCAAGGTAGCGCCAGAGAAACCATTTCCTCCTCCGATCAGCCAACGAGAGCTGCAGAATGAAGGCCGCCATGCAGTTCGCTCTTCTCGCTCTCCTTTTTGTAAACTGGGGTAAGGAACTTTTTAAAATTTTAATTATTTGAAGCATGTGTGTTGTCTGTGAGATAGAATCAATAGACTTACGGTGACCAGAAGTTTCGATATAAGGATTATTTTATACATCATTTCCTGTTCAACTCAGTTCAAAGACACAGGCATTTTAGTTTATGATCAGGAAGACGGAGTGGGAGCTAAAAAGATCCATGGACTGTGACTCTGGGTTACAAGCCAGAGAGGTTTTTCGGAGGCCACATAAGAGTGAGTCGGTGGGTTCCAGGAGCCCAGTGCCTGCAGTCGCTCTCTGCATCCATCCCTGCTCGCCAGAGAGCCGGCCGGGAGACAGCCTCCTTTCACAAGTGCGCTTCAATTGGAGGACCCCAGACCACAAGGAGGAATGGGCATCGGCTGTGCGGGCAGGTGCTCCTCTTCCGAGTTAGGAAGGGCTGTCTGGTGGGAGCGGATGAACAGGCTGGCCG
Organism: Muscardinus avellanarius; assembly: GCF_963383645.1. Classification (NCBI taxonomy): domain Eukaryota; kingdom Metazoa; phylum Chordata; class Mammalia; order Rodentia; family Gliridae; genus Muscardinus; species Muscardinus avellanarius. The sequence goes on along the minus strand of NC_137790.1, from coordinate 74,589,333 downwards.
TGGGTCTCAGAGGTGAAGGATAACGGCAGAGACCCAGGGGTTGAGTGTAGAAAGAAATGATGTGTTTGGTACAGCAGAGAAGTGATGAGAACTTGAATCCGTTTTAGAGAAGGGGAACGGGCGACACCAGCAACTCACTTTCTGAGAGCTGATTTTGAGCAGGAAGGTTGGGGAGACTCCCCACAGGAGGGCAGGCTCGCCAGATGCTTGCGTTCTGCTCCCGCACTGGCTCAGCTCTCGGCCCTTCCCTTGGGCTCCCTGGACCAAGACGTCTCCTCTTCATACCCCCCTCCAGTCCCCCAGAACGACTCCTGATCTTCTGATGTCCAGCCATCTCCCCTTGCCCTCCCAGCCAAATTTCCCCTTCCTATCAGCTTTCCATGTACATTTACGTATATATTTATACATATGTATATAGACATATTTTTGGGGGGTACTGGGGATTGAACTGGGATATTCTACCTCCAAATCACACCCAACCCTATTTTTTTTTTTTTTTTTTTTTGTGGTACTGGGAATGGAACCCAGGGGCTTTCTACCTCCGGACTACACTCCCAGACCTACTTAAATTTTATTTTGAAACAGGGTCTCACTAAGTAGCTGAGGCTGGCTTCGAACCTGCATGATCCTCCTGTCTCCACCACCCAAGCACTGGGATTACAAGCGTGCGCCACCACCTGGCTTGTTATTTATTTATTTATTTTCATTTTATTTATTTATTTTAATTATTTAATTATTTATTTATTTTGTGGGTCTGGGGATGGAACCCAGGGGCATTTGACCACTGAGCTACACCCCCTGCCCCATTTTTTTATTCTTTATTTTGAAACAGGGTCTCACTGAGTTGCAGAGGGCCTCACTAAGTAGCTGAGGCTGTCCGCGAACCACGATCCTCCGGTCTCAGCCTCCGGAATGCTAGGATTACAAGCGTGTGCCATCACGCCCGGCTTTTTTTTTTTTTTTTTTTTTAATTTAAAACAGTGTCTCGCTAAGTTGTTGAGGCTGTGTGAAGCTGCACTCCTCCTGTCTCAGCCTCCCAAGTACTAAGATTACAGGTGTACACCGAGCTTCCTTTCTTATATTTCATGGAAGCCAAGCCTTCTGAAAGTCATATAGACCTCATCAGTTCTTACTTGGACCTGAACACTTGGCTAAAGCATCTGTCACGTCCTTCCAACTCCGGTGTCTTGTGTAGCATCTCTGACCTGCAGTAATTCCTCCCAAAGTATTTATTTGAAAAAACTGAAGAACTGTAACAGATGGCATTCAAAGTCCCTTTAACCGGCAAAACTGGTTAGGGTGTTTTTATTATTTATTTGAAAGGTTATTCCACAGCATCTGATTCCTTTGGGAACTGCCATCTCTTAATATTGCAGGATTTAGATCTGTAAGAAAGACATTTTGTTGTGACCTTCAGTCAGCTTTGAACAGAGCAGCTACTGATGTTCCTTGGACAGGGTGGTGTTTCTGGAATGTTCTCCAGGAAGGAGTCAGGTCAGGGAATATGGTTTGGGCCCACATGGATATGGTGTTATCATTATACTGGTTAGAAGTTCTAGGATCTTAGGAAATAAAGAAATGAAAGCTATTTCTACTGTTTCTATTATATTTCTGTAAAATATAAATTGAACCAAATAGATTATTTTTCAGTTCTTCTTGGATATTTTTGTTAAATAATAGAAGCTCAGGATATCGGCTCTAAATTCTCTTTGAAATCTGTACAACCTTCAAATAACACACACATACACCCACAAACCTATATTTTAGCATGTATGTATGTGTGTGTGTCACTGGTGATTGAACCCAGAAATGTTCTATAGTGAGATATACCAGACCTTTTTATTTTTTAACTTGAAATAGGATCTTGCCAAGTTACCACAAACTGGCCTCAAACATGTAATTCTCCTATCTCAGCCTCCCAAGTACTGAGTTTACATGCCTAATTTATAATTTAGGATTTTTTTTTTAGAAAACATATTGTAGCTATTCACAGTGATGAATAGCTATCAGCTTGGAGTTTTCCTTGTCTATTAAAATTAACTAAGCATTTTTTGAGTGTGTGGTACTGGGGATGGAACTTAGGTGTATTCTACCTCTGAGCTACAGCCCCAACCCTATTTTTTATTCTTTATTTTGAAACCGGGTCTCACTGAGTTGGAAAGGGCCTCACTAAGTAACTGAGGCTGTCCACGAACCATGATCCTCCTGTCTCAGCCTCCCAAATGCTGGGATTACAAGCGTGTGCCACCACACCTGGCTTAACTAAGCATATCTAAAATACAATATTCCTAGCAAACAGAAATTTGAAATCAAAATAGCTGGGTGTGGTGCTGCATACATTTAATCGTAGTGCTTGGGAGTTTGAGACAAGAAGCTGGAAGATTCAAGGACCACCTCAGCAAATAGCAAGACTCTTAGCAATCTAGAGAGACTCTGTTTCAAAGCAAAAAATAAGATAGGGTCGGGGTGGAGCTTGGAGGTAGATACCCCTGAGTTCAATCTCCAGTGCCACAGAAAAGAAGGAAGGAAGGAAGGAAGGAAAGAAGGAAGGAAGGAAGGAAGGAAGGAAGGAAGGAAGGAAGGAAGGCAGGCAGGCAGGCAGGCAGGCAGGCAGGCAGGCAGGCAGGCAGGCAGGCAAGCGGGCAGGCACAAGTCCAAAACTCCTTGCCACAATCCCAAAGCCCTGCAGAAAGCCTCGTAAGGAGGTCCATCTATGGAAACACGAAGGCTACTTGGCATTGGCAGAGCATGAACATTTCAAAGCATGAAATCCAAAGTCTGAAAGGCCCGGAGCCACCTGCCCGCCGCCTGCCTCTCCAGAGCTGTCCTCGCTAGGTGCCGCCCCAGCTACACTCAGCGCTGCCCAATGACAGAGGACACAGGAGGCAACCTCTGCTACTGCTATCACTTCCATCCTAACCCTGGATTATCTTTGCTCTGTGGGGACCTCTTGGCTCTTTCATTAATTGAATGACCCTTTCCCTGATTCCCTAACCACGCTGTGGCTAAGACGTCGCACTACACAGAGCTGTCCTGCCTCTGGGCAAACCCCTCCATCCCTGTGGGTGGGGGCTCCCTGTCCAACATGGATGCTCAGGTCTCTTCCACAGGTGCTGTTGGGTACCTGGAAAGCACTTCAGAAATGAGAACGGCCACGACAACAGGGCAGGAGCAGCCACACTGCCAGCTGGTGGCTGTTTTCTTGAGCCCTGGAAGAGCAATTGCTTATTACTCAACCCTTCCAAATGACTGAGCCAAACCCTCTCCAAGGTGAAGAGGCAGGCTCTGTGCTCAGGACGCTGCTCACAGGCCCCCTGGAAGAGTCAGGAAGCATCTTAGGCAGCTCTTCATATCGTAGGCTTATTAATTGCTTCCTCTTCAAAACATTTTCTTAAAAAGAGATATTGTTTAGGCCAGGCTTGGTGGCGCATGATTATAATCCCAGCATTTGGGAGGCTGAGGCAGGAGGATCATGGTTCACAGTCAGTGTCAGCCACTTAGTGAGGCCCTCTGCAACTCAGTGAGACTCTGTTTTTTTGTTTGTTTTTGTTTTTGTTTTTATCTTGTGGGTCTGGAACCCAGGGGCATTCGACCTCTGAGCTACACCCCAGATCTATTTTTTATTCTTTATTTTGAAACAGGATCTCACTGAGTTGCAAAGGGCCTCACTAAGTAGCTGAGGCTGGCTGCAAACTGTGATCCTTCTGTCTCAGTCTCCCGAATGCTAGGATTACAAAGGTGCACTGCCTCACCTGGCTAAGACCCTGTTTCAAAATAAAGAATAGCTTGGCATGGTGGCACACACTTGTAATCCCAGCATTTGGGAAGCTGAGACAGGAGGATCGTGGTTCACAGCCAGCCTCAGCTACTTAGTGAAGACCTCCTTTGCAACTCAGTAAGACCCTGTTTCAAAATAAAAAAATAAAAATAGGGCTGGAGGTGTAGCTCGGTGGTGGAATGTTCCTGGGTTCCATTTCTAGTACCACAAAAACAAAATGGAAAAAAAAAAAAGAATAAAAAATCGGGCGGGGAGTGTAGATTACAGGTAGAATGCCCCTGGGTTCCATCCCAAATACCACAAAATAAAAATAAAAATAAAAAATAAAATATTGTTTAACCTACTAGTTGAGACAGGAAAATCACAAGTTTGAGGCCAGCCTCAGTAACTTAGTGAGGACCTCTACAACTTAGTGAGATCCTGTTTCAAAATAAAATAATAAAGCCAGACATGGTGGTGCATGCTTGTAATCCCAGTACTTAATGAGAACTTGTTTCAAAATAAGGAATAAAAAATAGGGCTAGGGGTGTAGCTCAGAGGTAGAATGACCCTGGGTTCAATCCCCAGTATAATAATAATAATAATAATAATAATAATAATAATAAATAAGGCTTGGGCGAGGCTCAGAGGTAGAATATCCCTGGGCTCAATCCCCAGTAACACACACACACACACACACACACACACACACACACACACACACACAATACTGTTTAGCCTACAATCAGTGTCAGAGTTCTTGGAGACAATTTAGGGTTCTAAAGAATGGCTCACTGGCTCACTAATAGTTTACTATTCTGTGTGTCCAGGGGTTTCTCAGAGTCATGCAAATGCAGTTTTGATGGCCACAATAACCCTTAGGACAAAAATTCTTTAAAAAGTCCATGTGTCTAGAATTGTTAATGAGTAAACATACTAGCAAATAAAAAGTACTTAATGAAATATTTCTATTTAATCATTTCTTAAACTACTCCCTCTAATATTCCCCCCTCCTTCAATTTATCAATGAAGAAAACTGCCCCATAATGTAAAATTGGGACACTCGCCTTAAGTGTACAAAGACAAAGGAGTCCGGGTCCTGGTTAGCAACAGTGCCACCTGGTGGCACATTCGATTGTCTTCACGCTAGGAAGTGTCAGAAATATTGAAACCAGATTGACAGTTGCAGCTATAGGCATAAGTGATGTTATTTCTTGGTGCTTTTCTTAATAAACATTAAATTTTCATTTGTCACATTTCAAAGACACTTTACAGTTTTGTATATATATTATATGTGTGTGTTTGTTTAGAAAGTGTCATGGATGCTTGTAATCCCCGCACTTGGGAGGCAGAGACAGGAGGATCGCGCTGGTTCAGAGCCAGCCTTGCTGGCTTAAGAGAACCTGTTTCCAAATTTAAAAAAAATATAAAACTGATCTGGGAGTGTAGCCCAGAGATAGAAGGGCTTCCAGGAACCCCAGTACCGCCAGGAAGAAAGAAAGAAAGAAGGAAGGAAGGAAGGAAGGAAAGAAAGAAGGAAAGAAAGAAAGAAAGAAAGAAAGAATGAATCATGGATTGGTCAGATGTGGTGGTACATGCCTGGAGGATCCCAATTTGTGGACAGCCTCAGCTACTTAGTGAGGCCCTTTGCAACTCAGTGAGACCCTGTTTCAAAATAAAGAATAAAAAATAGGGCTGGGATCACAGCTCAGTAGAATGCCCATGGGTTCCATCCCCAGACCCACACATACACAAAAAAAGTAGTTATGAATTGCCTTTTGTATTTTCTTTTGATCCTAGAGGTTGAACCCAGGGGTATTCTACCTTCAAGCTACACTCCTAACTCTTTATATATTTTAAAAAGTTTAAAATTTTTAATATTTTTAAATTAATTTGTGTTACTGGGGGTTGGACCCATGGCATTCTATCTCTGAGCTATACCACCAGCCCTTTTTTATTTTTTTATTTTTTATTTTTTGGTGGTACTGGGGGTGGAACCCAGAGGCTTTCTACCTCCAGGCTATACTCCCAGGCCTATTTTTTGTATTTTATTTGGAAACAGGTTCTCACTAGATTGCTGAGAGCCTTACTAAGTAGCTGAGGCTGGCTTTGAACCTATGAAATCTTCCTGTCTCAACCTCCCAAGTGTGGGGATTACAACTTTTTTATTTTTTATTTTTATTTATTATGTATTATATATATACACATATATATGTGTGTATATGTGTATATACATACATATACATACATATATGTACATATACGTACATATACATACACATACATACATATACATACATATACATATACATATACATATATATATAGAGAGAGAGCTGGGGATGGAACCCTTCTACCTCCAGGCTACACTCCCAGACCTATTTTATTTGGAAACAGGGTCTCTTAAGCCAGCGAGGCTGGCTTCAAACCTGCGCCATCCTCCTGTCTCCACCTCCCAAGCGTGGGGATTAAAAACCACCACGCCCGCTTTATTTTTTATTTTGAAACATGGTCTCACTGAGTTGTAGAGGCTGGCCATGAAACTGTGAACTGTCTCAGCTTCCCACATACTGAAATTACAGGTGTGCACCACCATGCCTGGCATGTTTTGCTGTTTTTAATGTAATCATATCTATTTGTTTTTCCAGACAAGTTTAAGTGCTAATTAGTATTAAGCATCAGTCACTGCCGCTATTTATTCAATGTGCTGTCTTTGACAATTGGTGCCTTGGTTTCTCCAGCCAAAATGACATAGCTGTCTCTTTATTCATAGCCGCAGCAGACGGTTCTGACATCTCATTGATGGAGGACAATTCTTTCATCTCATTTATGACGAGCAACAGTTCTTCAACCTCATCTACGATGAGCGGCAGTTCTCCAACCTCATCTACGACGAGCGACAGTTCTTCAACCTCATCTACGACGAGCGGCAGTTCTCCAACCTCATCTACGACGAGTAACAGTTCTCTAACCTCACCGACAAACAATTCCACGGGTGCAACCACCCCCCCTCAAAATGTAACGGCACCAACCAACCAACCTACAAATAATCTCTCCACAACGGCTTCAAGTTCACCCCCTGTGCCTGCCAACACCACAACGTCCATACCTTCTTCCACGGCCACATCTCCACCCACTTCCCACGCAGGTAGTCCATCTAGTCACTCCTCCATCGCCACACCTACTTCTCCACCCGATTCTCCAGTGCAGGAACGTGATCAGTGAAGGCCACAGAGTAAATATTTCAGGCTTGGTGGGCCATAGAGAGCCTCTGTTGCATCTGCAACACTCTGCCATTTTAATATGAAAGCAGACGTAGTCAACGTATAAGTGAATGAGCTTGGCCATGTTCCAATAAAACCTTATTTCTTTATTTACAAAAACAGCCAACTTTGGAATTTAAAGAGTCTAGATGAACCATGCCAGTCCCAGATAGGGAAACTGAGCCCTAGTGAGGGCACCAAGAGGTATTTGTCGTCTCCAGAGAGGAGCTGCCTCAGTTTCTTCCCTGGGATCTTCCAAATCATCCTTGCAAGGTGTCTGAAGCCTTTTGAAAAAGCCACTTAGCCGGGCGTGGTGGCGCACGCTAATAATCCCCACTCTTGGGAGGCTGAGACAGGAGGATCGCACAGGTTCGAAGCCAGCCTCAGCTACTTAGTGAGGCTCTCAGCAACTTAGCAAGACCCTGTTTCCAAATAAAGTATAAAATAGGTCTGGGAGTATAGTCCAGAGGTAGAAACCCCCTGGGTTCCACCCCCAGTACCACCAAAAAAAAAAAAAAAAAAAATAGGGCTGGGGCGTAGTCAAGAGGTAGAATGCCCCTAGGTTTGATATCCAGTACAAAACAAAACAAAAAACTAAAATTTCCCTCCCATTCTAAATCCTAAATCCCAGAAGCAAGCTCTCTGGCCAGTTCCTCGTGTCTCCCTCCAGATCTGTGGGAAGACAAGCACGTGTGTTTGTGTCTTTGTGTGTATCCCTCTATTTACATCACCACCTACAGGTTTGTAAGCATCTCAAGGCTGAAGGTCGCCAAACCCTTAAGCTATTCAGGAACCAAAGCTCAGAATCATTTGATGTGATAGATGAAACAGGTGGCCAGCCAGGATCCCCGCCGGCCACTGACGGAGCTTCTCGGATCTCCCCGGCCTCTGGGGAGGGAGGACACTGTGCCCGCCTGGCCCCAGGGTCTTGGCCGGTGGCTTGGGAGCCATTACCATAGTAACCTCACCATGTGTTCAAGCCATCCCCTCAGAAAGCCAGAGGTGGGAGAGTCCCCTTTCTCCCTCTCCTTTCTTTGTGACTGTGCACACCCAGCCAGAGGACAGCACCTAGTTCCTTTCCAGAGTGTCTTGGCCGACCTCCCTATAGACAATTACTCACTTCCAAAAATAATAATAATAATAATAATAATAAATGATGATTTATTTAAAATGGTTTTAGGTGAGCTGGTGTGGTAGCACACACCTGTAATCTCAGTACCTGGGAGGCTAAGCCAGAAGGATCACAGGTTCGAGAACACCCTCAGCAAGCAGTAATACTCTCATCAAAATAAAAAATAATAATATGATTTTGAGGAGCCTGCCTTTGTGCAGGGAAGCAGGCATGGAGGCTCTGCAGGGTCCTGATGCTAGAAGACGCCCCACATCTGGCAATCCAAAGGCTGCTATCAGTCTCTCTTTCTTCCTCCAGCTGTTCTTCGAACACCAGCCTCTTAATTTTGCCGTCAACAAGCACTTGGCCCAAAAAATGTCAGCAGCACATTCCCAGAGACCTAAGAGAGCATGTGTTTGTCCTCAGCTCTCCCAAGGGGGTGCTGCGGGGTCACACAGGCAGGGCTTGGAAACCGCCCAGGAGGAGGAGGGGGGCCCGAGGGCTGGAATATGTTTCCAGGTGTTATCTGCTGTAACTTCTGTGGGTCTCTAATTTCTTTCTGCTCTATCTAAGGTCCCCAAAATTCTTGCCCAAGTAATCCTTGTGGAGACCGTGCCTCGTGTGTTTCCCTGTACAGCACTTATGTTTGCCTGTGCATGGAAGGGTACTACTACAACGACAGCTCCTCACAGTGCGAGAGAGGTGAGTGACAAGCGCTGAGCCCTGGCGGGCATCTATATCTCACCCCAAAAGTGGAAGGGAACACTCCATATGAGCTGGGCGTGGTGCTACACACCTATAACTGAGTACTTGGGAGACTGAGAAAGGAGGATCACAGGTTCAAGGCCAACCTCAGCAACTTAGTGAGACTCTCAGTAACCCAACAAGGGCCTGTTTCAAAACAAAAACTAAAATGGGTCTGGGGATAGACAGAAGTAGACACCCTGGGGTTTAATCTCCAGTACCAAAAAAGAAAATGAAAAATTTAAATGATAGCAAAAAAGGTGTCTGGAACTGAAGAGGGAGAAGAGGCCACCAAGACCAGCAGGTGGAGCAGAGGCTCCCGCAGGTGAGACTCAGGCTGGGCCGAAATGGGCCAAGTTAGATTCCAGAGCAAGGCCTGAAGGTGTGGGGTAGGTGTGGCCCCTCCATCTGCTGCCCAAGGGAAAATGGGATGGAGACAAGAGTGAGATCTGGAAAATGCCTGCTGTCGAATAATAAGTTTTAAAAAATGAGGTATGTTATAAAATTGGGATCATAACAATGTAAACTATGGAGGGAAAAGAGCTGGAAAAGTGTACCAAAATGAAAATAGTCATGCTAAATTGGGTGGGTGGGATTATGAGAAACTTTTTAAATATTTCTGTTGAGAAATTAAAAAATTGATCTGTGTTTTAAAGCAAAATGAAACTATTCTTCACATTCAATAGTCCAGAAAGATTCTGCTTGACTTTCAGGGAAGATATTTCCTGGAGAGATTGGCGTGCAAGTATCTGAAACGTCTAGTTTGCATGATACAAATTCTGAGGCCTATGAATCCTTATACAATGAAGTCACTGAATTTGTAAGTACTCCCCGCCATCCTCTGGAGAGGCGCTCTTCGTTCTCACCTGAGCTGCAGGGGGTGGGCTGGTCTTCACGATGCCCGCACAATATGTCATTGTGCAGGTACTGAAGTGCACCGCCCGCTCGGTCACTGTGCCCTTCCTGGGGCTCTTGGCCTCTCCGTGGTCTTGTGCCTACAGGCAGAGTGGCCAGCCTGGCAGAGGGCCTTGGGAAGCTTATTCCAGCCATGCCATGTGCCTGGTTATTTAAGCTATATCACAATTTTATTCAGACAAGAAATGTAATGGAGTTTTTACAATAAATAATTTCAGAGTAGGTCAGGGACGTAGCTCAGAGGTAGAGCACTTGCCTAGCCCCACAAATACACACACACACACACGCGTACACACATATATATATTATATATGAAGTTATTTTGTATTGGGATTGTAGCTCAGTAACAGAGTAGCCCTTGGTTAAATCCCCAGCATTGCAAACTAATAATAAGCAAAATAAATTATTTTTACAGCATGAAAAAAAATTAAGTGGTTTTTGTTTTTTGTTTTTTGTTTTTAGTACTGGGGATTGAACCCAAGGGCTTTTTACTTCCGGGCTACACTCCCAGACCTATGTTATATTTTATTTGGAAACAAGATCTCACTAGGTTGCTGAGAGCCTCACTAAGTAGCTGAGGCTGGCTTCGAACTTGCACAGTCCTCCTGTCTCAGCCTCTCAAGTGCTGGAATTACAAGTATGTGCCACCACGCCCAGCTTAGAGGTTTTTTGTTTTGTTTTGTTTTCTTTACATTCAAATTTGTGTAGATTTCCAAATTACTCTGGATTTTTCTTTTTTAACATCTATAAGAGGAACTACATCTTTTTTTTTTCTTTTTTTTTTTTTTTTTTTTTTGCGGGGATGGAACCCAGGGGCATTTGACCTCTGAGCTACACCCCTTGCCCTATTTTTTTATTCTTTATTTTTGAAACCGGGTCTCACTGAGTTGCAGAGGGCCTCACTAAGTAGCTGAGGCTGTCCGCGAACCGAACCGTGATCCTCCAGGTCTCAGCCTCCCGAATGCTGGGATTACAAGCCTGCGCCACCACGCCCAACTACTACATCTGAATTAACATCTGTCACATTTTTTCCCTTTGTCAAAAACATTAAAATGAACAATAGTTTGGTTTCATTTAGTTTTTGTTCTTGTTGTTGTGGTGGTGGTGGTGGTGGTGTGTGTGTTACTAGGGATTAAACCCAGGTACATTCTACCTCTGAGCTACACTCCTAGCCCTAGTATATTTTTTTATTTTGAAACAGGGTCTTGTTAATATGTTGAGGCTGGCCTCAAACCTGCAAACCTCCTGTCTCAGCTTCCCAGCCAGCATGCTGTCTCATTTGACTTCTGTGCCTAAGGGTGTGGGTGTGGAGTTGATGGGCATCTCCATTACGGACCACGGGTGTTGGGGTTAGAAGGACTCACAGGCAGCATCCAGCCAATGTTTCTCAAAGTTAAGCTTCAAATGAACAAACATCAGCCTTAAATATGTCTTAGGAGCCTAGGAGGGAAAAACACTTTTCAAGACTAAATTCTTATTCTGGAACTATGTTTTTCAATTCAAAATTATGTCAGCACAAGAGTCTTGTTATTGGAACCGGTAAAGTTTAAACAAATTACTCCAAAATGGTTCTACTGTTTGGACAGAGAGAGCTGGTGTTCCTGGCCACACGGCTAGAACCTTCAAATTCTAGGGGGGAAAAACTGTGTTCGCCGTGTCTCATCCGTTTGCAGTGCTGTTTCTGTCTCATCTGGGATCTGTATCTAAATTCTCCAGCTGGGATGATATTCAGTGCATTCGAGATGACAGTGTCAGTAGGTTCTTGCTTCTGGGAAGCCCTGAATTGCCTCGTCTAGCCTTGCTAGGCTGTCACTACCCCCCCCCCCATTCCTCAGACTCAGCCTCTGGTATGAGTGTCACACAAGCCCCCCCACTGGCCAGCCTTATAGCCAGGCCTTCAGAGGTCAGCTTAGAGACTTGCTCTCACCCAGGCTGGGTATTGCTGGGTATTGCTGGGGAAATCAGTGAGGAGATGGAGCCATCTTATATTTCTTTTCTCTGTGTGTGTGTGTGTGTGTGTGTGTGTGGTGGTGGGGTAATATTGGGTATTGAACCCAGAGGCATTCTACCTCTGAGCTACATACCTCTGAGCTATATTTATTTATTTATTGTGATACTGGGGATGGAACCCAGGGGCTTTCTACATCTGAGCTACACCCCCAGCCCCTATTTTTTATTCTTTATTTTGAAACAGGGTCTCACTGAGTTGCAAAGGGCCTCACTAAGTAGCTGAGCTGTCCGCAAACCGTGATCCTCCTGTCTCAGCCTCCAAAATGCAGGGATTACAAGTGTACGTCACCACGCCTGGCGCTTTGTTTTTTATTTTGAAGCACAGTCTCACTAGGGCGCTGAAAGTCTCACTAAATTGCTCAGGCTAGTCTCAAACCTGCAATTCTCCTATCCCAAGTACTGGGATTGCCAGCGTGCTCTGCCACATCGACCTTATAGTTTCATAGAGAGTTTTAATCAAAAAGGGTTGCACCAGAACTCCCTTGCAGCCTCTGGATCAGAGTTAGAAAATGAAGACGACCTACCTGCTTCAGGGTCCTCTTAGTAGACTTTTTGGTGCCATCCCCGAGCGGGCCATGGGACACACTTTTAAAGACTAAATTCTTAGGTCCGTTTTCAATCCAGTTGGATCTGAGTGGACAGCGTGCACAGGGCTTGGTGGGTACTGTGTCTGCCAGTCTATGTATTCTATATGTAATGTTCCTAGTTCTGAAAACAGCCTTGTGGGGGAGATGGTACTGTTGTGCCCATTTTAGAGATGAGGTCATTGAGATCAGGCGAGATGAGAAGCTGACTGCAAGTCACCCAGCTGCTGGGAGAGTCTGCCTGGCCACAGAGCAGCCTCTGCTTCTCCTCACCAGCTGGCTGTTGTGCACTGGAGCCGGCAGGACTGCACAAGTAGTTCCCTAGCTTCTTGTCCAACGTGGCAGCCCTTCAGATTAAGAGCTGTTTCCTCAAAGGATGACCTGGAAGAAAAAAGGAACAGGAATCACTTTCTTCTACATCAGATGCTAATTTCTCTTTTTTTTTTTTTTTTTTTTTTTTTTTTTTTTTTTTTTTTTGCGGGTCTGGGGATGGAACCCAGGGGCATTTTACCTCCGAGCTACAGCCCCTGCCCTATTTTTTATTCTTTATTTTGAAATTGGGTCTCACTGAGTTGCAGAGGGCCTCACTAAGTAGCTGAGGCTGTCCGCGAACCGCGATCCTCCGGTCTCAGCCTCCCGAATGCTGGGATTACAAGCGTGCGCCACCACGCCCGGCCAGATGCTAATTTCTCAAGCTCTCCTTTGAAATGAAGAGAAGCATCTGGGCAGGGGTCAGCCGGGGAGCTGGCAGGGGCTCTCGAGGTCATCTAGCAATTTGTTCCTAAGTGGAAAGACCAGTGGGCTTGCAGAAATACCAGCTATTCCTAATATTTAAACAAAGATATAGGAATCTGGACATGTCCTGGTTATAAGGTGGATCAGGTTGATTTGCGTTTGCTTAGAATTAAAGAGACATTTCTCTTTCATTTAAATTTAACATCTTAAGCCGGGCGTGGTGGCGCACGCTTGTAATCCCCGCGCTTGGGAGGCAGAGACAGGAGGATCGCGCAGGTTCGAAGCCAGCCGCGCGCGCTGGTTTTGGAGACCCTGTTTCCAAATAAAAATGTAAAAATAGGTCTGGGAGTGTAGCCCGGAGGTAGAAGGGCTTCCAGGAATCCCAGTACCACAAAAAAATAAAAAATAAAAAAAATAAATTTAACATCTTAGCCGGGCGTGGTGGCGCACGCTTGTAATCCCCGTGCTTGGGAGGTGGAGACAGGAGGATCGTGCAGGTTCGAAGCCAGCCGTGCTGGTTTAAGAGACCCTGTTTCCAAAAATAAAATAGGTCTGGGAGTGTAGCCCGGAGGTAAAAGAGCTTCCAGGAACCCCAGTACCACTAAAAAAAAAAAAAAAAAAAAAAAAAACTAAATTTAACATCTTAGCCGGGCATAGTGGCGCACACTTGTAATCCCAGCATTTGGGAGGCTGATACAGGAGGATTGAGGTTTTCAGACAGCCTCAGCTACTTAGTGAGGCCCTCTACAACTTAGTGAGACCCTGTTTCAAAATAAAGAATAAAAAGTAGGGCTAGGGATGTAGCTAAGTGGTAGAATGCCCCTGGGTTCCATCCCTAGTACCACAAGAAAGAAAGAAAGAAAGAAAGAAAGAAAGAAAGAAAGAAAGAAAGAAAGAAAGAAAGAAAGAAAGAAAGAAAGGGAAAGGAAAGAAAGAAGAAAGAGAAAGGAAGGAAGGAAGGAAGGAAGGAAGGAAGGAAGGAAGGAACTTAACATCTTAGCCAGGATTCCTGGCATATACTTGGCAGGCTAAGATAGGAGGACTGCAGGCTTGAGGCCCACCTCAGCAACTTGACAAGACCTTCAGCAGCTTAGTGAGATCCTTTTTAAAAAAATAAAATTAAGGCAGTGGTTTCCTCAAACTTTTGATACTTCTTGTACCTGAATGTCTTTTAGAAAGACATTAGTGGAGTCTGTATCCCTTTTGTACTTTTAATACAATAATTGTACATATTGGTTATATTTTTGTTAAAGATGGTAGAAATGTACTATCTTTTAATGCTTCTACATCCAGTTTATACAAGCTGTAAAATAAATAAATATAACAAAAAATTAGGACTGGGATTTTTGCTCAGAGGTAGAATGCTCCTGGGTTCAATCCCCAAGGAAACAATAACCAAAAAGAAACAGGACTTCTGTTCTAATTGGGTCCCAGCCACTTCCGCCTCGCCCCTGCCAGAGGTCCCTGGCCACTGGCCACTGCCCTGTGTGAATCTCGAGTCGTGTCTGTTCCTAGAACACATCCACGCCTGCCAAGATGCACCTGTGTGGAGGGCCTCCCCACTCACACCCCGGCTCCTACGGTCCAGCTACCGTGCACACGTCCTGACTCTAGGGGGCGGTATTGCCACCGTGGCAGTTTCAGTAATGAGAAAAGTCAGGTTCTATTGAACAAGAGCTGCCAACCGCAGAGAGATGACTTAGGTGTTCTTCCCAACATGGCCTGCTCCCTTCTGAGCCTCCCGGCCCCTGAGCACTGGTGTGGAGGCCCTCCCTGTCCGGGCACTGCCCAGTGAGATGCTTCAAGGCCATGTCCTTTGTGAGCCCTGTCTGGTCCTTGGAGACTGGAAAGGATTTTCCTAGAATTTTCTTGGTGGTGTGTATCTATCTACAGCGCTTGTCCCTCTCAGCTCCAGAGTCTTCCTCACTTGGTCACAGGGCCGGGACTACCCATCTTTGTAATCTCTATGTCCCCTAGCATAGTGCTTTGGGCAAAGTAAATAATTAGTAAATATATATTCCTTGGGTAAGTTGATAAACTCATAAAGCACACATATAGTAAGACTAACAGACAGACAGAACTTAGGACAAACTTAACAAGTTAGTCCCCTTGTTTTAAGTAAGATCATTGCTTTGGCTGAGCACTTTAGATTTCCATCTTTTCCCCGGTGACTGACTTTATTAGACCCTTGCTACTTTACAGCAACGATTACTGAGAGCTGTTAGTAAGCACGTCAAGAATAAATCATTTGTGTTGGGCAAGGTGGTGCTTGCCTGTACTTGGGAGGCTGAGACGGGAGGATCACAGGTCTGAGGCTGGCCTCGGCAACTTATTATTAGCAAGACCTCGTTTCGCAATTAAAATTAAGCCGAGCCTGGTGGTGCATGCTTGTAATCCCAGCATTTGGGAGGCGGAGACAGGAGGATCATGGTTCGCAGACAGACTCAGCTACTACCTAGTGAGGCCCTTTGCAACTTGGTGAGTCCCTGTTTCAAAATAAAGAATAAAATATAGGGCTGGAGGTATAGTTTGGAGGTAGTATGCTCCTGGGTTCCATCCCTAGTACTGCAAAAAAAATTTTTTTTAATTAAAATAGGGCTTGGGGTGTAGCATAGAAGTAGAGCACCCTTGGGTTCACTCCCCAAGGCCACACATACTCAAAAGAATAAATTATTTGTTGTGATGAACCTTATTTGTTTATTTGTTTATTTATTTTATGGTGCTGGAGATGGAACCCAGGGACATTCTACCTCCAAGCTTTACCCCCAGCCCAATCTTTTATTCTTTATTTTGAAACAGGGTCTCACTGAGTTGCTGAGGGTCTCACTAAATAGCTGAGGCTGTCTGCGAACCACGATCCTCCTGTCTTAGCCTCCCGAATGCTGGGATTACAAGTGTGCGCCACCATGCCTGGCTAACCACATGTATTTATATAAGTGAATTTGAAAATGTATGTTAAAACCTACAGAGAGTATCACTTTTTACTTTTTTCAAAACTTGTAATTAAATCTGTTCTCCTCCACAGTTTGAGAATGCGTTGAGCCCGGATTACAGACAGAGTGTAATTCTTAGCGTAAGGTGAGTGGAGTGTGAACTGAAGGGATGCTCGGAGGCAGGTGTGTGCCTACCTCACTCTGGGTCTTTTCTTAAACTCCCGTGTGATACTCGGGCGCTTTTGTGGCAAGTCACAAGTCAACAAGTGACCAGTCTAAGTGCCACAGAGGGGATGTGTGCCGGCCCCGCCCCTGGCGTCACACTAACTAGGGCTCCGAGGTGCCTGGGAGGCAGGCTGCCCGCAGCTACTCAGCCTCCTGTGGCCTGCTTCTCAGCTCATGATCTGTTTGTTTGATTTAATCCCCTCTACCCAGCCCACTCCGGGGAGGTGCATTCCAGGCAGCCAGGAGGGGGAGAGATGGCTCCCGAGTGGGAGTGGGGAGGGCGAGAACCCCCACATCACATACCTGGCGGCTGAAGGATCTGTGCGGAGCTCTTCCTGCTACAAGAACGGCATTTGTTGAGCACTTCCATGTGTAATGACCAGTGCGCTGTGCTATTTAGGGACATAAATAGGTAGAGGGTTCTCAAGAAGTTAATAATACAATCTTGGCCTTTTTTTTTTTTTTTTTTTTTTGCAGTACTGGGGATGGAACCCAGGGGCAGTCTACCTCCAAACTCCTCCACCCCCAGTCCTATTTTTTTTATTCTTTATTTTGAAACAGGGTCTCACTGAGTTGCAAAGGACCTCACTAAGTAGTAGCCGAGGCTGCCCTCAAACCGCGATCCTCCTGTCTCAGCCTCCCAAATTCTGGGATTACAAGCGTGTGCCACCACTCCCGGCTAATCCTGGCCTTCTTTAAAGAATATAATATAGGTTAAAAGAGAAGAAGAAGAAGAAGGCTTTGAGATGAATGGCATTTGTAGAAGAAGCACAACATAATGTTTACAAGTTTCAGTATTATATTTATTCCTATAAACTATATCAAACCTTTCTGGAATAAGATAAAGTACATCTATGGACAATTGGCCTCTGTATCTGTGGATTCCACACTCAATGATTCAACCAACTGCAGATAGAAAAAATTTGACAACATTACAGCTTTATTGAACATACGCAAACTTTTTATCTTGTTATTATTCCATAAAAATATAATATAAGGCCGGGCGTGGTGGTGCACACTTGTAATCCCAGCGCTTGGGAGGTGGAGACAGGAGGATCGCGCTGGTTCGGAGCCAGCCGCGTGCTCTGGCTTAAGAGACCCTGTTTCCAAATTTAAAAAAAAGAGGTCTGGGAGTGTAGCCCAGAGGTAGAAGGGCTTCCAGGAACCCCAGTACCACCAAAAACCATTATATAATATATATAATGATTTAATCCCCTCTACTCTATAATTGTTATATATATAATATAACAATTATTTCCATGACATTTACATTCATTTAGGTATTTTAAGTAGCCCAGAGATGACTTAAAGCACACCAGAGGATGTGCGTAGGTTATATGCAAATATGAGGCCATTTTATATAAAGGACTTGAGCATCCTCAGCTCTGAGAACCCACCAGGACTCATGGAAGCAAAACTCTGAGCATACTAATGGTTTGTGTTAGAATTTTCAGAGAAGGCTTCCTAAGGGTGGTGGATTTTGAGATGAACCTTGCAGAGCCCAGTCTGATTGGCTGCCAGGAGGCGCGGTGCTCTTCCTGCAAGGGGCTGATAGCAATGGAGGCTGGCCCCAAACACAGGGCTCCAAGTAGACAGCAGACAGCGCCTGGGGGCTACGATTATTCCAGGATTTTAGATGTGGTTTAGTGCGCAGCAGCAGGTCCCTGCTAGGGGACAGCTGGGTGAAAGCAAGATGAGGTGTGGCAGTCAGCTGACCGAGCTTCATCCCGGCCTTGGCAGCTCCTTTCTGCATGTTGGGTCAGGTGTTTTGACATCTCTGGACCTTTGTTACTTCTTGTATATAACAGGGATAATCTAAACAACTCCACTAGACCTGTGGGGAGTAATGAGATAAGGCTGGGAAGGTTCCCTGCTCACGTGCCTGGTGCGTAGTTGATTTCAACATCAGTCTGTTTCCTTCCCCGAAGATGGGACCCTGCTGTGTGCTGGGGTAGTCCCACAGGGTTAGCTGGGGGGGGGGGGTCCCCACATAGTGGCGCTCTTTTTATTCCTAAAGAGTGTCTAGAAGGGGGCCAAGGGTGTTCAGAGATAAGCCTTTACCTGTTGGCTCAGGGGCATGGAGGGGAACTACTTCCCAGCTCCGGTCCATTGCAGAGTAAGTAGGTCTGACCTAGGGAGGTATTTCTTAGACTTCAGCTTAAACTCCCTACCTGTTTTCCACATGTTAGACTTGGAAGGTTCCTCAGAATTTCCCTTTCCCAAACCTCTCTTGGTTAGAAGAGTAAAATTAGACTCAGAGAAATCATGACCAGCCTTGGGCCACAG